>NC_072734.1:100802828-101449159 GCF_026930045.1 Uloborus diversus
TCATAGTTTAAATAGTTCCAGATGGGTAGCACTAATTTCACCATTTTACTTTTAGTACAGTAAAATTAGGCCAAAAAATGACCAAACTCAAACATCTAAAAAAAAAAAAAAAAGGTGAAACCTGTTGCAAATTACTTTTTACCCTTCCAGCAAGAAGGGGAAGAAAGTCCCAGCACTTTGCGCGTCGCGTTTTGGGGGGACGGGGGGGGGACGAAATAATCCTCTGTTTAAATGAAAATAATTTCTATTACTTAAAAAAAAATTCTAAAACCTCGCAGAAACCACTCTATAATAGTAAAATAATAAACTCTCACAGAAAAAATTCTAATTAACAAGGGTGCACAGGCGGTGGGATGGGGGGGGGGGATCCATGGAGCAGCTTTGCGTCATTGGAATTTATTTTTAAGGCAGTTTTTTCAAGGGGTATTTCTTTCTTTTTTGAGGGCTTTTATTGTGGATGTCCATCACACTTAAGGGGTGCGCCATCGCTTTTTTTTGGGGGGGGGGGGGGACCCTGAATTTACATTCTAAAATCAACTATTGCAGTGAAGTTCACGAAAAAATTTCCCTGATTTAAACTTTTCCGAAGTACAAAATGCCACACAATGATATGATAATGTCAGAATGATAATTCTAAAAGATCTAAGCGAGTTCAGTAACCAAATTATTTGTGACTAAAGTTATTAAACTGTTTAGAGCGCAGGAAAACAAAACTCCTGTGCAGCATAAAAAAAGTCCAAATTGACCAAAGTTTCCCTACTTCTTGATTAACTTACTTCAACTTTTCTACAATCTTTTGCCATCACCGTAAGGGGGGGGGGACAAACCGAAATTGCCAATAGTGAGACGGGCAATGCTGCAATTCTGCACCCTCTAAGTCGGTGGGGATTCTCATTTGCAAACACCAAGCTACCTCTCTTTTACGCAGCTGGTTATGTGAATTATGCTAAATATGCGGACCTAGACTTGCAACACTATCTGAAACTTTTGAGTACATTATGCGATAAAAAAAATTTTGATCGCATCAAACATCAGCTAAAACATCAGCTATCCAACGATCTAACGCAGTGAAATTCAGGTGGTCTAGAACCTGTAGTGATTCAGCGATAGAATAAGTCTTGATGAGAGCAATAAGCAATACAACGCTAAATATTTACACCTTTTTGTCTTCCAATTTGGAAATCACATTCCGTTTCTAAAGCCCCCAGAAGTTTCTTTCCTTTCAAGTTGGTAGTGGTATTGCTCGCTGAAGATAAGGTGAGTTGCGATGAGGCCTTTACCGTTGGGGTAGTAACATTAAAGGACACGGAAGCCAAAAAATTTAGTGGCATTTCTTCGTAAAGGTTTGCAGCTATGTCTCTAGCTTCTGTTACGAGAGTAGTTACTATCTGTAAGGATGTGTAAGCCCAAACCATCTTTTACACCGAATGGTATGAACAGTAAAGATGGAATAACAAATTGCCAAAATCTTCTGGTACAAATTATGCGCTGATCCTCCATCAGTATTCGATGAATCTGGTTTCAGAAGGAAAGAAATCCTGTATCGTTAAAGTGCTACTATCTGATGCAAAAGGTTCATCCACTATCACAGAAAAAACAGCTGGTGTCATATATGTGGAAGTGAGATGCAAAGGGATGTAAGTGGACATTTTCAAGTTTTGAATAAAACGCGTTTAAAGATAAGATCCTAGGTAATCTTTCATTGATTTTCTTTTCTAAATCATGTTGTATAGAAGCAACTACCAGGTCTACTAGTACCATCTCTTGCCCCAAGATAGAGGAGAGGGTCACCAACCATTTGTACTGGTTATCTCCAAATTTTTAATTTTTCCACTTACATCCCTTTGCTTTTCACTGCCTCATATGTAATAGATGGAAGATGTCTGCTTAATCATATTTTTGGTAATGATCTGTAAGCTTTAAGGAAATATGCCAACAATGCAGTGTATAGGTCACTTCTAAGTAGGAGAAAGCTAGTGTCCTTTTTGATGGGTGCAAAGAAAGCACCATAGAAATATAATCTGCGTCCTATTACAACAGCCAAGTCTTCTGCTCTAGAAGACTTTATGCGTCTCAAATCTTGTGCTTGCTCTGAGGGGTTCATTGGATATAGTGAATGTTTGAAAAGTCTGAAAGTGGACTGAAGTGCTCAATTATATGCACAAACTGTGTTAGACATAACTAGCTGCAACAATAACGATTTTGCTGAGGATCTAGATTCCAAAAAACATCTTGATAACGAAGACTTTTTGTTACAAGCTTAGGAGAAATCATTTAAAAGCAAAAAACAGTTCAGCGTAATTTTTCTGGCCATTTAATCAAATATGTACCATCAGAGGGGGGTGGGGGGGGAAGGATAATATTTTAGTATATAATTTCGTTTTGGGAGGTGAGCAACTGTTCTTATGGGGTGGACATTCCTGATTTAATGCATTTTAGATTTGCATAAAATAATACTTCTACTTGAAATAAAGGGGACGGGGGGGGGGGGGGTTGAGGATTTTTTTTATTTGGCGAAGGGGGGCTGTGCTGTAGCTTTGAGAGGCGGTGCACCATCGCTTTTGGAAGATGGATACACTTGATTTCTAACTTTTAACTTAGCATAAAATGATGTTTCCATATGAAATATATGGAGGGAGAGGGGGGGGGGGGTTGGGGGTACTGCTTCGCTTTACGGGGATAGGGGGGGGCTCTGTAGCATTGATGGGTTATTTCATCCCTCTTGGGGGTCAAACACCTTTAATTTCATGCTTTTTAAAATTATGACATAATATTCTCACTTTAAATTTTCTCTAAAAATTCTGGAAAAATACTCAAAACAGCAATTATTAGGTGCCACCCATTCCAAAACCCGACGCACAATGGGGTGGGACTTTTTACCTGTTCTTATTGGGAGGGTAATAAACAATTTGCACCAGGTTTAGCTTTTTTTTGGATGTTTGGGTCCGACCCCTATTTTTACTGTATATTTGCCCCGCTATTTCAGTTTGCCCCGCATTCCCAAGCAATGAAGAGCAATAGATTTCGACAACTTTATATGAGCATTTAAAGTAGTTTAAAAATATTGACTTCACAATTATTGGGTTTAACAATTAGTTATGCACACTTTAGTCTACTTATTGTGCAAAATAAAGAGTAGAAAACTTAAATTATAACCTTGCTAGTAGAGAGCAGCTTTGAATCTTCTACAGTTTCTTTTAAAGGCAAAGACACTAAAACAAATTTGGAAATGGTGCAAAGTTCTCCCATACATAGATTAAAGTTACTTTAACTTATTGTACCTTTTTAAGATTTCATACCTTTAATGCTTTTTACCCTCTCAAGATAGAAACTTGAAAAATAAAATGTGTTGTTTCCTATTTACACGATCAAATTAGTTTTTAGGGCTCTACCGATGGCATTTTTTGGCCGATGGGCTGATGCTGATTGTTGGCTGATTGTTCAAAGATGACCGATGGCCGATTGTTTTCCTCCAAATGACCGATTGCCGATGGCCGATGGGTGACGCCGTTGGTGGGGGAAAAAAAAACAGAAATTAAAAAAAAAAAAAAAAGAAATAAATTGATAAGATTGTCAGGGATTTAAAGGATCATTGACTCATTTCACTTCACTTTACTTCCTTTCTACGAATAAGGAATTGTAATCACAAAAAAAAAAAAAAAAAAAAAACAGATTTCGACCTAAATTTCTATTTTACGATCACCCAATTTAAGCTTCACAAGCTTTTTTCGGCACACCTGTGCATGCATATGTACCTAAGAACTTATAGATGACTGAAATATCCATTTTGAACGCCTCCTTAGTTAATTATCACAAATTCTCTTGTAATGCCTTCATGTGCGTAAACTTGCGTCACTCAAAAACGTTATGAAATAGTACGTTGAAAACTCATACGTACGTAGTATGATCTAAAAGTTCGAGGACAAGTTGTATAAAACCTTACCTTGAATGGTTCACATTACCAAAGTACATTTATCAACAAAATAGTCACCTTGAACGACTATGCACTTCTGCCAACGTTCGTATAGCTTTTAGAAGGACTCCTGGAACACATTTATCGCAACTTTCTGCAAGGCCTCTTTGCGCTGCTGCTTTTTCATCGTAGGGAAGAAGCCGACTTTCATGTTGAGGATTCAGGTTCGATTGGTCATTACTCTGATATGACAAATAAATAACATAATGTTTCGTCGGATTTAGCTCCGTGTGACTTTTACCTGTTCCTGGCAAAAAAAAAAAAAACATTTGCATGGACACCGCTTAAGTAATGGGCAAAAAACAGTAAACTTCATTTAATTTCAATATTAAACGATTAAATATAAAATAAATTGTTGAAGAAAGTGACATAAAACAAAGGTACTTTCTTTACTCAGTGTTAAAGAAAGTACTGTAAAACAATAATATTAATCAGGGGTGCCCCCTTAAGGGCGGGGAGTAGGTGTTTTGGGGGTATTTCTCCTTTTTAGGGTTTTTTGCTTTAGGAGAGTATCTCCCCCCCCCCTAAATATTTACTTTGTATTAATCATTAGTAGTCATATCGCAAATTTTGAATGAAGACTCCTCTGAAGCAAATTCATTTAGTATCATTGCTCTAGTTGTGTTTTGATCTTCATATATACAACATCGCAGTAGTTACTTTGTTTCTAGTGTTGATCTATAACGATTTGCACCACCAAAAAGCGAAAAAAATAAAATATTTTCAAATAAAAAAAGAACCGACTTCAAAAAACACCTAGGAATTAAAAAGAAAAAAAAAAAAAAAAAAAAAAAAAAAAAGAAAAAGAAAAAAAAAAAAAACTGATTATATTTACATGCGATTTCCTACCCAAACTTATAAATCAAATTTCTTTTACAATTCCAGTACAGAAATCAACTAAACTAAACACACAATTATAAAATAAACACTGATTTTATTTACTATACGATGATTGATTTTAATACCTAACTAATTATATACGTTCTCTTAATTTTTAATAACCCTTTGAAGTCGGGGCCTCCTATTTACTACCTACCGTATCTAACAACTCACTAAATCCTGAGTTAAACACTAGTTTAACAAAACGCGAAAGCCTTAAAAATTAAACCTACTCAGTTACGTTAGACAGTAGTTTATAAGAGGCCCCGACTTCAAATGGTTATTAAAAATTAAGACATCGTATATAATTAGTTAGTTATCAAAATAATTCAACGTATAGTAAATAAAATCAGTGTTTAATTTTATAATTGGGTGTTTAGTTTAGTCGATTTTTGTACTGAAATTGTAAAAAAAAAAAAAAAAAATGATTTATGCGTTTGGGTAGGAAAACGTATGTAAGTGTAATCAGTTATTTTTTGCTTTTTAGTTCCTAGGTGTTTTTTGAAGTCGATTCTTTTTACTTTCTTCTATATCTAATATATAGAAGAAAGTATTGGATTCGTGCAAATTTTCGAATTTCGAATTTTGACGGATTCGAACGTTTTGAGGTGTACTGAGTCCATTTAGACTATTTTTGGAAAATGTCTCTGTGTGTGTGTGTGTGTGTGTGTGTGTGTGTGTGTGTCACGCCTGTGTGTGACTAGTTTTTTTGTGGCCGCTCTACAGCAAAAATTACCGCATGAAATCGAACGAAATTTGGTACACATATGTGCCCCTATGTGAACTTGTGCCCATTGGTTTTTGGCGCGAATTCCTCCAAGGGGGGGTGGAGCAATGGGACGTTTTTTGAGTTTGCGCGTGCTTGCTTTCCTCAGGAAGTAACTGGTGGAATCAAACAAAATTTGGTCCATATGTTGCCATTAACAGGAACAGGTGCTGATTCAATTTTGGTGTCAATAACTCAAACGGGGGTTGAGCTATAGAACGTTTTTTTGTCGTCAATTGTGACTGCTGTATCTCAAGAAATAATGAACGGAATGAAAGAAAAATTTATCGGCAAGTAGCCCTAACTGGTATAAGAGCTGATTTTATTTTGGTGTCAACAGCTAAAAAGGGGGGGTAGCGCAATCGCCCGTTCTTTTTTTCCATTGTGAGTGCCCTATCTCAAGAAGTAATGCTACGTTCTGGTTGAAATTTGGAATATATGTGAATCCATATGTAAACAGGCTTTGGTTCAATTTTGACGCCAATCGCTCCAAGAGGTGTTGATTTTTTTTTTGAATAAAAATAGCTTTATTAATGCAACAATAAGAAAGATAAATCGTAATAGATTGTCGTCTGCGTATTTCTCGTGATTTTAATTGTATGAAAATGATCGGATATATTATCTCAATGATTTAAAATTTTTAACTGTTGCCATCTTATGCTTGTTAACAAATAAAATATTTGCAATTAATTCAAGCAAGGCTTTTAAAAGGGGGGGCCTAGGGAGTTCTATTAAAATAAAAAGCATTTCTGGAAATTCATGACTGCCTGATGGAAGAGAATTATACTTTAATCGGTAAACTTAATATTTCTCGAAAGAAAAAATTTAAATGTCGAAGAAACTCATTGCTTGGCTTCTAAATGTGTTTTCATCAAAACAAATAAATAAAGTAGATAAGATAGTTCAGGCATATTTCGTGTGATATAGTACGAGTTAATAATGTTTTGATTGAAGTAGAGATTAAGAGAACATGAAATGAAACTATTGCCATGATGTATTAGTTTAACAACGTATGCAGTGCTACAATGTGTTGCTGCAATGCTTACTGTAGTGAAAGAAACTGTAAGTTAGTTCTTTATTGAGCTCTAAACGTCTTTTCGTTGAGAAAAAAAGGCAGGTATTTTTTTCTGTGACTTTGGACTAGGAAAAAATTTTGTATTGTGAAAGAGATTGTAAAGCAATAAATTAAATTCGTAATATGTATGTAGCTTTTAAACAAAACTTTAGTTGAGAGCCAGAGACTTGCCTAGCAATCCTTTGTGAGACGTCTTACTGTGTTATTCGTGGAACTTGGGATAGATAATGTCTGTTCTCTTACTTAGTAGGTAAAAGAATGAGAAAGATGAGGTGTCATGACACATGTGTATCCTACCCTTTATAGTTAGGTTTTTGCATAAAGAATCATTCTTCGTTTCTTTCCAAATGAAGTCTTTAAAACTTCCTTCTGGCAGTCATGAGCTATTCCAAATTCTGTAGCTTCAAAATTTGTAGAATGTGTTTCTTCTGTTTTACATATTTATAGTTCACGGTTTCGTGAAGTATCAATTAAATAATTGACATTAGCTGAGATTTTAGTAGGGGATTCTATTTAAATAAAAAGCATTTTTCGAAGTTTACGACTGCCTGATGAAAGAGAATTATTCTCTAATCGGTAAACTAAATATGTCTTCAAGAGACATGTTTTAAATAACAAAGAAACTTTTGTTTTTATGGCTTTTAAATGTCTCTTTCTTTAAAAAAGGTAGTAAATATAGTTCAGGTATTTTTTTGTGAGCTGAGGAACAAGTGAAAAAATGTTATGAACGAAATAGAGTTTTCAAGAAAATGAAATGAATTCATTGTTATGGATGTAGCGCTTTTTTCTTTATCTCTCTCTCCCTGTCTACAGTCCTTACAGCGCTACAATGTGTTGCTATGATAGTATGCTACATTGAAACTGATTTTTTTTTGTTACACACGTAAACGTCTTCTCTTTGAAAACAAATGCAGGAATTTTTTTATGGTTTTTGTTAAGTAAATACTGTATTCTGAATAGAGATTTGAAAATAATGAATGAAACTATTGCTATGTATGTAACTTTTAAACAAAGTTAGTTAAGCGCCCGAACTTTGCGTACTGCGTTGAGCTTGGAGCTTGTAATAGGTAATGTGTGTTCCCTCACTAAGAATTAAAGATTAGTAAAAGAGGAAGATGAGGTTGCACAAAGCATGCGTATCCTAACCTGTGCAGTGAGGTGTAGGAAAGTTAAAAAGACATCGTTTGTTACAAATGAATTTTTTTCACCCTTCTGTCTTGGGGAAACACCTATTTAAAAACTTTTCCATTAATTGTTTCCTATTTAGTAACATTGCAATGTTTATACTGACCATATTAATATTAGACTTTTTACTTCCTTTTACAAAAAAGAAGTATTGTATTCGAGAAACATTTTTTCACTTAGAAATCTGCCTTTATTTTCATTTTGCTCACGCCTGAATGAATATTGAGTTTTTTTTTTTTAATCCGACCACACGTGGATTTATGCCTGAGAACGTATATACATCCGAAATATCCATTTCGACGATCCCCGACTTAATTACAACGAGTTTTCTCGTGACGTCCGTATGTACCTATCTTTGTGTGTATGTGTGTATTTATCTCACATAACTCAAAAACGGTATGTCCTAGAAAGCAGAAATTTGGTATGTAGACTCCGTAGGTTCGTTGTTGCGCAATTGTTTCTTTTGGTTGCATTCAGATGTTCCTAAGGGGGTCTTTTATACCTTTTTGGGATAAAATCATTGCTAATTTCAATGCAAACTCAAGTTTTCTTATAATTTGCCAAACCCTTGGCAATATATTGCCAAGCTTTTGGTCGGCAAGTTTTGTCGCCAACTTGGCGAAAAATTTGGCTTTTTTTTTAAAAATCTTGTTTTTATTTAGCCATATTTGGATAGTTAACCATTGAATCATATTAAAACTGCCAATATTACGAAAACGTATCTGTATAAAACGTTCGATTCGCAACAATTTAGGGGTGAAAACTTTAAAGTATTTCTTTGTTTACTCCGAAGTACTATTGTCATTAAATTGGAGTAAATGGACATTAGCTCGTTTTTAAATATAATAAACATTGTCTCTATATTATATTGGCAATCGCGCTCCAACATAATAGCATATCGGGGGAAAGGAGGCAGATGGTAACAATTTTTTTCTTTTCTTAATTTCTCAAAAGATATGATCAATTTTTCGCAGAACATTTGTCCCCATGAATGAATAGTCTTTAGTTTGTGCCCTGGATTTTTTTCAGATTTATAAAAATGTATTTCTTCACTTTATGGAACTTTGAAAAAAATATCTTCAATCGTTCACATTTGCCCCTATAGGGGAACACATGTGAACAAGCCAGGTGCGCATATGAACACTATTGAAAATTGCAGGACAAGGCCTATTTCAGCGAAATTTTTTTAAACATGAAACATATGAGCACATACCAAATGCATTAAAGGGTTTGCCCCCCATACTACGCCAGTTCAAACTGTACAGTAAGTGTCAATAAGAAAAAAAAAACTTATTAAAAATTAACTAATTGCGAAGATGTTAAATTTGTGCTTCTCACGATACTAACTGAAACAACTTGAGTTGAATTTTTGTACATTTTAAGTTTTTGGAGGGATTTTCTTTCTTTTTGTAGATAATGCTTCCTAATACAATGGATATAAGTTGGAAATGAGGTAAATAAGAGGCAATTTCGTCGGGATCGCCAATTTTTTTTTTCTGTGCATAAATAATAGGCCGAAATTCCTAAGCTCTTAATTTTGGGGAAGAAAATTGCCGACAATAATGAAATGTGCCAAAATTTGCAGTGATCGAAATTTTTCACGCACGTTTCAATAATTTACAAATTGGTGAATTCGTAAAATTCTCCGGCGTTGCCATTTTACGTATATCATGTATTCGTAATTAAATGTAAGCTCCCGACTGACTAATGAGAGATTTTCTTTTTATGGATAAGAATATTTGAGAAGCCATCTGTTGGATAACTCATTGACAATAATTGAAAGCAGCTCCAAAATTACATCACGAGAGTTAAAATCTTAACATGTTTCATTTTAGGTTCATCCCCAGTTTTACCGATGTTTCAAATTCTCCCCCCCCCCCCCTGCAGTAAACCTAAAGGGATTATTAAAACTGAAAAACAGGAGGCCGGAAATGAAATGTCGGCGAAACTGGGAAGACACCTCATTTTTTTCCGCCCATTACATGCCAAGTACTACCTCTATTAAAACACAGTAAAAATCCTGTGTAATATCCCAGCCGTTTGAGAGAAGGAATCCGGTACTGTTTTCATAAAAGATTATAATTGTCCTTTTTAGCCTACTTTCCCAGTAAAAGTCGGAAAAAGAAGAAAAAAGCATAAAAGACGCTTAATGCATCTTAAAAATATCGCGAAAAAAAAAAAAAAAAAGTCTAAAATAAATAAAATAATTAAATAAATATCGAAAAATTAAAAATTGGAAAGTAGGGTATTGAGATGGGGGAAAATGTCTGTCGGTCTGTCTGTCTGTCCACCCTTAATAACTTTTGAATGAATAGTCCGATTCGAACAAACTTTTTTTTTTGTTCGAAAAATCTCGGCGAGGACACCTCATTCCCATATTTATTTTGATTTGATTTATTTTTTGTTCAATTTTGAACAGTTCAAAAAAACTTAACATTAGCGCCTACGGGGAAATTCAAGGTAGTTCCGAACAGTGAGGCGAATTTGCTTCAAACAAACTTTGTAGGAAAAACTTGTATGTAAAATATCTTTTTGATTTGAACAATTTTCCGTTCAATTTTGAGCAGTTCAAATCCTTTAAGGGGTCACAGTATCTTTCAAGCAATTTTTTTCAATTTAAGTAAGTTATATTTTTCGTTGAAACCATAGCATGCTTGCTTACTTTTTAATCAATAATATATTTAAAAAAAAAATAAAATATTGCTTACTTTTTTTAAAATTCAAAACATTTGGAAAATTTTCAATTTTTAAAAATTTTTAAGACTTTTTTGTTTTTAAACTAATATAAAAAAGCTTTTTGCTAAACGATCACAATCATCATCTCTAAAAATCTGTGCAATCATTTGCTTTTGTGTTTACTAGAAAATTTTCTGTGATCAATTACGTAAAAAATCGTAATTTTTTTTCAAAAACATTAGGTTTTTAAAGGTATAACATGCTCTAAACATTTGAGAAATTTATAAAATGCTTATCCAATTCACAGTTTTGTTAAATATATTATAATAATTGCAAAAAGTATTACTTTAAGGCTGTATCTTTAATAGAAAAAAATCCTTAGGGATTCTTATGACACGAAAACACAAAAAAACTATCATCGCGAAAAATCAAGTTAAAGTTTTCTTTTTGCATAAGAACACATAGCGAGTATGACCTAAAACCACTCATAACTTTTTCAATATTTGAACTAAAGCAATGAAACTTTCCCCCTGTGTTTGGACTAGTTTTTAGTTTCGAAATGAGCAATACATTTTTTTTGATCGTTTGGTTATTTTTGAGGCACTGTAACCCCTTAACATTAGCGCCTACGGGGAAACTGAAAGTCAATGTAGATTCCGTACTTGAAGGCGAATTTACTTCAAACAAATTTTGCTGGAAATAGCTCTTGACGCCAAACTCCAGACTCCGACTCCGAGAATTTAGGGGCACCTGACTCCGACTCCTGTGTCCGACAATTAATTGGACTCCGACTCCCCGACTTCGACTCTTACTTCGTTGCTTCAGCAAAAATTTATACACGGAGGACAAATGACTGACTCCAAATCTTGGATATTCGACTCCGACTCCTTTATCCCAAAATGAGATTGACTCCGACTCCGCAGCTATGGTTTAGCCGCTGTGCTAGCTCCGCAGCTGTGAAATAATTATTGTTGATATGATTTGTTTTTATTCTCACGTTAAATTTTTAATTTAGGTATTCAGTTTTCGGCGAATAAACTCGAAGTCGTTTATGTTTCTACATAAAGATACGCGCAGACGATTTTTTTTTTTTTTTTTTGACAATGAAAATTATTATTTTACTAGCTGCGTGCCCGGCGTTGCACGGGCTACTTAAAAAATGAAAGAAATGTCCAATTGATGTTTTTGTATTACTCTGAAATCAGTTTCTAAAGCGCTAAGGAGTAAATAAATACGCGTAATGCAAGGTTTGCAAAACACCAGTAGAGCATATTTTTTATCAAAAATCTCTCTATCGTTAATCATAGTTATCAATGATACAAGTTATGAGTATTTTCAATTAGCACAAAAGATGAAAATATATGCATTATCAACTATAATTTGTGCTCAAGTTAAAATGAATTACATCTGATAGACTATATCTGAACTATTTATATACAATTACAATCAGTTTTTTACATAGAATGACACATAGTTTTTGGTTGATTACGTGAAACTAAAGCACCAAGACTAAATAACTACCAATAAGCATTAATTTAATACCAAGTCATCAAATTCCAATTTAGCTTTAGTTAAAATCCTTAAAAACAATCTTTTTTGTTCAACTCTGTTTCATAAAGAAATCCAAACAATCTTAATTTAACATGTTCTTTCAACGATATAAACTGTATTTTAAAAATAGAAACAGGAAGGAAAAAGAGAGTTATTACAATTCGAAAACTCACCCATGTGACGGGAAAAAGTCCAACAAAATAAATATAATTAGTCGCACATCCTAAGTGTACCGAAATATGAGGCCGGTGATTGATAAACTTACACTACAATCAATAAACATATCTAAAGAAACAACTTTCATATGCTGAAAAGAGTTAAGAACGTTGAATGTAAAAAATAAAAAAAAGGACAGATGATAAAATAAAGGCTATGCCCGAATAGGGCAACCAATTTTAAACTAATTTAAAATGAAATTCTAGATGGAAACGTTGTTTTAAGATTTGGACAGCAGCCAAAAAAATCTTTTTAAAAACTATTATTAGAACTTTACTTACTCACGCATATGCAAAATGGCAACAGGAAAGAAATAAAAATTCCTGAATAACGTTATGTTAATTAACGTTTTAATTAATATCTCCGCAAATTAAAGTCGCACAATTACGAGATTGGTCCTATTCTTTTCTTTGGAAAATTTCGAATTGATCGGTATCTTGCTCGACTCTCGATTCACAGCGGTTCTCGAGAAGATCGATCTTCAGACAGACAGACAGACAGACAGACGGACGCGAACAGATTTTAATATTATAGTGGAAGTTGACATTTTACTGTGTTTATTTATTTTGGTAAGTGCATTAATTCATTAAAAAATTATTTTTGGCAACAGGGGAAAAAGAAACGATTTTTTTTCGATATGATGTATTTATTTTAATGAGCTTATTAATTTTAATTATTATTTTTTCGTTTTGAAAGCTGTTAAAGATTTTTTTTAATGGAAAAATGTGTATTAGCTGCTTTGTTTAAAAGCTGCTGCTATTTTTTTTTTTTTAGTTGAGTGAGGAATATTTTATTCCTAGAAATCAGCTTAAAATATTAAAAAAAAAATATGTTTGAAAAAATTTACGATTTTAGCTATTTTTGATCAGATACTAGAAAGTAGTATAGGTATACGGGAAAGTAGGTTCGTTTAGTTTTAGACAGAACTTCTTGTTATACTTGCTCTCGGGCAACAATAGCAGCATATTTCAAAGAATTGAAGAAATATCTTAATGATTGATTTAATACCCAATTATAATTCTCTATCTTGATACAGAATGGGTACAAACCTAGTTTAAATAAATAATGCGGGGTAGTCTACAAACAATGTTGCAATTTAGAAAACGTTTCAAACCATAATTAAGCGCTATCAATTTTGACTGCAAAAACAAACCAATTAACAATGCAGCAAAAATTTTTAGTGCATTATTTTAATGCTTAAGAGTATTTCAGTTAAAATTAGTAAAAAAGTAAAACTTTTTTTTCCCTCGTATGTTGTGTGTGTGTTTTTTTTTGGTTTTTTTTTGCATGAGATTTGTCACAATTGCAATCGGCGAGTAGTTTATTTTGCTTTGATGTTTTATAACTTTTAAAAGTTTAATTAGAAATAATTATTTGTTTAAGCTAAACTAGGGCTCTCCAACCTACGGCCCGCGGGTCAAAGAAGAAAATCTCAAAAATCACTACTAAGCATGATCGTAGCGAGAGGGGGACAGAAAAGGCAACTGCCTCTCCCTAGAGGAGAGTCTGAACTTTTACTTTTCTCCCTAGTCATTAATGATTGTTTAAAACTGTATTTTTGGAACTCCAATTTCAAAAAATTCTATAAGATTGTCGCTAACCTATTCTTTTTCCTTTAACAAAAAATAACTAAAACTGAAATAATATTGAATTGTTGGCCCGCCCTGCCTCCAAAAATTTACAACGTCACCTTTGAGCGAAAAAGGGTGGAAATCCCTAAGCTAAACGAGAGAAAATTGATGCTGGCACGCAGGGGAAAGTAAGCTTGTTTAGTTCTTTCCGAATTTCGTAATTTACTATATTGAAATGATGGCAGCGTTAATGAATCTTCTTCATCCTAATATCCAGCTCGCCCACAACAAACAATGAATATGAATGATAGTGAATTATGGTTAAATGCAAAATATTGTGAATGTTAAAAACAACCTGCGAAAGTACAGCATGAATAATTCAAAAACGACTGCAGAAAATAGTCATTAGCTAATGAAATACGAAAACAATTTCGGTATAAAACCACGTACGATATCTGCAAAATGCTTTTTTCTACTTAACTTTTCAAAAGCATTTTTGTTTTTTTTGTGTGCATGTGTCAGAGATCTAAATTCACGATGAAGTTCACAACCAATAGGTTTAACAAGCTTTTTTTTCTCTTTAAACAATTTCTTAACTTTTATTGCTTATTCGTATGGCTATTAACTGCCTAATTGCGTGATTTGAATAATATCACTTTATTTAAAAGAATTTAGTCTCTTTGTAAGACTTTTTTTTTTGTTTCGTTAATTAACATTTTCATTCTGATTAATATGAAATCTTCAATGCATTAGGTATTTTTTTCATTTTTCACTGATGAATCGTGATGCACAATTAAAATTCTCAAAGGGATATTTTACATTGAGCTTTTGTTTGTTTGTTTTTTCTCGTTAAAGAAGTATGATTTTTGCTGGGCATTTTCTGCTGAGGGAATTTAAATGTGAGAACTTATTTGTTATTGAGTTAAAGAAAATTTCATTTCAAAAGTATATTTGAAAAGTATATATTATTTTGCATGCTAGGAAAGCCTATCTATTCGAGCTATCGACTAATCGGATTTCTTATTCTTAGTAGAGCCGTCATTTGAGTCAAATATAGTTGAACATTATTTCTCGATTTAATTATCACTTAAAATCGAGTGATAATGTTATCTGATTGAAAGAGCATAGACAATATCTACGAAGGTTCTATCACGTTGAATAGGTGTTGTGCTGACGGCGTTTTTGCGTTATCTTTACACGCTTGGAACACAATTCATTTTTAGCACTAAGTTTGTTTTGTACATAAGTCTTTTACATTATTACAGATTTAACACTTTATTTCCTTTCTTGTGACGTAGTGATATTTTTTTTGAATGAATGCTGAAGCAGGCTTAGATATATTTTACTCTTTCACAGAGCCGCCCACCTTGTCTAGTGGTCAGAGGAATCTGACTGCGATCGGAAAGTCCCGGGTTCGAATCCCGACTCGGGCATGGATGTACTTTCTCTCTTCTGTCCTTATCCTTTCTTTGTGCGAATGTGTTGTTGTGCTATATAGGGTTGCCTACTATATAAACGGATCCTCATGGCTTGTGTATATACTATTGAAGTTGGACTTCACACTAAGTTATGGTACAGTTGTAAAAGTGAAGTGCTGGGGGGGGGGTACAAAACAACAATTCTTTCACAGATTTCGCTGCTTTACACAAAAAATAAATAAATAAATAAATTAAATAAAACAAACAAACAAATAAAATAAATAAAAATAAATCAACCCCTATGGCTTTAGTGCAAGTGTTGAACTCAGAGATATTTCCAACTATAGTACAACAACTGTGTAAGAAATAATACGAATGATATTTTCAATAAAGAGTACTGTTTATTTTCGACATTATAAAATGCAAAGTCAAAATATAATCGGTATCCTAGCAAGGGGGGGGGGAGTTACAAACGCGTTTTTTTCTCAATTTTGTTTGCCGACTCTAACTGCCAGACGTGTTACTTATTTCGTTTTCACGATGTAACGTAATACAAGCAACTCACCTTCGGAAGGTGTTAGTTAACTTCTTTCAATGGTTCTTTGTATCAGACGACATTAATTTGCCTATTTGAAGCCACGTATTATCGTTCTACTCAAAGGTTTAACAAAGAGTGTTTTCAACGTGAGAATAGACGCTTTCAAATTTTTTAGAGAATATATATTTTTTTTAAAGTCATGAAAGATGTTATATTTTTGATTTTGCGTATTCAGACGTCAATAAGTGAAGAGGCATAGTATGTTCGGAAAATTTAAGCTTGGACAGTCAATATTACCTTAAAGCTCAAGCTGAGTTGTTAACACCTTGGAATGGTGCTTTTATGGCTTCCCTGGATCTGTAGTAGAAGATTCGCTTCACATACCGAAGGTCGAGGGTTTAATTCCCACCGGTGCCCTGGATGTTGTTTCCTCTCTTTGTACAGTAGATCTTTCTTGTGTTGTTTTATTTGTAAATAAATAAGTCCAACCTCTCGTGGCAATGGCATCCAATATTTTTATAGTGTATTTACTATGGATAAGTCAACCACAAGGATGCTTTTCGTCAAATGGCTTTAATTTACCCATTTGAAGCCACTGAGTATCTTTCCATGGATAGATATAGCTAGAGGTTTCTTTCATTGCATGAAAAGACTCCTTAATATTTTTCAGCCGAGAGAAATTCATTGAGAGACGTGTAATATGCAAAAACAGCAATGATCACAATAATAGGCTTTTTATTTTAAATTTCGAGAAGATTTGAAAAGTATCCTAATGTAATATTTTAAGTATATTATTGTATTATATATTATTATACACTTTCCTCTTTTCTTTCATTTTCTACTATGCTAATTTTAAATTTTAAATTATAGAGTGTACAAAATACACACACTTGAGGATTTTTTTTTATTTTAAAGGCGGATTTTCAATTTTCTGTGCGTGAAATACAATTCTTAGAAAGCATTAAAAATATGAGATTCAACGTATGATCCTTTTGTGGACATCTTCTCCCATTTACCCTCGTTCCTAAACAAAAAACGAATTATTAAACCTTAAAATTAAACTATTAGGGCAATAGTAACTTGTAAATGGTTGCCGACACACATAAGCCACAAGTTATGTTACTTTCAGAGTTCTTAAACCCTCGTCAATATATTTATCCGACATCTTAAGATAAATATTCACAACTAGATTTTAACGCTAACAAAGTGTATTTGAATACGCGGCAGTGCAGCTACGTTTGAAAGTCAAGTTCTTTAGCTTCCTAATTTGCATATTCCGGAAACTAAACCGAAAATATTCATCGCACCGCACAAAGTAATATGAGCCTGGTTATTTAATGCAGTTATGTAATCGCAAATTCAGTGACCTCGTCCGCTTTGTTCAGCAACACCTGTGCTTGCATGCAATTATTGAGCAGTTTATTTTAAGTACTAAATTTTGAAACCGCTCAGAAGCAGAAAGTTACTCGATGACAGCATGTTTTAGTCTGAATAATGAATGATGTAATATCTAATATGCAAGCATTTTATTGACGAAGTAACGGTTAGAAACTTTTGAAAGAGAAGTTGCAGTTATTAAAATTTGATAAACCTGACTTTCTGTAAAACTTTTAAAAGATAGAACGTTCTTTATTGAAAGCAAAATTTCATTCGGTGAGTTAAAGTTTTTAAGCAGCTTTAAACAAAAACTCTGTGTTGGAAGAAAAAGCTACTGAAACAATGTAAAAAGTCAGCTTTTTTTATTGCTAGAACGTGATAAACTTTTTTATGAATCTAATATCTAATGAATTCTTTTGTTTCTCCACTCAAAAATAACTTATTGAGGTAGCGCATCAAAAAAAAAAAAAAAAAAAAAGCAGAAAATATATTCAATGCTTAGTGAACTAGTGTTTTTGTTAATAGGGGAAAGTGGGGCAAAGGGAAATTAAAAAGCACTAATCTGCTAATTTTGTGCGTCAAAACGTTATTGATAACCATTAAAGAAATAGTTTGAATTTCGAGATTTTAAATTAAAATTACGTTTTGCGTAATCAATAATTGCGATAGGATCCCACTAGTTGGGTTTCTTGTTTCTACTAATGGGTTTCATTGTAACCGTAATTTGAATTTAAGATGTCAAAATTCGAAAGAAAGCTAAGGGATGGATGCTGGATGTTGTGTGCTGGATGCTGGATACTGTGTGCTGGATGTTGTGTGCTGAACATTGTTTTCGTGTAAAAGGGTTGTGTAAAGTCGAGAAGATCATTTATAAATAATTCAACTCCAAGGCTCATGGACGGCTGCATTATAAGCATAGAAAAATCGAGTCGAAGGACGCGGGCGTCATTCAACGGTCAGGGGAAAACAATAAACAATTCGTATTTGCTCAATAATTTAGATTTATCGTTTTCAAAATGAAAAAAATCGTAAATATGTTTTGAAAACTTCTGTATATAAAGGCAAGAACAATGTATTTTGTAATAAATCTTGCATTGAATTATTATTTTTAATTTTTGGCCGTAAATTTGTACATTCAAGAAATAAAAATAGGAATTTTTTTTTCATGGGGTGGATTTTTTTCTTCAAAATTGGTGTCTACTAAGAAATTTAGGGAAAATATTGATCCCAAACTTCAAGGGGGATTTATTTCAAACGAACTTGTTGGAAAAAATTCTTGACGACGCTCATGTTCAAAAACAAAGGTTCAAATTAAACAATTCAGGATTTGAGGGGAATGCACCTAACGAACTTAAAGATGGATTTGCTTCCAATAAACTTTGTTGAAAAAAGCTATTGATGATGAACATGTTTCAAAACAAACATTTAAAATGTACAATTCTGAAAGCTTTCATTTTATTGCCTATGGGAAAAATTAAGGCAAATATAGATTCCAAACTAAAAGGCTTCATTGCCTGAAATCATTTTTGTTTAAAAAATCTTAAGAAGAAGAACATGTTCCTATAAAAATGTTCACAAAGAAGAATTAAAGATAATTATCATTAATGCCTAAGGGGTAACTTAACTTGTTTTTATTTTTGGCAGCAGAAAATAAAGAAATAGGATGATTCGCCAGTGGTTGACCTCCAGCCAGTAATTGACCACTCGAGTACTAAAATGTACCAAACAAGAAACAAGTAGATATTTTTTGTCTGATTGCTGGAACTAATTTCTGGCATATCTTGAAATGCTCAGTAATAAATTATAGTTGTTTCTCAAGTTTTAATTGGAGATTAGGACGATACAGGTACAAAGGTTGAGATCGCATGCCGCGACCGGTAGCTACCGAGAAGTTGATCACATGACAGCTAATGACGTCAGCGGTTACTAACCGGTCGTTCACCAACCAATGCTTCATCGAACGCTTTCAATTCAACACCGGTTAGTTGCGCAGACGAATAACGCGTAGATGAAAAAAAAAATATTGGTCAAAAATATCACACGGTTCAACCAACTAATCAACCAGCTTAAATTGCGACCGACCGGTGGCTCTACCGTTGAAGCTATAGAACGACATCGGTAACAGCCAGTTAATCGGTATCTTTCATAGAACGCTACAATTAAACACCGGTTGAGCGGTTGCGGTATGCGAAAGCAACCAAAAATATCTGGAAAATTTCCAGAAAGTAACATTTCATACTAGTGAGAATTGTCATGAGATAAAGTGTGTAATCGCATTTCTCGTGAACAGATTTAATTCTACGGACACGGAGGACCTTCTACGAGCTGGCATCGAATCCGTGATTCTCTAATAACAAGTTCAGGCAGCGGTGACCTGATCGGTAAGGCATCGGACTTGTAACCAGAGGGTTCCGGGTTCATTCCTAGTCGGTCAAAGATTCACCGTCTTCATTAATGATGACTTGGGAGACGTTTAATATTCTCGTTTTCACCACGAGTTCGTTTCAATTCACGTTCGTCTTCCAAGCGAAGCGATACCTCTGGGGGTGCTGAACCAGGTATTTCTCGCCATTTGGTACGGATCAAAAAACCGGAGCTGTCTTCAGTGTCCCATCCAACTGGTTAAATCACAAATAGTGTGAGGTACGCTGGTCCCTGCAGTGATAAGTAAAGTGTTCAAAGCATTACCACTCAGGTCACCACGGCCTTCTGCGCTTGACACAGTAAGACAACCATCTAAGGTTTAAAAAACGAATTTCAACAAGAGGGGCTTCAAAACGAGAATTGCAGGACTATAGTATTCTGCTAGATAACGTGTCAGTCGGCCTATTTTAGGGGATAGAGATGTTCCTGTAGCGTACCCCATGCCAATTTTTCAATTCCCTAAAATATACGTGTAGCTTTACTAAACATACTTTATTTTCGGAAAGAGTAACAGACAGACAATAAATCAAAGTTCTTACCCCCCCCCTTGAAAGTTAAATGTCTCGTAAATTTTTAAATATAAACATTTACGAGACAAATGGTAAAGTTTTAAAAAAATCCCTCAAAATAAATGGACAAAAAATTTATTGTGTTCACATAAAAAGTAGAACTTTAATTTTAAAACAATATAAGGAAGATTTTAGAAAAAGATTTTCTTTTATCTTTTTCGTTAGTTACGCTTCCTTTTGCAACGCATTAAAGTCTACTGAAACGGAAGAAATCAATGAAACATGAACATAATATTGATATTTTAAACTGCAGTTTGCTGGAGTTTTGCTTTGAGGTATTAGTTTTAAAAGAAGAGCGTTTCGTATTAATCTTAAAGAAATATTTTATATAAAGATCATTATAAAAGATCTTTTTAAAAATGATCTTAATTTTTTCGCATTGCTTTGTAAATAATAAAATAATTTTGTGAAATAAAAATAATGGTGTAATTTAATAAATACTATGCCGTGTTTCGCAAAAAATGTCCTGTTATATTTTTTTTGTTTTGCTAAAGATATTTTCATGGAAATTACTTATTTACCCTTAATAAATGTAATTTTATATTTAGTACATTGATAGTTTTTATAAATGGCATTTAATGACTTGTGACCAACCCCAGAACTTTCAGACTCATGTATTTAACGTGCCTATTCTCTGCATGTACGCTTTAATTTATCGGCACCTACTACATGTCTTCATAACGTAAGTTTTAACGATGGCCTGATGAGTTTCGCAAGCGTTTTCCATTTTAGTATCACACACCTTAATTGTGAGCATGAACAGTTGATGCTTTCGATGCATTTTAGTTAGAAGGAACACATTTCTCATTCTGCATCTTTAGTACATTGACAGTTTTTGTAAATGGCGTTTACTAAATTAATAAATTATAATGGTCACTGTTGAATCCCTTGGTTCTCTTCTGTCTCTTCCCTATGGAAATGAAATTTGGGTTCTGTCTGAAAGTAGAAGTGCAATACAGAACTTGTCAAACTGGCAAAGTGTGAGGGAAAATGTCGGAGTGTCAATAATCAAGAAGTTGAAAGGGCTATCCATATTTCACCAGATTCATCTGCAATGGATCCCTTTCCACGTTGATCTCGAGGAAAACGAGATAGCGGACACTTTGGCTAAGGCTGGTGCACGTGAGCCCTCTGTGCCGTTAGCACCCCTCACCTTTTTGGAGATTTTTTCAAAAATAAAACTCAAGAATAAGAGCACTTGGATTGTCCCCCCAGAGCACCATTGGTATCAATCTTCTCCTCCTGGAGCATCCCTGGATCTGGGTTTTAACAGACAAGATCGAACTATTCTTGCCCACCTTCGAAGTGGTCACCTTAAATCAATGAAATTTTCCAAGCGTTCCAAGAACTTCGAACTTTGTTCCAAGTGTTCTTTTGATCAGGCTTCACAAGAACATATTCTCACGTGCTTAAACAAATTTTCCCCCATCGCTTAGCTCGGGGTCGAATGGCGGCGGTGACATTTGTTCCAGGCCCTCTCAAAGAGAAACATCGCGGAGGCCCCACTCATACTTTGATGACCATTAGATGACTGGGAGAAGTGTACCGTTTCAAACAGAAAAAGAATTTTCCTAATCGGTCCAGGCGTCTTCTAGTAATCGGGGAGCATAGTACATAAAAAATTTGAAGTCTGTTAGTTAGTAGTGCTATAACTGAAAATGAAACTGACGGCGTCATGAAATATTGAATCTAGAATACTTGCCAATTTTCAGAAATCGGACACCAGTCACGATATGTTTAATAAATAATATAAATTTAATCGTCGGGGGGGGGGGGGAGAGATTTTTGTCCTCCACATCTCTTGAATTGAACACTAAATATATTTCAAAATTGAAATATTAAAAAAAACCTTTAAAGATTTAGTTATTTATTAGCAAAAAAAAAAAAAAAATTATATTTAATTAATTCAACTATTTTCGTTGCAAAATACATTTAATTTATTGATTTGCTACTTAAGTAATAAATACATTATTACGACTATAGTTAAAATTAACAGGTGGCGTGGTGAAAATCAAACAATCCGATGCGTGATTATTAAATATTGTTTAAGACAAGATTCCTCCGTCGAAAAAATGCACCGTTCACACCAAAACCACTTGACCTGTGACGTTTCGTGCAGTTGACGAAAGCTGGTCTACGTAGATACAACGTATGAAACTGAAAGTTTCTTAGATTTCTCAGGGACCCCTCATCAGATCCAGACAAAATTAACATGGGACCATCTGGAAAGTATACCTTCCCAAACAAAAAAAAGGATTTTCCAGATCGGTCCTGTATTCTTGGAGCAATACGAAAACATACATAAAAAGCCGCAAGACGAAATCATAACCTCCTTTTTTAAAATCGGTTAAAAATCTAGCTTAACTCAGCGTTGAAAACATTTTCCCTTTCATTAAACTTCCCAAGATGAATTATACTGCGCTTAGAAAAGGTCTTATTTTATTGGAGTTGTATTATATTTCTACTACTGCGCAATGGACAGTATTCACCTGACGTCACTGCGGGTAAAAACCCTCACTGCAGTGCATTGTGGGAACTGTAGCAGACGAAAATCCGGCACTACAGCGTATAACACTTGCTTTTGTGTGGCTAATAAACTCTTCTTTCTATTTAAAAATGGGAGATTTTTTACGTTTTTAACTAAGAAACGCTGTAAAAGAATGATGAACGATTCATTTGATACGAAATACTTTCTTTATTATCGTATTTTCATGGAGCCTCTTTGGTTCCTTATCACAAACATGGTGAAAACTCGAATTCTCTTTTTATTTTCTCCGTTTCTTGGCATTTTCCATGCATTCGTAAGTCTTTTTAAGCTCTAAACATGCTCATTATGCGCATTAAGTCCAGTAATCCTTAAATAAAACGAGTTTTTTTAGCACTACTGACACTGCGTGATTGGTCAAAATACCCGCAGACGGACAGCTGATGGGACCGTTGCCAAACCTTGAATAAGGTCCATAGAGATTGCTTATGGATGTAAAATTTCATTGTATTAAGGTTTCTCATTGTGGGGGAGAACGGGGATAGTTGGAGAACTTTTTAAACTTTATGTTTTTAAAGGTTGTAAATAAAGTAGAACTTTTTCCCTTTATTGCTTGGATAATCTGTATGGTATCAGCAATAAAATCGTATTTTTGTTTTGACAGCTTTGTCTATTTTTTACATATTTTTTTGTGAACATTCAGAGTTCACACACTTGCCCTGTCACGGGGTAAGTAGGCGAGCCGTATGGGATAAGTCAGCGAATTGGGAAAAACTGATAATAGAGCCAGAAAATTTCACATGAAGCCTCACTGATGCTTTAAATAAGCAAGTAAATCTTACCAGTGAATGAAAAAAAAGCGAAATTAGTAATTGCAATTGCTTTAAAATTAGGTATGTTACACTATACAAGAGATTTAACTTTGATTTTAGAAGTAAATGCTGAAAAATGCAAACATTATTTGAAATGAACTATTTTATTTGCCTTCATTCTTCGTTTTTATGCTTCTTTGGAATTACATTCCTTTTTTCTTGGATTCAGAGATTTCTTGTATGTTTTGGGGATTTTTGTGATGATTTGCGTTTTTTTGCTGCGATTCTTTCTTCCAGAAGAACCTTTTTGACTAGAGTATTAAAGAGTATTGCAGTAGACCTCTTTTGTTTCCATCCCTTTTTTGATCTGACTTTCTCCAGTTTTAGGAAAAGGTCTTATATGATCTGCACCAGGAGTAATGCTTAGAGAGGTATGTGGGTTTAGCTGAAACATAGTGCTATCTTCAATAAGAAACTCCAAATCTGAACTATTGAATGAAGTAGCAACAGAATCTACTCTAGGACAGGCACATCCAGTTTTACTGCTTTCTTCCAACATGGTTGCTGCTGGGACAAACAGATTCACTCGCAGATCCAGGAGATAGGGAGTCTGCCGATCAGTGATATAACTTGGCATGAAGTTACAGTCCTGAAAAATGTTTGAATTGCATGGAAACACACCAGTTTCGAAACCATTCATAATATTTCTGGGGTTTGCTTCTTGTGGAAAAGCAACTGTTACCACCTTTGGTACGTTGTAAATCGTCATTTTCTTTCCTGGATTATTCACCATCCAAGAATCACAAACGGAATTAACATACTTTTTGAAAGGGCCATGTAGACTCTTATCAAGAGACAGCAACTTACGGCTATAACGTGTTGGGAAAGAGAGTAGTGTTATTAATATTTTCAGTAGTGCAGTAGTTTCCTCACAAAAAATCAAGCAATTCTATTGACGCGGGAGTAGTAAATGTCTAGGAAGAGAATCAGAGGTTTTTCTTTGAACATCTAGTGTTTTTAGCAAAATCCTTTAAGAAATCTGGAAGCATTTCAGCTGTCAGCTACCCACTTGAGAATGCACCGTACACGCAGCATTATACCTGGTGGGGTTTTCCAGTTGTTGGTTTTTCTTTTGTATTTTCTCATTTCCGGAAAGAAGAGCACGTATGTTGGAAATTGTATAAGCATGTCTATAAGAAATGATAAGCTCAAGAAAAGTGTAACTAATGAAATTATTTCATTAAATTGACGATTTACAGAATTTAAATTTCTATTGTTTAATGTTTTGACTCTAAAAACTTAACTTGGGGGCAAGTATGAAAATTCGCACACTTACCCCGAAAAAAGTTCACCTACTAGCCTCAATTCGCCGAATAGAAATCAAGTTAGGCTGATTTAAAAATGGTTTCATAAATTAATCTGAATAGGGCGTTATTTGTTGCGTAGAAGCCTGGGCTATTCAATATTAATAAGTTTTGATAAATTGCTCTACAATTATATGTTTCATAAAAAAATAACTAAGTATAAAAAAAATTACTAAATACTGCGAAAAAAACAACTTTCTCTCGTGTAACACATTCAGTTTGGCAGATTTCACTGAAAATAAACTGACAGTAGCGACGCAGCTACATGGTTAAGTGAGAGTTCACTCAGCTGTCAAACCAAAAACGAGAAAATTATTTAACATTCGCACACTTACCCCTTCGCATACTAGCCCCGGTCTCCCCTATTGTATAACATATTGGTAGGTAGCAACTCACGTGATTCATTACTTTATGTGACAAATTCACTTTAAGTATAACGATATTATACTTTCGTTGTCTACAGTAAGTTACACGATTTGTTGTTTTATGTGAATGTTTTTTTTTACTTATTATTGTCATATATCATTATTATTTTGAAGTCTGTAAATCTTTTCTCGTTTTAATGATTTGTTTTTTCTTTCTTTCTTTATTTATTTTGCAAACGATAAAACTTCTCGATTTTTTCTATATTTATTATTTATTATTATTATTGCTATTACTATTATCTAACAGACCATAAATCGTACGCATCTTTTTGTTTATTTTTATTTCTTCTCAAATGTTATTTATGGGAGCTTTGTTTGAGCACACAGCTTCGAAATCTCATATGAAATTATTAGCACGTATTTCAAGCAATCAGAAGGCTGCTGTTCTTTTTAATTTTTGAAACGTTATTTTAAATTTAATTTTGAGGATTGTTTCGCCTGCTCTAATTTTGTTTTATTTTTGGAAAAGTTATTTAAGGCATTTTTCTATATTTATTGAACTGCAATATAGTTGGAATCGAGATAACTCTTTATACATACTTTTATCCTTTTCTAATAAAGTTTTTTCCCCCGCTTTTTTAAAATGTTCCTATCTCAATCATCATTGAGAAAAACGTGATTTAAATTTGTATTAAATGGTTCTTTTATTTGATCAATTTTGTACTTAAGCTGTCGAACACGAATTCGCAATATTTAACACTTAAACTTCCCGAGGAAACAAGTTGCACAGAGAACATGCATAATATTCATAAAAATATTCTCATAAATATATACTCACAAATCCTGCCAACATCTCGTTCTCTGATGAACTGGATAGTTTTCATGAGATCGATAATCTTTCGCCATTTAACAGTTATGGTGCGAACTGAACGAATCGTGAGGTTTCCCGGTGAAAGCTCAGCGATGTTTCTCAAATAGTTATATACTAAACTTATCATGCTTTGTAATTATTTCAAACATGTCAAAAACTCGTAACAGCGAGATATTTTAAATTTTGCTTGAAACTAGTTATGAATTTGCTTTAATGTGTAGGGTAAGGTCACTAGTTACAGACAAGGGTTCAGTTACAGGCTGTCATAAGTTTGGATTTAAATTATAAGTCATTTAGGCGGGTTAAACTGATGTTGTTGTGGTTCATGAATACGGTGCAGACATTTAGTGTTATCATAGTGAATTTTATTAGCCAGTTGGTATTTACAAGGCTGTGGTGGAAGGTTATGAACAGCACCCACAAATTCAGTTGATGTTTCATGTTCATTTGAATTTAATAAGGCTTTAGTTCTAAGGTTTTTGTTCAGTACTCATCCTTTCCTCGTCCTGTGTGTTGCTGGGTATCATCAGATTTTTTGGTGTTTATTACTGGTGGTCGGAAATTTGTCGAAATTGAGCAAATAAAAATAGAATCAACTAGAGGATCCAGAAGCAGCCAAACGTTAGATGAGATGTTTTTGCATCAGAGAAAAATAGTTCGAAAATTCTAAATACATTAAAAGGCTCAGAAAATTGAGTTAACTCGAGAGCGATGTCTTAGGCATGTCTGTAACTGGTGCTGGTACCCTATATTTTGCTTTCTTAAACGAAGTTCTAGGATTGCTCTTAACAAAACCAGCGTAAGTAAGGAATAAAATCATAATTAAAGTTGCGTTTACAATGGAAATTTGCTTTTTAATTGTGTGCTTTACTTCAGTAGGTTCGTTCATTAGTAAAACCAACGGAAGGGGAGTTATTTACAGCAAAGCAAAAATTTGTAGATATCAATTTTTTTTTCCGGGATGTGAACATTCGATTAACAAACACAAACGAACTCTCTCTCAAGCATCCTTTGTCACGTGAATACAGGCCCATCCTAACGCACGCGTGCACTCACACGCCTACACAGACACACACGCCTACACAGACACACACGCCTACACACAGACACACACGTCTACACACAGACACACACGCCTACACACATACACACACACGTTTGTACACATAAACGCATCCGTCCACACACGCAAACGCCTACTTACTTACACAAACACACGTCTACACACACGCGCCTACACACCACCGGCAGAGCACACACACACACACCTACGCACATACACACGCACACACAAGACAAGTAGGGTCCCATCACGCACACATACATGCATATAGTATGAATAAACAGATAGTTTGTATTCGTGAATCCAATGTCCATATGTGATAGGGGAAAAATAAATTTCTACAAAATCTTCTTTTATATTTCTTTATTTTCAAAACCTCTCAAATAAAGGAGTCGCTTATCTCTGGAGAAATATATCTAATGCTGATAACACATCCTATAAATAAAGCATTTCTCTCCGGCATGAGATAATTGATTGCTTGTCAAGTTCCCCCCAAATGGTGTGGTAAAGTAGATTAAGAAGAAAGTTAACTCTTAACTTTTTCTTTGAATCTATGATTCTTCGGAAGTGTTTGAGTGCTGCTATGGATTTCAGAGCATACGTTGCCAGCGGTAAATTCAATAAAACTTTTAGTTCCTGGTTTGCTTACAGTTTCATCTTCGCACTCGGATTTTTTTTTCTTTATGCTTTTCTATCAGAAAAGAAGGGATTTTATAAGAGTGAATGACTGATCATTGTCATTCCACGACATCTGAAAGCAAAATGTAATGGTGAGTTTTAGTTTTATCGTTTCTTGTCCTCGTAAAAATCAAGAAAGTTGGAGCACTTATTACGAAATTTACTTTTAGCTGATGTGGAATCGAAATAATAAGAATTTAGTTAAATATATGTTGGTTTCGAAGTGGTATGCACTAAAGTATCTTACATATGAGTATGCAAGGAGAGTGAGAGCAAAAGCGGTGCAAGTGAATTGTTATATAATTTGTAATTACACTATCAGAAATTGGTTTTAGCCTTATTCTACTTCATGTGAAAGCGGTGTGAGTCGAGGCTCAATCCTTTGCCGATAGACAATAATCGTAAAACAAAACAGCAATAGTGTTTTGTGCAAAAATCGCCCCCAAACCATTCAATTACAGATAATCTTGTTTTATTGACTTACAACGCCCGACGAGCAAAAGTGGTGCAAGTAAATAGCTTTAGAATTTGTATTTACGCCATCAGAAATTTAGTT
Organism: Uloborus diversus; assembly: GCF_026930045.1. Lineage (NCBI taxonomy): Eukaryota > Metazoa > Arthropoda > Arachnida > Araneae > Uloboridae > Uloborus > Uloborus diversus. Next base: position 100,831,241 of record NC_072734.1, read on the forward strand.
TAGCTTTATTTTACTTAATGCGAAAGTGGTGTAGATCCAAATTCAACCATTTACCGATAGACAACAATCGTAAAATGGAACAGCAGTAGTTTGTGAAGAACTGGATGAAACCACTCAATTACAGATAATCCTGATGTATTGACTTAAAATGCTTTTCAACGTCTCATATGGTGAGGTAAAAAGAACGTACTGATTTCGAACACCTATAAAAAACAACAAAACAAGATACACAGAAAAAACTTTTAAACCTAAAAGCACATATTTATACACAGACTGAGTAAAATCTTTAAGGTAAATAAAGGAATTTTAAAGAAACTGAAAAATAAGTTAAAAAGGGATTTAAATATAATTGTATCATAAATATTAATGTTCATTGATAAGGAAATGTAACTACAGTAAACTCCCGATTATCCGCGGAATTGGGTGGCACAAGTGCCGCGGATAATAAAAATCGCGGATAACCGCAAAAAGACTAAAATGGGGGACAAATCAGGTAAAAATTATCCTATCTCAAATTCTTAACTGTATTGATGCATAACACTTTCTGCAAACAGTGAAAATATATATAGAGTACAGTACAAATGTTTTGTATTTTTGCACAACCGAACTTAACATCAATAACAAACAAGTGTATGTACGATGAAGAACGCACAAAAATAATAATAATAATAATAATAAAATTAAATCAATCAATCAAGCAAAAACAACTGAGTGTAAATTTACAATTTTTCAAAAAAGAAAAAAAAACAGCCACTGGTATTCGCTTTTTACTGCGAAAATACATGTTCGGGGTTGTTGATTGATTCGCGGATAATCCGCCCCGCGGATAAACCGCTCGCGGATAATCGGGAGTCTACTGTACTGGATAAAAAACGGCATGATCGAAGTTAGTGTTTCCTCTTGAGTAAAACTGTAAAGGCCAGTAGAAGTTTTAAAACATTTAATGCATATATAGTGGAGTAAATATCGCCGCAGTTTATAGGATTTCGGATATCTTTCAGTTTGTAGTTTTATCACTCAAATGTTTCGAAATTTTGGTGCTCTTGGGAAGCCTTTGATAGGCAGGAAGTTGTTTGATCATGAAAGCTGGCACATTAAAGCTTTTTCCTGTACAGAATTGAGTAGCGCGCTACTGCCAAAAAAAAAAAAAAAAACTAAAGTCTGTAGTCTATTTGTTTTTAAAATGAAAGATCAGTTATGGTAAAAAAAAATACTCGGGGAAGAGCTACAGCTTTGTCCTCGCGTGATGAAAAAAGTGTTTGCAAACTTGAATCTATTGGAAAGTGTTCGACCAGGAAGCTTATTCTGTCGGCAGGTTTTGAAGTTTGTCAAAAAAGATATGTAACACAATTAGAAAGTTTGACGTTTTATTTACGCAGCAAAACAGGCTAAACCTCAGTTCTGCATAAGCACAAAAAAGAGCGTTTGAACATTATTGGGAAAGTCACAAGGGATAACCTACGGATCCATTTTTTACGACGAAAATAAAATGAATCAAGATGGATCGAAGCATTATTGGCACGGTATAGGGAAATAAAAAGAAATTTTCTTTAAGCTCTAATTAGGTGGTGGCTCTGTCATGACCTGGGTATGCTTTGCTTACCATGGTATGGATGGATTTTTATGCAACTTGATAGACTTGTCTCTATGCTAGTTTCTAGAGGATACATCAGAATGCAAATTATAATGGCAATACTTTATTATTTATGGCTTTTTCAATAAATATTAATGATAAAATTTTGCTAAAATCTTGCGAATTCGCCAGTTTTTGAAAGACTTAAATGAGTTTTAAAAGCTGTTATTTTTAATGTATCCTCAAAATTTCTAATGTAGACTCTAGATGAGTTTCAATAAGATATTGTCGTGGTACTGTAAGTTAAAAATTTTTTTTACCGTATTTTTGATGTTTTTGAATAATTCCACAAGGGATTTAAACCTTTCAAAACTTTATAAAAGTATTTTTAAAATTCCAACTAAAACAAGTTCTTACCTAAACTACGTGAAAAAATGGAGCTACAATGTTTCTAAATTGTTTATTTTACTTTCGCGAAATGAATCAATGCTCAGATCCACAAAACGCTGGTTTCCGCAACACAACAAACACGTAACAGCAAAGACTACTGTGCCATTTTTTAAACAGGAAATTGAAACCAAAGTAAAAAAACAAAAATTGCCTTATAAATTTAAAAACTACAAATGCTCCGCCTCGTGCTTTTGATTATCGTTGCTTAATTTCGTAACAAAGATATATTTTTCTCTTTAATCCTTCTTTTACATTTTTAATTCTTTTACGAGAAAGTATTTTTTTAAAAGAACAAAGACTGATACTATTATAGAGAAAACTTGCATTTGATATTAATTGTTTTTTTTTCTTTTTTTATATTTTAATTTTTAATGAAATAGTATAGAGTACTTAAGACTATTTTATGTGTAATTGTTTTGCCAATTAAAGTGTTTTATATAAAAAACGATTTCTATTGCTTACTTGGTGATGCTTTCTTTTGAACTACTTTCACTGTCTTTCAACGTCTGAAACTAAAAATACAAAATTAAAATAAATCTAGGTTTTTACTTATTTTGCAACAAAAATCATTTTTGTTTATTTTTTTTACACTTCGTTAAAATTATTTCGATTCCGTTCAGTAATTTAACAAGTTAAAAACATTTTCAACTTAAATTGCTCCCATGTGGCTTTGTGAAATATAAAAGTAGGAAAATAATTTTGGTTTTTGTATATTGCTCTAATAACTCCTTTTAGTTAGATGTTGATTTGTTATGATAGTAATACAGAAAAAGGATTTTTAAAATGCAATTTGATTTTAAAGGAAAAATGTCACCATTTTAGTAAAGAACAGCGAAGCTTTTTCGGTATTTCAAAGAGTTTATTTTTTAAAAATATACGTGGTTAATCATTCTTTGGAAAAATTTAGAATATTATTTAAAATATTATATCCAGTTGTAGTGTTTGTTTAACTTTTTTGTGCTGAAAGAATACATCACATTCACTTTTTTTTGTTTTTGTACAATCACCATTCTTAAGTTTCAAAAAAAGCTAAAATGCTGTGATTAGGTGCACTGTTTTTAAAACTTAAGTGATTAGATCCTTTTGAACCGTTAAAAAGTTAATTAACCTCACAAATATGTTCTTGACTTTCCTGTAGGAATAAATGAGGTTTAAAATGATCAAGATTTGTTTCACAGCGTAGAATATTGATCCCCCACGCCAAAAAAAAAAAAAAAAAAAAAATCCAATCAGAGGCTCCTAAAATGTGACTGATTTTTCCCTAATTTCAGAGGTTAATCGGGCCCTGTATACGGATCCTACCTCACCATTTACGAACAAAAAGTCACCCCACCATTTAAAAGTCAAAAAAGAAAAAAAAAACTAAAAGGAAACCCATTGTTTCGTTCAGTTTTTATATAGAAGTCAAATTTACTCGCTACTATTACGGTTCTTATTCAACCGTTCAAAACTGAACAAAACATTTACTTATCTTAATAAACTGCTTTCAAATAATAATATGAAACACGAGAATGAGGTGTCTAAGACCTTGGCTTACAGACTTTTAGAAACACATATCTGCTTCTCAGTACACTTCTCTCAGATATTCCTCAAAAAGTTTTTCATAAATAGATATATTTTTCCCTTTTTGCATTTCAGAAATATTTTTCCGACACTTCAATCTTTTTTTTTTTTGTGTGTCTTTGAGCAGTCGAGATTGCTCATTGGTAGCAATTTGCCGTGATGTGATGTTTTTCATTTTATTGCCTTTACGATTGGCAGATAACGATCACAAAACCCATTGCAAAGTGCTCAATGAAATTTTCTCTCTGGAATTTCATACTTCGTCTGTCTTGATCACATTTATAAATAGTGCTTATTTTTATTGATTCTTTTTCTTTCTACCTTATTTTTGAAAATTAACATCACTTTTGGTACACGGTAAATCTTATTAGTACTTTTTACTGCTCTCTGAGGAAATTTTCTTTTATATTTGGCATTTATACACTTCTATTATTTTGTTTTTAACCGACTCCAAAAAGGAGGCGGTTATCAGTTCATACCGTAGGGTCTGGTGGGGGAAAGTGGTCAATGGGGTAAAGTGGTCATACGTCAAATAAATGGCTATAGCTTGGAAATAAATGTTCGAATGAATGTGAAAATTTTATTTTAGAGTAGGACAGTTAGAAACTACATTTTGAATATAAAATTTTACAACTGGCAAAATTTTATTTGGTAAAAAAAAATATTTTGCGTGAATATGAAAACTTTTAAAATCTAAACATCTATTTTAACTTTCTTGGGAAATTTTGTTTGTTAGAATTAGGAACAGATTGACTGCACAGGAAGCTTCCTACATGTCTCAAGAACTCTTACTCATTAGCATTTAGCTGAATCTATTTTAGATAATTTTTTAGAACAAATTAAGTGAGATGGGGTAAAGTGGTCATAATATTAGGCTTAATGAATATTGTTCTTTTAATGTCACTTAATCTTTAAGTATTAGGCAGATACAAATTAAATATTAGTTTTACTTAATATGCATTGTTTTTACAGTAAACGGGGTTAAATATACCGACTATATGCGTATACATAAGCATAAATACTCGTGTAGGCACGTACATAGGCGTATTCAAATAAATGCGCCAATAATTACGTATATAGGTATCTGCAAGTATCTTTTATCCATACAGCTATATATTCTACTATACATGTATATACTCGCTTATATTCGTATACACAAGAACACTTATATAATCAGATACACACGTAATATACGCGTACCTACTCGAGTAGACACTTACACTTACTTACAAGCATAAGAAATACAAGTATACAGGGTGAGTTTAAACCCTTGAGCACATTTTTAAAAGGTGTTAGAGGGGAGGATAAGAAGTAAGAATCATAGGGAACATATGGTCACAAACACAATGCTGACGCACTACATGCACGCAAAACCCGAAACTGATGGATGCAAAAAAAGTCACAAATTTATAATACACAAAGATAATTTTACACAACATTTTAGATCTTAAGAAAGTTTTAAAGCGATTGATGAAATTTGCGGATTGCAGATGTAATAATGCGTCGCATTCACAGATCACTCTCTGTTGCAATAACGAGACTTTTGAAAAACTTTCATCAACCGCTGCGCCTTTGTTGCGATGCGTGTATTAGAGCTACTGCAGGCTGTTACTTTAAACAACTGCTCTATATATTTCTTAAAAACTAAAATGTTACGTAAAATCATCTTTGTGCAAAAAATTTGTGCCCTGCTTTGCATCCGTCAGTTTCTGGCTTTGTGTGCATGTAGCGCGTCAGTAATTATAACTTCCTTATGATTATTTGCTTCTTATCCTCCCCTCTTACACTCCTTTGATTTTTGCCCAAAAGCTTAGATTCACTCAGTAGGCCGACATGTATATAAGCGTATATTCTCGTGTATACATACATATACTGGTGTATGCACTTATAAGTACAGGTAAATGTACTTATATACGTCTATACTGGTATATAATCGTGTTTACACGTATACATGCGTATATACTCGTGCTTCCATATTATATGTACGTGAGTAGAAACATACAAAGACGCACTGGATGTATCCACGAATTAACTCGTTTATACTCGTATATGTATGTACACTTATATATGCATATATACGTCTACTCTACACATATATACTCAAGTATGCACGTATTGTCTCGAGATACAACTGCATACGCGCATATGATGTTCGTTTATACGCGGATATACTGGTATACACGTGACACGCGTATAAACGTGACACGTATATACACGTGTCACGTATGTACTCATGTAGAGACGTATACACTCCTGTAGGTAATCACATATATATATATATATATATATATATATATATATATATATATATATGCTTATATACTCGTATATACACGTATATACTTGAGTGGGCACGTGCATGCATGTATCTGAAGTATACATTTATCTACTCATATAGGATCGTGTTTACTCGTGCATAACACGATACGAATATATTCGTGTATACACGCATATATTCATGAATATACTTGTAACTATAAAAACAACCGAAATATCCAAGTTTTAGGGTTATTTATAACGGTTTTGCATCTATTTTTAACCATGACCACTTTATCCCATGCTATGACCACTTTCCCCCACCCCATGGGGTAAAGTGGTCATAAAAACATAGGGAAAAGAAAGTGCTATAAAACTACTAAAATCAATGTCTTTCTTCCTTAAATGCAATTTACCGTGTTCTTTAATAATGCAATGTAAAATAACAACAAAAAAAGTTGAAGTGTTTAAAGAATTTGTTGTATTTATTATCCACCTAAGTTGAAAACCTACGATTTTATGACCACTTTACCCCACCAGACCCTATGTATGCTTTTTTTTTGTTTGTCCACTCATAGCGTCTCACCTAGTGAACCGATTTTGTTGATTCTTTTTTTAATGGATAGGGGATGGCTCAACTTAGGTCCCATTACTTTGTTTGACCGTATTTGTTCTTTAAACAAAAAGTTATGGGCAAAAAACAGTAAATTTTATGCAATTTCCCTATTAAACGATTAAAATGATATTGTAGCGAAGTTCACACTTTTCATCCATGGATAACGGTGACTCAGTGGTAGAATTCTCGCCTCCCACACGAGCGACCCGGGTTCAAATCCCGACTAGGACACAGTGAATTTTACTAAAATTTCGTTTCTACTGTTTCTCGTATTTTCTCGAATGTTCTATTAATTTCTGTATCTTTCCAAGTCTGGATAGTTCCAGCACTTTCTCAAGTTGTATATAAGGAGATGTAACGTTCATTCGTGGCTCTGAAGAAAGATCTCGAGTTGAGACTAACGAGTATTCGCTTCATTTGGCTTTCACATTGTCTTCGCTATCTTCATCTACGCGACAATATGAAACTCATTGTTATAAAAGTTCGGTGCCATATAACAGTAACATTAATAGTAATTGTAATGATAATTTCGAATAAAGGCTTTTCTAAAGCAATACAGTGATATAGAGCCGAACTTCTTACAAGGTAACTTCTTACTTTTACTGAAATATCTACATTTACACTAAAAAGAATGAAATAAAAAAATTTTGAAAAAAAAAAAAAAAAATAGAACCGACTTCAAAATTGCTCTAAAAAGTGAAAAATAATTTTATTCTTTAAACACCATCGATAATACTTTTAAACATAATTTTTGAAGTTGGCGCAAAAACAAAAAGTAAAATCCAGTGTAACCATGCTTCGTTCATATTTTTATCAAAAAATAATCCAAAGTTAGGAACGAAACATTTATATCGTTACTCAAATATGCATGTGGTAGTGAAGAAACTGGACCTGGTTAAATTTATACTTGTAGTTGAGTTATGGCTGTGAATGATTTTATCGATCGTTTTTGCGCCAACTTCAAAAATTATGTTTAAAAGTATTATCGATGGTGTTTAAAGAATAAAATTATTTTTCACTTTTTAGAGCAATTTTGAAGTCGGTTCTAATTTTTTTTCAAAATTTTTTAAACCTTCAGATACGGTAACATTAGTTTTTTTAAAGCATTTGATGCTTTATCTAAATACTGAATAATGTATCAATTCTAAACATGTTTTTTCATTTTCATTCTATCGAAATTAAAAATAAAAAGGTTTTTCCCTTAAAAACCATATTACAGTTTCTCAACAGTACCTTTTACACTATTGCGCATATGTCTAACTGCATGCATAACTTATCTTTTGAGTTTTGCTTTCTGTATCATGGTGTACTTTTAGAATATTAAGAGTCGTACACTTTCATTTTGTATGATTTTTAGTATGAGTACAAAATCTCAAAATAATGACTGGCATTAGCAAAACAAACTTTTAGGAAGGTGAAACAGTGACCCAAACTGCAATATTTCATTGCAAAAGCATTTATTTGCCAGAGACGAATTAAAATTAATTTTTGTTCTTAAATTTTTTTCAACTGGAAAGTAAGCTGAACTGACTGAACACTGACTGAAAACATTATGACTATCTTTAACATTGCTCTTTTTAAGCCTTTTAATATACTTGGTATGTTTGTCACGGAAATTCTAAGGCCTGCTTTTGCTTATATCTTAAAATTACAAAATAACTTTTCTGGGTCAGAAAGGACAGTTTAAGTATTCCTGTAGTTTTTAATTATTCCAAGAAAATGACACCATAAACGAAGAAAAGTTCGACTCAAAAGTCATTTCAAACCCAACTTTCCCATTAAGAAAAATATGCGTCTTTCAACACTCAAATTTATTGAGAACTAGATAAGGATAAGAAATTCTCTACATGACTTGAGTCGCACTTTTCTTCGTTTGTGGTGTCGTTTTCTTGGAAAAATTGAAAACTACACGAATAATAAAATTGTACTTTCTGACCCAGAAAAGTTATTTTGTCCTTTTGAGTGCGTTAAGAAAAGTGCTTAGTATTTAAAAAAATTTTTTTGTAATTTTTGCGTTAAAATGCCTTATTTTGACGAGGCTGAACCGTATCCAGTATCTTAACTGTTTTACTGGTAAGACTGTCATTTTAGGAGAATGAAGAAACGAAAAAATAGTGATGAACAATTAACGCTATCTACCGGAATTTAGGGATAATCCACTGAAGTTACGATTACAATTTCAACTATCAAACTAACACCGAACAGGCAATCACTTCATTCAAATGTAAAAGTAATTTTTACCCTTCATACCTTGACGGGCGATTGTCCAGTTAAAACCTAATGTTTAAAACAATCAATTTTTTCCCCATTCTGTCCAATTCTTTAAATATTTCGTTACTTTTTTCTTCCAGTTGAAATACATTACAACTGCCTCCGACTGTAATTAGGAAGGTCGAAAATAAATGTTCGAAAATGTTTACGCAAACACACTCCACGAATTGCATAAGAGAAACAAAGACAGACCCTGAGACAGAAAGCTAGACTTTGTTTATAAATGGTTTTCTGTTTTTTTTTCTGGTAGTGAAATAGCATCTAGTGCTTAAGAGCCTTCCCCCGATGAAAGTGTTTACCCATATAGAACACTTTAGATGGAAAACTTCCTCCATTTCAACGAATTCAACAAAATTTATTTTGGTAATGTTTTTTCTTCGACTTATTCGGATATTTCTTTCGATTCTAAAGTTGCAATTGTAGATTCTGGGTATTTTTCAAATGTTTTATTTTTATGCGAACATCGGGTTGGTTGATTTAAAAGAAATCCTTATAAAATGTACTTTTTGCATTACTGACGCATCTGGCAGTAATTATGCACATTTAATAACAGCTCATAGGACAGACTTTACAATTTTAACAAGAATACAAAAAAAAAAAAAAGAAAAGAAAAAGAAAAAAGAAAAAGGTAAAAAATAGCTGTTTTATATATCTTTTTCTGATTTTTACCATATCATAATTCTTTCTTTCCGGAGCAATATTTTTCAAGCAAGTGCTTACGAAAAGCAAAACTCAGAATGAATTTTCAAAAAATCTTTTGCAAATTTCCCGAATCATTTTTTTTCACTATCTTCAATTCCAAACTCGATATCTTGGGACTGGGGAACAAAGGTGAAGAGATCAGGTAATTGTTGTTACTTAAGTAGCTTGACATTGATTTTAAGGCCGACTTGGATAGTTTCTTTGTTTCATTCATTGAATACGCAAATATAGTACTTAGAAGTCTTCTAGAAAAGCAGCTCTATTTCTGTAAATTATGAAAATTTGGAGCAGTCATTAGAAGCCTTCTCGCCTGTCGAACACTCAAATTCTGGATATGACCTATAGACATCTTACAGAAAAGAAGCTCCCCTCCCTTTGAATGAGCAAACCCTGGGCAGTCACCCTTGAAAATCGTCCCGAAAACCAGCTTTCTCCCTGTTGAATACGCAAATCTGGGATAGCTACCTGTAGGAATCATACAGAAAAGTAGCTTTCCTCCTTTTGAATATCTCCTCACCTTCATACGGGGGTGACTGTCCCCTTCTAAGGGGACAGTCACCCTTAGAAGTTTTTCTGAAAAGCAACTTTTCCCCTGTTGAATATGCAAATCTAAAACATTTACCCGAAGCAGTGTTCCAACTGTTCCCCAGATGCAAAAAAAAAAAAAAAAAAAAAAAAAAAGTTGCGGAAAAATCACAGAATTAACTATAGCGCATTGTAGCCCCATGAAGTTTTTGACCAGTTACAATCAAAATGAACAAACGACGACAGAAAAGCAAACAATTATTTCTACATTGTTTTATTTCATTTTATTTTATTATTTTTTTTTTGTTCGCAAAATATAAGTTTTTAGTGGTAGTTATACTATCTTTGTTGAAGTGTCTATAATAACTTGAATTGTAATTAATTGTTTATTTGAACAGAGAAACGGTGAAAGTTACGAAGATAGTACTCTATATAAACGTATGCCTTGTTTGTGATATATTTTCGATTCAAATTAATTACGAAAACACTAAAAAGTTCATTATCTTTTCCCTTTAATCAAAACATAAAAACTGTTTAAATCGGGAATGAATTTAGGGTTTACAGGGCAAAATTGATTCCTGCTATTGTTGAAGTCGGTTGAAATGAATCGTATGTTACTCGTTACCCGGGTCATAATAACGAATCGATTGACAATCGATCTTATTCATCAAAATCGAAAGAATAGGCACTACGGTGGAATATACGTATATACAAACATACATAGATTGCCAAAATCAATTAATTTGATTTGATTGATTGAATCATGGATTGATTTGAGCTGATTTTTGTACAAAGAACCTCAATATATCAAGAAACGAGAAAGAAAGAAGCATGAAAAGAAAATATCACACAAAGATATCACTTAAATATCAAAATTTAAAAAAAAAAAAAAAAAAAACACAAAAAATGACAGGGAACCATTACAAGAAGACACAATACTAAAAATTCAGATGAAAAGAGAAAGATCTTTCCGAAGTAGTTATTCGTTATGATAGAGAATTAACAAATGCTCTGTTTCCACTGGGAAGTCTTATAATATCCAGTGATAAATGGCCCATTCGTAAACCAAATTAATTAGCTTCCTTTTGTTGAAAAACTTTTAAGTTTTCGTTTGATAACTATTGTTCTGGCTCATTTCAACTAAAGTTAAATGCTGAAATAAATGTTAAATAAATATGTATGTAATTGGTTTTTGAAATTTTGAAAAACGCTTTTCAGTTCTTTACTTCGTGCACTTGATTGTTCTGCTCTTTAAACGACTTGATATTTTTATCAAAAACTTCAAGTACTTTTTTGCATTCTTCAGTTAGAAGTTTTAAGGATCTGCTTTAAATTTTCAAATCCGTAAATTTTCAGCATGTGAAAAAAAAATATAGCGCCTATAAATGAATATCAATGTAATTAATGGCTAACCTCTTAGCAGATTTTTCGTCAAAAAACAGCTCTAAGCTATTACGAATTTGAAAAGTAATTTAAAATTATCTTTTGATACAAACTAAATGAGTTTGAAACTTTGCTTCTAAATATTAATTTGGGTACTATTTTCCTGTTTTAATGGTTCTTTTGAGCTGATTGTACTAGCGGCAAACTGATTGCTGCAGACTTTTTCCGTTGTTACCCTTTACACACATAATTAACATTATTTCAAGTAATTTCGTTAAGGAATAATTCTAATGCCGGCCACGATGCCTAAAAGTGAGAGAAGTCGGATTGCAATGGGAAGGTTCCGGGCTCTTATCCTTACTCGGGCAGAGATGTACTTTCTCTCTATTGACCTTGTCCTTTGCGTGAATGTGTTGTTGGGCTGTGAATGGTTGATAACTATGTAAACGGGTCTTTGTGGCATGTGTGTTCTGTGGGAGTAGGACTTCACACCCAATTACAGAACATTTGGAAAAGACAAGCTGTTACTTTTTAAATATCAATCAAAAATTACAACTTTTATTGGAGGTACTTTTAAATTTTTATTGATCATCTGCGCGAGTTTTCATCTGCATGAAAAAAAGTGAGATATGAGCTAAATAGAGACAGTTTAATAGCTAAAAGTCATCTGCTCTCTCTTTGCCCCCCCCCCACACATTTTATTAAGTTCGTAGTTTCGATTAAGCTACACTAATAATGTAAACTTATAGTTTGTTCGTTTGAACGCGCTAATCTCGGGAAATACTAGTTCAAATTGAAAAATTCTTTTTGTGTTGAACAGCTCTTTCACTGAGAAAGGCTATAGGCCATATAAGATCACACTATGACCAATAGGAGTGGAGCAGCAAAAAAAAAAAATATGAAAACGGGAAAATTTATATTATAACTTAAATTGCATGGAACGTAGAATATGCGTAGCCACGGTGGCTTGACCTGAAATAGCGAGCTTCGCTATCCAGTGGGCGTATTTTCGAGTTGGCCATGAGGTAAATCTCGAGGGTACTTTGAAGAGGAATTCCTAAACGATGCTAAAAATGATTTGTAAAGAAAATATATATATCGCTTCATTTTGAAGAAGAGTGCCACAATACGATTAAGTGAAATTTTACAGAAGAAGCGTTTGAAGTCTAACTCTACAGGCAATTTGCATTAAGAACAGTAACTTTACTGTTCTCTCCCTTGATCAATATCGGAACAAAAATTCTGTAATTATTTTCCAAAGAAGATAACGTCATTTGAAAGCCTTTAAGCGAGAGAAAAAAAAAGGAAATGAAAATAAAAAATTTCGTATTGTGGCTTCTTCCAAATGAGCGATATGTGCGTATCAGTGTCTTATTTTTCTTATTAATTAATTAACAATAAAAAGCTGAAGAATGTGTTTGTTTGAAAGCGCTAAAATCAGGCACTACTGGTTCGAATCAAAAAATTATTTTTGTGTTGAATACTCCGTTGATTGAGGAAGGCTATATAACATCACGCTATGACTAGTAGGAGTGGAGCAGCAATGAAAAATGTTATGAAAACAGAAAAATTTATATCTATACTAATATTGAAAAGCTGAAGAGTTTATTTGTTTGAACGCGCTAATCTCAGGAACTACTTGTTCGAATTTAAAAATTCTTTTTGTGTTTTTGTGTTGAATAGTCCATTTATTGAGGAAGGCTATAGGCTATTTTTTTAAAAATCGGATTGACCGAAATATTTGTAATTGCAAATTAAATGTTTAATTAATTGTTCAGTCCTATGAATTCCTAATGGATGGCGGAGAAAGTAAACTCTTCGAGAGGGCGCTGGCCGACAGTGTCGATAACTGCGAGGAACCATGCCCATGCTACGCTGTTGCTATCAGCGAACAAATTTTTGAATGCGGTTTTTTTCGATGTTCAGTTACATAACTTGATTTTGTAGGATTTTTCTATTGGGTTTTGTCTTCCTTATTTCTTTAATGTTTGTTTTTGTTCTCATAACGGAAGATACTTACTTATCTAAGTAAATAATTTGATTTGTGGCATTTTCAATTGCGATTGTTCTTTATAACGTTTTTATCATAGCACTGTTTACTTGGCGAAACACTTTAAAATGCAGGGGAAAAAAACTCGCTTCACTCGCTAAAGGCAGAGTTACGGTAGCGTGGTTGCTTGGCCCGTTAAGTGATGAAATATGTAGTTGAAGGATTATTTTGAGCTTCAAAGCTACTGTGCTTATTTATGTGTTTTGGCGAATAGTTTTAAATAGGAAAGAGACTTGAATAGGTTTTTTGAAAATGTGTGTACGCATTTTAATTGAAGAAAAATGATAATTTCACGTCAGAAAAGGGGGGGGGGGGGCTCGGATTTTATTTTTTTGTTCAACAGACTTCCTTTAATTTCTTAGCACGGGCATCGCCGTGCGGGTACTGCTATTGCTATAAATAACTTTTAGAGTTCAATAAACTGTTGCATTACTGTGGTCCAATACATAAAATTGCGAAACCAAAAATCGATCTTTTTTTGAAAAGTACTCAGAGTTGCAGCATCACAGAACACAGATTCTGTAAATTAAAATTTAAACTCGCAGCTTCAGCGAAAAACCAATGACTTTTTAATTTGAAAGGGATAATCTTTATTACAGTTATCTTTAATAAATTTATCTTTAAGAAAATAATTTTTTTAAAGATATCATTTTTATCAAAAAGAATATAAGAAATAAGCGACTTCTTGAATTCTTCTTCGCGCTTGAATTACCTCATTTTTTACTTTTAGTTGACAACCCTTACCTTTTTATGAAGATATATATTTTTTTTCTACGTTAGAGAAATAAAAGCATACCTATTCTCATTTCACTTTCTTCATACAACAAATAATTGAATTTTTCTCTGAGGCGAGCATTACTTTTCGAAAAATGTGTTCATATTTTACACAGAATAGAAATTATAGCAGTTTTTACTGTATTTACGGGAACTTTATATTTTTACGTGCTTAAAAATAATTTATTTTACTACATTGTTATTTATCGCGGTAGCAGAGAAAATAAATACTGTTTATTCAAACTTTCGAGTAAATAAAATTCTCTAAATAATCAAAATTACTTTTATCTGCAACTATCAACTCCAATTCTTAAGAGTTTGTTTGAAAAACTAGAAAAAAGCTTATTTAAGTTATTTAAAATAGTTGTTGATGAACGGTTTCAGAAACACTTTTAATAAAAGAACAATTGGAGTTTGATCGTAGGGTGACCATCCCAAAGTCTACGAAAGATGAAATATTGATCGTTCGTTGAATTCTTTACCCGTGTGAAAATTTAACACAGTCAATGCTTATATAATACTTATTTCCAATGGCTTATTATAATAACACTTATTTCAATGACTTTCTTCGTTGAATTATCTTTGGTAATATTACCTTTTCTTTCAAACATTTCATCAGTTTAATCACCTCGTGAAATTTTATGAAAAAGATGGCTTGAATAACTTTTAGCGGGAGATTCATTTCAAATCAAATAACTGAAAGAAATTTCATTTATGCTATACTTCCAGTAAAATCTTCAGATGAATATCTTCCAGCCGTAATGACGCTCTTCAAAGGCGAAAATTACAATGTAAATATTACAATAATAATTCATGATAATATATTTAAACACAAAGGTTCACACAGACACAGAAAGAAAGATGCCAGTTGTTGTAGAATGTAGTGGGGCGAGATCCCACTAGGCTTGACCTACCCTCATCGAGTTTCTTAAAATTGTTTCCATAGGTGAAGAGTAAAAGTTTTTAATAAAACGCGAAAGTAAGAATTTCTACTTCTTTCGCTTGAACTAATCAGGGTTGCCAGGGGCTGAAAGGTGCCTATAAATAAGGAATTTACCCTCATCGAATTTCCGAAAATCGTTATCATAAATGAAGAGTAAAAGATGGAAACAAAACGCTTAAATAAGGTTGCTTGCCTTTTTCGAGTCCCTAATCAGTTGTCAAGGGCTAAAAGGTGCCCAAAAAATGAATAATTTACCCTCATCGAGTTTCCACATAAGTGATGTGAAAAAAAGTAGGTAAAAATATTACAAAACGATGCCATATGGTTGCCCAAGCAAAAGTGGTCCAATCGTAGGGTTTTCGTTGTTCGAAGTTTCAATATTGAAACTTCGAACAACGAAAACCGTTTAGTTAGCGCGAAAATTTCCATCTTTTACTCTTCATTTCTGAAAGCAATTTTCGGAAATTCAATGAAGGTAAATTGCTCATTTTAAGGCACCTTTCAACCCCTGACAACCCTGATTATTTCATGTGAAAGCGGTAGAAAATCTTATTTTCACGTTTTATTTACAATTTTTATTCTTCATCTATGGTAACAATTACTGGAGACTCGATGAGGGTTGGTCAAGCCTAGTGGGATCATAGATTATAAGTAAACAGATGATAAAGGTTTTAGTGTTCGTAATGATTGCTAGTACCATGCACTGAAATAAATAAATTGCGTTCTCTGTTATATCAGACTACAGGGTTTTATGCGCCCCTCCCTATATTACAGCATAGGAGATAATTATGTTGCTACTTCTGTTTGAAGTGGGACAGCGTATTAGCAGCTTGTGCATTAGCAGGATTAGCATCCATTCTTCCATTTGGCCCCACTATGAGCGGGTTGCCATTTGAGAACGATGCCCGGTTTTCCTCGAGACCGGGGTCGTCGCCCGATGTGAAATTGCCAAGGATTTAGTGTTTCCAAGACTATTTAACCCATTTTCGGCCAAAGGTGCGTATACGCACCATTTCAGTAAAGAATTTTTAATTAACGCTGTTTCATATATTTTTTACAAATTTAATTTTTCTGCTATTTTAAAAGGTTTTGAAGGCATCTATAAAATAATAGTAATTCATTTGGAGCAAGCACTTTCTTTAGAGAAAATTTCAAAATATGCTTGTTTTTTACCTTGAAACGTCGACTGTCAAATTCGACTTTTTGAAATTGTATAATTAATCCACTTGAGATTAATCACACGTTCGTATAATGGGTTAAAGTTGTAAATTCTATAAATAAAATAAAAATAATGTCATAAAAAATCTTATAAATCGGCGGTAATCCCCGCAGAGGTCTTAGTTTTAAAGTTGTTGCTAATCCTAATACATTAGTTAATACACGTATAAAAAGTGTTATAAACAAAAACCCATTACGGAAGGAATTTCCGACTACGCTAGCTCGGAACGTGCACGTTTAAATACATTATATGACCAAAAGAATTGGGACACTTTCAAAAATTCCCATTTTTACGGATTTCTCGAGAAATAAAAGACCAATTACTCTGCAATTTTTTCACATAAAAAGTATACTCCAGCTGTCATTTTGCAATAAAAATTATGTCTACTATTCATTTAGGGGACCAGTAATAAGTTGATGAAGCAAAAAAAGGTTTTTGATTCTTTTTCATTGTAAATAGCTGGGAATTAGCTATAAATTTCAGAAATAAGTTTCAAAACTATCAAGAATTTATTTTTATACTTTCGTGAAAGAATCTCTTATATCCACGGAGATATAAGCATTTCTTTCAAAAATGCAAAATTTTTTTGAAGGTTTCCGTCAAACGTTACAAAACTTTTAGAATTTTTGATAACATATTAGAGAAACACAATAATAAAATTTGAAGTTAAAATAGTGAAAATTGAATGAAATATGAACGTTTAAAGCAATTTTTCACTGCACATGCGCGAAAGATAGCAATTTATAACTTTCATAATCCAAAGCTCAGATATATTCTACAACTCCCCATAAAAAAATTCCACCACAATATCTTTAAAATTTCAAAAGTTATCAGCAATGTAATGAGCAGAATTTCTATAATTCTCGGATAGGCGACGAATGGTAAGGGGTCGTTCGCAAACTGGCAACACTTTCATGCTGTCGTTGCAGAATGATTCATGATAAGAACGAATTATTTGGGAACGATCCCTCACTATTCGTCATCCAGCCAAGGATTGTTAAAATTCAGCTAATTACATCGCTGATAACTTTTTACATTTTAAAGATATCAAAGTGGAATTTTTTTTATGAGTTATAGGAAATTTCTGGGTTTCCGATTATGAAAGTTATAAATTGCTATCTTTCGGGCATGCGCAGTGAAAAAGTAATTGCTGTAAACGTTCATATTTATTTAATTTTTTTAATATTTTAACTTAAAATTTTACTTTTATGTTCCTCTTATATACTGTTAAAAATTCTGAAAGTTTAGTAACGTTTGACGGAAAACTCTGCGTAATAGCATCCTAAAACCTTCAAAATAAATTTGCAATTTTGAAAGAAAAAACTTATATTTCCGTGGGTATAAGAGATATTTTTACGAAAATATAAGAATTCTAGAGAGGGTTTTAACTTATTTCTGAAATTTACAGCTTATTCCCAGTTATTTACAATGCAAAATGATAAAAAACCTTTTTTTTTTGCTTCCTCAATCAGGCTGCTCTTTTCCTAAATGAATAGTAGACTTGATTTTTGTTGGAAAATGTCAGCTAAGGTATACGTTTTGTGTGAAAAAAATTACAGAGCAATTCGTATTTTATTTCTCGAAAAATCCGTAAAAATGTGAATTTTTAAAAGTGTCCCAATACTTTTGGTCATATAGTAAAGTTACTTACGTTCAAAAAAAATTTCACAGTCTTATCTTTTTTCTATGTATCATTTATGGTGGTAAGGTAAAGAAATATAAATTTTTAAAACCGGGGCATTCTTTTATGCTAAACCTGTACAATATTTGGAAAAAATTATTAGCAGTGCCATTCAAATTTTTCTACCCAAATAATTTTTTCTGTTAAAACAACTAAACAGACTTAAAGAATTGATATTTTTAGCTAAAACAGGTATTTACTAGAAGTGCGAAAATAGCTCGTTACCAATAACATGAAACTGGAAAATCTGCTTAAATAATTGCGTAAATATATATATCGAAACTAACTCCACAGTTATTATATCTATTTCCACATAAATTTTCCATGGCAAATCAATAAACTCTCAGGAATTTTATCTGAAATTGGTGTGGAAGTTTAATTACATTTTGACTTATCTGCCGATAATTTAAAACACCTGATGCATGAACTATTTAGCGTGTGTTCCACAATTCAAAAAGCTTTCATGTCCGGGCTTTCCTGCGGGATATATCTCTGGTTCATTTCTGTGTTATCGACGTCAAACTTTTCAACCAGATAACTAATATATCAATGGGCAGCGGAAGAGATCTGGAATTGTGCTCTGGGCGGTAGTCGGAAACATTCAGTAGGGTAATTGACGACCCGTCACTCGAGCTATCGCCGCTCTTCGCTGACAATGAATATGTGAAATGAAATCCGAATTAGTGCACATCAAAGAATTTTGAGAGGCTTTGCGATTCAGAGGAAAGAACATAAAGTGGTGCTTTTTCCGGTAACTGGTTCTCTTTTAATGCAAGGTTGAGTCAAAAGTTATGCATATTACTATATTTCTTTTGTAATGTATTGTTAACTTCAGAATCATAGCATTCGAAGTACAGGCCGTCATGATCCGCTGTCTTTTAGTCAGTTCTTCAATAGCAATGGGATAGTAGCATTTTGTTTTGTCTATCATAATTATAACTGTAAATATCATAATTATTAATATTAACAAGTAGACGCGTGCGAAACATTCGTTTTCATTTAAGACTATGGTTTTTAAGTGTACTTTTTTGAAACACAGCCAACATATTCAGTTTACTTTCCTTTACAAAAAAGGAAGTATTGTATTTGCGAAAAAATGTTCACTTAAAAATCGACCTTAAGTTCCATTTTGCTCACCCCCGAATGAATGTTGAGTCTTTTTTCGATCCGCCCACACGTGTATATATACCTAAGAACGCATAGACGCCCGAAATATCCATTTTGACGATTCCCTAGTTAATTACAACGAGTTTTCTCGTGACGTCTGCATGTACCTATGTATGTACGTATGTGCGTATGTATGTTGCATAATTCAAGAACGGTATATCCTAGAAAGTTGAAATTTGGTACGTAGACTCTTAGTGGGGTTTAGTTGTGCGCCTCCCCTTTTGATTGCATTCGGGTGATTCTGAAGGGATCTTTTGCCCCTTTTTGGGGGGAAATCATTGTTAAATTCGATGAAAACTCAAGTGGTGTTATAATTTGGCGGGTACCTTGGCGATATATCGCCAGTCTTTTGGTCACCAAGTTTAGTCACTCACTTGGCGACAAATTTGGCGGTTTTTTTTTAAAAAAATCTGGTTTTAATTTAGCCACTGTTGGTGATATTAAGAGAGTAAACTATTGAATCACATTAAAATTGCCAATAATGGAGAAATAACATTAAATTGGTGTAAAAAGAAGTCATGTGATGCACATGTCAGGTCGTTTCATTTATTTTTTGTCGATATCAGTAAAAAATTCTTTAAAATGGATCCTTTATTTTGTTAGTTTGATGAATTATTAAAACAGTTAGGGAGTATACTGGTAAGAAAAAAAAAACACATGAAAAATATTATGATGTTGCAGAAGACATTTTGTTGTCGGGCTGTGGTCCATCGAACCTTTACATTTTGCGCTTGCTCGGCTGCGTTATGGCCTAACTGAAATTCTTAAAGCAAAAATTCTCTAACTTAGTTCGGCCTCTCATCTTCAAAAACGTCCAATTCACACACCTCGCAGCAGAACTTATTGGCATTGTGGTAAAAGCAGCCATGGAAGTTGGAAATAAGCAAAAGTGGGTCTCAAAGGCATCTCTGCACCTCTATAAATTTCATCCAAATCGGAAATGGTCGGGAGGGGAATAAACACTAGGTCACTTGACATGGAATGAGTCTTAGGTGTTTCTTGCAAATAAGTTTCAGTTCTACTCCATTTGATTCTTCTTAATTTGACAATGTAGAGTGAGTTTTAGCGGACATTACATCTACTGCGTTACAGCATGACCTGCGAAAATGAGTTTGACTCTTGCCCTTATCGGGAGATGGCGTGCTTTTTGCTGTTCTGTCGTTCTTTGAAAAAGAAAAATAGAAGAACAACTTCTTTCACAATCCTGTGTGAAGTTCCTGCAAAGGACCTCATTTTTGTCGCGTTGTGTGTCACTTTGTAAAAATTAGCTCAGTGGTTCGTAATTAATAGCATTTTTTTTCAAGCATAATTTTAATGAACACTTAAATGAAAAATGATTAAGCAAACTTTGTGCTAAATTGTGACTAATGTGAAAAACCAACGCAGCTGGGTTGTCGTCTCTTGTCGTGAGTTCCTATTAAGTTGACCCATTTAACATACTATGTACTGGTTGTCCACGTGGTGACGTTCATGTTATCTTTTAACTCTCGTTCTGTGGTGAGTTTTTGTACTGATGAAGAAGCTCCATTGTAGCCCTGAAACAGCTATTAGCTGTATTTTTCTTGAGCATTGTGATTTATCTACGTTAGTTTTTTACTTTATTCGCTTTCCACTGACGGCTGGACCCCTTATCAGATGCTGATTGGAAGGCTTTTCACCTGTCACAGCGTAATAAGTTTTATTTACGGTAAGAACATGCTCTTTTCTATAGAAAGTTCGGTTTTGCTTTCGGGGGACCTCTCATTAATTACTTAACACTTTTCCAAAATAGCACTTAATACGCCAACTTTCTTTTTTTGTCGCCAATCATACATAAGATTGCTTTCTTGAAATGGAAAACCTATGCCGAAAGCCGTCACTGCCTTTTAGCAATGCATTGGGAAGGGATCCATTTTTAACTGCTTATTGAAATAGCAATTACAGTTTGACCACGTATTGTATGGAATTGGCAAACATCCAGTAAAGACGAGTCTTATCTGAATGAGAGGGAAAAGTAAAAATTTAATGCGCGTGTTCCGCACATTTGAATGAGACTCTGTCTTTTAAAGGTTTACACACATCTGTAAAAGCTGGTATCCCTGAAAACTAACAGATGCATCCATGTCCGCTTGTATGCCTTAGAATGCTTGTCTTTCCATACAATCCGTGTTCAAAGAGTAAGGGCCTATTTTCTTATCATTTTTGTTTTTGGTTTAAGAAATAACAATAAAGATAAGACAAACAAAACATTCCAACCACTTAATAACATATAAATACCTTTGTGCTGAAAATTCAAAAAATCAGTAATCCAACGTCAGAAAGCACAAATATTGCAAAATATTGCAGACACGTGTTTCAGTGTTACAAGGAACACCTTTTTCAATGCCAAAATGCATTGAAAAAGGTGTTCCTTGTAACACCGAAACACGTGTCTGCAATATTTTGCAATATTTGTGCTTTCTGACGTTGGATTACTGATTTTTTGAATTCCAACCACTGTCTTTTTTTTTTTTTTTTTTGAGTTTTGACCTTTTGAATTTAAATAATGTTTTTCGCAATTTCGAATTACGAAACTACCCTACTTGTTGGCTTTCTTGCTTCTACAAATGGCTCCTATCACAGTTATAACTGCAACAGCCGTAGTTTGAATTCAAGACGTCAAAACTTAAATGAATTTTAGGGACTGGATGTTGTGCGTTGGATGCTGAATACTGTGTTCTGGATACTGTTTAGTATAAAGATAATTGTACAAATTCGAGTGGATCTAGTTTAAAAAAAGTGATTTTGGAGGACATGGAAGCCCCAGTTTTTTCGTGGGTCAGATGACATGGAAGCCACCACGCAGTGGGAATGACATGCTCACGGATGCCCGTGGACCGAAGGAGTTTGTATTATAAGCATAGGCAAATAAATTAAAGGAACGTCAACGGTCAAGTGATAAATTACTTAAAA
The DNA here is from genome assembly GCF_026930045.1 of Uloborus diversus. Classification (NCBI taxonomy): domain Eukaryota; kingdom Metazoa; phylum Arthropoda; class Arachnida; order Araneae; family Uloboridae; genus Uloborus; species Uloborus diversus. The sequence continues at coordinate 100,853,345 of NC_072734.1, forward strand.
AAAAGGCCTTCAAAAAATACCCAGGAACTAAAAAACAAAAAATAACTGATTACACTTACACTCTATTTCCTACCCAAACATAGAAATGAAATTTTTTTTACAATTCCAGTACAAAAATCAACTAAACTAAACACCGAATTATAAAATAGACACTGATTTAAATTACTGTACAATGAATTATTTTAAATACCTAACTAATTATATACCATCTCTTAATTTTTAAAAACCTTTTGAATTTGGGGCCTCCTATAAACAACTACATAACGCAACTGACAACCCACCGAATCCTGAATTAAACACTAATTTAACTATACGCGAAATTTGTCTTTAAAACTAAACCTACTCAGTTTTTTTGCTTTTTAGTTCCTGGGTATTTTTTGAAGGCGTTTTTTTTTTACTTAAAAGTAGTTTATTTTTTGCTTTTTAGTAGTGTAAATAACACGGCGAGCGTCTCGGAGACTTCCGACGACTGTGAAGAAAGGCTTTTTCAAATGCGCAACTATGCACAAAACAAATTGCCTTCATCATTTGTTCAACTTTATCAAAGTTTGCTTTCCGAAAGCAAATGCACGAGTCACTAAAAAAAACGAAATCGCTTTAAGTTTAAATTTGTAAAATTTTAAATTTTAGAATTGTAATATTGTAAATTGTAATTTATGTTTCGCAATTAGTGTCATGTAACTCGTGATAAAAGTCGCATGTTTCTTCCCATGGCCCCACCATAGATGAAGACTGAAATTCCACTAGAATGAATTTTATGTTTGCTTCAGAGAATCCTTAATTCAAAATTTTCATTATCATTACTCTTAATAATATAGATTTTTAGTACCTTCTTAAACTATAGATAAAGAAACTATAAACCTTTGTTTTATGGCCTTTGTTTATCAATGGGTTTTATATTTAATCGTTTGTGAGGGAAATTGCATGAAATTTATTGTTTGACCCTTAAATTTTCCCTAAAGAACAAATTGGGTAAATCAAAGATTTGGAACCTAAGTTAGACCACTCCTAAACAAAACCACCAGTAAACAAACAAACAAAAAAAAAAAAAAAAGCATAAAAACCGGTTCACTAAGTGAGAGGATATACAAAGTTAATAAAGTACAAATCGATTTAAATGCGAGTATGATATTTGAAGAGTTCCTTCAATTTCATCAAACCTGAACTTGATTAACATTAGACCGCCAAGGAAATATGCTGTTTCAAACAAAAAAAGACTTTTCCTTATCGGTACAGGTAGGGGCATGCACAGAAATTTTGGAGCCCATCACAAATGACTTTTCTGGGCCCCTCTCCATATTGTTTACCCCTATATTTCACTATCATTAGTTACAAAAATATTGGGCCCCCTCCAGGCTCGGGCCCGGGCCAACAGGTGTCCCTCCCTCCCCCTCCCTGTGCACGCCCCTGGGTACAGGTGTCTTCGAGTATTCATGGAACATTGTACAAAGGAAAAACAAATCCGACGAGTTCCGAACCTCCTCCTTTTTTTTGAAGCCTACTAATTAATACAACTCTAAATTCAAATTGAACTAACGGCATCGTGAAATAGTAAATCCAGAATATTGGTCAAACTTCAGAAATGATTCACAGTTATAATGTACATTATTAAGGAATATAAATTAAAGCTTGGGGGAGGGATGTTCTGTATTTTAATCCCCCTCAATTGAACACTAAATATATTTAAAAATTGGAATATTAAATAAAGAACTTTATATTTTAGTGCCTAAATAAAGTTATTTATTCGTAAATAAAATATTAAGGTAATTGATTCAACTATTGAAGTAGCAAAATATATTTAATTTACTGCTTTGCTACGCAGTAATAAATACATTAGTAACACCTATAATAAAAAATTTCCATGCAGCGCAGCGTTGGGAAAATTAATCATCCATGTGCAACGAGAATTAAATATCGTTCAAGAGAAAGCCAAAATCTTAGGTGTGAAAATACACCGATCACAGCGACACCACTTGACTATGACGTATGAAATTTAAAGTTTCTTGGATTTCTTCGAGACCCCTTTTCAGATCCAGACTAAATAACAATAGGACCACCTGGGAAGTATACCCTTCCAAACAAAAAACATAATTCAAATCGGTCCAGTAGTGTTGGAATAATTCGAAAACACACATAAAAATCCGCAATACGGAATCATAACCTCCTTTTTTGAAGTCGGAAAAAAAAAAAAAAAAAAAAAAAAAAAAAAAAAAAAACATGATTGTTTTATAAAAAGACATACTGTATCCGTTAACTATTAAAATAAGAAATGTATTACTATCGTTGAAACTGATTCACCAATAATACTAATTTCTGTGCTTATAAGCTTTGTCTTTTAGATTAGAGAAATAAATGAGATATATGTAAAATTTTAAATTTGAGCACTGAGTTTGGAAACAGAATGTTTCACAATTAATACATTTTTAAAGCAGAAAATTTTTACTAAAATACTTATCCGTAGAAAAATCTTGTGGTATAAAGAGAACGAACTAAATTATCTAAAAGCAGATAACTCACTTGCTTTTAGTAAAACACTAAACTAAGCAGAACCACTTCGAATTTTATTTAAAAGTCATTAACCTTTTTTTTTAAAAAAAAAAGCAATTAGACATGTTCCTTAACAGGTAATTATTTATCGAAGTTATCGTGTTATATATTAGTTTAAAACCTTAGACATTTTTCTTAGAGAAAAACAATAAATGTTTGCCTGCAAGCCTTAATTTATTTGATATTCTATAAAAAAAGCGCGATTCACACACTGCTCCATAATAAGCTTAATTTTTTGTAGCGCGAAAGTCAAAATACATTTATTTTATTCTAAAATAGTGCTTAAGATTTAAAAAATGATTCGCAGTTTAATTTCGTAGTATTAAAATGCTAATATCTACTAATTAAATTCGCTGCATTAAAAATAAAGAAACAACGGCGCAATAAAGTGATTTAAAATCCTCTAATTTTTAATGAAGCTTTTTATTACTCGAAAACTGTTCCGTACACTAAAATAAATATTGAAAGTATGCATATTAATTTGTTCATTCTCTTCGTTATGGGGATTGTTTTGTCTGCAAGGCAAATTAACGGTTGGTTTTGCAAATTTGTTTTAATTTTAGATTACTCTAAATGGCAGAGGATACAAACATTTTATAAACTATCGTTCTATTTTTATTTGAAAGGATATCAAGTATTTAAAAAATGCAAAGGTCAAAACTAATATTTTCATTTATAGTTATGAAAATCTACTTTGGCATAATTATTTTCCTCTTATTTTATTTTAATAGTTTTAAATATCTTTGGCATGCATTAGAATAAAGTTCTAAGACATTTCGTGTTTTCGTATCGTTCTTTGGAATCATTAATTTAATGCTATGTGACAATTTCATTTGTTTTTACTTTTTAGATGAATTAGAAAGTATTTTATAAATGTATTTTTATTTTCATTTTACCTGGGTTGCTGATAGTTGTTTTTTAAAAGCTCTCAAGAGACGGGTGCTTCAAAAAAAAAAAAAAAAAAAAAAAAAGGCGAAGATTTCAAACGTATTTATTTCTGAGAGTAAAAATTATGCAAAAACTTTTTTTTACATACTTAAATCATTCTAAAGGTATTCTATGTACCCTCATCCTTACGCTCAAACGATATTCCCCATCTGTATTCAAACTCCCGCCCAAATGTTGTATCATTTCTGCAATCATAGAAGCAACTGTTGCAGTTGTCCAATTTTTCAGTTTGCCAAGGTTAGCAGGAAAGGTAGTATACACATAATATCCCTTACATAAACCTACAGGAAAAAGTCTTTTGGTGTTAGGTCTGGTGATCTAGGGTGTCAGTCATGAAGTGCTAAATCATCTCCCTCTTGATCGCCATTTTCTCTAACTGACTAATAAAGAACAAATTGGACAATACGATAACCCGCAGAGACATCTAGCGGCAGCAAACTAAAACTCTGTAACTCACTCTTTCATTCAAGCTCCACTAGAGAGCTGTAGGTCCAATATTCAAAAATCTGTAGCTTAACAAAACCCATAGACTAATAATAAGAGTAGACCGAGCTATGGCAACCCTTTTGCTGCTCATAGACCAAACCATGTGACTGGTGGATATCCTAGCAACAACGGGCGTTAATCGTAGCAGACGATCAACGCCAACGCGAAATAAAATAAATAGAATTTATGGAACACGGAAGAATGATCTTTTATTTAGTCCGATTTGTAAATTTGTTATTCTAAGTTGTAAATATTTTGTTAATATAGTGAGTTTTTCGTTTAGATAGTATTGTGCATTTTCTTTAGTCAATTTCAATAACTCTCTAAGCAATTAAAGATGCAAGCGATCAAGAGGAATCTGCAAACGGTAAGATTTTTACCTACAGTTTCAATTTAAGATACCGATTAGTACATTTTTGCGTTAGGGCAAAACGTTTACGCCATTTCGTTCACGCCAACGCTGACAGCTCCAAATGAAATAAAAGTTACCGAAAACTGATCAAAAACTATTACTAATGTCAAAATAATGCATAACTAAAAGAAAAACAGTTCAATCTCTGCACCTGGAAGTTTTTTTTAATGAAAACACATTGTCTTAAAATACATGTCGAGTGCCAAACTATAGATAATGCTGCCATCTAGCAACCATGCTGCCAAAGTCTTCGCCAAGCCCTTCCACTAGTCACATGATACATCTATGAACCAATTTTCTTCATCAGCAAGAATGAGAAAGCTCGGTCTACTCTTATTATTAGTCTATGACAAAACCATAACATTATTTTTGAATCCCTGTACTTAATTTATCCTGTCAGTTGAAGTGAGACAGGCTTTTAAATCGTTGCCAAAGGCAAAGGAAGTACTTAATACTAACTCTAAAAAATTGTTAATATTGTTAATAAATAAATTTTAAAGATTAATCTGAGCATCTACAGAATTGTGGATGGATGGATTTTAAAACTTTACAAAAATTCCAGGTTATCTTTGGTTTAAGTCATTGATTTAAAAACCTTTTTTACTTCCTTTCTACAAAAAAAGGAAGTATTGTATTCGCAAAAAAATTTTCACTCAAAAATCGACCTTAATTTTCATTTTACTCACCCCCGAATGAATGATAAGTTTTTTTTTTTTTTTGACTCTACCACACGTGAATAAGTGCCTAAGAACGTGCGACCTAATACACGCGAAATATCAATTTTGACTATTCCCAAGTTAATCACAACGAGTTTTCACGTGACGTCTATACACTCAAGAGCCAAAACATTATGACCACCCCTACATTTTGCAATGAACTCGCCTGGATGACGTGGAAGGCACGTGATCAGGTGGAAGTGGTATTTAACTGCTGCTGGAGAGTCTGAAGAATCATTCTTTCACTTAACTTCTGTGTGTGTTGGTAAAGGCCAGGCCCGGACTGGCCAGGTCGGCTAGTCGGCGATCGCCGAGGGCCCCCAAGCTAGAAAGGGCCCCAAATGAAGCAAAAAAAAAAAAAGTCGCAAAAAATGATTTTACAATTCTTTGATTTCCTTGTAACTATTTCAATCTGTTTCCTTATACGTTTTGCCAGGATCAGGGCATGATTACTGAATGGACCAACTAGACTGTTGTCTAGGACCCTTGCTTTTTAGGGGCCCCCCCAATGGGTAAAGTTGTTTTAGCTAATGACTAAAAGTAAGATTTGACTGCATAGCGGCTCCAAAAAATCTTTTCTTAGAACCTTCCTATATCTTTAATCAGGCCCTGTCCGGGATGCTTTTGATCACTCTTTCTAGTTTTATACAAATAGCACACTGGGCCTAATTAAAGCCAGGTAGGGCCCCGGGGCAAACATTAATTTTAGGTTAGGGACCCCTAGGGCTTCAAATTTTCAGAATTTGTCCCGTAAACAGTGCCGGATTACCAAATAGGCAACTTAGGAATCGCCTGAGGGCCTCAACAGAAGTGTTCGGCCTCCCTGCAAAAAATCTTCAGGGCCCCTAACCGCCCACTGAATTGCCCCCCCCCCCGCTCAAACGAAATTAAAAGAGTGGTTGTTGTTTGTTTTTGTATGCTTCAATATTTCTACTTACATTTTGAATTCATATGTTTAAATATTTTTACAAGTTTATTATTATTTTAAGGTTTTGAGTAGTTATGTGGGACTTGAAATCCTGATTTTTTGGATGCCCATTTCAATTTTAAGTTATATAAGCAAATAAACAAGAATTTCCCAGTACTTAACAGTATTCTAATAATAACTGTTCTCCTCTGTAAATCTTGGTTTTGAAAAAAAAAAAAAGGATTCACATTGTATGGAATTCATATTGATTTGTTAAATGATTTAGCTTTCGTTCTGTATTTCTTATAAGTTTGAGGCATGTTTTTTCGATTTGAGGGTTTTCTTTCAAATATTTTATTTTCTGTTGTCTGCTTGAAATTTTCTTTGAATTCGTTTTTGTCTCATTAATTAATTTTATTTCATTTATGTTGATGTTGATGGCATTTAAGGTTCTGGTCTGTGATGAACCGAAATTCACAGAATTTTTGTTTACCTGAACTGGTCAAAACATTTTTTCGTGAAAATACTTCGACCAGTTTTCACGGCATTTTCAGTTAATTTTTGAATGCTTTGAATCCGTTTTTTGAATTTCATTTTATTCCTTTATTAACCGGGATGATTAGAGGTGTTGTGTGCCTTTTATACAAGTAGATATACAAAATATTAACATCAATTTTTTGATCAAGTTAAATTTTTGTTTTTATCCTTTTAGAACTGATGAGACTATAATTAAGAGATTAAGCGATGCCCAACACCCCAAGAGCAAGGGCCCTCCTCCCTAAATATCACGAAGACCCCCCCCCCCAAAGAAAGAGCCCCTACAGAAAAGTAAAACATACCCCTCAAAACCACCCCCCTGAAACTTTCAATGGCGCAGTCTGCGCCTTAACCCCCCTAGTTGGGTACCCCTAAAAAGAGATTTTAAAACTTTGGATTTTTCATGCTTTCCGTACATATATTTTTTTGTCTATTTAAAAATGTGTTTAAACTTCACAGTTGCACAGTTTAACTGCTCCTGGGTTAATATGCGTTGAGTTTCGTTTTTCCTTCAAAGATTTGCTAAAACATATTTTCAACTTTTAAAATTTCAGCAAAGGTATTAGGGGCCCGATTAAAATATCGAGGGGTCGTAGGCAAAAAATTTTTTGAGGGACCCTGTAGTCAAACTCTATCCATTGGCTGAAATAATTTTAGCCGCAAACTAAAGTAGTTTAAGCCATTTGAGGGCCCCTAAATATCGGGGATCCTAGGCCACGGCCTAGTTGGCCTATTCAGTAATCAGATCCTGCAGGTGTTTAGCTGTTCGATTTATTTTTAAAAAGATTCTTTGGTTTCTCGGGCCGTGGGCATCTTAGTGGTTTCCCCCCTCCCCCTCCTCGCATTGCGGAGTCTGCGAGTACGCAGCAGATCTCCAGAGTACTCCTGAAGTTGAAAAAAGTTATCTTTTGTCAATTGGGTTCCACGCATGGTTAAGTTACTCCGGTGACAGGAGTAAATTAGGACTCCTCGGAGAGTGATGCCAGCCTTTGTGATCCAGGCCGCTAAAAGTGCGTTCTCCACGTTTCTGCAAGAACTGTGGATATTGGGTATGGATGATGGCCGTGTGAAAAAAACTCGAACAAAAGAGAAATGCAGATGTAATAAAAAAAGGAGTCAATAAAAACTTCATGACTTGTTCAAGACTCAATGGGTTCATGTAGATTGCTTTAGTGCACCATCTGCTTTTGCTTTTAAACCAGTAAATAAATGGGAAAATTGAATGCACATGGAAATCTTTCCGATAGGGTCCGACGGGATATTGGCCATTCTGTATTTTACTTGCGTGCAAGCTAACTATAATTTTTATTATGGAAATTAAAAGATAGATACATTGGGACAAAATAGTGACAAGATGAAGTAAAAAAGGTATGATAATTTTCTACTATTAAGGCATTGTTTTAAGCTTAAAATAGCGTGTGATAAAAAGAAACTCAGCCCCTTCCAACAGTGGCTCACCCACGGAGATGATACTGTCCAACCACGGATTGTATGGAAAGGCAAACATCCGGTTTACACGTGGAATAGACGCATCTATTAGTTTTTAGGGATGTCAGCTTTTGCAGATGTATGTTAGCCTCTAAGTTAAGCAGAGTCTCATTCAAATGAGCGGAACAAGCGGATCAAAAATTTTTACTTTTCCCCCTCATTCATATAGATTCGCCTTAACTGGACGTTTGCCAATTCCATACAATCCATGGTTGGTCAGTAAGGAGCTTCCTCTTAGAGACTAAGCTCCCCCTCCCCCCATTAGGCCTAAAAATGCAGAACTTTATATCTGATTTTCAAAAATTTCCCCCGGACCCCTAAAATTGGGGATATTTTATAGGCACTTTCAGAAGGCTTTTACGCAGAATTTTTTCAATGAATTTTCTAAATTCTATGTTTTAACTTAGAAAATTTGCATTGCGATTTTATGAAGCATTTAATGGAGTCAAGATTAGTATATTCAGTTGTTGCTTAGTTTGTTTTTAACCGTTAAAAAAAATATTTTTAAGTTCAAGTCGGTTGCGTAAACTTACCCCGGACACGGGGCACGTTTACGCATATTTATTTTGACACCTAACGTGGTAAGAGTGTTTTGAACATAATGTCTTACCATCGTTAAAATAAAGCAAATTTATTACAGACTGAATAGTGTATATAGTAAAAACTGAACGGGCATGAAGACCAGGGCTGCGGAGTCGGAAGGAAAATGGCCGACTCCGACCCCGATTCCGACTCTTGGATTTTGAAACGTCCGACTCCGACTCCGGATTTTTTTTTAATTTTTCTTAATTGTATTTTTTAACTCCCTCTCTCCCTTCAGGGGAAGGGGAAAAACTTCTAAACAGAGATTGAAATATTAATTCATTTTTATGGAAATTTCGCATTTTGTTTTTTATTGTAAAACCAAGACGCATACAACGTTAGAATTTCAATTTAAAAATCTTATTTTCTAATAGTTACGAGTTAAAAAGTGAGATGACTTAAAAATCCCTTTTAAAAAAATTGAAAAGGGTTATCTGTAATTTGCCCCCATTTAATGTTTAACAAATAGATATTGATCAAATCGTGTGCTTTCAAGTTTTGAAAGCTGTAATTTGAGAGAAAAAAAAGCTTTTTTTCTAAATCCAAGTTCTTGAGAGGGGGTGGTTTGCCCCGGGTGACACCCATCTGGTACATGACACCCAAAGTTAATTTCAGAGTTTATAAAAAATATAAATATTTTAATTATGAAAATTTTCGGGAATATATTTTAAATTATATTTCATCAATAAAATTTCAACGAAAATAGGGCACATATACTTCAGGAGCTAATTTTACACAAAATACGGCGGTATACAAATTTGTTCGAATAGCTTTTACTATACCTATATTTCTTCGCTAAATTTTGAATTTAAATTTTATTGGCTGCTTTAGAATTAACCTTAATTTGAAGATTTTAAGATTAACTGAAATTATTGAAGGTTGTAATAAAGAAATCATTTACACTTATTTTGTTCCATACTTTTTAGTGAGAACGAGGCTTATAGAAATAGTCTTAATAAAGGAAAAAACATTAGATTATTTCATCAAATCTTTTAATTCGTGCTTTCGCGCCAGAACTTTTTTGAATTTGCCAATCGCCCTTAAACGTTTCAACCTTAGCTACGGGCCTCGACTTACTAATTTGTTACGTTTCTTTTACTATTTTATAACTGAGATCGAACAAAACACTATATTTCTATTTTTATTTGAAAGTGATTTCTTGAAAATGTTAAGCAACAAAACCGTTTGCTGACAATTGCTATTAGTTAAGTTAAAAAGCAAGTAAACTACGGGACGGCTACAGAAAGTTCGGTAAGCACTCAAGCTGGCTGATTGCCATAATGGCAATTATTTTCTCATTAGTATCTTTTTATACATGTAATCTAACCAATTGGTAGTCAGTTTTTTAAAAATGCAAGGAGAGTCAGTGAAAAGGTCACAAAAAAAAAGAAGCCCGGAGTCGGCATGTTTTCTAACGACTCCGACTCCAACTCCTTTACCACAAAATCAGTCCGACTCCGACTCCACAGCCCTGGAGACAGAACTACATGATTGTAAGCTATAAGATACGAATTTGCAACTCAATTAAAAATTAAAACAGTGATTTTCAAAACTAAATAGCCTGATGATGCTAAAAAGTTTTGAGACAATTTGGAGCGAAAAAAGCGTCAGGGCACGTTCAGGCCCGCTGCTAGGCGTCTGAGCGCCCGCGTGCGAAACCTATTTTGATCGCCCCCCCCCCATATCATGGGATATTCGGCCCTTCCCCCGAGGGTCATGAAAATTTATTTATTATTATTATTTATTTATTTATTTTTGAAGTAAGTTGAAAAAAACTTACTAGCTTGATTTACCCAGCGATCTCCCCCCCCCCCCCCCCAAAAAAAAGAAATCTCTTTGCCAGTGCAAAATTTTCCATGTTCTTTTCTTCCTAACACACGAGACACATAAATTGTTCTTTTATTGCTACGTGAGAAAGCAGAAGATGAATGACACTTTGCCACTTTTGCAATTTATAAATCCTTCTCTCAATTAGCTTATTTTGGTGATTAGCTAGCACATAACGCTTACTAATAAACAACCTGTTGCTTCAGTATCTTAAATGAAACTTTTCAATAAAAAAAGAATAAAATTAAGTCATATTTTTGATTTAATATTTCTCTGGAGAGGGAGCTTGACATGCATAAAATAACTTCGGAGTTTAAATGTCGGCAATGAAAGTAATAAGCAAGTAATAAGCTTAGTAAGCAAATAATATGTTTAGTTTATAATCGAAAATATGAAAAACAGATCCGTAATTAATGAGACATAAAAAAGTAACAGAAATAAGTACAGCAATTAGTTGTATGTTTATTTTGAGAACTTTTTTTATACTACATTTCTATTACAAAGTTTCAAACCCAAAATTCGTTCAAGAAAACACAACATTTTGTTCCTTCTTTCGTGCGAAATGTACAAAGCAAAAGACATTTTTCCAAAAAAAAAAAGAAAAGAAAGAAAGAAATGAAAAATACCTGCACAGAAATTGGCATATTTTTTGCTTTCTTGCAAGTTGTTTAATATAGAACATGTTAAATTACGAGCAACATGTGATATTTCGATTAGGTTGCATTGCTCTGAACAGGATAACCTAATGATTAGCACATTCGGTCGGTAAATAAACGGTTTGAAGTAAACTAAATGTTGGATAAATAAGTACATCATTGATAAAGCACAGTAAAATTTATGAGAAGTGCAAAAAGCACTCTGGTGAGCGAAGATCTAAAAAATGATTGCAATTGTAAAATTTTTTATAAGTCAATGTCTAGCTTTTCGAGGCACGAATTTGAAAAAAAGAAAGAGAAATGAAACCAGTCTTTTCTCAGATCGTTGCTAAAGTAAAATACCTGTAATGAACAGAATGGTTCAGGAAAGTGGAGAATTTATAGGGTGAGGTATTTAGAGGTATGCCTAAAAACGAATGCGACTTCACTTCTTGGGTCATTCCATACAGATTCAACGGGCAAGTGCGCTCGACCATTTTTAATTTTTTTGAAACTCATATCCCAAAAAGATGCATATAAATGATGTTTAAAACCACTTTTATTTTTTCTCTAACCTTAACCCTTGGTTTTTTGGAGGTCATCAAAAGTCATTTTCGCAGTCAAAAATGGTACTTTTAGACCTTTGCATTTTGACCAAAATCTATTTGAATTACATTTAAGGCGGTTAATTTTATGCGTTGATGTCAAAGGATATAAGATGATAGTCTTACATGCTGAGTTACGCGACTGTAACTTAATAACTAAAATAATGGCAATAGGTTAAAGTTCAAGGTCAAATGTCAAATTTTTACTCATTTCAAAGGGGGATAACTCGCATAGGGGACGGAAACACAGAATAAAATACTGCAAAAACTAATCACTGGAACCATGCTAATAAGAATATGTAACTGTTGCTGTGTGTTTGCTTACCCTTTATTGGTTACAGCCCCTGAAAGATCAGAAAAATGACAAAAAATGACATTTTTAGACCCCTGTAAACCAAAAGGGGATGGAATTAAAAATAAACTTTCTTGGCCAATTGAGTATTCCATTCAAGTACTATACATGTTATAGGGTCTGGTGGGGGAAAGTGGTCAATGGGGTAAAGTGGTCAGTCGTCAAATAAATGGCTATAGCTTGGAAATAAATGTTCGAATGAATGTGAAAAATTTATTATAGAGTAGGGTAGTTAGAAACTACATTTTCAGTACAAAATTTTACAACTGGCGAAATGTTATTCGGTAAAAAAAAATATTTTGTGTCAATATGAAAAGTTTTTAAATCTAAAGACCTCTTTTAACTTCCTTGGGAAATTTTGTTTGTTAGAATTATGAACAGATTGACTGCACAGGAAGCTTCCTACATGTCTCAAGAACTCTTACTCATTAGCAGTTAGCTGAATCTATTTTGAATAATTTGTTAGAACAATTTAAGTAAGATGGGGTAAAGTGGTCATAATATTAGGCTTAACGAATATTGTTCTTCTAAAGTCACTAAATCTTTAAGTATAAGGCAGATATAAATTAAATATTAATTTCACTTAATATGTATTGTTTTTACAATAAACAGGGTTAAATATGCGAGTATATGCGTATGTATACGCATATACACATGTAGGCACGTATGTATACGTATTCACATAAATGCACCAATAAACACGTATTTGGGTACCTGCAAGTATTTTTTATCTATACAGATATACATTCGACTATACACGTATATTCCCGCTTATATGCTCGTATATATACGAACAATTATATACTCAGGGAGACACGTACTCGAGTAGACACTTGCATACAAGCATATGATATAAATGTATACAGGGTGAGTATAACACTTGGTCAAATTGTTAAAAGGTGTTAGATGGGAGGATAAGAAGTAAGAATCATAAGAAACATCCAGAATCAAACTCAAGGCTGACGCGCTACATGCACGCAAAGCCAGAAACTGATGGATGCAAAACATGTCACGAATTTATTACACAAAGACAATTTTATACAACATTTTAAGTTTTAAGAAAATTTTTAAGTTATTGATGAAATTTGCGGCCGGCAGCTGTAAAACATGCATCGCAATCACTCTGTTGCAATTACGAGACTTTTGAAAAACGTTCATCAGTCGCTGCACCTTCGTTGCGATGCGTGTATTAGAACTACTACAGGTCGTAACTTTTAACAACTGCTCTAAATATGTCTTAAAAACTAAAATGTCGGGTTAAATCATCTTTGTGTAACAAATTTATGACCTGTTTTGCTAACGTCAGTTTCTGACCTTTTGTGCATGTAGCGCGTCAGCGACCATAAGTTCCTTATAATTCTTTGCTTCTTATCCTCCCCTTTCACACCACTTAGATTTTGCAAAAAATCTTGGATTCATTCTGTAAGCATACATTTATATTAGCGGATATACTCGTGGATACATGTACTGGTGTATACACGTAAATGCACGTATATACGTCTAACAGGTATATACTCGTGTTTACACGTAAACATACGAATATACTCGTGCTTTCATATATATTTACGTGAGTAGACACGTACAAACATGCACTGGATATATCCACGAATTAACTCGTGTATACTCGTATAAGTATGTATGTACACTTATATATGCGTATATACGTCGACTGTACACGTATATACTCAGGTATGCATGCATATACTCGAGATACAAGCGCAAAACACGCATATGATGTTGTTTTCTACACTTTACTCGCATATACACGTGATACGTATATTCTCGTGTAGACACGTATACACTCCTATAGGTAATCACGTATACATGCGTGAGTATATACGTGTATACACTCGTGTACACACGTATATACTTGAGTAGGCATGTGCATGCATCTGATGTATACATGTATCTATTCATATATGAACATGTTTACTCATGTCTACACGACACGTATAGTAGACTCGTGTATACCTGTATATACTCATACAAATACTTGTAACTATAAAAATAACCGAAATATACAAAAACTAGGGTTATTTGTAACGGTTTTGCAGTTTTTTTTAACTATGACCACTTTACCCCATGCTATGACCACTTTCCCCCATCCCATGGGGTAAAGTGATCATAAATACAAAGGGAAATGAAAGTGTTATAAAACTACTTAAATTCAATATTTTTTTTCTGAAATGCAATGTACCGTGTTCTTTAATAATGCAATGTAAAATAACAACAAAAAAAGTTGAAGTGTTTAAAGAATTTATTGTTTTTATTATCCACCTAAGTTGAAAACCTACGATTTTATGACCACTTTACCCCACCAGACCCTATATCTTGTTTTGTGCATTTGGTTTGTAAAAAAGACACAGGTCTTTGAAATTGAGCAATTTTGCTAATTAATTTACGCACTAAAACAGAAATAAAAAGTGTGAAAACTTCATTGCACTTTCTTAAATGGCCTATGTAATATATTATACTGAAAAAACATATTTCAAGTATTAAAAAAAATATTTTTTAATTTGATAACTTAGAAATATTTGGACATGAATGAGTAGTTCATACTTGATTGACAGCTTAAGTAGTTAATTTATAGACTATCTACACACACAAATTTTCAATGCACACGAACATATGCTCTGTACATTAACATATTTAAATTACCTTAAACACATGCAAAAACATTAGATATACATGATTTAAATTTTAAAAAGTGCGTTTTGTATTTCTTGTTCTCGGGCTTTAGAAGACCAGCCACCCCAACTTCACACCCCAATCGGGCACGTCACTACCTTTTTGGCTTGATCTCAAAACGGGGGCGGCAAAGTGACCAAACAAAACACAGGCAGAGCAAGTTTTTACTACACTGCCACTGAATAAGCCGTGAGCCCCTGTCCAGCCTCGAGGGTTGCTTTTCATTTATTTTTCCCTCTTGTCTTGATATACTTCCAAGAACATCAGGGCTATCTGGTCTGCTTGGGCTGGTAACTGCGTGAACATTGGAAAAGGTCAAAAAAGGCCATGAGACTCTCTTCCGCCTGCATTTATTGAGCACTGGCCACAGGTGGTACTAAGAATGAAGTTAAAAGAGCCTTCTTTCCTGCTGTTATTAAATTTTCTCGCACTGAATGGTCTCCTATAAGGGGGGGGGGGGGCGTAGTTTTGAGGAAACAAAATTTTTGGAAAGTCAAAACTGATTTTTTTTTTTAAATTTTTTTTTCTCTTGATTTAGCATGTTGAAACTGATTTTGGCGCCCTTTCGGCGCCCCTTTGCCGCCTCTCAGGCGTGCGGCGCACGCCTTGCACGCCCGCTTACGGCGGGCCTGGGCACGTTTAGAAGTAAGCCACAGTATAAGAACGTGTGTAAAGGTGCTCAGACGTCAATGCGTGAACTTGCCCCGTCGCCAAGCTTGGATTTATTTTTAACGTGCAAAAGAAAAAACCTCGGGGAAAAAAGAATTTTTTTCGTATTGAGATTCACGACAAGAAGTAGTTACATTGTTTGTATCAAACAGCGTTGGTTTAGCTTTGATCAACTTTATGGATATCGCATTATGTGGAATATTATGCTACGGAATTCGCATTAATGTTCTGCGTGAGTAACTAGTTGATACGCGAAACAGGTAAAAATAAGAGTGATGAAGAATGTTCTTGGATAAATATATAAAAAAAATCATAGTTTAAATGTACATACAGAAGCAGAGTAGTAAATGCAAGTAGAAAAAAAACATTTGGCTATTTCTTATCTCTCCCTTGTATTTATGTCTAGTGGCATCCGCACGGCTTTGCCCGCAGTAGAAAATTAAAAGGTGTTTTGGTTCCCCTGTATATTTACAAATATATATTTACAAATAATGCATGATGAATTTTTTGCCAATTGGCTTGCCCACGTTACGGTTCCACGTTATGATAGCTTGGTAATTTACTCGTCCATCTTATGAAAATTTTGCGCGGGAAAATGTTCTTAAAATTGGAATAGAAAAAGAACAAAATCGAATTTTCGAAAAATCGCTTCGAGGTGCACACCCCTATATTACAAACTAATTTTGTGCCAAACTTCATGAAAATCGGCGTAACGGCGTCTACGCGCTATGCGCGTCACAGAGATCCTGACAGACAAAGAGATATCCAGACAGAGGGACTTTCAGCTTTATTATTAGTAAAGAAGATAAAGATAAAGAAAGATAAAGGTAAAGAAGACATAAAAAAAGTGAAAATGAAAAGAAAAAAAAAGTTGGGGAATTTTATAAAACTTGACTATTTGGAGGGAAAAAAATTTCAGGAGACAACAATATTAAAGGAAGTCGATTCATTTTATGAAAATATTAGTGGAAAAATATTTTTTGAATTTGGGGAATTTTGATAGAAAACATCGCTTTTTGGGGAAAAGTAGGAAGGGAATTGGGGAAATCTGGATTTGACCATCTGGCAACACTGACCGAAGCTCGACTGATGCTCAAAACCTTGAGAGGATATTTGCTAGGGAGCAGCATCAATCTGTTATGACTGTTGGCTCTCCAGTTATAATTCGTTTTGAAAAAAGGGCGCTGCGTAAACGTGCCCCGGTCTACACTACTTCACTGAAAGAGGTGGCTCTGCACCAGGGTTGCCAGACGTCCCGGATTTCAAGAGACCCCCGTATTTTGAAAAATTGTCCCGCGTCCCGGGGAACATGCATACGGGACGACTAAAGTCCCGTATTCTGGCTAATAACAGTATTTTACAAAACGAGACATTATTTTAAGGGAAAAAAATATCAAAACATCTTTATCTTCTTTACTAATAACAAAGCTGAAAGTCTCTCTATACGAGGATGTCTGTGACGCGCATAGCGCCTAAACCGTTCTGCCGATTTTCATGAAATTTGGCACAAAGTTAGTTTGTAGCATGGGGGTGTGCACCTCGAAACGATTTTTCGAAAATTCGATGTATTTCTTTTTTTATTCCAATTTTAAGAAAAAAAATATCATAAGATTGACGAGTAAATTACGAAATTATTATAACGTGGAACCGTAAGATGGGTACAAGCCAACTGGCGCGAAAATTCACCATACATTATTTGTAAATATACAGGCGAAGCAAAAGACCTTTTGATTTTTCTATTACGGGCAAAGCCGTGCGGGTATCACTAGTGTGAAATAAAGAGCAAAACGAAAATAATTTGGCAGCAAATGCAAAAATTGTTATCGTTTTTATTTGGTTCGTATGTTTTTGTTTTGGCGGCAGACCATGAGGTTTACTCATTCAAATTTCCACATTGGCTGGTGTGGCATTAAAAAATTTTTTTTGCTCCACGGTTCCTTCCATTACTATTTTTGATAAAGTAGTCACATTTAACAAGAATTTTTTTCTCTTATAGCAAACGCAAGTAAAAAAACTAGTTAGCACCTGTTCCTATCAACGTCGATCTGCACACTGAACATCGTTCTATTGCTTGCTTTATTCTCTGAAATAGAGTTCCTCCAAAATTGTGCTTACCCATAAACATACTGAGAGGAATCTTCGGAAAGCTGTGAAAACGTTGTTTATCACTCCTTAAAAATAACCATTACCAGTAATTGCACTCAATCTCAAAAATATCCCCCCCCACCCTTTTTTTCACTTCTAGAAGCCGTCCCGTATTTACTGTTCATAAATCTGGCAACCCTGCTCTGCACAGAGGGTTGGCTTTTTCCCGTCTAAAACTTGTTTTTTTCATCCCGCTGGGAAATACTGGGAAGAAGTGGTAAATACCGGGAAAACTTTTAAATAACAATATGTAAGGAATATTTTGGCTATCTGAATCTGATGTGTAGAATGAAGGTTAGAAATAAATAGTTATTACAAATTCCCCTGAAAGGAATATAAATAAATACGAATTATTGCATATAAATAAACTTTGCTCACAGTGTTTTTTTTATCAATTATTAATTTCCTAAATAAATATTTTGATCACAATGAAATAAAATTTTTAAACTTAAAAATATCAGGGTTATCAAGAGCAGCAACAAATAATTTGTGTTAAATTTAAATAAAATTTGCAAAAAAGTCTCTCAATTAGTGTTTTGTTATATGATGCTAAGATCCAATGTGGAAGTAGAAGACGAAGAATATGAACACGATTATGATTTGTAATTTGTGTATTGTCTTTCAAGCCATTGTTAACTTAGAACTCAATTTTGATACTTTAAAAGATTGTTTTGAATTTATATTTTTTATAATCAGTTTTTCCCTTGCGGGAAAAACACAGTATTTCCCAGGACGGTAAATACCGGTGGTGGGGAAAAACCTTTCCAACCCTGGCCCTGCATCACAATCCTTCTACACACAGTCTCCGCTTACTACTTAAATAAAATAAAAAATAAATAAATAAATAAAATAAAGGAAAAAGAAAGAAAAACGTTCAATTCAGAAATAATGATAAATAAAATAACGCACCTTTAATAGATTTTTTAAAAATGGTATGAAATTTCGTTTTGCTAAAGGGTAAGTCAAGTAAAACTTCAAACAAATGTTTTTTATACATAAATTTAACTTTCTTTTTATTATTTAACATGTCCAAAAAGAAAAAGCAATTTTTGAAGCAATAACTTTCTCACATTTTCACGGGAAAGGGCCCCCGGAACCCCCATACAAGGGGGCCCCTTTCCAGTACCTAGCCGACCACCCCAGAAGGAGCCAGTCCGGGCCTGGTAAAGGCTGCGGATCTAAGCGACTTTGATAGAGGACAGATGGTAATGGCTCGAAGGCTCGGAACAAGTATTTCAGAAACTACACGACTCGTGGGTTGTTCGCGACCTACAGTTGTTAGTACTTATGCAAAGTGGATTAATGACGGTGAAACCAGCAGTAGACGACATGGTATTGGACGTCCACACGCTATCGAAGAAGAAGGTCGTCGGAGAAAATCTCGCATGGTGAAGCAAAACCGGAGCCAGACAGTGGTTCAGCTAACAGCCCAAAACAATGCAGAGCCAAGTAGAATAGTATCGAAGCACACTGTTCAGCGGACACTGTTGGATATGGGGCTACGCAGCAAACGTCCCACTTGTGCACCTTTGCTGACCAAGCGTCACCGCCAACAGCGCCTGCGCTGTGCCCGGGAACACGCGACTGGTCCATGGATCAGTGAGAGAGAGTTGCCTGGTCAGATGAATCACGTTTTGTCATGCATCACGGTATCAGGATACTCCGTCTTCCGAGTGAACAGTTGCTCACTCAATTTACAGTAGGTCATACACAGGCCAGTGGTGGCGGCATTATGCGTTGGGGGACATTCTCTTGGACGTCTCTGAGACCCATGGTTGTGGTACAGCAGGCCCTGAATGCCACAGGGTATCTGAACATCATTGCGGACCAGTTGCACCCTTACGTGGCCTCTGTTTTTCCAGCTGGAAATGGAATATTCCAACAGGACAACGCCCCGTGTCACAAGGCTAAAATTGTGTTGGAGTGGTTCGAGAACATTGAATTCCAGTTAATGCCCTGGCCGCCTAACTTACCGGATCTCAATCCGATAGAACACATTTGGGATGTAATGGGACGGCAGCTCAGAGTTCAGAGACCACCAATTCGCAATATCTCGGATTTGCGTCACAATCGCTTAAACATCTGGTACAATCTGTCTCCGGCCATCTACCAAGGACTTGTGGCATCCATGCCAAGGCGGGTTGAAGCTGTGTTGCGCTCCAAAGGTGGGCCAACTCGTTATTGACAGGTGGTCATAATGTTTTGGCTCTTGAGTGTATGTACGTACGTATGCTCGTATGTGCAGATGTGCGTATGTATGTCGCATAACTCAAGAACGGTAAGTCCTAGAAAGTTGAAATTTGGTACGTAGACTCCTAGTAGGGTCTAGTTGTGCACCTCCTTTTTTGTTTGCATTCGGGTATTTCTAAAAGGGTCTTTCGCACCTTTGGGAAGGGAAATCATTGTTAATTTCGATGTAAACTCAAGTGATGTTATTATTTGGCGAGCACTTGGCAATATATCGCCAGTCTTTTGGTCGCCAAGTTTTGTCACCAACTTGGCGACAAATTTAACGATTTTTAAAAAAAATCTGTTTGAATTTGGCCACTGTTGGTGATATTTAGAGAGTAAACTATTGAATTACATTAAAATTGGCAGTAATGGGGAAATGACATTAAATTGGAGTAAAAGGAAGTCATGTGATGCACACATCAACTCCTTTTATTAGCTTTTTATCATACTTACACCGTCATAGTGGATTGGTAAAGTTTTTTGAGTGCTTCCAAAAGTAAAATTTAACAGGAATAATTATGCAATTTAATGTTGTTAATAAAGTTTACAAACTATGTTCGAAGTTGAACCTAAGCTAGCATAGCTTTGTGGGTTCATAGCCCTACTAGACGGCGCTGACGCTTAACGGGCCTTGACAATTTATGACTTTTTTTGTGTTTCAACGTTTCAAAGTTTGTTCATTTTTGATCGTACGTCGCCCATTTTGACCGCAAGAGGAGCTGCACGGAAGCCCTGAATCCACCAATTAATGACAACGTAAAGGAGAGCAGGGGTTTCTGGTAGCGCCCTCTTTGTTGCCATTAGTTTCAGCGATTTTCACGGCCTATAAGCGTAAGCGAAATTTAGTCGGCCATGGTTGAACCTAAATAAGCATAGCTTTGTGGGTTTTAGGCAATTGAAACTTTTTAAAAATAATACAGGTTTTAAAGGTTTCTCTTGATTCAACTCATCAGTTAAAAATCAGCTTTTAGTGACTTTTCACCGCATCGTCGCCTCAGAGCAACAGTAGGACATCTTAATGTTATTTCTTGGATTAGAAGTTTTAGTTTTGCTCTGAGGCGACAATATACTTGTTTAAAACCTACTGTTTACCTGAAACTTGTGGTTATACTTCTTGCTTGGCGTTCTGTTTTTCTTTTTAAATGAATGAAGTGAATTTTTAATTTTGTACTCAGGCTAAAGATTTCCGTTTTTATAATGCATCTATTTTTTCCCTCTGTGATTAGTACTCAAAACTTGTTAGTGATATTTATTTTTTCAGTACTAGCCGGGGCAAACATAACTTGGCAGCATCGTAAAGGCTACGCAGATCCTCATCATACTGGTTAGGTTTCCCCAACTATATTAACCATTAGTTTAAATGCGAATTTAGTCTTTTAAATAAAATAAATTTAAAAAAGTTCACTTTTTTAAAATCCTGATATTAAATGCTTCATCTTTTTGTGTTAAAGTTGCTAAATTTCACACCTGTAACTAAAATGTACACTTAAAAAAAAAAAAAAAAAAACTTCAGCTTTACAGCGAATTTAAATTGTAACTTTTCTTCAACCCGGTCACATGTAATTTAACTTCTTTTTTGCAGATCCAGTATGCATGTTATTTTTTTTTTTTTTAAAGTTTTAACTATAGTCAAATATGTTAACTAAAAGAATTTTTTGTTCTGTTCTACGTGCAGTTAAATAATTAGATTTTTTGCTGAAAATTCTGCTTTAAAATAGATTTTGTTTTGTTCTAAAAAAGAGAACAACCTTGAATACTGGCAAGAAAAGTGTCGTTTAAAACACTTTACATTTGCAGCAAAACAAAATTTGAGACGGGCAACCGTTAAAATAATGAAAACGAAAAAGCAATTCCAGCCGCAGCTGTTCCTTATTTATGCATCTGTTCCTTATTTATGCATGTTTTAAAGTGTTTACGACTTCAACAAAATAAGGGGAAAAAATACAGCATTCCAAATAGTCCTCATTCCAAAACACTTGAGATTATTTTACGTCATCATTCCATTACCACAAATAATTGAACTTAATGCTTTCTTTTTTCATAGTACCAACTAGTAAACAAGAGTTGGTTCACTCTCTTAGTAACGAATCCTTCGAGTCTCTTTTTCTGTGGGCGCCGCCATTACTCTAACAAAGTAATTTCCTGTTGTGAAAGGATCCAACTTCCGGAATCCTGTCTAGAGAGAGAGAGAGAGAATTTGCTTACTACACAAGTGAAGATTCTGGTTAGGGAAATAAAAAGATCAGTAGCTGGTTGCAAGGTTTTGTCTTGCTTGAGGTTAAGCGATAACTGAATAACATTTAGGTTTAACATGTAGTTTCACTGTCAACCGTTTACTTTTGCACCACTTCTTGATTGTTTATTTGCTTTCAATAGGAAGCCAAATGCTGCTCTTTGCTGACTAGGTTAGAGTTAAAGTTTCTACTTTTTGTTTTACGTAAAAAGTTGGCGACACAGTATGCTGCTCATTCTGAAACGCAAAGTAATCCTCCAATTAATATTGGAAGCCACTCTTGAATGTAGATTTGAAGTTTCAGAAAAATCTCATTGTAGGGGAAAGTGGGGTAAAACCGGTACTCTAAGGTTTGCAGGCTTCCAGAAACCAGTTTTTAGCATAAAGGAACAAAATTTTGTAAAAGTATGCACCACTTACCTATTAATGCAACCACAGTTTCAAAACCATAAGTGTTTTTTTTTTAATTTTTATTAATTATTTTACAAAAAAAGTCATTTTACCCGGTTTTGCCCCACTAGTGGGGTAAAACCAGGTAGACATGTTATTGCTATAGGAAAATAAACTTTTTAAAAAGTTTCCACAAAATTCTAGTTTTATTTAGTGACATATGTTAACTATTGTCGTAACAGACTAGAATAAGTATAAAAGACGAATATTGATGAGTTGACAGTAAATTTAACTATCTTTACTTTTAATTTTTTGCTGTAGTATAAGGCCTATTAACCCCAGTCGCAAGTAAACTAGTTATCTTCCTATTCGGCCCCAGAGCAGCTTTCATGGGCCCAACAACGGCATTGGATCCATCCCTCACCACCCTTGGAGTTGGAATAAAGCTCATTGCAGTAAATGTAGGCAATATTGTCCTTCTCTTCACTAGACTCATCCCTCATTTACTCCTTCGGTTTTTCTTTTCTTGGACGGTTTATTTTCTGTCTGTTCCTTTTTGGCATCTTTATAATGTTGCCCTTTCTTTGATTCGTTTATCTTTCTTTCAGGTTTTTTTTTCTTCCGTCCATCTTTAGCCTCCTTTCCATCATTTTTCTTTTTCTTTTCTTCTAATGTTGCCTGAAGATGAAGCTTGTCCGGGAAGCCCGTCAAAATAAGTTTTCCTTTTCTCTTGCCCTCTTTCGGCTGCATCTTGCTCTCAGTGTATGGGAGTAGTACCCGGTTTTGCCTCGCACATACAGCTGTCATAAAAAAATGCCGTCATATGACTATACAGAACGCTACAAACAATTACTTAGAATGATAATGAAGGTAATTAAATGTTGTACAAAGAGAGCTATTTGCTTTTACTGTTGCAGAAACAGGATTGAAGTATAATCTGTCTAGTTTTGTTCAAAAATTTTGAGCAAAAACCACTCAAACAGAATTTTCTTCACAGGAGCGAAAGAAGCGAGTCAAGTGTGTTTAATTTAATGGCCACTGCTTTTTTATCAAGGGGGAAGTTAATTCTTCTCTTGTCCACGTGATTGGACAGGGACTAAAAGGGGGTACCCGGTTTGCTCCCGACTATCCGGTTTTACCCCGTTTTCCCCCTACACTGTAATATTATGAGAAATAAAAAAATATATAGAAATCTCTTGATTCAAAAGAAAAAAAATGGGATGTTTCAAACATTTAGCAATTTTATTTATCTATTTCTGGTTTAATAGTAGTACTTTTATTTTAAAAAATAATTTAACATCATATTTATCACATGGCTCAGAGTAACAATGAGATGCAGAATGAATATGAGCCAAGTAGATAACTCCCTTTAACTGTTTTTTATTACTATGGTTTCTTCACTCGGTTAGCTACAATACACTAATATCTTCAGAGGTTTCCTCTTTTGTGCCAATAGATAATTAATGTCAATAAAGTTATAGGAAAGTTTTTGAATTGTTCAATTTTTTTTTTATTTTTAAACAACGATACCCAATGTGTCTTCTGTAAGGAAAAAAAAGGGGGTAAAAGCAACTTTTAAAATGCATGCGTAAAGCTTAAATGGTTCTTCTGCGTCAGGTAAACAGGTATACGTCTTGGAGACAGTACGTTTTCCCAAAAGCATTGGCAATATTTGCAAATCTGGTTTACCCTAGAAAACTGTATAAAATCTGCTGATTTTTCCGAACTGCAACTAAATAGCAACATATTTCATTACGCCAAATGCCTTATGACGTCAAAAAGGCAGCTTAAAAGTCCCATTCTTCTTTTTTTAATACCAGATTTTAAGAAATATTTGCGCAGGAGAATGTTTCCACCGTCTTAATGATATGTGGGTTTCGAAACAGAATTATTAAAAACTTCTCTATTACATCTGTGAGAAAATCTTATCAAGTCGTAGAATACTTCCCAAAAGCAGTTCCCAAAGAATTAATTTGTATTAAAATACGTTGTTAGCAAAATATTTTTAACTATTTCATTCGTCGAAAAAATGTACTGATATTCATAAGCGTTATTCAACATGACCCAGCCTTGACATTAAGTTAAAGATATACCTCTGAAGTTGATCTACTGTCTGATAAAATGAGTTATCACATTTTATGGAACAAATCATACCGCAGGGCAATGAATTAACCTATTGTACTCTAGGTGACAGTAATTTCTAATGATTCAGTATATGACAGTCAATCAGAACGCGAGAAGCAACACGAAACTGTGGTAACTAATTACAGTCG
This sequence comes from Uloborus diversus, assembly GCF_026930045.1. Taxonomy (NCBI): domain Eukaryota; kingdom Metazoa; phylum Arthropoda; class Arachnida; order Araneae; family Uloboridae; genus Uloborus; species Uloborus diversus. The sequence goes on from NC_072734.1 coordinate 100,878,017, forward strand.
AACCCGCTTAAGCCAATCTGCCACGAAACGTTAATAAACAGGATATTCCGTTATTCAGGGATCATAATAACAAATTACAACTGCTTGATACTTGGAAAATATATTACAATAAGCGGGACATTCTTTTAACCGATATTCGAATAAGCGGGCTTGACGGTATGTAGATCCAATAACGTGCTTAGAATATTTTCGAACGAAAATGTTCCATAATCTCCTTGACACGAACTGTTCATCTACATTTGAATCGTTTATTTCAAAAACCAGTCAAATGACAAAATTGCTAATTTTAAGAAAGCATCTATGCCACCATATTAAATTATTTAATGACGATTACAACATTATTTATGCAAACATACTACTCATATGTATCCCTATGTGGTTCTGTTAACCGGAATCGACTGTAATTGGGATCGCACAATTAAATTTTCAAATAATTATCAGAGTTCAAAAAGAAAGCGGCTATCAGTTCATAGTGAATGTACGTTTGCTTTTTGTTCGGTAGCTCCCACAGCGTCTCACTAATTAAAAAGTTGTTGCTGATTCTTTTTTTACAGAATAGTGGATTGTTTATCGTATTTTCTCATACATTCGTTTCACCATGTTTGCTCTTTAAAAAGTTCTTGGTAAAAAAACCGCAAATTTTATGTAATTTCACTATTAAATGATTGCTTTAAACAGTAATATAAATATTAATTACAGTGACAATAAAGTGAATAAAGGCTCCGCTGAACAGAACATAAAAAAAAAATATTTTTTTTTAAAATCAATGAACAAATCTATCTTTTCAATAACATCTTCATCCTTGCCAATAACAGAAAACAAAGGGGCCAAATTTTGAGATATTGGATTTTCATCACGAGTTACTTTTATTGTTGTGAAAGCTAACTTAGTCGGAGAAAAGATTAATGATTAAATGTTTCCAATTAGCACGCAAATAAATCCTAGTGAAGGACAATTATTAGTTTTTAGCACCAATAGTTTTACGTTTTTGACGCATATATAGTACCTTATTTTATTTAATTGTGGGCATTTATATGAGAAAAAGAGAGGGTGAAGTTGCTTGATCATACTACTCCTTAAACACATTTCAACTAAAACGATTACAATTAAAGAATTTTTTTAAGAAAAAAATAGAACCGACTGTAAATCTGCAGCTGGAAATCGCTTTAAAAAGTAAATAATATATATATAGGTTCTTTGAAGATCAACTATAGTACTTCTAAACACTAGTCGACCCGTGCGGAACTCCGCACTGTGCTTCAAATCGTTTCATAAGGCATTTCGCTCTTTAAGAATTTCAAAGGAAGAACATTATGACGAAGAACCGAAAAAAAAAGTAAGCGCAGAAGAGAAGGCATGTAATTTAAAGACATCAGTAACAAAACCTCGTTAAATACAACGTTGTGATAATTTGATCATAGCTCCCCTTTTAATCGTACATATTTTCAATGCAAACATAAATGTCATTAAAAGTGTGGCTGAGTGGTGATTCGTGAAAAAGCAATAATTGTGCATGTGAAAAAACAGGTTGTGGCAAATACAGTCCTGCACATGTCAGCATCTGACGGGAAAAAAAGAAACATTAAAGAGATATTTATTGGCACGTATTCGAATTGGCGCCATTCCAACTAACAGCCCGACACCCCAACAAACCTAGTAATTGCGCCTTCCTTTTCGAAAGCTATTCATTGAAGGAATGCGTAGTAAAAAACAGCAAAAAAGCTTTTTGCCAAAAAAAAAATAATAATAATAATAAGATCATGCATCTGTGTTTTGTCATTGATTAGCATGATACGATTTAAAATTATTCGCAAAGCATGGAATTTGATTAAAGAATGACGAAGATCTCACGTAGCGATTGAAACAAACATTCTAGAGAAGTAATAAATTTGATTGAAAATAAGTGTTTTTATCTTTGAATATTGAAATATTTCACATAGAAGGTTGCTTTAACCGTTACGGCTTAAATGCCCTCACATGTTTCTCTTTTAATCGAACACTTAAAATTCAAAAACAAAACCAGTTGAACTGAGTCCGTTCTTAAGTGTAATTTTTCGAACGTAGACAAAATGTATTTTTTTTTTTTTCAGCAGAAAGCAGAGGAGTAGAAAATAATTTCTTGCTAATGAAGTTGATAATACTTTTAATGCTTTATATCGTATTCGCGCGAATAAAAAATTAAAGGTTTACTGAGTGAAACTCGTAGTTTTAATCGGGCGTAGTATTTTTTCATTTGTACAAAAGGTCGAACACTGCTATTAGAAACATCTACATTTTAGCATACAATAAAAATGTTTTTCTGCACAAAAAGGATTTCTTTAGGTAAATCTAATACTTTTTTATGCTTACATTATGTTGAGTGGTCTGGATGTAGTCAAAGAACACAGTTCGATTAACAATCAACTTATCCGAATGATAACTGTAGCCTGCATAAAGGAGTCGAAACACCAAGTAGCATTCCCACTGCTTTTATTTTATTAGGTGTGTATGTTATGATTACATGTAATGCGTAATACTAATATAAATTTGATATTATGTCGGACAGCCCAAGCTTGCCCGAAGTTCAGATAGTTTATAGGCGAACGCTCTACCGAAAAAAACTTATCAATTAAACCGAACAACTAAGTCCAGTGCTGTTAAGCTTTATTAAAATATAAACACACACACAGGCTATTTTTTTTTTTTTGCCGAAAGCGACGTAAAAAATGGAAAACTGCATTAGAACTTTGCTTTAAAAAATGCATAAGAACTACAGGCAGCATCAAGGTTTTGAAACAGCAAGAGGCGATTTCGAAAACTTGAATTTTCGACCGTAAGTCTTTTTTTCGTCATTGGCCAGCCTGATAAGTTTTAAAATGAGATTGGATTAATATATAAGATAAGATATTGAAGAAAAATGTTTTTATTTTTGAAAATTTTTACAATTTGTTATCGCAGGCTGCTTAAACCGTTATAACTTAGATGACAGCACGTCTTCATCATTTAACAGCACGGTTAAAATACAAAATAAATTGAACTATGCTTTCGAATGTAGTAAAAATGTGATAAGCTATTTGTTTTTTAGCAAAAAGAAGAAAAAATATATATTTTACCCTTCAAATTGAGGTAGTATTTTATTTATTAGTACAAAGAGTCAAAAACTCATTAGAAGAATATATATATCAATATACGATTTATTATTTTTTTTTCTGAACAAAAAACAATTCTATTGTAGTCTGAAATCTTAAACCTGTTACTTATATTTTCGCTTACATTATGCTTTAATTTTCTTTCCAGAGCCAAAGCTTCAAAAAAAAAAAAAAAAAACACGTGCAATTTCGAAGTAATTTAGCACAAAATCACTGAATGTTTTCATATCAGCAAGGAGCATTTCCTTCTCATTTATTCTATTCCCTCATAGTTGTTATTCGTTTAATTCAGTGTTCATGTAATGCGCGATATTTCTCTAATTTTTTTGTTGCAGATTGTTCGGACGTGGGCCCGAACACGTAATCTCCTGGTTACGAAGAGAACGCTCTGCCGATCAAGCTACTCAGCTCTGTCGGTCATAGCGCAAATTAAAGTTATAAGTTTGACCGAAAACCTTATTCTGGTTCTTTAAAACAGGTTTTTCGGCTAAAAGAAACAATTTTCAGACCTTGGGTCTATTTTTCGTCAGTAGCCAGCACCATAAGCTATAAAATAAGCCGTAAATCAAAGAAATCGATCAAGAATTGAGGGAAATTTGGCGTAGAAACCAAAAACAGGCTACAGAAATAATATATAAGGATTATTTTTGAAGCCGACAAATATAACAAAAACAATTATCAAAATCATATGTAACACACGCAATTCAATAGCAAACACAATGGATCCAGGTTCTTCAGTAGATTTGGCATACATTACATTGAGAACAAAGATTTGAGCAACAGTGTAAATCTTTCGTATTTAATTTCGAGTGTTTTTTTAAAAAATGTAGAAGAAATAAGGTTACACATTTTACCTATTGTTTTTACGCCGAATCCAAAAATTATGTTTATTATCGATGGTGTTTTAAGAATAAAATTATTTTTTACTTTTTAGAGGAATTTACAGATGCAGTTTTGAAGTGGGGTCTATATTTTTCTTTCAAAATATTTTTTTAAAAACTTATTTTTGCAATAAAAGGACACTTATGGAAGAAAAAAAGGCTTTAATGGTTAAATCAAGTTTTATATTGGAGCATATGTATTGCATCAAAAGCAGCAGCATTAGCTTCTAATTGCTCAGTCTCTAAAAAAATTAAAAAAAAAAAAAAAAAAAAAAAAAGTGGGAAAATTTTATAAACTCCAATGCAGCTTGAATTTGACCCATGTGTTAAAATGAAAAAAAATTTGCATATGTGCAAAAATATTATACCACAAAAAACAATGAAAAAAAATTCAAAAATATTGCTTACACGATTTTTGTGATCGCAAGGAGTCGCTTAATCGATTCATGCAGATTTGTGTTTCGACAATTTATTCGCAAACTAAAATAATTCAATCCTTTACAGAGAAACAAAGCGTAAAACAAAGAAGTCCATAATTTCTCAAAATATCAATGCATAATATGAAATGATTAACAGAAGAAAAAGGAGCGCCCTTCTTCCTTTTTTGTATTGCCAGTCACTTAATTGAGTTTATTATACACTCTTTACTACTGGAAGAACCTAATAGATGGTATAAAAACAATTCAATCGGACCAACGTACCCACTTTATATACCGCAGGTGTGACGAAAAGGATAGATCAAAGTAAAAGACCGAAATTCATTGCCATGTCTAAGAAAGAAGAACATTGAAGTCTAATCCCTGTGCATTGTTTTTGCACCATAAAACTCTCCGGAATTGCGGACGCGCATGTTTTACGACAGCTGTAGTAAATCGAACCCTTGCAATAAAACTTAATGTACCGGAAGGCCGTTTACTGAAAAAAGAGAATTTAAAATGTCTTTTCTCTCTTACATTTCAATTTACTTTAAGTAGATGTGACACACCGAAGCAGTTTATTATTTGACGCGTGTGTCAAACGAGAAAAAGATTTGTGTAACTTTTCGAATGCGTAACTAAGTCAATGTACAGGGAGGTTATAAATTCTTGAAGTGAAAAAGAACATTCACTAAAAGATTTTTTTTTTTTTTTTAAATCTATTTCAGAGCAAAAAATAATTCCTTTTTACTTACTCTTACAAAAAAGAAAGTATTGTATTCGCGAAAAAATTTTCATTCAAAAATCAATCTTAATTTCCATGTTGGTCACCCCCGAATGAATGTTGAGTTTTTTTTTTTTTTTTTGACTCGACCACACGTGAATAAGTGCCTAAGAACGTATAGATACGCGAAATAACCATTTTGACGATTCCCGAGAAAAAAAAAAAATCTCCTGACGTCTGTATGCACGTGCGTGCGTATGTATGTCGCACGTGCACTTATGTGCGTATGTATGTCAGATAACTCAAGAACGGTTTTTTGGTTGCATTCGGATGCTCCAAAGGAAGTCTTTTGCCCCTTGGGGGGGGGGGGAGATAATTGTTAATTTCGAGGTAAACTCAAGTGGTGTTATAATTTGGCGGACACTTGGCGATATTTCACCAGTCTTTTGGTCGCCAAGTTTTGTCGCGAACTTGGCGAATATTTTTTTTAAAATCTGGTTTCAATTTGGCCACTGTTGGTAATATTTAGAGAGTAAACTTTTGAATTACAATGAAACTGCCAATAATGAGAAAATGACATTAAATTGGAGTAAAAGGAAGTCATGTGATGCACACATCAGCTCGTTTTATTTTGATTCTTAAAACTTTTTGGCCCTTCCACGGAAGGCGGTAATTTTGTCCCGCACGTGACGCTTTCGTGGAATGTCCCCTTATGCATTTTTTTCAACCATCTAAATTATTATTTCTCAAAAAACAATGTATGTTTCTTTAAATTACTGCCCTTGGCTTTCAAAACCTACGACTGCTTTGTCATTGCTATATTAATAGAGCAAAACTATTAACTAATTCATATAGCAAGTTACAAAAGGTTGACTCTTCATGTCCCGCACGTGACATATGCAAATAAATTAAATTCTAAGAAACAAAATTAATTGACAAAATGATAACAGTGGCAGGAGTTTCTTTGTTTCAAGTGTAAGGATTAAAAAATCTGCTTACTTCTGTTTAATTAAAATATTAAGATTTATAACAAAAAAGTTGATGAGGTTAATGCGTCTGATTGTCCAGCACGAGACGGTAGAATGACTATTTTTTACAACGTTAACACACTTCTATATGTTCGTTTTTCGCAGTTCTGGGGAAATTTAGGCAACCTTTAACTTTTCGTCAAACATATGTACTTGGATATGCACTGTCATACTGGGATGAAAATCAATGGTTCTCAGGAGGGTCCTCAAAATACCTGACCCAGGCGCCATGTATTGCTTAACATATTTGATGTGACCCATCATATCGCATCCATTATTATTCCCTTTAAAATACTCAAAACATTTGTACGGAAGTGACATACGTTTTGGAAATTCTCTAGACAAGTGTAATTCTACGGCTCAAATTTTTCCTTTTTTCTCAAGGGGTGCAGCTTGACAGTTTTTAGAGAGAAGAATCATATATATTTTTTAAATCTGTAAAGTTACACAAAACATCTTCATTTATTTTAGAGATATTGAGTGTTAAATTGGTAAATTTGACCAAAAGTATTATTATGCAGTTTTTCTTACTTTTTTATTTTTGATTTTTGACTCAATTGATTAGTTAATACTTCATAAATTTATCATTTAAAGCTTCAAAAATTTTTGAAAATACTCATGAATTTTTGTAATGAGCATCGATTAAACCAATGGAATAAAACAGCCAAAGTGAAAAAAATTGGCTTTTAAATAATCAATCATCAAAAATATTAGAAACGTAGCAATTAAAATCGTTCTATCCTCAGTTTGCCATTAACAAAATTATGATAATAACTTATGCGGTGGTTGGCAATGACGTTTTTACGTATTTCATCTGACAAGATGTAAAACATGACTAGCGTCATTGAAATTTAAAAATTTTTAAACTAAGTTCACGAAATATAGGCATAAAAAGAACACAATTACAGAATAATGTTAAATGTAGTTCATTATGAGTAATGATGATAATGACAGCAGTAAATATTTTTCGTCTTACTTGGATATTAAAAACGTCTAATCAAGCAGCATAGAAGTTTCTACACAGAAAATTCCAATTTTATTAACAAATTAGGATGAAATGTTACCAGAACTGCAGGTTATTTGAGCTGCCAGTAGCACCTAATGGTCCTGAAAGTCTGTAAAATCTCTTGGATGGTAATGACGCAGAATAAGCTGCTAGTAACACCTAATGGTGCTGAAAGCCTGTAAATCCGTTGAGTGGCAATGACGCAGAATTCTGGGAACAATATTCAACTATGAAATAAGCATAGTAATGTATGCAATCAAGCAGAAACGAAATTTGATTTCAAATTAAGATACTTGAAACATTGTAGAAATCTATTTTAAGGACGCATTTATCTTTTTTTTTTTGGATGTCCTGCCAGAACATTAAAGATATTAATTCTGACTATGAGCTGTGGATGGTAATGATATTTAAGTACTAAGTCCCCACATAACTAATCAACATGTAGCACTGTTAAATGCCTGTTATTTTGATCTTTAGAAGGTGACGAATAAATGCACTAGATAAACAAAAAACAACTTTTTGTCTTCATCCCGGTTTTAAGAAGTCAATTCCTACTAATTTTGGGTCGAGAATAACGAATAAGATAGTGGATTTTTCTTTATTAGCTCTTGTTTTTAAGACCAAACCCTGCACCGTCTGACTACCATTTGTTTCGGCGTTTGCAAAACTCTCTTGATGGTAAAAAAATTGGGCGACTGAAACACTGCTGAAAATCACCTGGCCAAATCTTTCGCCATTAAATCCACAGAAGTTTTACGCCGACGTAATACAGAAGATACCCGAAAAAATTCAAGACGTCATAGATAATCATGACTAATATGTCTTAGATTAAAATTGATTTTCTAAAAAAAGAATTTTCATTCAAAAATTTACCAAAAAAAACTACGGAGTCTTTTTAAATGACTTGATACTTCAGGTCTCTAAAACCGTAACACTTTATGCATAACTCGAATAAATATGTTTCTTAAATTCAAAATTATCTAAAGCACTCCATTTACGTGACATTTGCACATTTTTAACGGATCTGCTAAAAGATAATCATGCACTGTTATTTTGAAAACCATTATCACCTTTTTGAAAACTGCTTCATGTTGACTTTTATGGATCTCAGGAGCGGTTTTCGGAAGATTAGAATGGGGAAAACGGAACTAAAGCGCCACTTTGTTACAGTTTTTCGTGAAATATTGCTCGATTATGTCTGCGTGATATGACAGTACATGATAATAAATTTTTCATTTTGGTGAATGCTTCTTTGATGCGTTCGTATGCTGAAAATATGTTATTTTCTAGACCTAGAGTGATAAAATGTAGTTTCTGTTTTTATGTGTTTCTGTTTTCTTACGATTTCTTTCTCCTCCCAATTCTGACGGTTGTTAAAAAAAGTAAGAATTATAATTATGAAAGTAGAATAATGGGGTTGTTTCCTTCAGTCAAAAGTACTACTTTTCGGTCACTAAAATTGGTAGAAAGAGAAAAATAAATAAATAAATAAATAAAAATTAATAATAATAACAACATGGACCCAGAAAATACTTAAATTTTGCCAACATTTAATTTTTAATTTTTTAAAATGTGGTTTTGAAACCAAAATATTTCATCCTGTGACGTCACAAGTGATAAAAGCCGTCTTGAATCGGAGCGTGTGGTTGTCTTTTCTGGCAAGATATCGCGTGTCATTTTTTTTTCACATCGAGCAATTCATTAGCGGAATGATAGAATTGTTAGTTAAATAAAATATTAATTTAACAATCAAGTTTGGCAGTGTCCCGAAACTTTATTCTGGTAAACCTAGCGTATTCCTCACTTGTGACGTCATAGCGAAAATGAGAATAACGGCTGAATGTCGTGTAATATTATTTTTTAACTTTCCCCATGTTTCTGACTCTGCTCTTTCAGAAAATGTTTTTTTTTGGAAAAATGGGAAACAACCCAGTTAGATCTGAGCTTACAATTATGATTACATATAAGTTACAATGATGATTTTTGTAAAAACAATTGTGCTCGTCTAAAAGAATTTTGGTACACAAAAATTATTTTTTAGTTTAGTCCAGAATTTTGATGTAATCAAAACTATTTTTGTTTATACTTTTGAGAACAATTCTAATGAATTTAAAATTATACGTCAGCTATTCATTCGCAAGAAATTATTTATGTATTCAAAATCATTCAGCAGTTTATTCATTCGCAAAGAATTCTTAATGCATTTCAAAATTATTGGTCAGTTTATTCTTTCTTTAAGCATTTTAACGTATTCAAAATTATTCAAAATTGTTTTTTTCCCGTAAAGAGATTTAAAATACTTAAAATTGTTGATCAGATTTTTCCTTTATTCAGAATTTTAAACTTCATATAAAATCTCATTATTGGTATAGTGCCTAGAAAGAATAGTGTGCCGATCGGCGCTTTTTCCCCTTCGATTCTTGAAGACAAAATGTATGAAAACCGCTAGAGGGCAGTGCGGTCGAGGTGTACGTTCAATTTCGCGATGTTTACATTAGTAGACGCGGAATTTTGTTACAATTTAGTTCCGCGTTTCTTTTTTTTTACCTTTATTTCGTGAATATTTCATGAAACAGCGTTTAAGGCTTTTAATGGAGGCATCAAAGTTTAATATTAGAAGAAGTAATGCTTCATCTTGTTTCGTACCAGGGTGCAAAAGTGGATACAAAACATGCAAAGAAAAAGTTTCGCTTTTTAAAGCTCCAGCAGATGAAGAAAAACTAAAGAAGTGGAACTCGTTAATTCCCCGGTTAGATAGAGTTTTTGATAAATATTGCTCAATTTGTGCTCTGCATTTCGAAAAACATTTTATTGAAACGCATAATGAGCATATTATAAATGGTGAGGAAGTTTTGATTCCCAGGGGAAAACTTTTTTTAAAAGACGAGGCAATTACGACAATTTTTCCAAATCTGCCAACATACTTTACTAAAAAAAATACCAAAGCAAAGGTCCATCAGGAATTATGCAGTTGAGAAAAATGTTCCCTGTTTGAAAAAAATAAAACTTGATCTTTCCGCAGATGAAACTGAAATAACCACGTATAAATCTATTATAGATGAAATTGTTCATATTAATTTGCCTAACGAATATTGGGTTTGTATGATATTTAAAAAATCTCCAAATATTGTAGTTTTTGTATATAATGAAAAATTATGTGGAAAATAATATTGACGATAAAAAGATCATTATTGAAGTAGAAGAAAATTTACAAATCAATGCTACTATTTTGGTCAAAGGTGTAAAAGTAGATTATCCTGTTCTTCGACTCAGACTGAGAAGCCCTGATAATTTTAATTAGCTTCAAGAATTTAGAAGCAGTTTTTGTTTGTAACTAGCGGTACCCACACGACTTTGTCCGAAGGAGAAAATTAAAAGGTCATTTGATTAGCCTGTATATTTACAAATAATGGATGATGAATTTCTCGCCAATTGGCTATGTTCATTCGCTCTTCCCATGTTACGATTCCACGTCAGGATAATTTCGTAATTTACTCGTCCATCTTATGATAATTCTGCTTCGGAAACTGTTTTTAAAATTTAAAAATAAAAAAAGAACAAAATCGAATTTTCGAAAATTCGCTTCGAGGTGCACACCCCCATGCTACAAACTAACTTTGTACTAAATTTCATGAAAATCGGCCGAACGGTATAGGCGCTGTGAGCGTCACAGGGATCCAGACAGAATTCCGGACAGAAATCCAGACAGAGAGACTCGGCTTTATTATTAGTAGAGAAATAAGAGACGCGCTGTTATTGAATACTTGGGGGCCATTCATTAATTACGTAAGGATGATTTTGGCAATTTTTGACCCTCCCTCTTCCATGTAAGGGTACATAAGAATTTTCACCCCCTCCCATTCTTATGTAAGATTCCATTTCGTTTTTCAAAATGATAAAATAACAAATCTTGAATCGTTACATCACTGGAATCGTTATTAAATTCACATTATTAAATTAAACCTTTTGCGTAAAGAAATAGTTACTGAAAAGAATTTAAACTGAATGTTTTTTAGACTTTTTTTTTTGATGTAATATTAATTACAAATAAAACATGCCGTACGCAATGCGACTCCTTTATTATATTTTACACTATAAATTCTTTGTAAAACAAATAAAAAAACATCTTATCCTAACACGTTTCTTACCTTCCAGACGCAAATGGAACATAATCTCTGCCAAATCACTTGACCGCGCAATGTCTAATGTGAAATATCGACTTGGAAAATATTATGTAAGAATGAGTTTGACCCTCCCCCAAAGTAAGGGTACGTAGAGGCTTTTCCAACCCCCCTCCCCCTTGGGACCCTTACGTATTTAATGAATGGGCCCTCATAGTCTACTATTTTCATTGAAGTAGGGTAGTTTTATAATAAGGTAATAAGGTAATTTTATATGCTTCAAAAAATAAACGAACACCCATGTAACAATTAGCACTTATTACAGAATTTGTCTTTTGCGCAGAAATAAGTTTAATCCGAAAAACGGGGTTTTAAAACTGCGAAATCAGCATGCAATCGCCGATTTAAAACGAGTCTGATTGAGGAGCATAACGTACTACTCGAGTGCAGCGCCACCTGGATTTTCCTCAGATCTGGGTGCTCATTCCAAACTATTTTCGTTTCGACTTCGAGATTTCCCGTCACGTGATCGATGTTGTCGAAAAAATCTCGCAACGTTGAATTCTGAACAGCTCGCAGCTGTCTTTCGAAGAGGCGCCGATTTTTTCGATTAGTTTGGTCGGCCAGGAGGTACACGTGACTTCTTCCAACCAATGTCCTTTCAGCGCAGCTAGTTTTGTTTTGTTTAATCCTCGCACGGAAAAGCGCGAACTTTGACGACTGGCACGCTAATGGCTACTCTTCAAAGAATACGTTTTACGTTACAAAGAATCACACCGAAATAATTTTAGATTTTCTTGAACCAAATCCAGATGTTCTTAAAAATTAATTCTCCGAGAATTTTACAAAATAGTACACAAAGGAAAAATGGCCGAGGGCTCCGGTGTAAAAAGCTTAGTCGAATGGCAAAAAGTAAGTCATATTTTTTGCATATTTCAATATTACAGTGTCTAAAACAAAAATCGAAGTGGTGAAAACAGCCAATACATAAATGTGATAAAAATTAACCGTAAATTTTGTTGATTTACCATATAACACCATCTATATTAGTAAGAACGTCTTATATGAAATATATTTTTCCTAAGAAACTATAATCGAAATAATAATAATAATAACTTAAAAAAAATAATGATACTTAAAAAAAAAATCTTAACCGTCATAAATGCAGACGAAAAAATATAAATAGTTCGTAATCGTGGATTGAATATTATGTTGTTGCGGTGTCTAATGAAGTGCAGAGTGCGAAAGGTTTAGAGGCATCCAAAAGTCTTAATGAAAAAATCTGCTATTTCATATCGAATAAAAAAACACTAAAATGCAGGGGGTGGGGGTTAGGGCATGGCGCTGACTGCGCCATTAAAATTTTTAAAGGGGCTTGAGGGGTATTTTTTTATTTGGGGGGGGGCTCTTGGGAGGGGGGGGCAGTCTTCCGGATATCATGGAAAATCAAATTTTAGAAACAATTCCCCAGAAATTACCAGCCTTTCTACTGTTTTGCAATTAGTTAATCAATATCAAATTTCAATAAAGAAAAATAAATTTTCTTACAAATTGAATTCAATTGAAATTGAATATTGACTGTAGGTAATAAATAAAGAATTTAGGAAAAAAGGGGGGAGGAGGATTTTATAGCAAAAGAAAAAAAAAATTACCTATGTCAGTGGCGTACCCAGCATGGGTGACAACCGAGGCGGTAATTTGTGATGTCACCCCCCCCCCCCTACAACGCAAAAAGAAGGGATTGTATATTCTGTGTAAATTTGAAATTCATACAATTTTCAGAAACAACTAGTACTTTTGTGGAAAAACTAAATTTTTAAGTGGGATAATGTACAAAAGAAAAATAAAATTTATAAACGCTTTTTACATAAAATTTGCCCTAGACGCATTTGTGCAGGACGTCGAGCGGTCAAAAAAATAAGAGGGAGTAGGAAATTCCTAGCCCCTTAATTATTTCAAATGCATTATATCTTGAAAATTTGGAGTGCCACCGATTCCACCCCCACCCCCCTTACCTTAGTTCCTAAATGATGGGTTAGGTTACAAGAAAGTGGAATCAATGGAAGTTATCAACCTCAGCCGAATGCATTTTCATTCACAAACTAAAATTTTTTACATTGAAAAAGAAGCTCTTAACACGTGTCTTCCGAAACACGTGTCTGCAATTTAATTCGGATGTTTGTGCATTATAATGTTGTTATTAGTTGAATTAAGCATTTTAAGCTTTGAAAACTTGTTGTAAAGCGAAAAATGTTGCATATATACCCATTTTATGTTTGCAGTTATAACCCCCCCCCCCGTCCCCTGCACTATTTTTGGGGTTGGCCACATCCTAATTGTTTTCTTCGTGCCAATACCTATCAGAAAAACCAACTGCCGTAATTTTATCACAAAAATTCCACAGACAACCACTTTTCCCCTTCCCCCCTCACTATGTTCAAGGTTCCTAACATTCTAATTTGTTTTCTGCTTGCCAATACCTTTCAGAAAAACTAACTCCCGTTTTTGTGTCACAAAAGTTTAACGGAAAACCACTTGCCCTCAGCGCGGTTTTAACCCCCCTACCTCCCCTTCACAATGTTCAAGGTTTGTAACATTCTAATTTGTTTTCTGCTTGCCAATACCTTTCAGAAAAAATAACTCCCGTTTTTGTGTCACAAAAATTTATCGGAAAACCACTTGCCCCCCAACGCAGTTTTAACCCCCCTCCCTCCCCTTCACTATGTTCAAGGTTCGTAACAGTGTAATTTGTTTTCTGCTTGCCAATACCTTTCAAAAAAACTAACTCCCATTGTTGTGTCACAAAAATTTAACGGAAAACCACTTGCCCCCCCGTGCAGTTTTAATCCCCCCTTGCCCCCCCCGTGCAGTTTTAATCCCCCCCTTGCCCCCTGCACCATCTCCAAGTTTGGCAACATCCAAATTCGTTTTCCTCGAGCCAATACCTTTCAGAAAGACAAACTCCCAAATTGTATCACAAAAATCGCACAATCTCACCTCCTTTAGGGCAGTCGAGATTTCGCTCCGCAAATAAGCGCCCGAAAAGTCACTTTTCCCCTTCTTTTGGCGATTGGAATCGCTACTTGCGAGAATTTCCTTTCGAGACCGCTTTTTTCCCTATAGCGCCATCTAGTGAGGCGATCAGAACTAATCTCGCAAGGTGAATTTCGAGCTTGGAATAAGCGCCCTGACCTCACATTTTCCCCGCCGATCGGCACACTACTCTTTCTAGGCACTATATTATTGGTAAGTTAAGACTTATACGTTGCTTTTAGTATTTTTTAGTAAAAGTAACTAATAATTTTCAAGTCCTCAAACATGTTTTTTTCCCAAACTAAAGTTTTAGTTAGGTTTCTCCCCATTATGTATTTAATTGTTATATTCGCCTTTTATTTTATACTTTCTTACTACTTCTCTTTTTTTTTTTTTTTTTTTTTAATTCTCGTTTACTTTTATTCTACTATTTCAGCTTTTTTCCCTATGGATTCTGTTTCGTTCCTTTTCAATTTTCATTTCATTATTGATTTGCATACAAGAAAATTACAGTCATCTGTGATTATTCTCTGATTAGTTTAATTTAGTTAATTTAATTTTTTTCACCCTCTAAAAAAAGTGACAACTAATATGTTGAATGAACGAACATAAAACTATCTAACTTTTGAACAACAACTCTATTTGTTTATTAATTTCTATAAGCGGTCATGCAAACTGAGTAACTCAAAAAATATGGTTTTCAATTTTAATTCATGTGCGAATTTAGAAGTAAATTTCTTCATTTGATTTTTCAAAAAATAGTATCAAAATTATTCATGCAACTCAAAGTCATTATTTTTAGTAACTTGTTTTGTATATTCGTATTATTAAAACGAAGGTTTTTTGCTTTTCTTCAGTTGATTTAATATACTGTTTTTTACGAAACAAATTAGTGAGACAAAAGTTAGTCTTTTCATAGATTAAAAAAAATATATGCTTTTTTTTTTCTAAAGTAAATTTTTATCTTAGATATGTTTGTTTCTAAAAAATATTGCTACACTCAAAATTTGAAATTGTGTATTTATATCTGGTACAGCAGTTTTATTCAAAATGCTAAAAGTTTTGCTTTTTTGATATACGTAGCATTTAAATTTACATATTACGTCTATTAAACATTTAAACATAATTTTACTCATTACAGGCTATAAACACTGTAGTCCAAAAACATAACAAACCATTGTCTTAAGAAATATATCTTATTGATCATAGTAACCATATTGTTTTATACAGAAAAACCTTAGTAAAGGCTGTTTTTTACGCTGTAAAATCAAGAAAACATACCGAGCTGATATAGTTTATAGATATATTCGCTCAGAAAATTGTAAGTGTAAAACACACTAACGAAGCATTTATATTTTACTAAATATATTTAAAAGTTTAAATTTGTCACAAAGTTTTGATATAATAAAGCAATTAATTTTAAAACTACAAGAATAAAATAGCATTACCAACTCTATTTAGCTCCATTAAAATTCCTTTCAGCAATAGAACTTCTTTTCTGACACGTTAATGACCCGAGTAAACAATAAACCTCCAACATTGCAATTTAAATGACTTTCATTTAATACATTCCATTGTAGCTCATGTTAAACAAAACGCTAACTGACACTTACTAGGCCATATATATTAAAAAACTTGGGTAACAGCGGTTTAATAAGCGATAGTAATATTTTTTGTTGTCGAAATTAATGTCCGTAAGAGAATGGCGCATTCTGTTTATACAAAGGGTCGATTATGCTTTTTGTCTTCAATCCATTCTGTTTGCTGAACATATGTTACTGGTAAATAGTGATTTATTAAGATAGTGGATACAGCGTCATTTATTATAAGGAATACATTTTGACTACGGCATTTCGGTACTTAGTTCTTGTTTGTCTGTCATATTGCATGTATAGCTTGTATGGTTTGAAATTTAAAGGACAATTAATACTGATTTAGAAAATGGTCTGTGACATTGCAAATGAGGTTTTGGGCGTATATTTACTAGTTTGCGTGATTTTGCAAATAAAAGAATGGAAGAAGAAAAAGACGAGAAGCGACATATAACGGGAAGTTGACTAAAAAGTCCTAACCATTTTTATCGTTGTTTAAAAGCTAAAATATAATGCACATCATATTTGACCTGCGGAGCTGTCATCGAACTTATAATGGAGGAGATTGGGGAGAAGTGGTGAATATATGTAGATACATATATATAATATATATATATATATATATATACCTAGCAGACGTTCAGAGTATACTTTGAGCTATGTAGGTTAACTTTATGCCACATCATGTTTTTTTTTTTTTTGCATACTAGTAAGTAAAAAAACCGTACTAGGAGGATAGTTCTTCATTCCTGTGGCAAGGTGAAGTAATCCGTTTTCTACTCTTTACTTTACAAAATACGTTCGCAGCACTGTACACAGCAAATTGGGAAATAACAGCAAATCTAAAGTTTATATTTGGAAGTTATTTTGGAATGCCAATTTGAAGTTGTTGAAGTCCTATTAATTATTTAACGTAACTCACTCGACGGCACTCTGGTCGGTGTTCTACTACCATAGCCCATTGTGCTTTCCTATTCCAACAGAAAAGCCCACCGCATACAAGCAATTAACAGATAGTCCGGTTACTATGGTTATCATATGCAGAAACTTTTGAGGCTTATGAGTAGGGAGGGTTTTTCTATTTCAACATATCTGCGACACTTTGAACAGGATCCTTAAGAAAAAGACTCGTAAAGAAACGCAGCAAAATTTCTGCAAAGTTATGGCAATACCTGTTTTGCTATATGTGTCAAAGACCTGGACCCTAAAGAACTAAGACTTAAACAGAATCCAAGCATCATACAGGAGATACCTCCGATCAATAAACGGTTGCACAATTGCTGAAAAAATACGGAATAAAGATATTAGATATATTTAGGTGATTTAAAGATATTCGAATCAGTTATATTTAGCTTATGTGATAGAGTGAAATAATACCAAGTGCAAAAGTCATGTACAGCGCATGCCGAGTACTAGACTCCCTAAGGCTGCCCTCAGTTATGCTCCTTCAGGCAGAAGAGACTGTGGTTGACCCCCCCCCCCCCCCAAAACTAGTATGATGTGGCTATCACGAAACTTTCTTCTATATCTTTATTATAATTCTGATCCCTACTTATGCTTGACGAGGAACCAATATTCCCAACAAAAAACAAAATTATACATGCCAAAACTTGACGACCATCCCAATTCCCGATTTATCTCAAAAGCAAAGCAAAGAATGAAAATCGAAAATTATTTTAAAAGCCTTGTTTAAAATAATTACTAAAATTGTTAACAAACACAAGATGACAACAGTTAAAAAGTTTAAACCATCGTGATTTTCTAGTCATTTTCTAACAATTAAAATCACAGAAAATACTCAGACGACAGTCTATTACGATTTATCTTTCTTATCGTTGCATTTATAAAGCTATTTTTATTCACACATACACAAAAAAAAAAAAAAAATCTAATTTGAATTCTGAAACTTTGAATTCATATTATGTTTTTCGCAATCACGAGTTGCGACAAGACCCTACTCATTAGAGTTATTGCTTCTAGAAATGGCTCCCCCCCCAAGCATGTCCCTCCTCCTGGGTGGTTATGTGTGTATAGTTGTGTGTGTGCAGGCTTAAGTGTGTGTACGTAGGCCTGTGTATGTGTGTAAAGGCGCTCACGCGTTGGCGAGTGTGTATGAGCATGCGTGTGAAGGACATGGACGCCACCACCCAGCAGAAGTGGATTCCGGGGACAGTGCTCAGGAACAGAGCAGCCGTGCCGCTGCCGCGCCGGTGGGCGGTGGTGCTGCTGGTCCAAGCTGAAAAATAATCCCAACGTCAAGGACTGTCAAATGAGAACAATAAGCAATCGTGATTGCTCAAAAAAAATCAACGCTGTTCATTTTATCTCACATTTATTCCAAATTTCATCCAGAACGTAGCATTACTTTTTGAGATATAGCATTCGCAATGAAAAAGAAAGAACGTTCGTCTGCACCACCCCCCTTTTAAGGGGGTGGTGTTTGAGGGTATAAGCTTTTATACCCTGTAAGGGCTACTGGTCGATAAATTTTTGTTTCATTCCATTCATTATTTCTTGAGATACAGCAGTCACAGTTGGCGACAAAAAACGTTCTGTAGTTCAACCCCAGTTTATGTTATTGATACCAAAATTGAATCAGCACCTGTATTTGTTAAGCGCAACAGATGAACTAAATTTCGTTATATTCCGCCAGTTACTTCTTGGGGAATAGCAGGTACGCATAACTCAAGAAACGTCCCATTGCTCCACCCCCTTGGAAGAATTCGCGGTCAAAGACTAATGGGCGCAAGTTCACATAGGGTACACATATGTGTACCAAATTTCGTTCGATTTCATGCTGTAGTTTTTGCTGTAGAGCGGCCACAAAACCTGGTCACACACATACGTGACATACACGCGGACACACACACAGACTGACATTTTCTAAAAATAGTCGAAACGGTCTCAGCACACCTCAAAACGTTCAAATCCTTCGAAATTCAAAAATTTGCACGAATCCAATACTTTCTTCTATGTATTAGGTATAAAAGAAAGTAAAAATTGGATGGATCAATAAGGCCAAAACAGGCATATTACTTAATCATTGGAGCTGATGATGATGATACGCAAGAACTGAAGTTTTGTCCTTTTTATGGACTCATCTGTCTTGGAATAGAAATAACCGAATCCCTATTTCATATTGATGAGTCATAACAAGGACGGAACTGCAGTCTCTGGATGGGATGAATGGGGTGTCGGTATATTGCACGTAGTTCTGCCTTAGCTCTCGCTTAAAGGCAGAAACTTTCTGCTTAATGCCCACCGTATTTTCCCCATTGATTTCGGTGGTTGGTTTACGCAGTATGGCATGTTTCTTAATCGAGAAAATTCTACGCGCACGCCTCGACTCTTAGTCATAAGCACGTTTCTAATTTAGTGAAGGTGATAGGTTATTGAGATGTCCTTACTGGAAGGTTATGGCTGAAATTAGGTATTTTTCACTCGTTTTTGACGGTGGGAAACTCAGACTAATGAATTTCTCAACCAATTCTGAAATAAAATAACTCACGGATCTAAACACAACTACCGATTAAGGTTAAAAGTCTGTTAACGTTTGTCATACAGCCATAATCAGGTTAGAATCTTTTCACACTTGACTACAGATGCAAACCCTACTAATGACTGTCGAAATCATTGCTTCAAAGCAACAGTAGGATATTTTGGTGTTATTCCTGGGGATTAGATGTCTTACTGCTGCTCTGAAGCAGTGATATATACATTTTGTATGTGACGCAATTACCATTTGCATATTTTCATATTGCTATCCCATTAATTGTCACCTTAGTGTATATATATATATATATATATATATATATATATATATATATATATATATATATATCCTCGCCTCAAAGCAATAGTAAGATATCTTACTGTTATTACTGTGACTCTGTCTTACTGTTGCTCTGAGACGACGATACAGTTAATCAAAATTTCTCTTTAACCCTTTCAGACATGGCGTCCGGTATACCGGACATGAACTTGAATCAGCTACTAATCATTTATTACCGGTTAAGTTACTCGATTTTTTTCGTAGTTTCGTTTTAGGATTGATAACATTGAGAAATAGGGATTGGGAGATTGGGACTGGCAAATCTTTCGAAACACGGATTGTCTTCGCAAAGGCGAGGATTTTTTTCTGATTAAAAAAAAAAAAAATGTATAATCTTTTTTTTTTTAATAACTTTAAATGTTTATATTATGTTTTATTATTGTTTAGAGACTATTTTACAATAAAGATTTTTAAAAATGTTTTTTTAATCTGAAATATTTATTCCAAAAATATATGTATGGAGTACTAGACGTGTCATAACGCTTTTAATTTTTCTCCTACAAACTTGAAATTACGTCTATGAGATACTCTACCATAGTATGATGTCAACCAAATAAAAACATTTTTGGTTAAGTGTTTTATAATACCGTCTGGAAAGGCTTTAAAATCAAATTTTGACTGAACACTATGACAAAGAAACGTAAGTAAAAATTGAAACACGTTTTATACTCGTGTGTCATTTCCCCAAGATTAAAGACGCAGATGCCATGTTAAGAAATTTCTATGAGAAATAAATCATTTTCATACATTTCTATCATTTTCATTGCATGCGTTTGACATTTAACAGCAACGCGTCTACATTCAAGATCGTCCTGTTATTCCATTCACTAGATTTAAAACACGGTCGCACTCATTTGCCTCTTCTGGAAATGTGACGTGAATGTAAAACAGTCAGATATTTATATTCACACGGAAAGAAAGTTGACGGAATTCGTCTTTGAGATGGGAATATCTTTCCTGGGTTTTATTGCAAATTAAATGTTTTGTTTTCAAAATAATTTAAAGAATTTAAAAAAATGGGATACCAGGAGAAATGGGACAAAATTTCATGCAAAAAAAAGAAAGAAAAGAAAAATTGAAAAAATAATTTTAGCTTTTTTTGTGTAGGTGATTAGCAGTTTGAGACTCTCTCTTGAATCTAATCTGCTACACCTGCTGGACAAACTATGAACACTTTTTCCCATTTTATTTTGGCATACAGTCGATTCCCGCTACATCGCGATATTCCCAACGCGAATTCTTCACCCGCAACATGAAAATTTTCCGAAAAGAATCTCGGTTTTTTCGTGAATGGACCTCCATCTCTTTGGTATCATTGAGAGCTGATGTTCTCACACCGTACTAGGCTGAATATTACTTATACAAATATCTACTCATTTTCCATTTATTTTTTTCATTCTATATGCGAAAGTTGATGACAAATAATGACACCTAAGAGCGCTGTTTCATTTAAAGTTTGTGAAGATAGAAGGGAAAAAGAGAAAGTTTAAACAACTATAGTGCATTTGTTTTTCTTAATACATAATGTACGTACCGAAGTGGTTTATTTTACGTCTTCCTTTCCCATCGATCACTGATTTTGTGCATCGTAGCAGTTTTTTTTGTTAAATTAAGCATTTTTTTTAAAAATAATACAATAAATAAAAATTCAATTTTTTATTTAAGAAACAGTAATGTATAGTTAAGAAATGGTTTTTAGCAGTTTGAGGTGGTGTTTACAAGTGTCTTTAATCGTATGGGTATGTTTGTAAAAGTTTTTACACATAACCTTTTCCACAACGCGAAATTTCAACTTACTCAAAGGGGCTTGGAACGTATAAAATATTATAAAAAATAATGGAGGCAAGGCACTTAGTATGCAGTCCTCGACATAAATACAGTTGTAGTCAGTTGTGACTCGCATGTCCAAGTGGTTGGTTTGCTTCCCAGGTATGGAGTGCATAGGAGCTGGTTAAACCAACGGGCTAGGTGTATGAACCTGGTACTCAAGGAAATTTGCGTTAAGCGTAGTATCAGGTTTATTGATGAGTGGAGTAAATGTAAACGCGATTGGATTGCTAGGGATGGCCTGCATCTGAGCTCTACGGGGGTCAAAATGGTTAGTGGTTTGGTTTTAGAGGATTCAGAATCAAAAAACTAAGTTGGAATGGGGGGCATGCTTTAAGGAGTAGAATTCGAATGGGTACTAACTATTGGGATTTTAGTAGAAACGGAAATATGGTGGCTAGTAAGAGAAAAGGCTTTAACAGTTGGGATTCAAATAATCACGCAGCATTAAATAAAGGTAAGATGGGCTTACTTAAGGTTTTTTATACAAATGCTCGTAGTATTAGGAACAAGATGGAAGAATTGAAAAGCATAACAATAGACGAGAGGTTGGATATTATTGGAGTTACCGAGACATGGGCTACCGAAAGTGATGATGATTTATTATCTATTGCTGGGTACAATTTGTTTAGACAAGATAGAGTAGGTAAAAGAGGTGGTGGGGTTTTATTTTATGTCAGAGACACTTTAACTTGCAATGAATTGGTAATTAATGATAAGCCTAATGAGATTGATATGATTTGGCTGGAGTTGATGAACAATAAGGGCAATAAACTACGTTTAGGGAACATTTATAGGCCACCCAACTTAAGCCATGGTCAAGATGAACAGTTGTTTAGTATTATTAATAACATTTCAAGAAAGGGGTCAGTCATTATAATAGGAGATTTCAATTTTCCAGGAATAGATTGGAATAATTTTTACCATAGTAATAGCAGAGAAGAAGAATTTTTGAAAATAATTGGTGATTGTTTTTTAGATCAAATTGTAACTCAGGGTACTCGACAGGACGTGATTTTGGATCTAGTTTTCTGTGATATGGAAGGTTCTGTTCAGGGGTTATGTGTAGGGGAACAATTGAAGACAGTGACCACAACAGTATTAGGTTTGGGATTAAATCTGACACGCACAAAGTAGAGAATTTTAGGTTTGTGCCCAATTTCAGAAATACTGATTTTGTGGCATTTAGGCAGAGTTTGAAAGCAATTTTTTCTTCGGGATTGGACAATAGCGATGTGAATCTTCAGTGGGAAGAGTTTAAGGAAAAGCTAGCGAAAACGGTTGGGGATCATGTTTTTTTTAAGAGAAAGGGTGTCAACACTAAAATTTGGCCAATGTGGTTCTTCAGGGAAACTAAAGACGCTCTAAATTACAAGCAAGCTGCTTTTCATAGGTTTAGAGAAACTGGTCACAGTGCAGATAGGCTCCAATATTGTAAGGCAAGGCGTAAATTTAAGTATTTGGTACGGATTCAGAAAAGAGAGTTGGAGCAAAGACTGGCAGATAACATAAACAGAAATCCTAAGAGGTTTTTTGCATATGCTAATTCGGGGAAAGTTCGAAATAGTCATATTGGGCCACTGGTTGATGAGCACGGAATTTTAATTCAGGACGATAGTGATATTGCTAATGTTCTTAATAACTTTTTTTTCGAGTGTTTTTAACGATAACTGTATCTCAACAGTTGACACCAACAAGACACACGCTATAGTACAGCTTGAGGACTTAGTATTTTCCAGGGATGACGTTTTACTTCATTTGAAAAAAATTAAAGAGACTAAGGCTCCGGGACCTGATAATATTTATCCAAAAATTTTAGTTGAATGTGCGGAGGAATTAGCAGATGCAATCGTAAATATTTTCAATGCTTCTTATAACTCGGGGACAGTGCCAGAGGCCTGGAAGTTAGCTAACATTACACCGCTCTTCAAGAAAGGGTCTAAAGGGAGTGCGGGAAATTATAGACCTGTGAGTCTAACTTCGGTGGTTTGCAAAATTTTTAAAACATTGATAAAAATTAAGATAGTAAATTTTCTAGAGACTAATAATCTATTGACTAGTTTTCAGTACGGTTTCAGAAAAGGTAAATCTTGTGCAACTAATTTATTACATTTCTATGACAAAGTTACCATGGCTTTGGACAATAAGAAGCCTGTAGATGTTGTTTACATTGATTTTCAAAAAGCTTTCGATAAGGTACCGCATGTTGCTCTACTTAGCAAATTAGCTGATATTGGAATAGGAGGGAAAACTTTCATTTGGGTAAAAAACTGGCTGACCGGAAGGAAACAAAGGGTAGTTGTAAGGGGAAATTATTCTAATTGGAGTGAGGTTTTAAGTGGGGTTCCTCAAGGATCAGTGTTAGGGCCTGTTTTGTTCATTGTTTTTATGAACGATATTCACAAAAATATTTTTGGGAACATGAATTGTTTTGCTGATGATGTCAAAGTTATGGGACTGTAGAAAATGAAGAACAGGCAAAACAGCTGCAAGGGGATCTAGATCATATTACGGAGTGGGCTGATAAATGGGGTATGGCTGTTAATGTTGGGAAATGTCAAGTGCTACATTTAGGGCATGGTAATAAGCGTACAAGTTATTATTTGCAAGGTTCAGTCATTAGTCAGGCAGACAAAGTTACTGATCTGGGGGTCTTAATAAGTCAGGATTTAAAGTTTAGCCAACAATGCAGCATTGCTAGTTACAAGGCCAATAAAATGCTTGGGTTTATCAATAGATCTATTTCAAACAAATCTAAAGAAGTTCTTCTGCCCTTATATAGAAGTTTGGTCAGACCTCATTTGGAGTATGCTGTTCCGTTTTGGTCTCCTTATCTTAAGAAAGACATTAATGCATTGGAAAGGGTTCAAAGGCAAGCTACAAGGCTAATAAATGGACTTTCTCATTTAGACTACGATTCCAGGCTTAGAAGGCTAAAAATGTACAGTCTCGAGCAAAGAAGAGACCGAGGGGACATGATTCAGTTGTTCAAATTTATTAAAATGAAAGATGTTACGGGGCTGAAGTTTAGCACTGAAAACAGGACAAGGGGTCATTGTTTTAAGCTATTTAAATCTCAGGCTAACATGGATATTAGGAAAAATTATTATTTTAGCAGGGTAGTGGAACCTTGGAACAGTTTACCGGAAGAGGTGGTAATGAGCAAGGGAGTAGATAGTTTTAAGAGAGCCATTGATCTTCACTGGGGATTGTAAATTGACTAGGACCAGTCTAGCTGGGCCCAGAGTCTGTTACTGGTCGTCACTTTTGTATTTGTATCCCTTGCGTAAGTCGGGACTCGACTGTACTTGCAGTGCTGTCGCATTTTCTCGACTTTACCTAATAAGAACTAGAATTTTCCCTAGATTATCATGCATTGTTCGTTCGCAAATGTGACGCAGTTCATGTTAGTCGTGGTCGTAAGTTAAGTACAAGTAACAATACTTTATCAACGGTCTGGAGTTATAAAATTTTGTTTCTTGATGGTTAAAGGAATTTTTAAATAAAAGAATTCCTTTACGTTTCATACAGAATGTACCCTGATTCATCAGAATCTCCGAAACGGTGGAATAAAAAGGGAAAATAAGCAACTTTTTTAGTTCAATCATGCCCCCTATTCAAAGAATGCATTAGTTTTGTCTAATATGAAAAAAATACTTAAACATTTAATTCAACAATTGACGTCAAACCATAAAAAATACTTCGGGGCTGAAAAAACGATTTCTTTAGACCAACTCCCCCCCCCCCCCCAAAAAAAAAACAGGTTCTCCCTCGCACAGAAAATTGTTAAACTTTTTTCTGAGCTTGCCAGTTATCAATGTGATTGGTGTGATGTTGCACTTATTTTGGGTTGCAATAACTTATCGACACGTTTAAAAAATGTGATTATAAAATATTAACAAACTGTAAAGTTGCTCTTTTAAGTTTCTTGAAATCGCGAGGGAAAAACTTTCTACGTTAATCCTTCATGTTGACTCATAACTCTTTTAAACTACTTTATTTTAACTGAAATTAAAATAAAGACATTGATTTTCCTAGTCAACTTGCAGGGGTCTCCAACATGTCAAAACAAAATAAGATTAAAAAGTTTAGATTTAGTTTCAAGTATCATGTAAAATCCAGTAAGTTGTATTAATATTTACAAAATAATTCTTTCGGTCTCAAAATTGATTGGAAAATTTATTATTGCTACCGACCAACTTTTAACTCTTTTATATCATATGATTTTTTTCAAGTTGAGATACTTGTGAGTATGCTCTCATTAGGGCTGGGCGGTGTAGGAGTTTCTACATCGTGATGCATCGCCAACCTTACACCGCAATGTAAGGGTTTTTTTTTTTTACTAAACTTGCTTGTATTGAGTTTTGAAAAAATTATACAAGGTATAAAGATTATATATCATGCCAGGTACGAATAAACGGATTTCAGCACCAGAAAAAAAATCATTATATTATAAAGCAGTGCTAAAACGCAAGTTAGTGAAAAGTATGGAAGACAAGTTTTAAGATTACAATGAGCCTGTTTTTTTCAATGCAAAAAGATATAAGTGAATGCATGCAAGGTCATGCATTCCATTCAAAAGCTCAAATATTGCATCAAAATCAAGTTCATTGTAATCAGTAGCGGGAGAGGGAGTTGCACTGGATGACACTCAAAGAGTTACGATTAAAATATACAGTGGCTCCCAAAAGTGTTCGTACATTTTGAAATTTTTTAGTAAAATCGAAATAACGCAAAACTGAATTCGAATATGAAGTCCAATATTTTTTCACATCATTCCTATGTCATTCTAAATAAAACTCTGTAGTTTTTTCAAAATATTGACGGATCTTCTTTTTGAAATGGGTCAAAAAACGAAGAGACAGAGAAATAATACGCCACAAAAGTCTTCGTGCACTCAAATATTTTCGAATAAATTCATGATTAAAATTTATCACATGTCGTTTTTTTATTATTTTTGCATTGTGCTGACCCTTAAAAGTCATTTGGCTTTAAATTTTTGTTTATTTATTCCTTAATATTGGGCTTATTACTTTAAAATGGCTGGTATTCGTAAAAAAAACCAAACATCATTCGAAATTTGAATTTTTTCCTTGCAGTGGAGGTAAATTGGTTTGAAATGTCTCTAAATTAGTTAATTTATTCCATTCTATAGTAAACTGCTTGATAAAATGCTTTATAGTAGGGGGGCATACTACATTCCGTGGGAAATTTCGTGAGGAAATTGTGAGACCAATTTTTTTATATTCCTTATGGCCTGTATAACTATGCCTCACCGGGTGTTTTGCTTGAATTTGTGTCAGACGGCCTGTATGACGTCATCAATCCAAGATGGCGGCTTTGATGAGTTTTTGCAATTATGAGTTAATTTTTGGGTATTTTCTGATAATTTTCTGGTGAATTTACTTGATTAATATTCAATTCATCTTCTTACTATAAATTAAAAGCAAAATATTTGATTTATTTGTTTATTAACTTACTTTTAAAAAAAATTCTGATAAATCTTCTGTTTTCACTTTGACTCTCAGAATTAGCTGCTTTAAAAGTACCTCGAGTGAGATTTCGCGGTTAAAAATACCTTTAATTTTCAGGCTAAGATCACGAAACATTAGTACAGTCGAGCCTCGTTAATTCGAACACGATCACAACGAACTACTGCTAACGCGAACTACATTTGCAATCCCCCCCGTCCTTCTATTTAAAATCAATTAACACACCTAAAACTATTGTTTTTCGGATAAAACGAGTTGCTGTTTAGACAAATTCACTTTGAAGGTCCCTTTGAGTTTGTTTTAACGAGGTTCGACTGTTTAACAGGATTGTAATGTTTAGTGACCAAATATGAATATCGTACATCGGGGTGCTCTTAAGGAATTTGTAGGGAGAGTAGAAGAGAAAGCTTCCGAGTAGAGGAAGCATTGTTTGCCTGGTCGTTGGTGAATAGTCAGCAAATCTACAAATACGGTTATTTTTTCCTTAACTTATCACTGCTATTTTATTCACGATGTCTTCTCTCCCAGAAACTCATTTACAGTTTCTTTGCCTCCATTTACAAAAAAATCAAGGCTGCAATTTAATTATAAACTATGTATTTCTTTGTAAGATTAAGAGGAAGTGCCCATTAGTTAAACCCATTGGTTATGATAAAGTGTTAGAATGTATGAAGAAGAAAGTAGAATTGAATGACAAAGAGTATATACATTACTTACTGATAGATTAACGAATGTGACCGTAGAAGAATTGAAAAATGAAAACTCATCATGGCATGCAGAATGCTACAAGAAGTGCACTCATAAAGCAAGCCTTAACAGAAGTAAGGGATTACACGCAATAGATAAGAATAAACCTTCTTGTTCTTCTTTCTACAACATTGTCTTCATATTCATGTCTTCATGAATATGAAGACAATGTTGTAGGCTGCACACAACGAGATTCAAAATTGTCGTTATTGACAAAAATAAACGTTTTTTCTGCCTCGGAAAAGGCGGTGTAAGAAAACCATTGGTGGCAATAAAAACAGATTCTGCAGGTCAGCAGTTAAGATATTGAAATTTCCAAAATTGAAACTTTCAAGATTAAACTCTGACTGTATAGATCCAGGAGACCCTCATGCAAAGAACATTTTATACCTTGGAAAAAACATGAGAACTATCTTTGAAGCTGCAAATATTTTACGCAAAGCAGTTTTATCTGATCAGAAATGGACATTTACAGGATCTTTTGAACAAAATCAGATAGTTGATGTCGTTCCAACTGAAGTTGATCAGTTTTTTCAGTGGTGCTGCAACGGAAAATTCGAAATTAATTCTATTTCTGCGGTGCAGCACAATATCATGCTGAATAAAGCTAAAAGACTGCTACACATAATCATGTATAAAATACTGTCTCCGTACCAAGCTTCGAAAGAAACTGTTCATTGACAAGCTCGAAATATGCCTTTGGAGTTGGTTTTGGCCTTGCTATGCACTCTGCTACCCAAAGCAAATATATAATTGATTTTTTACATTAAATAGGTGTTTCGATTGATTATGCTTAAGTTCTACGTTTGGAAACACATATAGAGAATGAGTTAATAAGGCGCATGGATGAGAGTGGCGGGATCTATATTCCTCCTGATTTGATAAAGAAAAGATTTTTATTTTGTGCTGCAGATAACATTGATATTCTTGAAGACACATCTTATGGGAAGGGTACTTTGCATGATATTGTAATGGTACTTTATCAAAAAAAAAAAAAAAAAAAGACTCGGATAGACAAATTCCACTTTCTCTTACTACACCATCAGCAGCCCGTTCCCTTTTGACATTACCTCAGTCCCTGATTGAAATAACGTCCTATAAAATTGCAATGGCAAGTAAACCCAAATGTTCAGCATTTCGGGAAGTATTAAAAGATAAGAAAACTGAAAATGAGATATTAAAGAAATTACGACCGCATTAGAGGACCAGAAAAAACTAAAGGAATATTAGGACTCCATGCTCTATCAGGATGTGATACAACAGGTTCACTTGCTAAGAAGGGAAACCATCTTTTTTGAAAATAAGACGGCAGACAAAAATACTCTTGATGCTTTGAGTCATCTGGGGTCAACCGAAGAATTTAGTGCAAATGATAAAGTTGCTATTGAAGGATTTATTTGCTCCGTGTATGTGCTGTTGACCAAGATTTCAGATATTGGAGAATTTCGTTGGTTCATGTTTTCCAAGCAGTAGGCTCAAAATGAAATTTTGCCTCCTACAAGAGCATCTTTTCCCCACACATTTTGAGAGCGCATTATCAGGTATTAGAGTTGCGTATAGCTGACCAGCAGCACCCTAATTCACCATCACCGTTAGACATAGGATGGGAAAAGAAAGACAACTTCTATGCTTCAGTTATGTGTATACTTCCTTGTGCATCTGAATCCATCTCGAAACTGGTTCGATGCACTGTGTAAAAGGCAAATGCATTGTTTCATGCAAATGCAAATCTCAAAACATTTCATGCACTGAACTTTATGTGTGTGGAGGTGATGGGACGTATGTGAAAAGCATCCCCCCCCCCCAGCCAGCAAAGCGATATGGATGACACTTCAGATGAATAACTTTAAGTGAGGACTGTTTGTTTATTTCTAAATCTATATTTTTGCATTAAAATAAGAGTTTAAATAAATTATTCATTATTTAGAGTACATATAATGTAAAAAATAAAATTGTCATTGCTTCCGATATTAAGTAACGGAAGTTGTAAATTTTTTCAACATTAAAAAAAAGCTTCTTATAACCCCAAAACACGTGTATGTAAATAATTTTACAGGTTTCTTTGGAATAACAAATTTGATTTAATCGTACAAGCTTTCCAAAATATTTTTTAACTGCTATTGGTTACTATAAAAGTTCATAAAATCTGTATCAAAAATCAAAAATAGCAAAATAAATAACTTTTTTTTATATAAACAATTTCTTTTTAAATCTTAAATGTAATAGTATTAAAGTGTTAAATATGTAATATAAGTTGAAAACATTTCATAATATGCCTTAAAACCGAAACTTTTCATCAACATCTAGTGCAGCCGCCATCTTGGATTAATGACGTCACACAGGTGATCTGACACAAATTCAAGCAAAACACCCGGTGAGGCATAGTTACATAGGTCATAAGGAATGCGTTAAAATTGGTCTCACAATTTACTCACGAAATTTCCCACGGAATGTCTTTTTTCTTAAGTATGCAACTGGACTATTAAAGAAAAGAACCGGACCGAAAAACAAGGCAAGAAAAGGTCAACCGGCAAAGTTGGCAAAGCATGATCGGAGATTTACAGTTAAAAAAATTATGAAAAATACACGTTTGAGTGCTGAAAAAGTTTTTGCAGAGTTAAATGAAAATTTTTACACTTAATTTTCACCTAAAATTGTTCGCCAAGTTCTCTGATTAGCTGGATTAAATGGAACCTCTTCCCGCAGAAATATTCTTGGCCTTGAGAAAAATAGAAAGCTTTCGCTTTTCGTCGCAAAATCAATGATAAATAAGCTCAAAATGTTTTGGAATTACGTCTTACTTGCAGACAAACAAGGAATTCAACATTTTTGGTTAAACTGTTGCATAAGTGTAAATAGAAGAAAAATTGAGGAACTTAATCTTAAGAACTTAGTTGGACCAGTTAATCAGCACGGTGTAGGTGTTCTTGTGCGAGGGTGCATATCAGCATCAGGACTTGGCAGTTTGGAATTTTTTGACGAAATAATAAATCATGCTGTTCTTTTGAATATTTTAAAAACCAATTTTAAACTCTTAGCCAAAAATTTGGTTATCGGAAACAACTTTGCTTTTTATCAAGATAACGATAAGAGGCACACGGCTTTCAACGTTTGCCTGTAATGCCTCAAAAATTGTCCTAAAGTTTAGAAAATACCCCTTCAATCTCCAGATTTGAACTTAATGTAACATATTTAGAGATATCTGGAGGTTATATTACGAAAATACGGCTTTGAAACGAAAATAGACCTAGAAACAGTAAGACTCGGAGTGTGGTTGAACACTTACTCGGAAATTACGCAAAAAAAGAAAGAAAAAAGAATGAAATCTATTCCCAGACGTTTAAAAGGTGTTGTTGATACTGCAGGATATTCTACTAAATAATAAATTAATAAAAAGTTAAGATTATTCAATAATATATAGACATTTTTTTAAAGTGTACGAAGACTTTTGTGAGATAAAATTTCCGGCACTTTTTGGTTTTTGATTTTTAAAAAATTAAGTTTTAGTATTTTTTGAAAAAATTTCATGTAGTTTTGTTGAAAATTGATCATTGATCTTATAATTAAATACCTATTCCGAAATATTAATTCTAAGCAATGGATAGAGTCCTATTTCATTGAAAATCGTAGGTGTACGAACAAACTTTTGGGAGCCACTGTAAGTACTTTTATTCGGAAAATTCCCAATCTGAAACATCTTAAATTATATTAAATCTAACAAATTGAAGAAAAATAGACTGCGCAATATTACAGGACAAACTTGGCATAAAATGGATTCGCAGTTTATATTTGTCTTCCAAACTTTTGTTATGCAGCAAAAATAGAACTGAGTTGTTTCTGAAAATTTTATAAATTTCTTACTTATATAAAACATTTATACAGTTTTTTCTTTTTTCTGGGAGGGGGGATGGTCGGTGACACTACGAGTTACCGGCCCGTGTGATTACTGTGCAATTCTGACAAGTGACTATATGATAAACTTACTAGTTCATCAACAATCTTTCGTCCATAACTATTAACACATGTGCAATTCTTACATGTTTTGGGAGAAATGAAGGTCTAACTCTTCGCACCTTCATTGTTAAACCAGATTTGATTGACACACTGCTAATAAACATCAGTGGGGGAAAAAATTAGAGATTAAAACGGCAGTAACCCTGGATCGGCGTCTGTACATCGTAGCAGTATCGAAGCTTCTGTTTAGAGAAAAATTCTAAACCGATTTAACGATGTAGGATGCACACCAGTTTTTGGCGATGCATCGATGCACCGCCCGGCCCTTGCTCTCATTGACAGCGGTGAGATTGACCTAGACCCAAAACATCTGAAAAGCTCTACTTGCACGCAGAATATAGACAGAACAGATTTGCAGTGAAAGAAAAAAAACTCAAAAGAATAGAGATTTTGTTGGATGTCCGTAAACAAATTATAGCGAAATTATCCGAAAACTTCTGTTTAAAGTATTTTCATATCATATGGAAATTAATAAAATACAAAGAGTCTGAATACTGTCTGATTTTCCAATTACTGCATGCAACAGTTATTTCGTGGCATCTATTTTCGGTTGAAGAATTATACTTCTTTTCTTTATCGGCAATCTCCTTCTCGCGATTTTTGCAGCTCTTCCTGCATTTGACATCACATGTTCCTTGTGGTTTAAATATCATTGCTTATTTCTCACGAAAAAAAATAACACTATTCTAAGAGTTTGGACGGATTAATGCACATTATTATCACATTATTGATTTTTTTTTTTTGTCAATCTGAAAAATGGTGGTTTTTCTTTAATGGTGGGATATTGTTATTTTTCCTATTTACAAACAGGGCTGCAATGTAGAAACGTGGGATTTAATTTCTAAGCTAAAATTAAATAATACATTTACTTACTCCATGTGAAACTAGCAGCCTTTCTAATAAAAACTAAGGTCTTTGTTACCTCAAAATCTGACAAACAGTTACGAAAATTTTCAAAAGCCTTTCACACCTAAACTAAATAGTTGACGGACACCGCAATACAGCTTTAACTGCTTCTTATAGCAGTTACTTGAATAATTGATATTCTTTTTGTAAGTAGCCTCTATGCGCAAAAACGGGAGGAGTCAGTTTGATCCACCTAAAAGATTTTGCCCCACTTTCCATTAAAAAGTTAAAAAAATTGCAGAATTCCAAGATTTGTCAGTGTAAAAACCAAACATATGTTAAACTCCATGTTACAGGTAGGGACATTTAACCTATGTCCTAGACTCTTGCTGCTGCATGCTTCGCAGTGGAACTCAAGTGTCAAAGACGATAAACAGACCAAGGTTAAAAGAATAATAACATTTATTGAAACTGATTAATACATACTAAACACCTTTGAAAAGGCACATTCGTGCAAAACTTTCTGACTGGCGCAACAGCGACAGTTTTATAGATTTTTCGGAAACTGCTGCCACAAAAAAGTGAACATTGGAAAAGTTGAATTGCATAATAAATTTAAATTAAGTAACGCGAACACAAAACTATTCGAATGATATTCTAAAATCGGAATTCTTTAAATCTAGTTCCGAGAGTGAGTAAATATTCTTCAGAGATCCTGAAGATCACTAGAAAATCCCCCCCCCCTCCTGCATTACAACCTGCAACACCTTTACTATCGAAAATCTAATTCGTATCAGAGAGTACTGAAAGTGGGAAATGCTGAACGTTTAATGAATTCTAAGGCAATCGATTGAACGTTATATTCATTTATTTTTGTTCGTTTCTTTCATTTTAAAAATCTACGCATAGAGAGAATGTCGCGCAATAGATTCTATTCCTAAAGACTTTTCCCATAGTTATGAGAATAAAAGAAACGTTTCATGCTTAAAACGCTCGTAACTTTGATCTTACATAGAAAACAGCTTCAGTGGTTTTTAGGCAAGCAGAAATATAATTAACCGTTTTACATGATATTCAGCAACTATTATTTAAGTTGTAAGGTAATTTTGTCTAACAATCACTTGTCGAAATAAGTAAAAGTGCTCTTAATTTTCAAAATAATCCTTGGCTGACAGTGCCGTGATGATTTACTCTTCTGAAATTATATTTTTAGCTCTCTTACGGCTCTATTAGTGTTCATTTGTCAGCCACATGCAATGCCTATAGTTATAAAGTTTCTTAGAATTTTCGGAACAAAACCATTAACAACCACACACGAGTTTTATCATAGCAGTGCTTCTGTATGATAAACTTGTGTCAAATACGTATGTACACATACTTACTTGAAATACGCATTTGTTCGTTTATATGCTAATTTTTTTCAAATCACTAAATTGATTTTTTTTAGCAGTAAACATAAAATTACATTGCGACAGAGTTTATCCCATGAACATCTTTGCCTCGTTTTATCATATAAATGTTTAAACAGTATTTCTGAAAAATTCTTTTGACGAGTAACATGTAAAAATAACGCATCTCAAGTTCCAGAAAACTTAAAGGTAACAAGGCTGTAGAAGTACGCGAATCTTATGTTTATCTTAACTTTCGGTAAAATTTGTATTTCATTGCAAAAATAAATGTCAAACTATACTTACATGAAAAAGTACTAAAATAAATAAGAGCGAAATCTTTGCTCTTTGTCAAGAAAATGTAGTTTAGATTTTTAAAAAATAAACAAAGTACTCAAAGAACGAACTTCAAAAAACCTCCGAGTTGAAGTAATTCATATATTTTGTAAGGTACTTAAGGGGAAATATTATATTTATGCATGTTCCAATGTTTTTGCACTGAAAAATGAGCAGTATATGAACAAATTGTACTTTTATTTAGCCGATCGAATTATCCCCAGTTAGGACTTATTTTGATAAAAAAGGAAAAAAAAAAAACTTGTTTACGTAAAATATAACAAAATGAACTGATATGTAAAAGATGAAAACGAGCAAAATTTCATTTTTATGACTTTGCTTCATTCAAAACTAGAAAAAAAAAATTGTTGACAAAATGTTGGAGATAATCTATATATATATATATATATATATATATATATATATATATATATATATATATATATATATATATATATATATATATATATATATATATATATATATATATATATATATATATATATATATATATATATAAAATATATATATATATATATATATATATATATATATATATATATATATATATAATATATATATATATATATATATATATATATATATATATGAGTAGAGCAGCTTAAAATAAAAATAATACGGCTCAAAGTTACTCAGAATAATTTTAAATGTTTTTTTTTTTTTTTGGAAGTGTTAATAATCAGTGTTTTTTTTAAATTCCACACACACACATTGAAGTTTTTTTTCTGCTAACTCTTAAATGACAACAGCTTTCAGAAATACCTTAACCTGAATACCAGGGAAATTTTTGTACAGTAATGTGTATTGATGCTAAGTTTTACGGTATGATTATCACATTAAAGTGGAAAGGGCTTGGGGCACGTTGGACCGGTTATAATTATTCCAATATTATTTTATTTTAATTTATGAATAACAAATAGCACATTAGATACTACAAATTTATAATGAAATCTTGCGGTACAGTGATATTGAAAAAAATTTACTCCAGAAAGTGTTATTTCAGTATTGCTGAGTAATTTTCAGAAAAGTGCAACTTTATTTTTTTATTGGGTTTTATCAAGATTGCAAAGAAAAATTTAACTTCCTTCTTAAACTAAGTTTGTTTAGCTAACAATTATTTGCAGTTTTTTTTTTTTTAATTTCTTTTGTCCCAAACAAGAAAAAATAACAAAACATAATTTTTTCAGATCAAGAATGTGGGCTACTTTGGTTCACCTCTTTGCGGCTTTCTCCTTCAAATAAAATAACGGATATAAAACTGTTGAAAACTGAAAAAAAAAAAAAAAAAAAAATGTCGGGAGCCATTTCCAAAAAGTGGGACGTGTAGGGGGAAAACGGTGGTCATATTTGGATGTAGGGGGTCATTTTACATAAGAATCAGCAAGAAAGGTATTTTGAAGGTACAGTCGAGCCCGCTTAATGGAATAGGCAATTTGCCAGGAAAAATCATTCTACTAAGCGGGATATTCCATTATCCGGGATAAAAATAACACACATCAACGGTGAAGTACATTGGATTTTTATTACATTAAGCGGGATATTCTGTTATCCGACATTCCATTAAGCGGGCTCGACTGTATGTTTTTGTCGCGCAAAGGTATGTTATACTAAACATTTTTGTGTTAAACAAAAGATACTCTTACGACTCCTGCTTGCTTTGCATATTCTTGTATACTTGTTTTTAAATTTTTCGACAAAAAAAAAAAAAAAAAAAAGAATATTGTTTCGAAATATGTGTTTCATATTTAGTCCAGAGGCATGAAATGATATTCAAATCTTATTATTTTTTACATTTAAACTTAAAACATCATTTTTTCACCTTTTTTATGCTATATCCGATAAAAATCAGTAACCTTTTTTTTTCACCATAGGACAGTGACCCATTGTAATGCACAACACAAATATTATGATTATTTAAAATTCAAAATGCTAATTTGAATGAATATTAAATATAGTTTGCATTCCGAAAGGCTTAAGACAAGTATTTATTACTCAGCGTTATTTTAAAATAAAATGTATGCATCAGTCCGCTGATAAGAAATAATAATCCCTGTACTCTAATTAATTAAGAACATTGATGAGTTTTTGTACATCTTAAAAGGTATTATTCTTATAGTTATTTAGATGAGTTCTTCGCAAACTACCGTGAGAGTAAAAACAGCGAGCAACATACGTAATAATCAGTAAACATTACGCTGATGAATATTCAAAATATTAATGCTTTATAGTTCAAAAACAAGAATATGGTAATCAAATGCCTTAACTATGCAGTTTAATGTGCTTACCTGCATATTTTAGTTAGAACATCTTCCCTATTAATCATTTGAAGTCATAACTATGATATTAGATATTGTAAAAGCCTTCAGAAAGAATATTTTGTTTTCAACATCAGTTTTTACATTAGCGTTTTAAGAGAATTTTGAATTATTTCAGCAATTTAACTTTGAAAGGTTGATTATTAGAAGCTATAGTTTTATATCATTTCTCTACCAGAGCTGAAACCCAAAGTATTCTGCAAGATCATAATAATTTGCTTTAGTGTGCTCAGAAAACAGGCTATCGGAATGATTTAAGAATTTGTTTAAAAAAGAACTCTTTTTTTTTTGTTTAAAATGAGATTGTTAATTTGAAATTGGTCAAAACCACTGTGTACAGTGCAGTATTAAACCGTTATGGTCATTATTTTCTTTAGTTGTAAATATGCAATAAAGGGCTGTTTATAAACGGTGCCGCACTTGGCCTGTCTCCCCTTTGTCACACAGTTTCACACTCGACATAACTCCCCCCCTCCTGACTTCATACTATTTTACATACGCATATTGTTATTAAAAAATGTATGATATCACACTTCTTGTTACACTGTTTCGCCTCCTTGTCACAAACTATCACAATTTCACAAACTCCTTACTTCTCAATGCGAGGCACCATTCACAACTCCCAAGGAAAGTTAACACAATGCACTTCCAAAAAGTACGTTATAATCAATTAAATTCTTCTTTTTTCCTTATTGTTGGTCTCAGATGAACTATTTCAAATAAATAGTTCTTATATTAAATGTAGCTTCACAGAGCTTTTTTGTAATTAATAAAATCCAAATAAGTAATATTCTAAAATGGCATTATATCAAAAACCTGAAATATTCATTAATGGGTACAGTGGTATACCGCCACGAAGTGATCTTACTCTGTCAAAGCACTTTAAGGATGATAAAACAATTTAGTTTTCATCAATATTCCCCGACGGCGACGCAAGCACATTTCACACTCCGTTTCCTAACATTGTTTCACATTATCGTATACTTGAATGCAATATATATACTTTCCTACCTAATCAGATGCAAATTGTCGCCATAGTTTAGAACTACGCATATTTAAATGCGCTGGCAACATCCAAGAAAAGTTTTAGGTCTCGACATCAGTTAGTACGTTTGATGGAAATAGATTCAAACTCGTTGATAATTGACTCAAATCCAGTTCTTCATCGCGGTGTGCCGACTTCATACTTTAAAAAATGGAAATAAAACTTTTCGAAATGCCTTATTGATAACTTGAATAGAGAAAAATTTCGAAAACCTAAATTATTTTGAAAGTTTAAAGCTTTAAAAAGGCGGTTATCTACAGTTCTATGCTTGTTTAAGTTCAACCTTACAATAAAAAAGTGGAATTATTAAGCAAATTAAAGAAAAATGTCGTTGTTGTTACCTGAGGCTTCGGTACTCTCCCTATGGTTAAAAAATGGATTGAGATGTACTCTAACCACAGAAGGCGTGGAATCTGGCAAACGGCCAAATTAAGATGATTCCATCGGAATGAATTTAGCCGGGGAGAAGGGAAAATAGCGATGCAATTTTGATGCACGCGCTTTATAATGGCACTAGGGGCTTATTAACTTATTGCATTTTCTAAGTTTAAAATGAGAGGGAAACATAGTTTCTGTGGAAACAACAAAAGAAAAATAAAATGTTTTCATTTCGGACGGAATTGCAGAGGTAAAATGATAAGCTCAAAACTACGTTGTAAAAAAATGTAATGAGAATATGATGGATTGAATCGAGTTTAGATTTAAAAAAAAATATTGCCTTGAACTAATGGTCATTTTTACAAAATTGTGTCTAAATAATTAAGTGAAAAATGTGTACATCTGTAACGAACGAACTACCACCCCTGTAAACTAATAGATGCGTCAATATCCGCTTATAAACCGGATGTTTGCCTTTTCTTATCATCGGTGGTCAGACTAGTTTTAAAGTGAAACGGATTTTTGGTTGTGGGTTTTGACCTAAATGAGAGGAATTCGTTCCAAATAGCTTTGCGGCTTGATTATATAGACAATGAAATATCAAAACATGAATCAAAAGCACTTCAGAAAAATTACGGATTGAGCTAGTTTTATACTAAACAGCTTTCATAAAAAGTTCTTGAATCGATGTACGACCCGATGAAGTTACTTTTAGTCAGAGTTTCCGTCAAAGAGTGAGAAAATGAAAGCGAATGCTTAGAGAAATAAAAGTGGTGTACTAATAAATCCCAATTGAAAGTTTACAAAAAGTTATTTTATTGGAACAAACGAAAGGTTTGGCTTTGGTGGCAAAACATTGATTTGTAGCGATTTCAGATAACATTATATTACAACAAAACTAAAACATCGCAAATTGGTGAGGAAACTGAAACAACTCCAAATTTTGAAAAAATGATCTAACTGTTGATTTAAAATCAAAATTATTGCTGCGTTTTAATGACGTAAAAGTAGCCCTAAGTTAGCCCATAACCTTGGTGCGTGGTGGTGCAAAAAGCATATAATCAATAGTGTTCAAATGTTATAATTTAGAAGAAAAGTTTTGGAACTTTATGTATACATTATTGATTTAGACAGCAAAAACTAACCATATTAAACATCACATTATGAGCCTTTAGCGCGTATTATAATATCTGAGGCTAAATCACCTAAAACTATTATTTTGTAAAACCTGAATTTCTCCACCGCTGTTTTTTTTCCCCGAGCTGTGTCACTCCTCCTGCCATCGTATGTATCGGCCGATATTAATGAAATTTGGCACAAAGTTAGTTTGTAGCATGGGGGTGTGCACATCGAAGCGATTTTTCGAAAATTCGATGTGGTTCTTTTTCTATTCAAATTTTAAGAACAAGATTATCATAAGATGGACGAGTAAATTACGAAATTATCATAAAATGGAACCGTAATATGGGCACAAGCCAATTGGCAAGAAAATTCATCACACATTATTTGTAAATATACAGGCGAACCAAAAAACCTTTTAATTTTCTATTACGGATAAAGCCGTGCGGGTACCACACTAGTTTAAAATAAAACTTAAACTTAATTCTAACTAAATAAAATGGGTAAAAAGAGCACAAATACAACATTAAAGTACCGTGCTTTAAAATGTGTTACTTGTTAAGTTTCTACATCTTCCACTTTATTAAAAACAGCTGCAGAATTTTTTCATTTAACGGATGCCGATTGAAGCTCGCCAATTACTAAAAATTGGGTTCTATAAGAGCCTGATCAACTATTGCCATTATCCCCGAGCTTACAGTGGAATATGTATCTCAAATTTTGGCTTAAAATTTGTTGAGATATTGTCTATTTCTCACCGACCGGTGGTTACTTTGAGTTGTGACGTTCATTTCGATAGTTTCGCTTTATGTTCAAGCTGTATCCTCATAACACCGGGTAAAAGTTCTCTTTCTAGTTTAGAGTTGTAAACACACCAGAAATCAGTATTTTAAATACAAAATTCCAAATCCGCGCCATTTTCTTCCTGAATCCTTTCTTCCGTTACTTTGGCGAGTTTGATCCACATTTGTTAGATCAAGCTGTGATCTCAGTCTGGCACGTTCAAGCGTATCGACGTGTGGTGCCTTGAGGAGGAACGTGACTTGGAAACGAAACTTGAAGCGATCAAAGATTAAAGTCGAGGAAATTCTTGCAGTTTATATTTGAATGGAAGACGTGAAAATATGAAACTGCACTTGTTGAAGAATGGGAGTAAATTATTGGAAACTTTCAGCTTCTTTTATTTTTTTTATGAAACCTTGTTAAAAAGCGAAAGATACTAAATAGTTTAGCTGACATTTTTTTTTCTTTGAATATTATAGTTTTTGTTGTGTTTAGTGGATTTTCTATTTTAAGGGGGTCCGGGACACATTTTGAAAAATTTTTTATTATGTACTTTAGAGTTTTGAAATTTTTTGAACTGATTCATCATTTATTTAATAAGCAAAATCATAACATAAATATGAAAAAAAATTATTTTTTTATTTAAATTTAATTAGTTTTTTTCAAAAAAATGGGGTTGCTTTAAATTGCTATAACTCAAAATATTGTTGGTCAATTTTCAATTTTTTTTCAAAAAAGTATGCACAAATATCTAAGTTTTAATTTTTATTCGGCGATTTTAAAAATATTGATTTAATAAAAAATAAAAATTATTTGAAGAAAAATTTCGAAAAATTCAAAGATACTTTTTTTTTAAAAAATCATAATTTTTGCAGTAAACGTTTCTTTCAAATTCGCCGAATAAAAATTAAAGTAAATTGCTTGAAAAATATATGCTCCAAGTTTTATTACTTTATCTCTATCGGTTCCTGACTTATAAGAGTTTGAATGCAAGAAATCGGGAAAAATTGCATCATGGAGAAAAACGCGTTTAAAGTTTTAAAGTTATGTACACATTCGTTAGATGCATGCAACAAAAATAACTATAACTTTCGTTCTATTTAAGGTAGAAACAAGATTCAAACGTCCTCTTAAGCAGAAAAAAACGGAGCAATTTTTCAAATTATAAAAAAAATTTGCAAAATTTGAGGATTTCTGTGTCCCGGACCCCCTTAAACTGAACCTGTTACTCTTTTACATTTATTAAATTTATGAGATTTGAGCTTTCGCCTGAAATATATTTGCTAAATGACTATTGAGATTTTGAAATAAGTCTTATAACCAGCTAAACTGTGTTCTGATATCCATGTCGACAAAATTTTCTTCATTTGTTTCAGTTAATGAAAACATGAAATAGTTAAAACAATTTAATATTTTATTACAAGATCAGGTTTCTACCTTTGAAATTTCACTTAAACGTCTGAACATCTTGCTATAAAGGAGATTCGTAAAGCCTCTTGTCACACTTCTATTCAAAGAGTTTCCCTGCTTGTTGGAGGAATTTCGACAGCAGCAGTGTGTCCTCGCAAGGCAACCCATATATTTAGAAATACAATTCCAGAAAAGGAGAAGGTAATGACCTTCGATAATATTACGGATATCTTTGGAGATTAAATAGGACTTTTAATACAGAAAGCAAATGCTTGTTTCTTGTTTGACTTCCTAGCCACTAGCATAATGCAGTTTTGTTAACAGTCACGCACTTTGAATCTGTGTTAAAAAGCGTGTAATAGCACCCCATAAACTCACTCCTGCTTTGTGTGCAGTATGCCATTGAAAAGTTAAAGCATTGTTAGGGAATTTAACCTTTTCGCGTCCACTTGGAGTAGTTGTTCGCGACCGAATGGATCTAGAATGTCTTTAGCGATGAATTCAAATCGAACCCGGGCAATGATGACAATTTTGTACCCGTATAGAGAATTCGTTGTAAACTTCCGAAAAACGTCTAAAAGGACATTTCAACCAAAGAAAATTCATATGGTGAGCTGTAAAATTTTTCTGCCCGTAGTTGCAAATTTTAGCTCAAAAAATTTCCAATAGATAGCGCTGCTGATATTAAGCCTTTAAATCAGATAAAAAAAATACTTCATAATTTTTCAAAAAATGTTTTTGATGAAATTTTTTTTCAAAAGGTGTGCCCTCGGCTACAACCACAAGTCGTAATCAGAGAAAAAATTGGGAAATCTCAATTCTTCCGTTTTGATTAACGGGTTTAATATCTAAAGCGCCATCTGTTGAAAAAATTTTGAGCTGAAAGTGTTCGAATCCATAAGAAAATTTTTTCGGCCCACAACATACAAGAATTTGATTTTTTTCATTAACCGTTTTCTTATCATAACCTTTTGAAATCAGTCAGTTTATTTCAGGACACCCTGTACACTGTAAAAAAAATCCGGAAACGTTTCTGAGTATATCGTGCAGCTGTGGTTCATGAAAGTTTCAAAAACGTTTCTGAGTATTTCGGAATCCTCTTTCTGTAATGTCCAGAAACGTGTCTGAGTATTTCGGAATCCTCTTTCTGTAATTTTCAGAAACGTTTCTGAGTATTTCGGAATCCTCTTTCCGTAATTTCCAGAAATGTTTCTGAGTATTCTGTGCAGCTGTGGTTCATGAAAGTTTCGAAAACGTTTCCGAGTATTTCGGAATTCTCCAAATAATTTTCAAAAACGTTTCCGAGAATTTCGGAATCCTTTTTCCGTGATTTTTTCTAAAATATAATTCTTTATTATAGTATTGCATACCATATCAGTTTCAATTCTTTCATATCTAAGAGCAATAATACAAGCAATTTTAGAATCATTCGTGGATTTTTTTTTTTTTTTGGAATTTCTAATGACAAATAGCATGGTTAACAGCATAACATATGCACAGTTATAAATTTTTGAAAAATTATGAAATAATCTAGTAGTTTCATTCCTAATCACAAAATCGTCGGGGAATTGGAGTGGGGGTACCTTCTGAAAAGTGGGGATTGTTTGTTAAACAATCTTAAACTTCAGTTTTTCTCTCAATATTTTCAAGACAAAACTATCAACATATTGTATTTTTAATGCAGAACTTAAAAACATATCTTGTATCAAACTTGATAGCTTTTATCTTCGGATAAAATTTGACAGGACTTACCTACCCTTCGCGTTCCGGAATTCGTTCACCTCAAGTCAATTTCTCTGACGAACAAAGTGTACCGAAAAGTACCAACAGAGAAATTGATGAATTTAAATATGACACCAAGTCCCCCTGCTGGAACCATTCGGGTTGATTCTTCTGTTCTTGCCCTTTTCCAAGCTCATCACAAATATAAATACTTATTCAAAATAGGTTACTGATTTTATTTTTACAGTGTGCGCAAAATGCATTATATATTTTATTTATTAAAACATTGAACTCTATTACATGATTATTCCATTTCATATATACGAGAATACCCCCCCCCACCATAAGAGTGATGGTGCACCCATAAAATGCTATGAAGCGCCCCCCCCCCCCTTGAAAAAGCAACATCATATACATTATAAATCAAAGTATCATATAAATTATAAGTCAAATACTTTAATATGGTGTAAAAATGCAAA
This sequence comes from Uloborus diversus, assembly GCF_026930045.1. Classification (NCBI taxonomy): domain Eukaryota; kingdom Metazoa; phylum Arthropoda; class Arachnida; order Araneae; family Uloboridae; genus Uloborus; species Uloborus diversus. Next base: position 100,921,700 of record NC_072734.1, read on the forward strand.
ACATATTTTATTAAGTCTTTTTTTTTTTGCTTTTGGTAAAATTGAGGCTCGTAAAACGAAAAAAATGAAGACACTTTTAAATACATATATGTATCTATTTGTTAAATAAATTAATACACATTTAACTAATTTAAAGCATTTCGCTAATGCAAATATTTAAAGAGATATCGTCATTTAGATAATACTGAAGCACTATGTTCCTAATTACAAGAGATAGTTTTTTTTTTTTACTTCATACAATCTAGCTACACTGTTTACAAGAGAATGAAAACATGCAACCTTAAAGACGAACTATCAAACCTGACAATTTGCATATTATAACATTTAATTCATAATGCTTGATACATAAATGTTCAGCCAAATATTAACTGAGATTGACACATAAAAACAAAGTACACAATAACACTTATTTAAATTTTTTTATAATCTTCAATTCATAAATTTTACAGAATAAAACTAGACACACTTGCACTTTAAATATGTGTTCTATGTAATGTAAAATATTTTCAAATTGCAATAGTTCACAACGAAAAAATGATACTTCAGAAAATAGTTTTTTTTTTTTTTAACGAGATTTATATGAACTCAATCTCTTTAAAGTAATAGAGTTGCAAAGCGACTTACCTATTCGTCGGTGGTGGTCTTTTGCAGGCTTTGGTCACCAAAAAGGTGATTTTTATGACAGAATAAAATTCTGCCAACAAAAATTACCCATTTGGTAGAAAGAAGAAAAGTATCCAAGAAAAAAGTAAATTACCTACACAAGTTATGCGACGCAATGAATTTACATGGCGTCTCGGCAGTTATTTGGTTTTTAATTTCAGTTTGTAATCCTTCCGCGAGCATGCGTCGAGAATTTGCACTTCGTACTTAAAAATAAGTGACATAGCTTCAAATTCAATCTCATGACGATACATATGCAAGAAAATATAAGACTTTAAAATTATCTTCAGTGAATTCATGCGAGGAACAAAACTTCTACTAATCCCCTTGATGAGTGTTACTTCGCATACATGAGTCAGCACTTGTTTTCATTGCGTGCTTTCGAAAGTTTCAGTTTAGATTTGCTGCTGGACTATAAAATTGCCGTGTGAGCTGCGCATGCGTCGACTCTTACTTTCTTGCTAAACGGGAAACGTTTTTGATTATAGCAGAAAACTGCGGAGGGCGTACGAATCTGTGTATTACGGAAAACTTTTTTGTATATTCGGAGAGTTTTCCGAGATTTTTTACAGTGTATATATGTGCATGGGTGTGTGTCATTTGTGTAGTTTTCAGTATAGCAAATAGAGTTGCAGCATAATTTCAATCTCTCTGCACGAACATTTTACGATTGCAAAGACCATCGGTATGCACACAATTTAATTATTTTTGATAGTTATGCTTTGGAACACATTATTTCATTATAGCAAAATTAATTGTGTTTCTAACATTATCGCTTGATCTTGAAACTGAAATAACGATACTGCAGATTATACTGTAGTTCACAAACATTAGAATAAAAAACCTTAACGAAAAAGTCAAGTTCTTTCCAGGAGAGACATTTTTTCATCTTCTATTTTTTTTATTTTTTTTTTTACTGAAAATCTAAGTAATATTGCAAAATCTTCTATTTTCTGAAACGAAAAAAAAAGAAAAAAGTTTCCCTTGCAATCGTTCTTTAAAAGCACGTGAAAAAGATTTCAAAATAAAATGATTCTTGCAAATAAGTTAAACAATTAAAAACCCGCGTTTTCTTCCTAATAAATTTTAGCGCTGAGACTGAATTTTCTTGTCAATTGTTGTTCATCTAAACTGTATGCCTTTTTCCGCATTGTTCGTAAAAAGCTGTGTTCTAAAAATATCTTATGAGTCTTTTGTAAAAGAAAGAACTCCCCTCACTTCACTTCGAAATAATTTGTATGTGAGTTACGAGAAATTACTTTTCAGAATTCAAATTCTTTTCGCCATTTCTGTCGAGTTGAGAGTATTTTAATTTTACTGCCAAAATGGAAGAGTGCCACTCAGCTACGAAGAATTCAAAAAGTAATTTGATTCTAAATTTGTCGCACTTGCCTGTGATTTTTTTTTTTTTTGTTTCCGCTTTTTTTCCATCTTAAAAAGCGAAAAATCTTGAAAAGATCTTGAAAAGTACGAAATTTGAATCTTGTTCTTCTGCAAACAGAAGTATTTTTTGGGCTTGCTATTTGCAATTAATTTTAGTAACGAATAAGATCTTATCGAGAATACTGCAAACATGTGAAGTGAATTTAGTATTTGTGTTTAAAATTATCTTTTTATATAATTTAGTGAGTGTTCTAAGGCTGTTTTCAATCCTCTCTTTTGTTGTTGAGCTTCCCAGAATGGGACCTGAGTCTACCGAAATTATACACCCACATACAATGTATATATATACAGCCAGCACTCGATACCTCGAAGTAACAAAGAATGGCTAAAACGTTCGAGTTATTGATAGTTCGAGCTATGGGAAGTTTCCGAAACAGTCTCAAGAGTTTGGAACCCGATAAAAACTTCGAGATAAAGAAAAATTCGAGTCATAAGCTTCGAGTTATCAAAATTTGAATATATATGATATATAAATTTGACTATAAATGTATATAAATTTGATAAATGAATAACAAATGTTTTGTATTAACTGTTCATTAAATATCGCAAATCGTACTTGCAGTACTCGGAACTGATGATTCAGCATTTTAACCACTTTTTCGATTTTTGTACCTTCATAACAATTTTCTGTGGGAAGTTCTTTACGACAAAATGGGAGGAAATTGGAATGACTTTTTTAAAAAAAATTTGAAAACAATTTATCTTCCCGAAAAATGTCTGTCAGTTATACTTTATTTTTCATATTTTTTTTGAATTACCTAATTGTAATTTTTTTTCTACTGTTGATTTTTAGTTGGTTGGGAACAAAAGTGCAAAATTCTGCTGAAAACCTAAATTTGTTTTTTTTTTTGCATTAACTTTGGCCAGAAAAATATTTCTTTGCTGAGAATTTTGATATTTTAGAAAATAAAAAAAATAGTTAGGAAAAAAAAAAACGACTTTGTAAAAATTTAAAAAAACTAGGAAGTAAAAATAAGACCAGTCATTCAGAATGTTATGAAGTATTACTGAATAACTACACCATTGAAATAATTTTACAATCGGTACACACATAAGACAAATCATAAAATTAAAAGCAGAATAAAAGGATCAACAGTCGGGGTTCATTCCTTTCTAACCATTCAAAGAACCCCGTAAAATTTGAATGGGCCCTGACTTTTGATCCTTCTATTCTGCTTTTGAATTTATGATTTGTCTTATGTGTGTATCGATTATAACCCTATTTCAATGGTGTAGTTATTCGGTAGTACATAATAACATTCTAAACTACTGGACATTTTTCTTCTTTTAAGTTTTCTAGGTTTTTACGCAATTAGTTTTTTTTGTAATTATTTTCTATTTTACATTCTTAATTAATTTTCATTAATTTAGTTAATATGATTTTAAGACGGAAAATTTTACAATCTAGTCATTTCATTGATAGAGTTTATATCGTGAGGATTATTACGTAACTTGCGGTAGTCTAAAATACTGATTATTAGTCCATCTAAGGGTATATGTTAGCTCGAAGCTACGTATGCTTGACCTTTAGCAAAAATGTGCGAACTTAAGTCAACCACATTTTGGTCCAAAGTAGTTCCTTAGAGCTTGACTAGTTACAATCCAACACAATATCAAAGGCAACATTTTTCGCTTTTTTTCACCCTGACCACGAAGTGCATCGAATTCTGTTGTTGATGGTTCGATTCTAACTCCTACTCTAGGAACATAGTTTTTTTAATTGCTTTGCCGTCAAATTCTATATAAACAGCCTGTATAACCAAGGCTTCACTCGATGCGTGTCTTATCAGGCTCAGTCATTTCTCAAAAGATCAAAGGCGCCGCCTTGCCCGTAAGATGGCGCTGTAGTATAACCGGGGGAAATCATTTGTTTACATTAGTTAGCGTATTATTTCTGTTGTAAAAAGTGATGTTTTTTCAATCTTTAACGTAAAATTTCATTCATGGTTAACCGATGTGTAGTACAGGTGAACTGATGCCGGAACGACGTACATGGTCTGTTTTTCAAGGAAAATAAATTCCCTTTTCAGGTAAAGCTGGTCCCAACTCAGTATTCAACTATTTCTCACTGGCGTTCACTTCTGGTAAAATGCATCCCTGAAGCACAGGGAACTCCAAAGCATTTTGAGCCTTGGTCTCACTTTTAGTAAGTCGGACCTAGGGATTACGTATAAATTTTTTGAGACATTTAATGTGAGTTGATATCCAGAAGGGTTCGAACATTACTCTTCCTCTAAATTAAAAAAAAAATTCTGAGAAGGAAACCTTGTTGTTTATAAATTATACAGTATTTTACTGCACATTTAAAGGTGGTATTTAATGGCGCAATCGTCAAGATTTCGACAATAATTGTTTTATTTTCACGATATCGGTAAGACTGTAATACATATTTGCTCTTTTGATATTATTTAGTTACAGTTACGTCGCTCAGCTTGATGAATTTTCTCTTTACCTTTATTTGGCGAAAACTGAAAAATTGCACTTACATCATCGTCGGCGAAAATTAAAAAATGAGGCAAACATTGTCGTATGTTTGCTTCTTTTTCTAATTTTACAAAATTTACACACTTTCAATTTTTACCTCTAACAAGGTTAATTTATTCTGCTGATTATGTCACATAATAATGGAGAATTGAAATCAATTTAGCAAATTTTTTAACTGGATTTCTCATATTATTTTAACATCTCGTTTTTTTTATTTTCCGAATTATTTTACTTTGTTTTGATTAAAAATCCGCGAAAAAAACAAAATAACATACTACTTCGAAAAATAAATAAATTCGATAATCGAAAGCATTTAAAGTTTTATTAGATATAATTTTATTACCTATATATTTATTAAAAGTTTCAATAATCCTCTCAGTAAATGAAACCACCCACGAAACGACACTAAAAGTTTCAGTAAAATATAAAAAAAATCCGCTGAACAAACTATATTTGACAACAATAAAAGCGTCATTTTATTGAAACCAAAAAACCGAATACGGGGACAACAAATAAAATGAAAAACAATCTCCAAGAGTTAAAATCATCGTGACGCACATATATATAATTCTTTGGCGTCACAAAATTTGACAGCATTATATTTCTTGCCACTTAATATTCACATTAAAATCATGGGGGAATTCTCGAGTCGCGGAACATGTGAAATGGGCGAAAACTTTTTCTATTGCTAAAATTGCTGTCGCCAATGTTTGTTCTTTTGATACTTTGATGAAACTTTTATTGTTTTTTAATTAATTAATACATTTATCTGGCGAATTATTTTACGCTTTAATTGATCCTTGGCTGAATACAGTAACATGGTTGCTTCCTAATACTGTTTAGTTTTGATTTGGCGGATTACGAAATAGCTTGATTTAATTTTCCTTTTTTTTAAATTTTTTTTTCATTTTAATGTAACTTTTTATGCTACTTAATGGCTTTTTTTTTTGAATTTGATCTTTAACAAATAATTTAAAAATGTGTGGAACTTTTCATGCTTTTTTGTGCAATAATGTATTTATGTGGCGAAGTTTTTCCCCTTTAAATTTCCTCACAATGCTTAAGCATTGGAATATCGTTTACCTTTTTAACAGGTTTGTTTTTATTTTTTTACTGTTATTATTATTTTTATTTATTTATTTTTTCAACAAGCAAAAGTTTTGTTCAAGAAAAAAAAAGAAGGAATTTTTATTATGTTTTTTTTTTCAAAGGCTGGAATGTATAGGTTTATAAAAATCTTTGAATGAAAAGCTGCCATGTTTTCCTTTTTTGAAATGTTTATTGGCATGTTTTTCCGGGTGGATTCATTATTGTTTCAATGTACTTTTAAATGATTTAAATTTCTTGTTTTTTAACATACAACGTACTCCTTTATGATATAAATTGTAATTTATAATGATCGATACTAACGGTCAGTTTTAGGGCAAAATTTTTATTGGATATGTTTTCTACTTACTTTTCTTTAGAAAAATTGTACCTCTATGCATTTTTTGTGCATTTTAATAGTTCTTATTGTAAAAAGACTAAAGATATCAAATTGAGCTATTCAACATTTTCAGAATATGTTTTTAAGAAATAACTAATTTTAAATTAAACTTCAAAGTATAAGAAAAAAAAAAAACTAAAAGCTCTTTGAATGTTTCCATAAATATATTTATCAACTAACAAAAATATCCGGCGTTGCCTGGGTTAGTAATAATTATGAGTAATAATCGCTAATTTCATTTGTTTTCTGTTTTAACTGATAACTATATTTATCAGTTGTGCTTGATGAAGCATATGTAATTTTTGCATAATAAAGCCAAAAAAATACTTTTTCTTGATACAAATTATTAAGCATTGTTCATACGTTTTATAGACAGTATGGTTTCGTCCATAAGATGTAATGTTTAATTATATAATATTACGCATTATTTCATTCAGAGCCAAATTTCCAATGTTTGATTTTTATTAATTGGAAGCTGAAATTACCCCCCCCCCCCCCAAAAAAAACAAAAAATAACAGTATTTCCAAAACATTTATTCACATACGTTTTCGAACAGAAAACTTCTTTTTAAGCTCGTTTCAAATTGTTATTCAATGTATAAATTGCAATAAATTCTCACTCCTATTTATATTTATTGAAGGTTTGCAGTTACATTACTCAAATAATTTTGAAAATGCTTATTGCGAAAAGTTGGAATAATTAATCACAACATTTTTTCATACACGGAATTTACATTGATTAGTCTTCCTCAGCTTATATTCATCTGATTTTGTTTCCAAACTTAATTTTTCTTGAAAACAAAGTTTCATATTTTTTCACTTTTTGCCTAAAATATCTTTTCAAACACTTTTCCTCATGAAAAAAAAACCGCTTTTAAATTAACTCAAATACTATTGAACTCAATTTTGAATAACAATTCTCTTTAAGAATAATCTTATCTGTTGTTTATATAGTTAAAAGTTGCTACAAAATCCACCAGATGTCACTGGAGTCAGACCAGATTTTTTGTTTGATTGATTGGTTTCATACTACAACTTTTATTGAAATAACTGAGTCTGATAAGACGCGTATCAAGTGAAACCTTGGTATAACTCATGATGGCGCGAGCTCAGAGACGTTGTCAGTCAGATCTTTTTCGCAGAACTAAAAAATCCAGTCAAGAAAATACACGTCGCGAAACCCAGTCCCCTGAATCACGGCAAAACAAATGCAACGTGTTAGAGAAGAAAATCGACTTAATTATAATAGTCTTTCACACACGACAAAGAAAGTGTTGTATAGCACTGCGAAAAGAATGGCTAACTATCGCAAAAGTCGGGCATTTGATGAAAATCGATTTAGTAGACTTAGCAAACAAAAAATGTAGGCAGCGAAAACGCGTGCTCTGGAATCGCCAATGACACGATATCATATCATGTATTGACATTTATGATGACTCACGCGTCTCAGGTCTGAGACGACGAATCTCCTACGACACGATCCCGAATTGACAATATGGTATCTGGTTGTTGCTCTGGGTGAATTTTGATTATCGTCATGTGTTTAGTGACTCTTGCAAAGTTAAGAAAAATCGGTTGATGTAAGAATCATCAAAATTTGCCAAAGCGATTAGTATCTACAACGCCACATCGGAGAACCCCCCACCAAGAAAGAGCTTATACCTCTCGGCCATCAGAAACGGCACGGGTTTCGTTTCGCTAATAAGAGTTTGCCTACTCTGCGCCGATTCTGATCTTTACGCATGCACTTTGAATTCAAATTAAACCGTAGTGCAAGGTTCCTCTAAAAATTTGAGTTTTTATCAATGATGCTACACACTTCAGAATTCGTAAACGTTACACCCATTAATACTAGTAACCTTGCAAACATATTTTACAGTGCTGGGTCATTAAAAAAGATGGACACAATTTCAAATTTATCTTTTTCTGGACTATAGGGTGTACTTGAGCTCTTAAATTTGCATATGATTTTTCATGCATGAAGGTTTACAGAACCCTAATAGCACCTGAGTTTTCAACGTTTCCTGAATGATTCCCACCTCCACGATAGATAGGTCGCTGGAGGAATGACGACTTGGCACTTCAGTTCTGGCAGCCAAGGTCCTATGTGTTAAGAAGATACTAAAGGTAGCATTTTTGCTACCTTTAGTGCTCAAATAAAAATGCCATAGATTGGTAGTGTTAATAACTGAAGATAATAGTTTTTTTTTCTGTAATTGCAATAGTAGTAGCATTCTAATAACCAAACTTGAAACTAGGTAAATTTATCCATATTTCTTCATTTTTCAACTACAGTAACTTTTACGTCTTGATTGAAAAGTTTTGATGGTCTGAATGATAATAAAAATACTCGCACCAGTCCATACATAAATTGATAATATACTAATGATCAGAATCAAATTTACCACCCAACCGCGGTGAAACTATTGAGAAGGAATACTAATGGAGGGAGCCATAGCAAATGTCTCAGTGAAATAAGCTTTGGAACCAATGTTTCCCAGGTCAGGTGACTTGTTTGGCTGGGAAGTTGTCGCGTTTCGGCACGCAATCGCTCTTTTGGCATTAAATATTTTTCAGACGGCGCTTATTATGAAGTCGGGCCTACAAATCAGAGCAACTCTGGCTCCAACTCCTTTACCGCATAATAATAAATACATAAATAACGGATACAAATACAGGCCTATCATTCAAACTCCCTCTCCCCACTTCTTTCCGGATTTTAAAATATAATGTAACTGCATTTTTCATGTATTTTGATGTTTATTCCTTGAAATGACGGGCATGTACAAATAGTTTAAAGTGTTCTGTTATTGACTGAAAATTTATGGATTCATATGTATTGTAATCAATGTTTTGAAATGATTTCATATGCAGACATACTAGTATTTAAATTGAAGCATAAAAATAGCAAATCTTTATTCTTGCGCATCTGCTGTTCACAGGAGCTTGGCGAGAAGATACTCGCCAACAAAGCAAATGTAAACAAAATGCTTAAGAGCCGTTAAAATAATTACTAGTTAAGGAAAAAGTGTTTTTATGGAACTAAAATCTTATTTGCACTCAAGATATACAATGTTTTATAACTTTTATAGGTAAAATAAGTACAAAAATTTAAAAATTATAGGCAACTGTGGAATATGTACTCGTTGAATGCATATAAATGTTATTTTTTCTTTATTTAGAAGTAAAAAACATTTGTACATGCCAGGGAAAAGTTACTGGACCTCCTGGTGTGACTTTTTCGCACAGTTTACAATGCTAAAATACTGCACTATTACTAGAAATCTAATTTTTCTCTTCTACAGTTAAAGGTTGTTATCATGCATGGCTTCAGCTAATGAAAACTTTTTCAGCGGTTACGGTCAACTCGAAATTGCTCCCCATGTCACATGGTACTGTTGCCGTATCGGGATAGTAGGGTTGCATTCTCTCCATCTATTCCTTCTCAATGGGTGAAACTCTCCATTTTTTCAAATTTCCGAGATCGTTGGGGGAAGGTACCGTATTATTAATACTTTCATATTACTTTTTTGTCACTTAAGTCTTTGCCAATTGTAACACTTCCGTTTTACAATATTTAAAAAAACGTGAAAAAAAAAAGAAAAAAATCTTTTGAATTTTCAAAATTAATTTGAATTCTGGAAATTTTGAATTAAAATTATGTTTTTCGCAATCACGAGTTGCGACATGACGCTACTCATTGGTTACTACCCCACTCGCTTGTTTTTAGAAACGGTTCCTGTCCCTCCTCTTGGGCGGTTACGTGTGCATAGTTATGTGTGTGTAGGCTTGTGTGTGTGCGTAGACCTGTGTGTATGTACGTTGGCGTGTGTGTATGTGTGTAAAGGCGCATGTGTGTGTATGAGCGTGCGTGTGTGTAGGACATGGACGCCACCGATCAGGAGCAGCAGCTACCGGGGGAGTCTTGCCTGCAGAGGACGGTGGGGTTGAAAAAGGAACCAAACATCAAGGACGGTCAAGTGAAAACAATTAGCAATAGTGATTGCTCAAAAAAAAAAAAAAAAAAAAAAGACACTAAGAAACGACGACATTCTCCTTTTTTTTCAATTTTAGGCACGGTGCGCAATCGGAAGATATTCTATATTGTTTTTTTTTTTTTTTTTTTTTTAATTTCATTTATTTTCCTTCTTGATGTTTTTTCTAATCGCAACTTTTTCGTGCTATAGTGACTCAAAACTAAAAATATTTTTGCGCTATATTGCAATGTATGATCTCATGTAATTCACAAAAGTCAGGTACAGTTTATAGTGTAGAAAATATAGCAATTTGAAACTGTTTGGTATCATTTTTGAATTACGCTGTATGTATTGCATCTTTAAGGTGGTAAAAAACGCATTATTCATTTTGGACAGTTTGATTTACAATGGTTTTGTATTTTCTGTTAGAAGATTAGTCCGCATTTTCAATAATATTATTTCGTACTTTCAATAAAATTAGAGTAAGTCGGGTCTTTTTTATGTACGAAATGCTCTTGAAAAGTCGACACAGATGCACTCTGTTGCTTTAATCGGGAAATATACTTACTGGGGCGTTTTACATGGAAGGGCGTGAAACACAGACTTATGAATATAGCAATTGGAAACTGTGTGACACACTATTTGAATCACCCTGTATGCATTAACTCTTCAAGTTGGTGAATAAATTTCGTGCTAACTTTTATGGTGCAGTATAGCGTATTAGGACCCTTGCGCCAAAAAACCCAGTCTAACCAACCAACGTACGCATTTACGACAATTTGATTTGTAATGGTGATACCCCGACTTACTGCTAAGTTATTTTTTCCACTACTTGAAAAAAAAAAAAAAAACAACTTAATATGTTATATTTTGTAAGATAATACTTTTTAATTTCACCAATGCAGTACTAAATATAATTTGTGACAAATAACATTATTTATGTAAATACTAAAATTTCAAGAAGGTGCAAATTGTAATTAGTTTTTTTTTTTTTTTTTTTGCAATACATTTTATTCTTTAATGGCGGATTTTCTTCTTTTTTTTTTTTTTTGCTAATTCTCAAAGCTGTAAGCAGGTTTTCAAAACTTATTTAACTTATTACAGGCAATGGATGCTGTACTTGAAATGTAATTGATTATAAGGCTAATTTGAAATCTAAAAAAATCGAACTTAGCGAGCATTAAGTCTCTTAATTAAATCTAATCTTACAAGAAATTTAATTAAGTATTTCCATAATTAACTTCCTTTTTTGGCTGTTTGTTTATGCAAAAACACTTCAGAGAAGTTGTTTAGACATGCAAAACACTCTCAGTTTCTAACAATACCGATGTTTGTGTTTCTTTGAAGTCATTAACGCAACTCATTGTTTTAAGATTTCTTGAGGATCAGACAACACACAAAAGCCAGTACTTTGAAAGTGAATTAAAAACTTCATTGTTTGATGAGATTTTGAACAAGTCGCAGAATTGTTTCTGAATATTTCTGAGGGTATGTAAACATAGACATATAAGAATTCAAAAGCTTTTGAAACTAAGCAAACACTGATTTATTTATAATGCAGTGAGAAGCAAACTGATGTAAGTGATAAAATTAAAAATTTGTAGATAACCAGTACAAGTGGTAGGAGTACTTCTCCTCTGCGTTGAGGCAAGACATGGTCCTAGTAAACCTGTTAGGTGCTCCTATATAGCATAATTTGGAAAAAAATTCAATGAAAGCCTACCCAGGACGCGAGCTTCAAATGCGTTTTACTCAAAACTTGACTTCTAATCTTGCGTTCGTCTACTTACATCCCTTTGCTTCGCATTGCCTCATATAATAAGGAAACGACAAAATGTATGAATAAAATCACTTCCTGTTTTGTTAAGAACTTAGACAACCACCTAGAAAACTAATTAGCTCAATGAATGGATGAAATTTTTAATTTTTGCATACACACCATTTATCATGAAATATTTTTCACAAAACATTAATGTTTTGTTCCCATCTAAAGGAACTATTCAAGAAAGAAAAGAAAATCATTACATGTGCAGAGGGATCAGGGAAGTGTACATAATCTAACCTCCTTCATTTTCAACATTATATTAACTTATGGTTGAATTTGTGTTGTACTACATGGTTACCTTAAATTTGAGTCATAAACATCAGTTTTTTAACTATCCATGTCATAACGCAGCTGGTTTCTGTGTAATGTTCTTGCAGATGTTTTTGGAGACACTTTGGAGTCATGAGCGTGAACCGGTGTTTCACAGCTGCTCGTAATTCTTGTGTTGCGTGATACCTGATGTTTCTTACTTTATGAAACACCAGAGATCGTTGTCTGCTGCCGCCATATCAGGATTTCTTGGAGTTGGGGCACAGTTAAAGCCCTGAATTGTAGAATAAGTAGCGACATGTCCTGAAGTAGAGTGTTTTGCATATTGATTGTGGTGTTTTATTAACTCCATGCATGGCACTACTAGATGGTGCTGATGCTTAACGGGCCTTGACAATTTATGTCTTTTCTGTTTTAAACCGAGGCAACATATGATCCGCTCATGCATCCACCATCAATGTCAACGTTTCAAAGTTGGTTTATTTTTGATTAAACGTCGCTCATTTTGATCGCAAGAGGCGCTGAACGGAACCCCAGCTTCCACCAATCACTGCCAACGTAATTGAAATAGTGGTTCCCTGTAGAGTTCCCTGTCCTCTTTGTGACGTGTTTACAATAACTGTGGTACGAGATGATGTAGGACATCGTACGTAAGACTACTGTACCTCAATACTTGAATGCATCGCCACGTACCTTCACGCTAAAGGTGGCTCAGTAGGGTACTTAAACATCCATTCATTTTGAGGTTTTCCAGTAATAAATGATCATTTTGCTTTCGTTTTGTAATCAATTTTTAATAACAATGTTCCCATTACATGAGTAAAATTTTGTTTCATACTGACTATTTCTTTTTAATGTTGGATTTTGTGTGACCAGCAGTGTCTGTTGCAGATCCGTGGCTTCATAATGATGATTTTCGTCTTTTCAAGCAAGTCTTTTCTCGCAAGTAAATTCTGGACGAATACGAGGTCATATTTAGTTGTTGTACAACACTTGCGGGTTGCATTAAGTTTCGAAATCCCATGTTTCAAGTTACTATGAATCCTCATGTAAGATAACAACACTAGTAACAGACATGCTTAAAACATCGCTCTCAGGTTAACTGAATTTTCTAAGCCTAAGTTTTACCCGCCTAAAATGCTTGTTATTTAAATCTAAACATATGACTGTCTGTTACTGGACCCTTGTATGTTACTGGTGCTGTTGCCCTGTACATCCCTCTATCGAAATACTTATGTCGTGAAACAATGTAGTAAAGTTCATTATTTAGTTAGGCATACTTTTAAATCATTGGAGCCATCTTTTTGCTAAACTCAACATACCTTCTGGGGAGCCTGATAATGAACAAGAGCTAACTAATAAGTCAGTAAAAGAGTAAGAATTTTGCTTAAAGCAACTTAACAGTAAAACATGAAAAAAATACAATGACAACGGAAAGTAGGACTGTTACATAAACAGACTGTGTGTCTGTCTATTTGCATGGTTTCTTCTCTAATAAACATTGAAGAGGAAAGTCCCATTTTACGAAAAGACCACGGCCTGAAATAATGATACAAGAATCCTTTTTTCCACGTACGTTTTACAATTTGAACACTTTATTGATTACATGAAATACACCGCCAGCTCAATCAATTCCAGCCGATGACTGCAGTTTCGTGCTTATTAGCACTCATCAGCCCGGCATAGGAGTGACTAAGCTGGAGGGGGAAACCTCTTAAGGAAGCCAAGAGTGCCCAACAAACTGGTAGCTAATACAGTATTAGAATTGACCAGACGAGTGACCGAAACAATGGTTCGGTTCAACTCAAATATTAAAGGCAAGGCCTTGCCTTCAATATTCGAGTAGAATTGAAAAATGCAATTTGTGTATTACAGAATAGTTTTAGACGCCAATATCCTTTGCTAAGATTAGATAGAATTTATTCTTTATGAATTGTTTTGCATGAAAATAGGAATTTTTATATTGTGAGGGGGGAGGGGTTGCTTAGTTCAGTTTCAAAATTTTTCGTCTTCTATTTTTTTCCGCTTTCATATTTGTTTTTCTATAAAGAATATCAAGGGATAGAATTTATTGATATTTGAAATATAATTTCGGAAAATTTAAGAGAACAAACAAATGTCTTTCTTAGATTGGTTTTTGACACATGTTATAAGTTTTAAAAATAGGAATTTAACATAGTTGATGATTTTTCAACGTTTCTGCTTCTAATGCTACCATACTTAAAAAAAGTTAGTCTATATTTATAAAGGAATCTAAAGCTTTAACGTAACTCCCTTGCATAAAATGCAACAATACCTTCAACACATATCATTTTTAAATAAACTTGGGGGCTCCTTCCCCTGCTCGTTGCCGCTCACCAAACCCCGAAGATTGCTTCGCAATCTCATTTGGTTCGCAAAGTTTTAAATCGCTTGTTAAGAAGATTCAGATTATAATACATGTTACTATAAGAGCAAAAAGCAAGTCATGCTTCCCCTTCCCATGGAAAATAATTTCACAGAAAAGAGCTATTACATTTAGAAAAACATTAAAACCCCACTTCAATCCGAAGACGAAAAGAACTTCATAAAAAATACGTATAACAAGTAAAGAAACACTTCAAATAGCACCCCCCCCCTCCAGGGTATAAAGTAACCTGTACCAAATTTAACATCTTAAGGGTCTTCTGAGCCTGAGCATTGCAAAAGCGCATATCTGTGGGTTTGAAAAGTCGCTTTCAATTTCGTGATCTCTAGTAATATATTTTGTTCTTTAGCTCCGAGCTTGAATTGGGTTGAGCTTAGGACTTTTCGCTTAAATAGAAACTCCTATATATAATGTTCTAACTGACTGGGAAAGTTGGAACAAGCTTTATATGACGCAGAAAAAAATCTCTTTCTAACGACATAGAATTTTAAGGGGTATGGAAAATCTTTCATCCCTTTAATTTGCAATTTATTTGAAATTTTAGCTTAAGGAATTAATTAGAGAAAAGAAAAACAAATTTGAAATTCAAAATAAAAACTCGGTGAAAACCCCTAGGGCTCGAAGTAATTTTGCATAAAATGTCAAGGCTGTAGGTGCTAGGGACTTCTCTGTACGCAGGCCGCAACAGACGGAATTTCATTTTCTTTAGCGTTACTTTTTTTAAATATCTAGAAATAGCTGCGTAGCAGCGTATTATTATACTGGAAAAATGACAATATTTAATCATTTTCTAAAATAATTTTCTTTTAAAATGCATCACTTGCATAATTATTGTTAATAGAGCTTTCATAAAGGTAAAATGCTGCGAACAATTCCCTGAAAATGAATAAGAAAGAGTAATTTTCTAATTAATTATGAAACTTTTAGACTAGTCACCGAGTAAAATTTTTCCCTGTAGATATTTCCATAACATTCAAAGTAATTGAGATTTTTCGTATCAAAGCGAAAGTTTTGCTTTTAAAGCGCAAATTAATTATGCAGGGTATTCCTGAATGTATTTGAAGAATACAAAAGGTAACCGTGAATAAGTTCTAGAATATCCGAGACAAAGGCAATGCTGAAACAATAAGGATGTTATTCGAGGAAGGTATTATTAGTGCAAAAGGCAGAAGCCAAAATTATTGGAACATTTTTTAAAGGACAATTACTTTCCTTGATAAAATAGAATAAATTATCATAAAACTATCAGGTCATGCATCGTGGTGAGAGAGGTTTAGTATAGCTTGTATTCAGAGAAGAAAGTTTCATACCAAAAGTTATTTACATATGTATATAGGGTATAACAGTACAGTATTTACAGACTTTCAGGGCAGATAGAGTACACCTAGACGATGGGAAATCACATAGCAGTGCATGGTCGGAAACGCTTTCCTGACGCGATAGTGACGACACAAAGCACAAGAAAGACAGGGCAAATAAGTTGAGAAAATATGTTGATTATTTTTTATACAGCAAAAATACTGGTTAGTTTTTATCTGGTGTATACGATAGGTGTCGCTACATAAACCGAAGCATCAGATGACGGTGCATGCGCACACGCGGTTTTTGTTGCCGCGCTCTCTTTGACGTTCGATCTTCAATGCGCGGGAGATGTGAGGAATGCATCACGGCCCGGGGTCGTAATTTCGAACACCTACTTTGATCACCATCTTAGGCTCCTTCATGTTCTTTTTTCTTAGTTTTTTGCTGTACTAAGGACAATAAACATGTTTTTCCTATTATACGTGTCTTGTCTTTTTGGTGACTTGTGTCGTCAATACCGCGCCAGGAAAACTTTTCCGATCATGCATTGCTATGTGGCTTCCCATCGTCTGGGTAAACTCTATCTGCCCTGAAAGTCTGTAAACGCTGTACTGATACATCCTGTAAATATAAGCTTCAAGTTATTTAAAAACTTTTAAAAGCTTCAACATAAACTAAAATGCTTTAAAAATGCTCAATGAAGAGATAAGAATTTTTCCTATCGAAAGTATTTTTTTATTGAAAACATACTGGTTTTTTGGACAACGTCTGAATTTGGATAGTTTTATATGCACATTATTTACTCTCAAGCAATTTAGAAGAACATAAAACAGCGAAACTCAAAATAGTTTTGCGTGATAAAACTTTTGTAAGAGTTTTACTTAAATGGAGAAAGGAAAAAAAAATGACGAGTTTTATATAGTATAGGGCACTGAAATAAGAAGTTATTTTGAGGAGTTCAAATTCAAAGATAATATGAAATCATCTTCAAAAAGAAAAATAAATTCTCTTCATTCTCTTAATGTTCTTCAATTATTGCGATAAACTTGAGAATATATTTTATGTTTCACTTTTTGATTCATACGGATTCCCGAGTACCAATTGTGAACATGTTCAGCATATAACGAGGTAATAATTGAACTGGGTTAAAAATTGGCTTTCATAATACTGGGGTGCTCATATTACAGGGTGTTCAGTTCAGAGTAGAGAGGTCACCTCATGCTAAGTCTATGGAGTTTCGCCGGGAGCTTAAAAATGCTTTCGGGGTGTTCATATTTGGGAGTGTTCAGATAGAGAAAGCCCACTGTATTGACTAAGAAATTTACTAAAAGCATTTGTTTACATTAAATACTGGAAGTTATAAGCAGAAATGGTATTGAATTTTTAATCATTACTGTGAGTTTTTAAAAAGAATTGTAGAATGAAAATAATAAAATGAGTTTATAGTTTTTTTAGTTCGTCAATGAAATAATTCGCACCAAGAATTTTCAAAGAAGTGCATAGTGCATATTACTTATTAGAAAATGCACTACACATGGAGTTATCCGAGCAAAATTATACATAACACCAATCCTTTTTAGTATCAGTGCTTGCAATAGGATTGCCTAAAAGTTATGTGTAAGGGTCAATCCACGGAAAACGTCACTTTGTCCCGCAATGACGCCTCATATATTTCATTAAAAATAGTACTTTAAAATATTAATGAACAAATGTTTTCTGCTTAACAAAATACAAACTTATGTGTGATTTTTAAAGCAAAAAATTTCATCATTACCTTTTAAATTTTTTCTTTTTAATGTAATATATGAACCATCACTTGCGGGACAAACGGTTGACGTTTTCGTGGCCCATAAAAGCTTACCATTTATAAAATTACGTTCAATAATCCTGACACATTAAAAATTACTGAAGAAGCCAACTGCGTCAAGCGTCAATTTGTTTAGCCGAATCTTCAGTTAGTATAATTTCCAGTAGTTGATTTTTTTAACGGTAAACACATTTGTATCGTAAAATGATTCAATGGGTAAACACTTGCCACATCAAATTCAAAAATCGACAAACGAATTGAAGGTTAGAAAAAACATTTTAATTAAGAACTGTTAGTTGAAACGTATATACAGTGCACATAATTTATATCGAAAATTGGGAACATAAGTCCCATCAAAAGGGGGTGACTCTCGTCACATCAAAAGCATCGAATTTCAACATTCATCGAAAGGTGATTCAGTGGCGACTGAACTCTTGATTCGAGTTCATGCTAGGAAGCGTTGAATGGCTGTTGCCATTCTAAATAAAATAATTTTCCACACACTCCCCACCATGAACTCTTTCAAGAGTTCATCAATATCTCAATTTCAAATAATGTATTAATTACAAAATCGTAATTTCAAAATTTCAAATACACAAATATTAAACCAATAAATCAAAGTTATGCATGAATCAAAAACATTTTCCAATTGATTTCAAACATTAAATATAATCCTAAAAAAATGTTAGTGAAATATACTAAATATTATTAAGTACCAAATTTAAAGGTTAGTACAAAATATCAATATAAATAAATGTTCAATTTAAATTAATATAGAGTTCAAATTTCTAAAGTTCATCAAAGTTCCAAGGGATACAAGTGTTGTATCGTTCTCCGCAAAAGTCCAGAAGCAGTTTTAACTTCATATGAGCGTACGTTAATATCCCGTCTGAGAAACGCTCTTTCAATTTTTCCGAGTTTCCAAAGCAGTTTGTTTTTGGAATCTTCTTTGATGAACACGACATCTCCTATCTTGAGTGCCGGTTGTCTGTCTGGATTATTCAAAGAGTGAACAGTTCCGAGGTCAAGTAAATATTGCTGCTTCCATTTTATCCATAATTGCCGGAGAAGAGATTGATATTTTTTCCGTTTCAAAAGTGAAGATCTTTTCGATTCATTTTCTACTATTTCAGCGAAATTGATAGGATATTGAGGTTCTCGTCCAAAATTTAGGAAGTGCATCGGTGTCAAAAGCAAAGGTTCACTATTTTCATTATAGACGTAAGTTAGCGGTCGCAAGTTGAGGACGGTTTCTATTTCTGTAAGCAATGTAGACATTTCTTCAAAATTTAATAAAGCTTTCCCTACAATTTTCCGCAGGCAATCTTTTACGGATTTCACAAGTCGCTCGTAAAAACCTCCCCACCAAGCCGCCCTTTCAATTATATTTTTCCAAACTATTCTTTCTTTAGTTAGAAATTGCGAAAGTAATTTGTTAGAAATAATTTTTGATAAATCTTCTATTTCTTTTTTCGCCCTTTTAAAGGTTTTCGCGTTATCCGAATATATTACATGACAGTTTCCTCTTCTAGCTAAAAATCTTCGAAGTGCCAATACGAAGGAATCTGTAGTCATGTCGCTAACGAGTTCAAGGTGAATTGATCTAGTAATCGCACATGTAAACAAAACTATATAAGATTTTCGAACTTCTTTAAAAAATTTCACATAAATTGGTCCCGCAAAATCCAATCCGCAAACTGAGAATGGAGGCGAGGTGTTACTTCTGTCAAGCGGCAACGGAGCAGTAATTTGATTAGCAGCCTTCGAAAGATATTTTTGGCAGATTAGACACTTTTTGATTACACTCTTGACTAATTGCCGTCCCTTTGGAATCCAGAAACGTTGCCGAATTCGAGCTAAAGTGCAAGCTGTTCCACCGTGCATCATTTTCTCATGTTCTCTTCTTGTGATTAAAAATGTCAGCCAGGACCGTTTTGGAAGAATAATAGGATGTTTTTCTTCAGTAGATAATTCAGCAAATTCTAATCTTCCTCCTAGTCTGATAATTTCATTTTCATCCATGAATGGCAAAAAGTTAAACAAATCGGAGTCTTTTTGAATCGGATCTCCATTCTTCAAGGATTCGTAATCTTCTTTAAAAAAGATCTTCTGTTCTAATCTTATCAGATGATTCTCAGCTTCTATTAATTCTTCAGCGGTCAATGTGTTTTCTATATTAGAAATCTTTCTAAATTTCATGATCGACTTCTTCACCCAAGCTGTAATCCTCACCAACTTCTCCATATTACTAAATTTAGTAATGTTGATTGCATTTTCCTTTTCTTCAACAAGACATTCACACTGAAAGATGTCCTTCGATTTCTTTCTGTATTCTAATTCTTCTGTATTTATTGCTTCATCATTTTCTGACTTCGGCCAGTATTCTGGAGAAATTTTAGCCACTGCGGTCCTGTCAGCCAGGTTGGATCTTCTAGCAGTTTAGAAACTTTTGCTCCCCTCGACAAGGTATCTGAAGGGTTGACCTTTCCGGGGCAAAAAAACCAGTCTGAAGGTGCTGTGAATTTGCGAATTTCTTCAATCCGATTCTTGACAAAAGGTTTAAATTTTTCAGGATTTCCTTTTATCCAAAAAATTGTTATCTTCGAGTCAGACCAGAAATAGCACGGAATGTCACGTTTCAAGGATTTCAAAATATTAAAACTTAATTTTGCTGACAATACTGCAGCCATGAGCTCCAGCCGAGGCAATGTAAGAGATTTTATCGGAGCAACTCTATTTTTAGAAGCTACAAAGGCCGTTCGAACGTCTTCATTTCGAGATAAAACAAGCATGAAGGCAACAGTTCCAAATACTTTCATACTTGCGTCACAAAAGAAATGAAGTTCAAGAGTCTTGATATCAATATTTAGGTTTTCGGAAAAATAATGGCGTGGGATTGAAATTTCCGTCAGTTGAGGAACTTCTTCGCACCAGCTTCTCCATAACAAACTTAAATCTTCAGGTAATCTGTCATCCCAATCAATACGTAACGCCCAAATCTGTTGCATCAAACATTTAATTCTCACTGTAAAAGGACCTAAAATTCCGATAGGATCAAAGATGCGTCCTAAGACCTGGAGCACGTATCGTTTAGTGTCAGTTCCTCTAGAAACAAATTTGACTAGATCTCCAACATCAAAATAAAGAATGTCCTTTAAGTTGTCTCACGCTATACCTAAGACTTTGTAAGTCATCTTTTCTTCTATGAGGGGTTCGGTATTATGACTCGAAATCACTCCATGTTTTTTCCATAACTCGCGTAGGGTCTTCGAATTAGTGCGCCACTTGTGTAGTGACAAACTAGCACCTTCGAAAATTGCTATGGACTCTAATGTATGAGATAAGGCTTCATCTACAGATGCATGACTACCGATGATGTCATCGACATAAATATTATCATTTAAAAATTTTGTAGTCACTGGATATTTTTCAGTATACTGTTTCAGATGATATTTCAAAGTTCCTGCCAATAAAAACGGACTGCTACTGATGCCGAATAGGACGCGAGTAAATTTATAAACCTGGGGTGCAATAGATTCGTCCGAGGGGTCATCGGTAAAGAAAAAACGAGTAACATCTCGATCTTCTTCCTTGAGCGAAATTTGCAAAAATGCTTGTTTCATGTCCGTTGTATAAGCAATGGGGTGAAAGCGAAATCTCAATAAAATATCAAATATTTCAGAATATAAATTTGGACCTATATGAAGACAGTCATTTAAAGATAAACAATTAGAATCATGAGAGGAGGCATCGAAAACTATACGCAATTTACTCGTCTCACGATCTTTCCTAATAACTTCTCTGTGGGACAGTTAAATTTAACTTAGTCTTCCTCATCTGGGTTGATAACTGGTTCAATAATTTTTTGTCGTAAATAGTCATCTATCGTCTTTTTGTATTCAAAATACAACTCAGGGTTTCTATGAAATCTTTTTCCAAGTCTAAAAAATCTCTCTTCAGCTATCTTTCTATTATGTTTTAAATCCCTCTTTTCTAACTTCCAAGGTAATCCCACTGTATACCTTTTGTTTTCATATTTGATCTGAGACTCAAATTGTATCATGATTTCATTTTCTGTTGGGTCAGCATCTTGTTTCGAATCAATAAGACCTGAAGTTTCTAAGTCCCAAAACTTCTGAATTTGTTCTGAAATCGCGCTATTTTCTACGACTACATTCATCATTAAAGAAAAGTTATTTTCACTCTTTTTCCCTTGTAAACACCAACCGAAAATTGTTTCAACTGCAACTAGTGTTTTGCTCAAATGCTTAATATTTCCAGTTACAACGTTATAATAATAATCAGCACCAATTAAAATTGTAATGGGTTCTTTACTTTCTGGAAAATCCGCGAGTGTAAAATTTTTCAACTGTTTCATACCCTTAAAGTCTTCAACTTCGGGAGGGGGAATATTTGATCCTGATATTTCGTCCGTAACCAACAGTTCAATTTCTATTTTTAAGTCGGGAGAGTCTGTTGATTAACGTAAGTTTGATGACATCGTAGTATTTTTCGATCGGGGTTTTACTTCCAAACGTGTACACTGATAATTTTTCTTTCCTTAGTACTTTGCATTTTAATTTGTTAGCTATGTTTTGCGTGGCAAAGCTACGCATTGAACCACAGTCCAGTAAAACGCGTGTACCACAGTTCGATTCTAAGATTTCATTTTCTGCTAACACGTAACTCGTTTGCAAAAGAGTCCTATTTTTATTTCCCATATGCGATACAGCAGAAATTACATTTTCCGTCCCATCGCCCATAAGAGATTCTTTATTAGTTTTATCGTTAGCCAAATTGTTAAATTTATAGCAAATATTTTCATTATGTTTACCGGAACAGTATTTACAATTCCTTCTCGATAAACAATCTTTCAAACGGTGTCTTAATCCAAGGCACAAAAAGCATCTACCTTGATTCTTCAATACGTTTCTCTTTTTTTCAACACTTAAGCGACAGTTGAGAACATCGTGTTCTTTTTTACAAAATAAACAATTATCCGTTTTCTTATCAGCGAAAGCTTCATTTCCATTCTTAGCTGCAACGAAAAAACCGCTGGTGGAAATGCAAGCGCTATCTTGTCTATTAGACAAAGTTGAATTTTTATTTTTGCTGTTTGATTCAAATGGCTTCGACCTACACGAATAAGTTCGTTCTCTTGTTAAAATTTCTGTTTGCAAAAAATTCAGGAATTGATTTATGTCTGGAACGCAAGAGGTTTTCTTACTTTGTCGATTATATTCCAATGCCAATTCATGGGGTATTATTTTCAATACTACTGCTAAAAGTATTGCAGAATAGGAATTTGACTCCAATCCTAAAGCGGAAAGGCACCGAACGTTAACTTCTATTTCATTGTGAATCCGTTTTAGCTTTGGAATGTCGGTAATTTTGTAAACAGGAGATAAGTTAAGCAATTTGTTCATATGGCTGTTAATTATGACGTCTTTTTGTCCGAATCGTTCTTTTAATATTTGAAGCGCAGAGTCTTAATTTTCATCTGAAATTTCAAAACCCGCAATTGCATTAGCTGCAGGGCCACCCAAATAACTTTTTAGGTAGTTAAATTTCTCAGTTTTTGAAAGCGTTTCATTTTCATGAATCGAGACTTTGAAAGTGTTGTAAAAGGAATAAAATTGGGTGCAATCACCGTAAAACTTTTGAATGTTCAATTTTGGAAGCTTCACGTGTTTTGTTTCGTATATTAAGTTCTCGCTCATGTTCGAACTTATGTTCGCTTGGCTATTATTAGAGGATTTAATTTCCTTTAATTTTCTTCGAGCGCGAAATATTGTGTTCGAAACCTTTTCAGCGTATTCATATGCTGATATCAGTTCTTTTTCGTATTCTTCTAATTCTAACAACGGTTCGATATCTTCATCAATTTTCTTTAAAAGTTCTGCTTTAATATGCAATTGATTCAATAGCTCTTCTAGGGCCTCTAAATCTATTTGATCTTCTTTAATTAAACCTTCAATAGTATTCGTTATTTTCGTGACTGTTGTTCTAATAACAGTTCGGTTTTTCTTGAGCTTTTCGAAATCCATTTTGGAAAATAAAAATGTCTCTCTTACCTTTTGTTGTCTTCGCACTAGGTGCTAATCCATATGAAAGTCTTTTAAATCAACAAATGTCACACGCAACGAACTAAAGTTGAATGCAAGCGTAACTTTTCGGCCGCTATGCACCATATCGTAAAATGATTCAATGGGTAAACACTTGCCACATCAAATTCAAAAATCGACAAACGAATTGAAGGTTAGAAAAAACATTTTAATAAAGAACTGTTAGTTGAAACGTATATACAGTGCACATAATTTATATCGAAAATTGGGAACATAAGTCCCATCAAAAGGGGGTGACTCACGTCACATCAAAAGCATCGAATTTCAACATTCATCGAAAGGTGATTCAGTGGCGACTGAACTCTTGATTCGAGTTCATGCTAGGAAGCGTTGAATGGCTGTTGCCATTCTAAATAAAATAATTTTCCACATTTGTAAGCAACTGGAGTAAAATATTTTGTTTAGTTTTAGTTAAAGGGTCACTTGAGTGAATGTGGCATTAAAGTATAGTTTCCGATAACTCAGGAAATGTTCAGAGCTTTGCTACATTTACGTAAAAAGAAGATAGGACCAGATTGCTGCTTATATCATTTGAATGCAAACAAAAAAGGAAATGATTTTCATCAAACTTTTATTTAAAAACATTTTAAAGAGTTTATTTAATCAACAGAAATTCTAAGATGTTTTCAGTAGTAAGCTCAGTATTTCATTTTAATAGATTCATAAAAGTTTGAGCCATGAATTAAAAATAACTTCTTAATTTAGTTCAAAGAGAAATGGGGAGCTTAAATTTCCTTTTCAGCTTGACAAATAAATGGAAGCCTTCCTTGGAAATAGTTTGGGGAATGGTTTTGAAATGAAAATTGTATTTTAATAAATAGAGCTCTTTGTGAACTCTTTTAGTGCTCCGCTCTTTTAAAATGGAATTACAAAAGGGACTTTTAAATGGAAATTGAAACGGCTTTTTAAACAGGAAATGAGTTGAATTTAAAATTAAAACTTGTGCTATTTGGTCATGAAGTGAAAATATAAGAGACTAGCGGCCCGTTCCGACCTTGTTCAAAGTAAAAAGGAATCGGTCTTGAATAAATATTATGCAGGTACTTTTTAATTTTACATTTAATAATAAGCAACATGTTTTGTTTCGTTTTTATGGCTTTTGAAAAAAACTGATTTACCCCAGTTCCTGATCAAGAGAGACCAACATATAATCCTCACTGAACAATACAATCTTTCCGTATGTAACGTTATACTACGTATCGTATAGTTGTATATTTGAACTTCAGAATTAATGATGGTGATGGCATAAGAAATTTCCATCGGTAAATAAAATCACTTACGCTGGAAAATTAAATATGCAGGGACCATGGGGATGCAAGAAATATGGGTCAACTGATCTACTGAAGGGGTATGCTCTAAATCATATTATTCCGTGGAGAATTTAATTGAGGTCCAATTCCATATCATAGATTAGGCAAATTAAAGTTGCGCAAGAAATTATACGGATATCGCCTTAGTTTTTCTAAAAAAAGGAAGAGAAGTCATGAAGGATTTAGGGAAATAAGGAATTCATGTGGATGATGCACAGCGTGTTGGCAAAACCTATAACTATTGTCCTCTCGCACATCCACGTGTAATTTTTTGACAAATAGTCTTGATTTCAGGAAAAACATTGAAGATCAAATCATTTAGAGAGAATTTCTCACCTCATCTATTTTGATAAGATATCGTTTTAAAGAAGTTTTCCGTTACTTGCTATGAGAGACTCTAGAAATACTTACCACGATCTCCTAAACTGGCTCTAATAGTTGTTTTTAAGATGCAGAGATTGTGAAAGGCTCCTAAAATTAGGCCCCTATTAGGCGACTTTAATCAGGCTTGAAGTATATCTGCAGGTGTTTCTCTAGATTATCACAGGAAACGTTGGATGAAGTCACCGTCAAACGCAAAGGTGACACCTCTCATAACTGCATCTAAACCTTTTTGACCTTTTAGGATCAAAATCTATGCTTTCTATAGCCGAACGGTGGCTCATCGAATTGGTCGTACATTATGAGACACCCTATTGAAGAAGTCCTCCCAATTGCCCGTTTTTCCTTGTGGAACATCTGAAGTATTTCTTCAGGAAATATTAAAAGTAGTTTAAATGTTGGAATGGTCAGTTTTTCCACCTTTAAGTAGAGTCCCAATACTTTCGTAAAAAAACAGTGCTAAAGCCTGTTGATCGTTTTTTGGCTAGTGGCTGAATTTATTGTTTTTCCAGTTTCACCGGGTATGCTGATAAGCATCAATTTGCGTTCCTGGCTTTCTTGTACTAATCTTGGTGTTAATCGACTTATTTTCGTTGATTCTCTGCGGCAGTGGCAAACAAAAGCCCTATGGAGTTTCCGCTTCATTCACAAAGTTTGCCTTTTATTTAAATAAGATTTTGGTTTATATCGTTTGACATTGAATGAAATCCAAGCTTTTCTGCAGATCCTCTTTTAAATCTTTCAGATCTTTTTTAAATGTTTGCCATAAAGCAATAGGACATAACAATTAAGGTAGTTATAAACGATTCTATGAACTTAGGAGCGGAGTTAGAAAGTTACATGTATCAAATAAGGTTAGTTTCCGAGGTTTGTCGTCCTCTATAAGACCAATTTCTATACATGCTGCTTAAAAAGGTTGACAGGGTCTTTGACTCTCAAAAGATTTTGGAAAAATGTTGAACCATAAAAGTGTTCTAAGATAATTCATTAGTGACAAAATTCCGATTGGCTTCTGTATTCGTTTTCTTGGGAAAAGTTGCTTATTTCACATGCTTCTACTATTTTTTTTTCTTTTGTCAATTTCTTTCTGATAGGATATTTTTTGTGCTAAATTATTTAATTACATCGTTTTTAAATGCTTAAATACGATCATCATTAATAATAGTTTTCCAAATAATTTTTTTCCTCTTCTTAGCCAAATTTTTTCCTATCGAATGTTCTTTCTTCGTTCTTGTTTTAACTCTTAATTTTAAATGTACGCTAATTATGTGCAATTACTCTTTGAGTTGACAATTCTCTAAACTAAATATACTTAAGTGAATCTATTAGCAAATGCTTTTTATTTTGATTTTCGCATGAATAAAATAGCTTAAAGAATAGTCTGTAGTACATGCGAATTTACAACTTTCAGAAACACTTATCAAAATTGACTTTCTGCACTACTTGAATTCAAAAACTAATTTGCACGAAGCGTATCTCAGTTATAATTCGTTTGAATAAATTTTGAAGCATAAACATTATGTGGCTCTAAATGGCTTGCAATGTCCAAGGCTAATAGAATGCTATATACCTTACCCCCCTGCAGCCTCAAATACATGTATTGATTTTGGAATTTCTTATGCAGACATCGTGGCATCTTTTTCTTTCGCGCGTTACTATTCCTCACCATTCAGTTCAAAGAGAACCTCCGACAATTGTTGTCATTGCGGATGCGGGACAATCGGTGTTTGGTTTTACGCATAAAAGATTGAAACAGTACGAAACATAAACTGGTAGTGAGGACAAAATATTAGTTAAAAAAATTAGTATAAATGCATCTATGTATAATTTATAGTCTGTGTCACTCAGTAAGAATGCACCTTTCATGTAGTGAAAGAATTTTTCAAATAGTTGCAATGGTTCCGGAGATTACCTCGAACATATAAGCATACAAAAAACAGCTCTCTCTCTCTCTTTCTTTATAATATTAGTATAGATTATGAAATTTGGAGTTAGGGGGAAAAGAAATTAAGAAAACTACGCTTTAGATTTAATAGAGGTGATTTTAAATCAGAAAAAACCTTCTTCTATAATAGTTCCGATTTTAATTTTTGAAGAAACTAAAATACGTGGAGTAGTTTTATAAGGTCAGATCGGGCGGGACAGAGAAACCACAGTGAAAACGAAAACTGTTTGAGTTCAAATATTTATATGTGTCTTTTCTCTACTTTTCTGTGCTGTCATGGTTCCAACTGAGATATTTGCTGTAGCTTGGCCCCAGTGATTCCAACTCTCGTCATGGAAGGCCTTACAGCCTATTCTCTACAATGGTCTGAGTCAGGGGCCTCCAACCTCTTTTGCTCAAGGGCCACATTGTAAATTTTTGGAGGCAATGGAGGAGGAGTTATTTATGGTCAAATGAAGGGGAAAGAACGAGAGGTAAGCGAGACTCTCCTTCAGAAAATGTTTTTAAATTGAAGTCCCAAAACTGCAATTTTTAAACTATCTTTGATAATTTTAGGGAGGAAAGTGAAAGTTTAGACTATCCTCTAGGGAGAGGTAGTTGCCCCTTCCTGCCCCCCGCTGGATACGATCATGCTTAGTAATAGTTTTTGAGATCTTCTTGGCGTAGTTTTCTTCTGAAATGCTTAACAAGAAATATATTATCAAATTAAGGAAATATATTTTCCGTTTGTAAACTTCCTGCGGGCCGCGAGAAATTCGCTCGTGGGTTGGTTTTGGCCCATGGGTCGTAGTTTGAAAAGTTTTAGTGTGAACTATACGTTTTTCTTCCGAGGCAGATTTTCTAGTGATCAAAAAGATGTAAATGGAAAGGAGCAAAATCCAAATTGTTACGGTCGGATAGCGTATGAAGATATGTACGTCTGCTTTCCAAACATTAGCACCATTTAAGCAATTTTCTGTTACTCTTCCAAGTTTTCCTGCACGTATTGCTCATTTGTCGTGGTATTTCTGTCTCATCTCACCCCTCATCATACAGAAAACGAATGACTTCAAACAGCGTGAACTTCACATACCTCGACCGGTAGATACCGGTGGGTTGATTACATGACAGCATATGACGTCAGTAGTTACTAATCGGTTGTTCACCAACCAATGCTTCATCGAACGCTTTCGGTTAACCACCGGTTACTTGCGCAGACATGGCACAAACGAATAACACGCAGGTGGAAAATACATATTATTGGTCAGAAATGTCAAGTGGTTCAATCAACCAATCAACCAGCTTAAAATGCGATCGACCGGTAGATGAACCGGTGAGGATATTAGAACGACATCGGTAGCAACCAGTTAACCGTTAGCTCTCATAAAACGCCTCTGTTAATCACCAGCAAGTCACCGGTTGACCGTTTGAGGTATGCAAAAGCAACCTATGTGATCAGGGCTGGTTCAGAACTGACAATTGAGATTTCACGGGTTAGACGGATACATTAGAAACACTTTTCTTTTCACTACAGGGTTGCCCTTATCTACCACTGTGTGTGGTTTAACCAGTTGCATGAGTTCCTAAAGACAGCTGTAATTTTTTGATCCAGACCACAAGCTGAGCACTCCCTGGTGCAGCACCTCCAGGGGTATCGTTTCACTTAAATGGCTTTGTGACTACGTGCATTTCGAACGTCCCCCAGTCACCATTAATTAATACTCAAGACCATCCGGTTACAAATCCGATGCCTTACCGAACAGTCCACCGCAGCCGCATTATAGAGACCTTGCAACATATCTGATCTCAGCGCCATCGGATTTACCATCGGAAGCTTTTATTTTACTACTGTTTGGACTGTGAGAAAAAATAGCTCCTGCAACTCTTTTAAATTATTTTTTTCGTAATTATTGACTGCATCGTCTTTTATTTTAACTTTCATAAACACTGACTTTCTATGAAATAATGATTCAAGTTTTGGGGATGTAGCAGGTTAATATTTCAGACGATACAATGCAATTATATATTTCCAATACAGATTTTTTCTGACAACAGCAGCGACAAAAGTTTTCGTCACCTAACTGTAGTAATTATTGATTTCCCTTTCACAATGTAACATTATAAAGCCAGCGAAAAATCATAGTCCTCTATAACCTGTTTTACAAAATGTGGTAGCGGAAGTAAACATGATATGTCGCTGTTTAATTTCCAATGTTAGTTACTTTAAGTTTTCTTCCTGAGTAGGTGATTCTATTCACCTGATTCAAACCCTGTTTATTTTCTCTGCTTTTCAAATTCATACTGAATTCAATGAATTATCCTAATTATTTGATCCGTAAAAAAATCAGCATATTCTTTTAAATGGATTAACGACTTTTAAATTGTTAAAATATCGTCTGCAAACTTGTTGAAACCATTTTACCCATTCATGAATAACTTCGTTCTTTTTAAATTGCATGCGTTTATTCAACCCGATTCATTGGCAAGTTACGTTTAAACAGTTCTGATATTTCATTATTTCGAATTTGGGTGGTGGATTATCCTAATTGTTTGATCCGCAAAAAAATCAACATAATTTTTTAATGGATTAACGACTTTTAAATAGTTAAAATACTGTCTGCAAACTTGTTGAAATTGTTTTTACCCATTCATGAATAACATATTTTGTTCTTTTTAAATTACATGCGTTCATTCTACCCGACTCATTGGCAAGTTATGTTAAAATAATTCTGATCTTCTATTATTTCGAATTTGGAGTGTATAATGATGATTAAACTTCTATTACCAACTTAAAAATTTCAGTTCAATCTAGTCTTTACTAATAATAGAGCTGAATATCTGGATCTCTGTCAGGATGTCTGGATCTATGTGACGCCCAGAGCGCCAAGACCGTTCAGCTGATTTTCAGGAAATTCGGCGCAAAATTAGTTGGATACATGGGGAGTGCACCTCGAAGCGATTTTTCGAAAATTCGATTTTTTTTTTTATTTTCTGTTCCAGTTTTTTAAGCCACCATTGGTGGATTTAGTTTTTCTGCAGCAATACCGAAAAAAATTTCCATAACATAGGTATGTAAATTGCCAAAACATGGACGAGTGAATTACGATAACATGGACGAGTAAATTACCTTAACATGGACAAGCAAATTTACATAGCATATTGGCGAGAAATTCATCATCCATTATTGTAAATATCCTGGCGAACCAAATCAATTTTTAGTTTTCAACTACGGGCAAAGCCGTCCACTAGTTCAAAATAAAAGAACAGCTTAAAATATATTTAAAAAAATGCAACATTAAATAATAAAAATCACAATTTCATATCACGTTACATTTTTATTCATGTCTCCTTCGTTAAAACTTCATACGAATTCAGTAAGTACAGGACTTAAAGGAAAAAATGTCTAAGGATATTATGTAACATTCTCATAAGAAGTTTCGTTCGCCTCATCCGCTGGTAGGAGAAATAAGAGCTTTTAGGAAATGATTGCTTCTTGCTCTTGTTTGGTACATGATTTAACTTCAAAAGATATGATCATTTCGCAAAATGTGAGTTCAAATAAGCATATTGAGAGAGATTTTAGGAAGTGGATGATCGAGTGCTTATGCTTTTCGGGTTTGAATTTCTCTCCAGTTGGGTCTTATTTTTTTTATCTCTTTAAAAATAAAGAAGAGTGTGGGTTTTACATTTCGCTAAAATTTTACGCAATATTTTTATTTGAGAGATTATGTTTTTAGAAAAGTATTTCTGTTGGTAGGAGAAGAAAAGTTAGCTTGATGAGAAAAATGATATCTTAAGATAAAATGATAATTTTGACTTTGGAAGGAGAAGCAGCGTTGAGCATAAAACTATTTTCCGGTTTAGAAGTTTAAATAGTGCTTACTGCAGAAATAATTATGAACTTTAGCAGTAAAAATATCGTTAAATCAATAATTAACTGTAAAAAAGAAACAGTAAAATCTAGAAACTGAAAAAAACACCTCTTACTAAGGTATAGAAATAATCATAAGTTGCTGCAATCAGGGCTCTGGAATTTATTATAAGCAGTAGAGAGAAACTAGTAAGGATTATAGAAATCATGTATGTTATTGAAGGAAGCAGTGCTGCTTCTAGAAATAAGACTAATTTGAAAAAAAAAAAAAAACTTGTAGTAATGAAAAAAGTGACGGTTCTCATAAAAATAATCAATTTTTATAAATAAATTACAAACTTAAAAAAAAGTAAAACTATATTAAAGTGCATAAATAACTTTTATTGTAAATAAATATTTAAAATAAACAGTACACTAGATGAATTGAAATTACACTAGAAATTATTATAAGCTATAGCAATACAGCATTTAGAACCTAAGGAAGAAAATACTCCTTAGCAAAATCAGCTTTGCTAATCGTGTAGAAATTGTAAGATTAAACGTATTCTTAAGAAATTCTTTTAAGATGTAAACATAAGGAGAAATAAAATCCAAAGTCGACTGTAAGTTGCAAAAGAAAATATTAACTCTGAAAGTAGTTATTATAGGTCAAATAAAGCACGGTAGGGATTTCGAAATAACCATTAATTGTAGAAAGAAACTGATGTCTTAAAAATTATTGCAAAGCAGTGTAGACACAAGAAGTATTCATAAGATGTAAACGAAAAAAGAAAGAAAACTAGCGACTTTTAAAATAGTTTTGAAACAGAAAACATAGTACTGACACTAGATATAAGCCGCAGAAACTTAGTATTTGCCCTAAATATATTTATAAGCTGTAAAGAAAAAGCCTAGTGACCTAGACAATATCGTAACTACAGAAAAAAGTGAAGAAAAACTGATAATTTAACAGATTAGGTGTGGTTAATAGACAAGTTCGTTTTCTTTTCCTGAGGACAATTGGATTCTTCTTGAGCATATGTCATTAAATTGATAAACTCTCTAAGAACAATGGCGCCCCCCGTAACTATCGCAAAATCCCCACAAAAGCAAGAGTACCCCTCCCCCCAAAAAGAGAAAATACCCTTTAAAACACCCCCTAAAAATTTCAGTGGCACAGTCTGCGCCATGACCCCTCTCCCCTAGGTGGGCACCCCTGAATTTATTTGCATTTAATTATTTCTGAGTCTTTTGTTATCAAGGTTAATTCAATTCCTTGATTCCTGATAATGAATTAATTTTAAAGTTATGTTTTGATTCTTTTATTAATGTTTTAAACAATGATTTTTCTTATATTTCCTTCGTGATTGTGACATTAACAGATCATTTCGTTGCTTACTTCAAGTAAGCACTTGATTACAACTTTTTTCCCGAGTGAGCCTAATTTTTTCAATTTTCAATATCACTCAAATGTTATATTAAAGAATTAGAAAAGAAAAATATTTTATGTTTGTGCTAATTTTGAAAGAAAAAAAAATCTATGAAGCACGTAAAAGCAATGGGTTGTAAGTGTCAAAATTAAAAATGTGAATATGATTAGTACATATGTAGACGAAACTCGCAACTTTTTCCTAGCAAGAGATGGTAATCTTTTGTAGAATGTCTAACCATTCATATTTTTACATTAAAAATGGTTCCTTTTAACTCCGAAACATATGCGGGTAGTTTATTTTCACATTTTTTTTGAAAACTTTTCTAATGCTGTTTAATTTACATATTCTTGTTTCAAAAACAAATTTCGGAAAAGTTAAGAAGTTATCTTTAGCATCTGTTTACTTTGAAATGACTGTGTCATTTGCAAGTTTTTCAAAAACTTTTACGTAGAGAACAATTGTTCAAAATATACTTAAGTAAAGTAAAATAATCAAAGAGTAAAACGAGCACAAAAATTTTCCTATGCTACTAGTTCTGCGAAAATCTAAAGGAAAACTTTAGACATAGTTTCTGAAAAAAACATCCCAAAGTCCACGCTGACGAGTTTGAAAACTCGCAGCAGATGTCATTGATGTTTTACCAACCGTGGCTTAAATGAACAATTTTAGAAGAAATAGTTCGTATCTTTTCAGAAAGTTTCTCATTTCGCACCAAGTTTAGGAGAAATTCGCTTTCGGGTAGTCATATTAAACGAATATATCTTTAAAGTTTCCTTGCCAGTCATGTTTCGTATAAACTGGAATTCTAGATTTTCCAAACTTTTGTCAGCTAATTGCGCATTATCTGAACTCCAAATATGTTTCATGTGTTAGAGATGGTTTATTCGTCGCAATTTAAAAAAAAAATAAAAAAATAAAATAAAATAATAAGTCTTTCAAAGGATACGATTTGTCATTTTCGTATTGGAAAATAAAGTTTATTTAACTTTGAAACACGTTGTGCAGTTTTTTTTTTGCTAGAATGCAAAGCAATGCTATATAAGCGACACAATGAATTTATCGTTGTTGGAAATTGTTACCTAGTTTAGCTACATTTTACATGCGTATGGTGTACCTAGTGCTGCCAAGTTTTATTAAAAACTAGCTGTACCCGACGCGCGTTGCTACGCCAATAAAAAAATACATCATTATACTGATTTTCATGACAATCGGTTGAACGGGGCAGAAGTTGCTACTCTGCAGTGCCACCTGGTGGCGAGTGGCTTCAATGAGCATATTATGCACCGTCTCCGTGGAAAAATACATATATATAGCAATTTTCATAATAATCGGTCCAGGTATCAAGTGAAGCCGTGACTATACTCAAATTTTGTACTCACGCAGTTTGCAAGATCAATCAATCGCTAAAAATATCAAATAGAAAAAGTTTTAAATATCCCCGTTGCATGAAAAGCCATAAAACAATAAAGAAAGAATTTATTTGTTCAAACTCAAGAAAAATGGCAACAGCTAACTTCTTATTAATGAGATCTTTCACGCGAATTAATTTCTGCAGCCGATAATTTTATTCGTATTTATAAAATGGATTGTGACTTAAATTGGAATAAAAAAGGAACTATCGATCGGATTTTTTTCGAATTGGTCTATAAACATTCCCAGTACCAAAAATAACAAACGGTGAAAGTTTCAGCCAAATCTGCCGGGTAGTTTTTGAGTTCATGGATGACATACAGACAAACATTCATTTTTATATATATAGATGTATATTTGGGGTTACCATACGTCACTTAAGGCAGTAAGAAGCAAAGGCAAGAAAGTTCACTTTTTATAATTATGACAAAAATGCTTTTATAGTTCAGATTCTATATAGGCTTTCATTGATTTTTTTCCTAAATCATGCTGTATAATATAATCATGCTGCCATCACCCACCAGAGCTACAAGACTCATATCTTCCCCTAAAACAGAGGATAGACTTTTCTACCATTTGCACTGATTATCTTCAAATTTTTAATTCTAGCACTACATCCCTTTTAAGATTTATTTTTCAATAAATTGAATGAATTAGTAATTGAACCGTATGTTTTGAGAGTATAACGAACCTTTTTTCAAAGTGAAAAATGAGTTGTTTTCACAATTTATTTATGCTCAAATATATACTTTTTTTTGAGTTGTCATACTATACTAAAAGAAGTTTTTGACAAATGTTCATTTAAAATTTTTTTAATTTATTGAAAATATTTGATATGTTTTCAAATTGTTTGCATTAATTTGAGAAAACGCATTAGAAAAGGTTAAAAACACCGAACATTTTGTTGCCAAAATTTGAACAGTGAAATACTATACTTGTGCCCCTACATCCTTTCCCTCCTTCTGACAACATTGTCCGAAATTCATCTACATAAATTATGGTAACCGTTCATGTAACTATACATATAAGAGCTTATTCAACATTTACGAAAATCATACCAGCTGGTTTATGATTAAGACAGCTCTCTTGAGTTGAGCAAACCACTACATTAACTGCTCTCTTCCATGGCAAAACAGTTGAACCATGTCTAAGGTATGAACTTGTATCCTTTCATAAGCTTATTACTTTTTGTATTGAAAAAGGCGTTCCTTGTAACGCCGAAACATGTGTCTGCAGGAATCTGTGATTTGTGCTTTTTGATGTTGCTGTTTCTTTCTTTATTTTTCAGCACAAAGGTATTTATTTATCTTATTGTTAGAGGGGTTCAGATTGTAAATACGAGTTAAGCTATTTAAACATAACATAAACGATATGTACAGACGCGATACGACTTGTCACATAGCGTTCATGCTTAATAACTATTCCGATTCCGAGTCACAACTGACTACAACTGTATTTATGTCGAGGACTGCATACTAAGTGCCTTGCATCCATTATTTTTTATACCGATAGATGGCAGCACCATCACCGGATCGAACAGTTAATGAGAATTTAGAACTAGACCAGGAGCTAATAGCTGCCTGGTGCTAGCACACCCCAGAGGTATCGTTTCACTTGGAGGACATTGAGACCACGAGCATATTTAACGTCGCCCAGTCCCCTTTAATGACGACGGTGGATCTTCTACCATCGCGGTTCGAATTCAGGACCCTCCGGCCCCGAATCCGACACTCTACCGATCGGGCTACCAACGGCCCATGCTTAATAACTGCTACATGTTTTCAGCAAGTAATTTCCTCTTTGAATGAATCATGGTTAAATTATACCAATTTAACCACAAAATTTACCTCTTCGTTTTTAGTCAATTAACTGTTCATACTTTACCATATGTTCATTTGTAACGTAATTCATTACAATCACATTACCCCGCCCACTTGAATAGGTGTGATCTAGACATTTTACGTCAAGTTGTTCGTCAAATGTTAAATTTAGAAGCAGCTTAGTAGGTGTGTCTGCATTAATTAATTCTACCAGCTTATTGTTTTTTAAACAACATGCAATCACATAAACGGCAATTGCAAGCCTTTAGCTTTTAGCAATCAGAAGAGGCTATTTAAAATAGCATTTCGAGGCGAAACTCTAAGTAGCTAAGGTGTTTAAACTCTGAATATGCAATTGTAAGTTAAAAAAATATGCCAAAAATATTTTAACTTTTTTAAAATATGCTCAATGATAATTCAATTTAAAGTTGCGAACATACTGTGTTCACAGACATAGTGAAAACATAACTTACTGACGCATTTCGAACTTTTACTTGAAAATTAGAAAACAAATGTTAACACTTACATCTATCGATATATTCATTTATTTAACAACTAGCTGTACCCGACGCGCGTTGCTACGCCAACAAAAAAATACATCATTATACTGATTTTCATGACAATCGGTTGAACGGGGCAGAAGTTGCTACTCTGCAGTGCCACCTGGTGGCGAGTGGCTTCAATGAGCATATTATACACCTTCTCCGTGGAAAAAACCTGATGCTTTTGAATTTATAAGATGTTGCCAAGTCGCCGATGGTATACGATGCTACCAAAAAAAAAAAGCTGCACAGCAAATACGTTCGAAATTTCAAAAATACGCACAATATTGTAAATATTGAATGTCAAAAATACGCACAATCTATACAAATTCTTCACTCTCGACTCGAAATGGCACATATCGTTCGATTTTTTTTTTTTTTTTGGTTTCAAAATTCATGTGACACGTGTCTAGATCGCGTGTCTAAAAGTCCCGATTAGCTTACTATACCAAGGCTTCACTCAATACGCGTCTTATCGTGTCTTATAGAAACACGTATCAAGTGGAGCCGTGACTATACTCAAATTTTGTACTCACGCAGTTTGGAAGATCAATCAATCGCTAAAAATATCAAATAGAAAAAGTTTTAAATCCCCCGTTGCATGAAAAGCCATAAAACAATAAAGAAAGAATTTATTTGTTCAAACTCAAGAAAAATGGCAACAGCTAACTTCTTATCAATTCGCAACTCCAACGAACTATAGGGGGCACTGCAATCACTGTCTAATGGCCGACTTAAAAAACTAAAACAAACGCATGTGGTAACGAAGAAAATGCTAAAAGTGTTGTGATTTTTGTTCGTATGTATGATATTTTTCGCTTTATTCTTTTGAAATTAATTTTCAAAGTCTTGTGGATATTCTGGTCCACGTAGAAAGAAATGAGAATTCAAGAAGCATTACTAAACGTCAAAGATTAATGCAACCTACGTAGTTCGTAGTTCTAAGCAGCTATTTCCACGATGTTGAATTCGATATTTATCAATTCTTGATAAAACTAAATAATAATTGTGACCTGACAAGAACAACAATTAATGCTAGAAAATTCAATATGACATTACAAATTATTATCGAAAGAAGGTGATACTTCTTTGCCTTGCTTGGCTAGCGCTTATTGTTTTGCATTTGTTGCTGAGTTATTTCTCTCGAATTCCCGAATCGGTTAATTTAAAATTTTTCTGTTTCGATTTTTCTAATTTCTGAGTTACGATTTAATTATGTCAAGTTATGCAAATCATCTACAGAATTCTTACGGATATATGGTGGTAGTTTTCTTTTCAGTTGATTGACCATTATTTCTTTTTACTTATCGAATTCTGTAATCTTACTATCATTTTATTCCACTCATGATAAAAATTAAAAATGGTTTAACTAAAAACGCGAAATCTCGCCAAGGCTACTTTGCTCGCAGAATACTAAAACTATAACCCTAAACAAATTTGGCGAAACCTTTCAGCTGAGAATAAAAGGAATAAAGTAAATTCTTTCTCGGTGAAACATTTTTCATTTTGTTCTACGATAATATATTCAAGAAAATATTTTGCATACCGTCCATTCCAACTAAATGCTGCTAAAAAAGATGGTTAGTTAAATAAATTTAAGATAAAAAAAACTCATATTCTTACAAATTCATACAAAACAATAAAATTTTTTACCTTGTATAACGTTATCCAAGTTTGTTAATCCAGTTTTCGCTTTCACCATTTTCAATCAACTCATATTTTAGAAGGAAATAAGGAAAACTAACATTATTTTGAGAAGCTCGAGAATACTACTAAGGGACGAATTAATTTTTGTAGCTGAAAGCAAACTAAGAATCATCGATTGCGTTAATAAATACTCAGAACAAACTGCCTGTGTTTACGTCAACAGACACACGTGGAATGCAACGTGGCAATGTTTTAGTTTCATCGGCAGTTTTGTAAATCACTGCAAGGTAGCGTATTCGAGCGCTGGAGTTCCGAATGAGATCTTTCACGCGAATTAATTTCTGCAGCCGATAATTTTATTCGTATTTATCCAATGGATTGTGACTTAAATTGGAATAAAAAAGGAACTATCGATCGGATTTTTTTTCGAACTGGTCTATAAACTTTCACCGTTTGTTATTTTTGGTACTGGGAAAGTTTCAGCCAAATCTGCCGGGTAGTTTTTGAGTTCATGGATGACATACAAATATTCATTTATATATATATAGATCAGACCTTATTATATGAATTTTGTTATCGCTACAGACGTGGATTTTTGATCTCTGCACATGAAGAATTATTGTAAAAATTTGAAAGTAAATATGATAAAACACATTGTATGCAATTGGAATTGTAGCCGCAAGCAAAATGGCTGCCAGAGAGGAAATTCAAGAGCTACAACAATGAATGTGCGGATTTCGGATGAATTTATTTTTGCTTTTATTCTTGTCCAGACGTGGTCTTTTACCTACGAGACATGCAGTTGTTTTGAAATTAAAAGTATGTTAAAGTTGATGATATAGTTGTTTTTTGTTTTGAGACCAAAATTTTGAATATATTTTCAATCAAAAAATTTAATTTATTGAATTTGTTCTGAATTTATTTTTCAAATAAGCATCAACCCGAAAGTTGAGGACACAATGAGGACAGACAGTTCACAGACGTGACCAATCACTATCTAAAGACAAGTATTAAACAAGAATTTTTTTTTCAGTAAATTTTAAATTTCAATAAATCCCCTAAGTTTTATAAATAGTTATAATCCACTTATATTCATTTTGAAACATTAGTTCTTATTGTAAATATCAGATGAGACAAATTCCTCCTTTTTCGAAGAATGACCCATACACAAAGGCAGCTATTTACGTTGATTATTCGACTATTGTACGCATTGTCTTGATTGTTCCCCCCCCCCCCATTTTGTTAGAAAAAATGCCTAATGCATTAAAATATATTTAATACTCAACGTATATTCTATTTGAAATTAAAAACAATGATGTAATTATCATAATGCGTAATACTTAGCCCGTTTTCAAAATTTTTCTACAAATTAGTCAAAACAAAGCACCTACCTGCTTATCAGACTCTTTTTAAATCAGTATTGCAGAAATTCGAAATTAAAAAGTAAATTTTTGGAACAAAACAAGCGATCAAACAAGACTAAACGTTCCATTTAATTGAAACATACAAAACCAAACTAAATAAAGTTTCCAAAAATTAAAACAGTCAAACAAAGCATTAAAAAACGAAAGTTTTATTACCATTAAAAATTCAATAAAAAGGAGCAATAAATGGTGACAGCAATTTCAGTAATGGTTTTTTTTCTCGAATCTGTTATGTTTCACTTCATGATAATTACTAGAAAACCACTAGTTCTAATTCCCAAATGCCATTCATTTTTTAAAAATTATGTTCCTGGGGAGAAAAACTATGCGTTCAATTCGCTGAAGAATAGCTTGAATGATTGGGAGAGCAATGTAAGCTCAACGACAGTTTAACTTTCAAACATGTTACAACTTTAACACTAGAACGTATCTACATAAAAATCGAGCAAAAAGAAAGCACATTTCGAAGTTCAACATCAACGGAGAAAATAACATTCGAATACATTCTCGATTAAACACTGCAATGCCCTTTATGTAGGAACCACACTGTTGCCAACAAAACATATGGAAACTATTGAGTGCTCATGAAACTATCCACAAATATTAAAACACATCTAAAGGAAGGTTATACCATAGCTGCTTTACAAAATGTACACTCGAAAATTTCTCTTCCGTAACCATAACCAAGTATCCT
The DNA here is from genome assembly GCF_026930045.1 of Uloborus diversus. NCBI lineage: Eukaryota > Metazoa > Arthropoda > Arachnida > Araneae > Uloboridae > Uloborus > Uloborus diversus. The sequence continues at coordinate 100,961,924 of NC_072734.1, forward strand.
CACATCAGTTTTTGAAACAATGGATTTAAAAATATTCACAATGAAATAAATATTTCACCCCTCTAGAAGGATCTTACATAGTATTAGTTGAAATAAATTCTCGGGGAACAACTTAAACAATTTTTCGTTAAAAAATGAGAAACACTAATGAATTTACGCTGCTTTAGATACATATATTTAGGTAAAAAGCAAAAAAAGCTGGCATTGCACGCGTCTTAAGCTTATCTGTTGCCTAGCAACATGAAGCAATTTCAACTTCTCGGAATCGTTGCAATTACTTCGGCATTTATCTCATATTATTCAAATCTGTTGTGGTTATTTATATTGAGATAAATTACCTTGTTTATGGGCCTATATGCATAAAAGAAAAGTTCAAAGCGCGAAAACTAATATTTTCGGCTACCTTCCTGTTTCTTGTAAATCAAATATGAAACCAATAAAGGTTACGCTATTTTGTTTCTTTTTAACAAGTAGTTGCAGTGGAATGCTTTAAAATAATAAAATTACCACGGAAGAAAGAAAAATAGTATACAGGGGCGTTCATGGGGAGGGGGGAGCGAAGGGACATCAGTTGACCCAGGCCCGAGATTTGTAACATGAAGGGTGAAATATATGTAGGGACGTAGGAATTAAACAGTACGGAGGGGCGGGAGAGGGGCGTAAAAGTCGTTTGCGACGTACTACAAAATTTCTGTGCATGTCCCTGATTGTATAAGGTACTAATTGTTTGAGAATTAAAAAGGGCGCAAATCAAATAAACATATATTTTTGGGAATGATTATAGAATCGACAAGACAACATCGACAAAATAAGAATAGTTAAAAACTGTCTAGAAAATAATGGAATTTTAAAGAGTGTATGTAAAAAGATAACTATCGTTCAAACTATAACATACAGTGGCTCCCAAAAGTGTTCGTACACCAACGACTTTCAATGAAATCGGACCCTATCCATTGGCTGGAATTATTATTTCGGTATAGGTATTTAATTATATAGATCTATTATCAATTTTCAACAAAACTACATGAAATTTTTTAAAAAAATATTTAAACTTTTAAAAATCAAAAACCAAAAAGTGCTGGAAATTTTATCTCACAAAAGTCTTTGTACACTTTTAAAAATGTCTATATATTATTGAATAATCTAACTTTTTATTAAGTAATTATTTAGTAGAATATTATGCAGTATCAACAACACAATTTAAACGTCTGGGAATAGATTTCATTCCTTTTTCTTTCTTCTTTTTGCGTAATTTCTAAGTAAGTGTTCAACTACACTTCGAGTGTTACTGTTTCTAGCTCTATTTTCGTTTCAAAGCCGTATTTTCGTAATCTAGCCTCCAGATATCTCTAAATATGTTACATTAAGTTCAAATCTGGAGATTGAAGGGGTATTTTCTAAACTTTAGGACAATTTTTGAGGTACTAGACGCAAACGCTGAAATCCGTGTGCTTCTTATCGTTATCTTGATAAAAAAACAAAGTTGTTTCCGATAACCAAATTTTTGGCTAAGAGTTTAAAATTGGTTTTTAAAATATTTAAATGAACAGCATGATTTATTATTCCATCAAAAAATTCCAAACTACCAAGTCCTGATGCTGATATGCACCCTCGCACATGAACTCCTTCGCCGTCCTGATGAACTGATCCAACTAAGTTCTTAAGATGAAGTTCCTCATTTTTTCTTCTATTGACAATTTTACAACAATTTAACCAAAAATGTTAAATTTGATTTCATCTGTAAGTAAGACGTTATTCCAAAACGCTTTGGAACTTATCATTTTTTTTTTTTTTGCGACAAAAAGCGTAAGCCTTCTGTTTTTCGCACGAACAAGAAATTTCTGAGGGAAGAGTTCCCATCTAATCCAGTTAATCAGAGAACTTGGCGAACAATTTTAGGTGAAAATTAAATGTAATATGTTTCATTTAACTCTGCAGAAACGTTTACAGCACTCAAACGTGGTTTTTTCATAAATTTTTTAACTGTAAATCTCCGATCATGCTTTGTCAACTTTGCCGGTTGACCTTTTCTTGCCTTGTTTTCGGTTCGATTCTTTTCTTTAACTCATTTGATCAAGCACTTTAATGTAGAATGGAATAAATTAACTAATTTAGAGACATTTCAAACCAATTTACCTCCACTGTGAGGAAAAAATTTAAATGTCGAATGGTGTTAGTGGTTTTTTACGAATACCAGCCATTTTAAAGTAATAAGCACAATATTAATGAATAAGTAAACAAAAAATTAAAGTCAAATGACTCTTAAGGGTCCACACAATGCAAAAATAAAAAAAATGACATATGATGATTTAAATCATGAATTTATTCGAAAATATATGAGTGTACGATTACTTTTCTGGCGTATTATTTCTCTGTCTCTTCGTTTTTTGACCCTTTCAAAAAGAAGATCCGTAAATATTTTGAAAAAACTAGAGGGGTTTATTTAGAATGACATAGGAATGATGTGAAAAAATATTGGACTTCATATTAGAATTCAGTTTCGCGTTATATTGGTTTTACTAAAAAATTTTAAAGTGTACGAACACTTGTGGGAGCCACTGTATAATTCAATTATTTTTTTTTTGTTTTGTCATTGATCTTTCGGGTCGCTTGTCTAATTTTTTTTATAATGCTATTGAATTGCATATTATGCAGTAATAAGTAATCGTGATCCGAAAAAAGGCTACATATAACCTCAAGTTTATTTTCTAAGGGTTCAAAGACGAGGATCCATTTGGTTAAGTTGAAATCAGTGAACAAACAGGGAAACTAGCAAACAAAATAGTTCTGTTCTCTTGGACAAGCAATCTACCATTTAGTTTCTACAGCCAAATTATTAAGCTAAGACTGTTTTAAAAGCAAATTCTTTATTGATTACATAACTATAGACACATTAACGAACAATGAAATAATTATTTAATATTTAGTATGCATTTCCTTGTTCTTGATGAGCATTTTAAGTCTTTTTGGCATACTTTTCACAAGGTTTACACCATTTCGTAACTTTTTTAAAAAAGAGGTAAAAAATTGTTTATACTCACTATTATATACTCACATACACATACTCACTAATTACCTCAAACTAACTTTAAATATAACAGAACACTCTAAAAAAAAAGAACTAGTGAACTGTTTAAGCTGATTGAGGTTATGTTCATGGTAAGTAGATAAACAAAGAAACATAAACAAAGCCGACAGTGCTGCCACCTGCAAACATTAAATTATGCTAAATAACGTAATAATCAGTATACAGTATGTACTGTACTTTGTACTAAAATACTATTTATTTTACTGTTAAATAGTGAACAAAAAACAAAAAAAACTCTTTAGTCTAATATTTTGGCCAGCACTGTTTTTCAAAATTTTGTCTTAGGATGTGCTGAATCACTAAATCAAATGTCCGTTGAACCTTTCATAATAAACTTAATCTGGAGGCGAAGAAAATTTTCCTGTGGGAAAAAAAGCTGGACATACAACGGGGTCGTTTCCAATATTTTAAAAGTTTTTTTTTTGAAAGAACATGCTTAAAAACAGAGGATCTAACCATTTTTTAAATAATTTAAATTTAATATTTAAAAAAATTACTTAAATCGGTGATCTTTCATTGTTTACATTTCTTGCCGATGACATCAGAAATGATGAAATGCCATTCTGTGTTGCCATTTACGGAACAAAATATTTAATTCGCATCTTTACTCACGTGTATTGGCAACGATATGTTTGATAGCAAGCGTAGAGCGCAATTTTAATTCGCTCCTTGATTATCATAACGTGGGGTACAAAGATTCGCCAAAAAGCATCATAGCATCATTTGTGACGTCATCTAGACCACGCCTTGTTTGAAAAATCGGACATTTTAAAAATATAATTAAAAAATAATTGTTGGGAAAAATGAAAGAATTGTCTGGGTCCATGTTATTATTATTTTTTTTTGCTTATTCTATTACTTTCAGTGACTAAAAGTACTACTTTTGACCAAGGGAAACAACCCTATTGATTGTTAAGGTTGTACTACAATTTGTTTTCGTTCGGCAGTAGCTTCTTAACTCACTCGCTCTTTTGTCACTGGTTGTGAGTTGCACTCAGGAACCGTTAAAGGGACATAATGCCAATTTTAGCCCTTTTTTTATATAAAGGACTTTTATGACCAACTTCCCACAGAAGCTAAATTTTAGCTATATTAGAATGTTTTAAAATGTTCTCGTGAGTACATTTAGTATTTACCATTTATATAAGCCATATGCATTTACCTAACCATTAATAGAAAAAAATATATATAACCAATACCATAGTGCATTGCTGCACAGCACATACAGTCGCAGTCAGAAAACTGCTTCTATTGCAAAAATTTACATTTTAAAGAATTTCTCGAGAAATAAGAAAAAAATTGTTCTGTAACTTTTGTCACATAAAAGGTATGCTTCACTGACATGTTTCAATAAACATTTAATTCCCATTTCATAGTCAAGTTGAAGAAATAAAAAACGTTTTTTGATTATCTTTCATCGCAAATAGCTGGAAATAAGCTGTAAGTTTAGAAAGTGTTTAGTTTACTTATAGTAGTTTTATAGATTTTTGTCAACTTGTGCAAAATAACACGCAAAGTCTACCATCAAACTTGACTGCATTCTCGAGAATCATTGCACTAAAATTGGTAGAAAATTATCTGATACGGTTTTCCGTCTAAATCTTTAGTTAACTTTGCCAATTGTGTAGTTGGTAGGACAATGGGATACGTCAAAGAAGTAAATTAACGTACTCTTTGATTTGTTGCTTTTACTAATTTTATGGCTGTATGATCAAAAATGTATAACCTCATGTGAACATAATTGAATATTAAAAAATGTTTCAGTTTATTTTTACTCTCGTTCCTTTTAAATCACATCTACAGTTAAAGAAATGATATTGAAGGGCAGCATATTTTTCTGTTTTTACTGTATTAAGGTAGGGTAAAGTAGTCATAGTTTGTAGCCCAAGATCGTCCTCCTAAGTTTCTCTGATCTGACCCAATTTTTTTGCCATTAGTGATGTTTTTTATGGTTGCGGTCAAAAACACTTTTTATTTGTCAAAGTTTCATGAATCTAGTACGCTGCGTTGCAGTTTGGGAGCACTTTTTCCGATTTTTGAAAACTTGATTTATCGTAATACTATTTTAGATTTATTAAAAATCTTTTAGTTAGTTGGCTTTATTTGGTTCTCCTCACATGGAGCAGGAAGCCACCTTATTGGCGCGAATATGATGCTCCCATTTTCGTCCCCTACAAATATTGGAGTAAAAACATTGATACAAAGTATCCTACGTGCTAAAATGTTCTTATGAAGAAAAACATGGATAAATACAGGTACGTTGCCTTCAATGCACAGAATTGTGATCCAGGTCTAAAGGGAAAAAAAAAGAAAAAAAATCAACTGCCACGTTTGCTTGGAGGCTTGATAAATCAGTCTTACATTCGTTAAATATGTATTTTGCAAAAACCAAATGCATAATCTGTGATGCTATCCTTTAGTACAACATATTAATTCGTATTTCTTATTATAACTAGGTTTTAAATCCATTAGTGTGTCTTTTAGAGATTGCATTGGAGGAGGGACGAAGATAGAACAAGCATTTATAATGGGGTCGTTTCCGAAAGGTTAAAAGTATTTTTTTCTGAAAGAGCATGCTTAAAAACATGGGATATGACCATTTTTTAAATAATTTGTTCAAGTTTAATATTTTTAAAAAATAACTTAAATCGGTGCGCTTTCATTGTTTATGTTTCTGCCCGATGACATCACAAATGAGGAAATGCCATTCTGTTTTGCCATTCACAGACCAAAAGATTTAATTCGCATCTTTACTCACGCGTCATGGCAACGATATGGTTGATAGCAAGCGCAGAGCGCAATTTTAATTCGCTTGTTGAATATCATAACGTGGAACCGTGTAGAAAGATGCGCCAAAATGCATCATTTGTGACGTCATCAAGACCATGCCTTGTTTGAAATATCGGACATTAAAAAAAATAAAAACAACTGTTGGAAAAATAAAACTATTTTATGGGTCTTTGTTTTTTTTTTTTTTTTTTTGCTTATTCCATCAATTTCAGCGACTAAAAGTAGTACTCTTGACTGAAGGAAAAAACCCCATTCTGATAAAAGTTCATTTTTTAAGAACTTTTTTTTGAACCAGAAACAAATTGCGCTTAATGTGTTTCATCTTAAATACCATGTGCAGGTTTAGTTGTTGGTGCATCTTTTTGGATCAATTTATTGTAACGTGCGCCACTTAGAGACCAAAAATGTTATGGGGGACAAAATATCGCGACTTTCCCCTACCTTTACAAACTTAGTAGATCATACAAAAACGTTGGTCAATTTAATGGCTAAGTAAATTTCACTCTTTTTCTTGCTGTTATTCTTGTTATACATATGCTCAAATAATAAGTGTGCATCATACATTCGCCAGATAAAATGTCTTAACATTAAAATTACGTATGGATACCTTTTTAAAGACTTTTCAGACTTGAAAAGATAATTCCTTATTTTACTTAGCAAATCAAGTATAGTTTATCGTATGTGAGAGCAGCCGTAAATTTCTTCGTAAAACATAATGTTAAAAATATTGGTTATTAAAAACCGTTTGCACTTGGATTATCGTGTATGAAACTGAAAAGCAGTTCTGCTAGGCTAGACAGGAGATTTGTTGGGATCATAAACAAAGTGTTGAAAAACAGCATACGATTTCTTTAAAAATAGCACAATTCTTTCTGTGATAAGAAAAGTTTTTCTAGAAAGTGGCTAGATTAATGCTAAATTTCATACGACGAGTTTACGTTATCAGGGAAATTTGGTAAGATTTTATGTGATCGTGGCTATTAAGAGAGAAGATAAGAATATGCTGCTTATGAATCTCAAAACAAAATACGCTTTTTGCATGTAAAAACTAGCACAATAGAGCTCATTCGAACAGTCCATGTTTAAGTTAAGTGCTGAAATATGACCTTTCGTGCGCGTTTTCTAACTGGGATTTCCAGTTATGAAAACGGTTTTAAAAATGGAAAGACATAAAGAGTTTTTATCCCAACGGGGCAAAAAACCGCTTTTTAAAACTGAAATTCAGCACCAAACTGGAAATATGTAAGCAAACTTTAAACTAAGTTATTGGGGCTATCTTTATTGGCGCAATTTGTGGCAACTTCGTTTAGTAATTTGAAGATAGTACGGTATAATTTGTTGCATTTATTTCTGCTTGCCAATTTACGCCTGCTAAGTTATGATTTCTAGTAATTTTTACGAGATTTGATCATCTACAGTATACTTTCGATCATCTTTTCAAAGGGACGGTAGAAAAAATTCGTGATATTGAGCTTTTGAGACAACAAGGTCATAATTATATTAAAATATTGTACTAAAAATTAGTCACGGTAGTTAAAAATAAGTGGAAACGTGTAATGAAAGTTGAAAAGAAGTATTAATACCATAACAAAAGTTTTAATTTTTAAAATGAGACAAAAATAATAGAGAAAAAAGAATAAAAAAAACTGTCTAGTGAAGTAGCAAAATGCAGTGATTTACCACGACTAAGCTGATTAAAGATTTGGATTACCATGTTATAGAGCGTTTTCAAACGAGTTTCTAGCGCCCCAGAACAAAACAAGTTGGACGAAGGTTTGCACCATTCCCTGTGTCTCTGAAGGAAGGGGTTTTATGTTCATCTCCCTCATTTTACGGAGGTGGAAATAGAGTCTAAAGGTCCGACGAAGTGGCGTGAGAAGGGGGCAAAAGTTTTAGGTAGTTTTTTTGGGCTTCTCGGGACTTAAATTTTCTGACACCCCCGGACTCTAGAGTGACACCCCCCCCCCGATCCTAACCCCCGAGAGAAATAATGAAGGGCGTGAGAAATTTTTGGAAACATGCCTCGAGTTGCTTCGAGACAATGAACTGCGGTTTTTCCGGAAAAACTATATTTGACTTCGAAAAATATTCGGAATAACAAAGTTTTGATTAAAAACTCTTCGACATACGAATGAAAAATAAGCTTAGATAAATACCCACAATCAAGGAGGAAAATAATTTTTCCTCTTAATTAAGGTTTTTGAGATATCGAGAGTATATTGTACTAGGTTTCTACTCTTATAACCAACCCATCTAGGGATTGCTTTTTTTCATTCCGATCAGCTCTAGATATTGGCTATTTTTAATTAAAATAAAGCAATATGTTGCTTAATTTCAGACGATTTTTCGACATTCACTATCGAAAAGTTACCTGAAGTTATGTAAGCTTTGATGATGAATTTTCATTATTGGATTACTTAAATTTTATCGATAACTTAGAATCAAAAGACAATGATTGACTTATTTGGACTTCAGTGATAAAACAGTAAAACCTGTAAAGTTGACCACCCTTGTAAATTGATCACCTGTCAAAGTTGACCATCCTTGTAAGTTGACCATCCTTGTAAGTTGATCACCTGTCAAAGTTGACCACCCTTGTAAGTTGATCACCTGTCAAAGTTGACCATCCTTGTAAGTTGATCACTTGACAAAGCTGACCAACCTTGTAAGTTGATCATCTGTCAAAGTTGATCACCCTTGTAAGTTGATCACCTGTCAAAGTTGACCATCCTTGTAAGTTGATCACCTGTCAAAGTTGACCATCCTTGTAAGTTGATCACTTGACAAAGCTGACCACCCTTGTAAGTTGATCAACTGTCAAAGTTGACCGCTATTTTCAGGCACAAAATTAGATTTATATCATGTAATTCAACCTCTATAAGTTGACCACTAAAGTAGTGCACCGCAAGTGGTCAACTTACTCAGGTTTCACTGTAACTGGATTGTTTTGACTGGGACATATAAAATTTAAGGATCGGAATATTTGGGAGAAAATACAGTAAATAATACTCTTTTAATGTGTATTTTAAAAATGATTATTTTTACCATATCAGATTATCATTCATCATATTACATATCCGAGAAAAAGAGAGAGAATATCCGAGAAAAACATTCTGAGTTTTTATCTAGCGAAATGGGTCAAGCATTTCTGAGAAAAACCAAATGCTTCTCTGAAATTAACCGTACAGTTGGGCATGCTTTTCACCAAATGCTCTTGAATTTCCATTCTTTTAAAGACAACAGATGAATATTATCCTAAACACATAACAGTTGTAGAATAATGTATTTCAATGGCTTTAACGTGTTTTTATAAATTGCTAACTACATACAAAATGATAAAACATCAAAAGTTTCAGGTATCCGAACACGTTGGACATAGAACACCATACTATATTTTTCAAATTTGGACTCAATAAAGATGAACAATTCAGCAGAGCTGTTGAGTTTAAATAAGTAAAAGCATTAACTTGCAAAAAAGGTAAATTTGCAACGTTTTCATTGTAGAAAAGTCCAAACGTCTGCACGGCATTTTTTTGTAACTGAAATAAAACCAATACAATTCAATAAACTACTTTTATACTAAAATATAAATGCCATTTGAATAAATAAACAATTTAGAGGTAAATAGACGAATATTGCGAGCCTTTTAGCTTTCAAATAAATTTCCGTAACCTGAACAATATTCAAACAATTGATATCACTTTAGTATCTTCCCTAGAAAACCGTGTAAGGAAAGTATTCCCACAATCAGTACAAAATAAGAGTAATTTCTTTAGATAATGCTCGATTATTATTCATCTCTCTTAAGTTCAAAGATGAAAAAACATACTTCGGTGCTTTATTTTGCAGGTTTATTTATTTTTTACTATAAACGTGTTCGAATACCTAATAGTTAAAAAAAAACTATGCTTCATTAGTGTTGAAATAAATAACATATCACACCATTTCTTTTGTGTATTTTAAAGGCAAAATAATCATAGATTTGCAATTTCAGTAACTTTATTTTAAGTAAATTGGTGTTTAATTAAAAATAAAAGGTATAACTTTTCGGTAGGTATACTAGCCCGGTCAATTTAGACATAAAAATAGAGATCAAATAACAAAAATTCCGGGAAAGCTAAATTTTTGTAGGGACCTTGGGCGTACTATTACAAATAAGGTGCCAAAAGTCCCCATCGATCCCATGTGCGCTAAAAAAGTTATTCGGGGTCAAAGGTCAAAATTTTAGGTTTTTTGGATTTTTCTCAAAAACGGTAAATTTTATCAAAAAGTACCGCAGATCAAAGTTGTAGATCTCAAAATTCTCTATAAAAATGGTCCTTATGATTTTTTTCTCCAAGACCAAACCTTCCCAGATATTGCGTACTCTCAAAAGACAGCCAGTCATTTACAGAATCCCCTCTACTTGCATGGCCTTGAATAACATCTTGCTATTCTAGTCCGTGTGGCATCGTTCACGTACCAAAAGGGGCCGGACCGGACCTACTGCGGGCATGGGCGCACCCCTCAATATCGCGGAGCCCCCCCCCCCCTAAGAAGCAAGAGTCCCACTCCAAAAACTGAGAAAAATACCCCTCAAAACAACCCACTTTTAAAAGTTTTTTGAGCTCTCAAACTGTAACCATATTTCATACAATAAAACACAGTTTGGCTGGCGAGTCGCATTATTATCTTGACTCCTGACAATGTTTGGCCTTAGTGATACATTGTGGGTAAGATTTCTGGATTCTAATCTGACTCTAAGCAATCCATCTCTCTTGGTTAGACAACAAACCGCGGTTGACGCTTCTTCATCTAATTTTGCGCATCATCTCACTGCTTTAGTACAACGTGAGGTATTATAGAAATCATATAATTCAGTAGTTATGCCGTCAAGCACCATTTCTTTTAAAGTTTTATCTGATATTCCTTTTTTAAGAAGATAATCCGAGTTTTCCCACTTCTGCTTATCAAAGAACTCAAGTTGAAATCTGGAATTGTAAATTTTCGCTGTACAATCGAATTCTTCAAACTTGCCATCGTACTATGTTTCGATCATCAGCTCTCGTTCTGCAAATTGGTTACTTTGAGAATCTAAAAAATATAACACTAGGCATTGCGGATGACCATCATCAGAGAACTTGTTTTGAGACGGATTACGATGACCAGTTCGAAGATGGACAATGAACATTTATAATTCCAGATTTCAATTTTGAAGCTGAGAGACTACTATGAAGCTCATCGATAAACAGAACTGGTAAAACTCGGCAGCTCCCTCTTTCAAAAAGGAGATTTTCGATAAAACTTTGAAAGAAATTGTTTGATAGTGTACCTACTGAGTAGTATGGTTTTCAAAACCTCACATGTCATACTAAAGCAGTGAGACGATAGGTAAAATAAGAGAAAGAAGTGTCAGGTACAGTTTGTTGTTTAATCAAAAGGGATGGATTTATTCGAGTCCAATTAGAATCTAGAAACATTAAGCCACAATACCATCAAGCCACAATTTCAATCAAGAATGAAAATTATGAGAAGTGTTATAGTTCAACTCGCACACCAAACTTATGTTTTATTGTAATCAATGTGGTTACATTTTGAGGGCTCAAAACCCATTAAAATTTCTTCAGCAACGTCTTTTGTTTCAAAGGGTGACTTATGTGGGCTGTTGCAAGCCATATTTTTTTTTTTTTAATTTTTATACTTAACCTTTGTTCTCTATCATAGGTAAATTTGACATTTTGAGCCAAAGTTATGGGCTAAGTGTAGAATTAACATTTTTTTTTACTAGATAAGAAATGCTTTTATTACTTATTTTTTCCGTATCTATGTAAGAATTAATTAATATGAAAGCAAACTTTTACAAATCATAATTTCTAATATTTTTTTTCTAAGTACGGAGCAACACGATGTTATTCAATTCTGACGCTATATGGGTCAAATTCAAGATTCAACACATGTGTGGAACTTTAAAATACAGTTTATTATTAAAATGATCTTATGCAATGTGTAATCTACACAAAAAGTCTGCTCTTAAGAGCGATAACATCAAATTTATCAAGTTTTGATATTTGATGAAATTATTGTAACTTTTTCCAGTTTTTAAAGTATTTATGGTCAACTTCAAGGTGCGAGCGACACCTCAAGATATTTTTGCGGTCAAAATCCTTTTGCACAACCAAATATCTCTACAAAAGGCAACTTTTCCGGGCTATTACTTAGCGTTTATCAGATTTTTATTTTCTTCAATCCACCCTAATGAACATGGCCAGTACTTCAAAAGTAAGTCCACCTCGTACTAGAGCGGGATTAAGTGAATCTGAATCCAGCTTTTGTTGTAAAAAACACTGCTTATTTTGTGGCGAGAAAGCGAATGTAGAGGCTGAGAAGAACAAAACGCAGAATTATCGCAGAAAAATTCATAAATTTTCTACACTTGCATTCAAAGAATCCCTTTTACAATTAGATAAAGATCGTTCTGAGGTGTGTCAAAAGCTGCGCTTGCACGTTTTAATTTTGAGTATGATTTAGTCAATGCTTTATGAATTTTTCTGCGATTATTCTGCGCTTTCTTCTTCTCGGCCTCCTCATCCACTTCACAGCCACAAAATAAGCAGTGTTTTTAAAAACAAAAGCTGGATTCAAATTCACTTAATCGCGCTACAGTACGAGGAGGACTTACTTTTGAAGTACTGGCCTGTTCATCCTCACGTTGCTCCAGAGATTGAACTTTTCCAGGTGTATGATTTTCTGCAATCAACGCGACTTGTAACGGACATTTGACTTCTTAAATAATCAGCATTCTTATAATTTCTCCCGACACTTGCATCGATTAAAGTTGGCATTCCACGACTGCCCAGCACAACAGTTTCACCTTCAGTCCAAAGTTTATTGCAAATAAAGCAAAATTGTGACATTTTTCTTAAATATTGATCAGCACAAACAGTAGACGCTTGTAATAATACGTTTATTCACTCGAACTGCACGTTTAACTCTAAAAGAAGCAGGTACGTCAGGGGTGCCCTCCCCTCCCTAGGAGGGGTCATGGCCCAGACTGCGCCATCGAAATTTTTAGGGGTATTGTTTTGAGGAGTATTTTTCATTTGGGGGGAGGCATGCTTTTGGGGGGGATTTCCGCGAAAACGAGGGGGGTGCGCCTTTGCTCTTAGTGGGTTGAGCACCTCTGGGTACGTGAACGATGCCACACGGACTAGAATAGCCAGATGTTATTCAAGGCCACGCGAGTAGAGGGGATTCTGTAAGTGATTGGCTGTCTTTTGAGAGTACGCAATATCTGGGAAGGTATGGTCTTGGAGAAAAAAAATCATGAGGACCATTTTTATAGAGAATTTTGAGATCTACAACTTTGATCTGCGGTACTTTTCGATAAAACTTACCGTTTTTGAGAAAAACCAAAAAAACCTAAAATTTTGACCTTTGACCCCGAATAACTTTTTTAGCGCACATGGGATCGATGGGGACTTTTGGCACCTTATTTTTAATAGTAAGCCCAAGGTCTCTACAAAAATTTAGCTTTCCCGGAATTTTTGTTATTTCAATTGTCTAAATTGACCGGACTATACGTTTTCATTAATAATGAAAACGTATAAATACATCTCTATTTTATGATGTTACGATTTTAACTTACGTAAAAAGACATTTTCACATTTTAAGATACTTTAACGCTTTTCCTCTGGATAGACCAGAAAAACGTTGTGCTGGTATTTATATGACAACTATATAATACATTAAAATAAAAATTTACTTTCTTCTCCTTAATTTGAACAAACAAGAATAAATATGAAGCATTCTAAGCAAATTTCCATAGAGATAAATCAAATTATCTAGCAATTTAGACACATAAAATAAAACAAATGAGCTATTGTTGTATTTTATGTCTTTCGTGAACAGAAATTTCTTTTAAGAGATCTAGTTTGAACAAATTGTTACACATTTCATATTATGGTTATCTTAACTGAATTTTATTAGTGCTAATTAGTAAGAATTTATCCAATCAAAAAATGTATGTTCTAAGAAATTAGAATTATCAAATAAGCTTTTCTTATGTTTAATGATGATTTTCTTCCTGGTGAAAGACTTTTATTCTTTCGTTTCTTATCTTTGGGACTCATTTCGCCAGGATAAGAAACGGATCTTGGATTTCTTTTTTTTTTGCATAGAGAAAAATGATTAAGTTCAATCTCCATATTTATGAACTATGTTTTATTAATAGTGAGGAAAAAAAACCGCTATAAGTGCAAGAATTGCAATACATTGCTTGCAGGAGTTTCGGAGATTCAGGAACTTCCTTTTCGATGTAGAAAATTGTGAGCTTTTGCATGTAAACGAGTCATTTAAAAAATATTTATACATTTACTGTCCCACAGTGAAAAAAGATAACTCGGTTTATCCCCAAATTCACCGAAATCCCCCTTTCCCCCACAAATATATCAAAATGTATGGTTGAAACTCAAAATGTATGACTGAAATTGAAAAACAGGAGGGAAGGAATTTTTTTGTCGGGTAAACTGGGGAGACACCTTGTACTCTTAATATCTTTTAAAACTAATGGCAAATATTACATGTATTTAGGATACACTACACAACATATCTCTAATACTTAAAAAAACTTGCATATTTTTACCTTAAAGAGACAAACTTTTGTATCTAGTAGATGAAAAATATCGCTGTTCCTCAACTGTATTTTAGAATTTAGAAATATTTTTTTCAATTTTTCTTATAATATGAAATAGTAATTATTGAGACATTTTATGAGGTTAACTACTATTATTTTTCATTTCTGAGATTTTTCCTAAAAATATTTTCTTCCGATGTCTTTTCCAGTTTCCATTTTGTCACATTTTTCAAGTTCGTTACCAAGGTGGGATCCCGGAAAAAAATCTTTACAATTTTACCAAGGGTTGCCAATAATTGTTTAGTAACAATTTCAATTATACTTCTTAAGCATTTACCTGTAATCGTTACCATTTCAGTTGGAAAAAAATAAGTGTAGTAGTATAAACAACGTATTTTAACTATGAGTATTTTAGTTTGTCCGTTACCTTTTTTTTTTGGCTTTTAAAATAAAAACTTATTGCTTTCTTTTGCTTAAATATAATTTTTTGGTTATTTTCCATATATAGTTTGCTTTATTTCTTATTGTCATTGATTAGTGTGTAGGGTTTGGAAGATATTTTGTCCTTAATTGTCAAATCCATTAAATGTCAACTTCGTCATCATGTTACTGGTAACGGATTTGACTCTTCTTCCAAATTTCTTTGGATCAGTTGCTTTTCTTCCAAGTCAAACATTCCCCAAGCATAAAAATATTATGATCCTTCTTTCAGAGAAACAAAACTTAAACATTTCATCTAAGTTTCAGACATTTTTTTCTGATTCTTGTACCTAAAATCAATTGAAAATGTCTGGTAACGAACTTTACAAATATATTCAACAATTTAAAGGAAACAGTTCAAAAAAGCACGAAGCAAAAGTGCTTAACTAATTGTTTTGTTAAATGAATCAAAATTATACACGAGACTTTCTTTGACTGTTACCAGGCAATTTGAAAATAATGGTGGTCTTGAATTGTATGAATTTATCGAAAAAATGACCGAAACGCTTTTGTCTAATAACTTTTCATTCCAAAACTCACATGCTTCTGCGTTGAAAATGGGGACCTTGAAACCCCGAAGTATGAGTCTGTAATTTATTACAAATCTGTGCATTTATTACATTTTGCATCTGCTACGCTATTGAACAAAAGCGTTTATTTATTTCTTCTGTTTTTACTGCTGTTTCTAACTAGGCTGTTTTCCTGTGTTTGAGATTCATCTGTCTACAGAGAATGGCGTCCATTCTTTTATGTAGCACCACCATTAGCAAAAAGCCATACCACTTGACCGCTAAGCTTACGAACTATTATAGAGCCATTTTCGCAATCAGTTTTCATAGTTATTACATTTTCATTGAAAACTGAAAAAATTCTCACTTCATATGCTAAGTATAAAGTCGTAGCTCATTGTGTGCATTGCACTTTTAAACTAAGTCCAACTAATCAGCCGATAAATTTCCAAATTATTTTAAAAGTGCATTTTGGTTTAGTGTACATTGAATTGCTGCGAAGATTTTAGCGTTTTTTTTTTCTTTTTTATATTTTCCCACTAAAGTGCCAAGTAATTTCTCAACGCGGTTGAGTATAAAATTTCCTCATATTTTACAAATGTAAAAATTTCTATTATTGGTCATATTCCTTAAAAAAACATAAAAAGGCTTCATGAGTTTTATTTTTATACATAATAATGTGCATCCTACATACATGCATAATGATCATCCTACAAAACATGTGCGAGTAAATTAGAAATAACGGCAATGCAATTTTAATCACCTTTTCACTAGACACAACAAGTTATAAATAAATAAATATATTTGTAATAATAAGCAAAATGAAATTAAACGAGCTGATGTGTGCCTCACATGACTTCCTTTTACTCCAATTTACTGTCATTTTCCCATTATTGATAATTTTAATGTGATTCAATAGTTTACTCACTAAATATCACCAACAATGGCCAAATTAAAACCAGATTAAAAAAAAAACCTGGTGATCAAAAGACTGGCGATATATCGCCAAGTGTCCGCCAAATTGTAACACCACTTGAGTTTACATCGAAATTAACATTGATTTCCTCCCAAAAAGGAAGCAAAAGAGCCCCTTAGAAACACCCGAATGCAATCAAAAGGAGAGGTGCACAACTAGACCCCACTGGGAGTCTACGTACCAAATTTCAACTTTCTAGGACATACCGTTCTTGAGTTATGCGACATACATACGCACATACATACATACGTACACACAGACGTCACGAGAGATCTCGTTGTAACTAACTCGGGAATCGTCAAAATGGATATCTCGCGTGTCTATACGTTCTTAGGCACTTATCCACGTGTGGTCGAGTCGAAAAAAAAAGAAAAAAAAAAACTCAACATTTATTCGGGAGTGAGCAAAATGGAAATTAAGGTCGATTTTTGAGTGAAAATTTTTTCGTGAATACAAAACTTCCTTTTTTGTAAAAGGAACTAAAAACGTGATGATTGAACAAATTTTCCAAATATATATACAGTAGAACCTCCCTTAAGGGACACCTCCGAATAAGGGACACCTCTATTTAAGGGACATTTTTTCTGGTCCCAGTCCCATTGAATAAGGTCCTCCATGTATTTGCCTCTAATTAAGGGACACTCTATTTAAGGGACAGTCACAGAGAAAAAATAATTTAAAAAAATTATGTACAAGTGCATAAGAAAGAGTGAATTTACTGAAATACAAGCTTCAATTTTCCTCTAAAGATTAATTGAAGAGAGTTTATCATTAACATATGTTAAAGAAACATGTATATATTGAAAAAGAAAGAAGTATATATTGTATTGCATGATTTGCCCACCGGGATATTTATTCAAGTAGGCTCAGGGGCAAAGGAGAAGGCACAGAGACTGACTAGCTTTTAATATAAAAATTGAACTGTTAACACTAATTGTAATTCACAATGTCTTGCAATGGTAAATTACATGACATGAAGAAAATTCATCCAATGAATTACTTCCAAATAATTGCTTTATGCTGCAAAACTTTGGACTTAACAAATTTTTGACTTAATCATAATTAATGAAATAATAAAAACTTTTTTTAAAAAATCAGTAAGTGTTAATTTTATTTAGTTGTGTATGAAAAATGAAAATGATTTAGTTTTGAGTGTTAATAGCTCGAGTTCATAACAAAATTATACTGAATTAACACACTGTATACATAAACTAAAATACCTCCGAAGAAGGGACACCTCTATTTAAGGGACATAATGTCTGGTCCCATTAGTGTCCCTTATTGAGAGGTTCTACTGTATATATATATATATATATATATATATATGACATGTATTTTGTGTCAACTAGGAACTTAACTGTAATTTTTGTCAACGCTGTGAGTTTATAACGCTGTTACTTATCTCTTATTTGCTGTTTACCTCAATCTTTTATTCTGAAATTCGGAATTATTCCAGAAGGACAAGTTGTTTTGATGTAATTTTATTTTTCCTAGTTTACCACTGTAAACTAGAAACCACTTTTCTTGTTTAACAAAATTTAGTTTGACAACACTTTCTAAAATCTTACAGATAGAGCACTAGACCAGAAGTGACATTCAACCTAATTTGTAAATCATAATAGTTTAGAAAAGCAACGTATGTTCAAAAAGTAATTTATCATTCTGTGCTGATTTTAGACAAAATAATGTGAGAAAATCAGTCTAAGTACAAGTCTTTTTCTGATTTATAGATGATGCATTATGATTGATCTTCATGAAGTGTCTTGAAATATACGATTTTTTTTAGTGAAAAAGGAATCTGAATAATAAAAATTATTGTTATACGGGGAAAAAATATTTAGATTGTATTAGAAATTAAATATTGGACCATCTCACTGATAAGTAGAATTTTTTCTTGCAACAGCATATCTCTATAATTCTTTTCTATGCAAAAATGTTTCGTTTATAAAAATACCCGCGTGTTTTTTTAAAAATATTTCTTTTGAAATACAGATCAGTCACTTGCATCACAGATTTCCTGACTTTTTATCGAATTACTTGCTATTTTTTTTTGAAACTAATACCAAAGAAAAGGTTTGCAGGAAAATAAAGCATACATTATGAAAAGAACTGAAAAACACAGCATTAGATTCGGAGAACACTCGGATAGAAACGAGAAATCTGAAACTGATATCCAAAAGTGTGTCATCAATCTTATAGGTAAGCTTTTCAAAAAAACATCAATAAAGATAATAATAATTTTTAAAAAAATGCTTAAAAACTTACGCATTCAATGCATTTTTACTCTGTCAACAATGTTTTAACTTCTAGCCCTAAAATTTGTATACCTCTACATTTAAAAAAAAAGAAAAAAAACGCAACATTAGTTTTGAAGATCCTTTTGCTAGAATCGAGGAATATGAAACTGATATCCACAAGTGTGTCTTCCGTATGATAAGCAAACGTTTTCTAAAAGCATCAATCCTTATATACATAACAGCCAATGATCGAGTTACGCTCCTGACGTCATCAACAATGAAACTCGTACCACGGCGTGATAATTTGATAATATGTTTTGGTAATGCTTAATATGCAGGGAAAGGCTTTATTGTGACAAGGCTGAACTCGATCCGGTCACGTAACTGTTTTACTGGGAAGACTAATTTTGGAAGAATGAGGAAACGGAAAAGGTGTCAACAATAAACGCCATCTACTGGCGTTTAGGGTCAATCCACTGGAGTTAGGGTTAAAATTTCAACTATCAAAATATCACCAAACCGACAATTGTTTCTTTCAAATCTAGAAGCAATTTTCTCCCATCATAACCTTGATGGCCGATTTTCTAGTCACGATAATAAGAAAAATTGTTTTACAGCTCAAAGAAGTAAATTATTTTCAATGGATCAACAAGCTTTAACTGCTAGCCCTAAAATGCTTTATACATAAAAACACTTAAGGAAAAATGATTTCCGAGTTGTGCCCCTGAAGATGATGTAATTTTTCGATTCCATAAAAATACAGTCAACGTTATTTGGCCTAAATTTCTTTGGAAATTACATACAAGCGTTTCCAAGTTAGGAAAAAAAAAAATCTTTTTTAAACAAAGAAAATATTCAGTTTCAGTATTTTGATCGCAGATAACGTAAAGAAAAGTATTTCAGTGTCAGTTTCTAGGTAGTGGGAACATTTGGAAGCGTAAGAAGGGGTGGATGTTTTCCTGACAGAAGAGCTTGAGATATCCCCCAAGCGTTCCTGCTAAGTCCGTGCAAAACAATGGAAGTGTTTTATCTTGTCATTTTCTTTTTACTTTAGAATTTTAATTGACATCCAATTTATATTTGTGAAAAATGCACAATTCATTTATTTTTCAGTAGAAGTAAAGCTGAAAATAAAGAAACTATAAGTTTTTGAGACATTTGGGGAAGAAACGAGTTTTAGATTCAATACTAACAATAGAAAAACGTCGAAATTAGAATTTTTTCCCGCTTTTGTTTTCAGCGGCAATAAGCAAGCTTGTACAGTAAAGCTAACGCGAAACACATGAAAAAATGCAAAAAGATGAAACATTGGCAGTTACTTTCATTTACCTGCTCTCGCAGAATTGGACTTTGCGGGGAACGGAATGTTGCATGTTCGGGTAAACGTTTCCAAACTAATATCAGACATTTTTAGGGCCAAAAATCTGGGGTGGGGGGGATTATCGAATTATCTTTCACTTTTAGCAAATCATGTTCATCCACCAAAATACCTTAAATCTTGAAATGGTTTCAAAGGGTTAAAGCACTCAAAAATCTTATAAGGCATGGGTTCTCAAAATGGGTGCCGCGACCCCCTGGGGTGTCGCAAAGGACAGTGAAGGGTGCAGCGAAGTGTTCAGAATTTGGAGCAATTCCTTCCAGTGCTTGAAAGGATTATTAAGGAAACATATTACCAATTCAGCAAAGACTACTGGATGACATGTCCCGATCAATCGTCGTTCATCTCCAACAAGATGGGGCACCCCCTATTATTTTACGGAAGTCCCCCTTTTCCTCAGCAATAACGAGCTTCCTAGTTGTTAGATTTGACGAGGTTCTGATGATGACAATGACTTTCTACTGTGGCCATCGTGCTCTCCGGTCCTAGCTCCCGATTTTTTTATGGTGTTGCATCAAAAATTGCGAGTTCGTGCTCGATGGGCCATGTAATTTGCGAAATTTACGCTGAAAGGTCACAACCGCGTTTTAAAGTTTGCTCGTAACATGCTATAGCAAGTGAATTGAGAATTCGACTTTGGTCTTGATATCTGTCGCAATACCAAAAGTTCATATATTAAACGCATTGGAAACAAAGCATGTGCACTTTCATTCTCCATTAAAGTCACCATTGTTACTGTATTGATAGTATGGTTTCAATAAGGCTTCCAAACCCCGGAGGAAATTTTGATATGTTTAAGTGTAATGTGCATAATTGGGATAGACTAGGGTGCTGTGAAAAAATTCTAATTCTTTAAAGAGTGCCTCGAGTCAGAAAAGTTTGAGAACCCCTGTTATAAGGGATAAAAGTTCAATATTTTGTTACCAAAAAATATTAAAATACATATAATCAAGTAATATTTCCTGCTGTACAATCTTATATAGGAGCATAATTCATCCTAGTCATTAATATAATTGTACGTTGTTAACATAGCTAACATATTCGGATTATACATAACAGATATTATTTAGATCTTATCAAATAGATGTACATGTTGCCTATTGATGTAGTATAATGATAACCCTTTGTGGAACATTACGATTATTAATTTGGGAATAAACAGCCGCAAGCTATTTGTTTAAGATTAGATGCAATTCGAAAAAATTAATTGTGCACGTAAATTTAGAGCTGTAGAATAATCATTAAAAAATATAATTTCCTTAATAATTTCAATACAGTTTTCTTATTTAAAAATACCCAGATTTATATAACTATATAATTTATTCTTTTCTAAAAGAGAAGTTTTGTCCGGAAACAAAAATAGTCGACAGCAAAATATAAGTTCAGTTTTTTCTAAAGTAATACTGGTATTGAACTTTTTAAAATTTATTTCATAGTTACTTTAAAGCTAAAAGAAAATTCTGAAAGAAGAATGAAAACTGGAGTAATGTTTTTTTTTGTTACTGTTATCATTTTGCAGAAAAAAAAATCGCATGGAAAATAATTTGTTATTTTACTGCTTTAGTACTAGATCTATTACAAGTTTAAACTGTGATAGTTTGTTTATTCAGGGTAAAAAATATGCTCAAGTTCTATAGAATGCCTTTTGAAAATATATTTTATTGCGATTTAGAATAATTTCATTAAATACCAAAGCTCAACTTGAATTAGCCAAAGCTGTAACCTGAACTTTCTGAGTTAACTTTGAACCATGAATCATTTCCTATGTTTTCATGAACACTGCTGTCCAAAAGTTAAGCATATTTGTTATTTATGTGAGAAATGAATGAAATATGCATTGGAATAGGAGGAAACGAGATATGCGAGTGGCAGCACGTTTACAAAACAATGAAATTACTCAAAAAACTGTAATATTTACTTTTATTATCCAAAAAAAAAAAAGTCTGAAAGAAAATTAGACATATGAGGAGTCTACTCGTTACGCAGAAAAAAAAAAGAAAAAAGAAAGGATGATACTGAAGTTTAATGTGTATGACCACCTCTGGCAGCCAGGTACGCTGCACAACGATCTATCCTGCTTTCTATGACATGGTGGCACTTCCAAGCATACTGGAGAGCTCTTTTTAGCTCCGAAAAGAGAGCTTGGTGGGGCGAATGGGCTGTATGTAAGTTGTCTCACGAGAATATCCCAGACATGATAAATAGGGTACAAATCAGAAGAGTTCTTTGGCCACGTCATTCGCTGGATATTTTTTGATTTGAGGAAGTCGTCGACCGTGCGGTTACATGGCGCGGTATCATCCATGAAAACCACCTCGAAACAAGCGAACATCAAAAAAAGGTTCAAGAACTTCGTCTCTGTATCTTTTACCAGTGACTGAACCTTTGTCACAGATATGGAGGTCGGTGCGACCGTCCAACATAATACCTGTTCACACCATTACTCCCGCTGACGCAAAACGATGTCTTTCTCTTCTGCTTCGCGGTTAGAAACGATTTCCCTTTTCTCTCTATATTGTTACCTGTTGAGAATCACTCTGTAAAGGGCAGTTCTCAAAAGGTGGGAGTAAACTCAGACTTCAAATTTGAAGCTTCAGCACCAAATAACTTTCATTTTAATTAACTCAAAAATTTTTGAGTTAAATTATAATACTGTACAGAGACAAGAATTGACATAAATTATGGAAAAAATGCTCTTCAAATGCCCTTAAAAAATATTTTCTTTGCTAAAAGGCACAATTTTGGACATACCAAAACGTTAACTGAGCAAATGTACCATTAAAAAAAATATTTTAAATTATTTTCATACGTTTCAAAAAAAAATTAAGGCCATAAATCTCAAACTGAATTTTTTTTTTGATAATATTTTCAATAAATTAAAAATTTAAAGACATATTATTCATGTTGTAAACAATTTTAGAAAAAATGGAAGTTGGAAGTTTGATGTATGTCCAAAAGTTACGATCTTGACAATGCTATTATTTGAGAACTAAATATATGATTAATATGTTTTAAAGGTATTTTTCGATCCTCAGAATCAACTTTTAATTGTTTAAAAGTGTTTTCATAAGATTTTATGCAGTATCTTAGAAGAAAAATAATTTTTCTTAAACATACATGTGAGATGTCCAAATGGCGATTATTATAATGTTATCTTTTTTAATCCATTGTTGTTTTGCATAATCAACACGTTACACATTGAACAGTACATAAATTACAGTAGAAACATGGCTGGTTATGATCGTAACGAAAGCCATTTTGTGCTAAAATCGCCAAGCAAACCTCCGTTGGCGACAACACAGTATACGATAAGCTAAAGGTTACCAGAGGGGAATTCCAGTTCGACAAACGTACAGTCAAGTCCCGACTTTTACGCGAGGGATGCGTTCCAAGACTCCTCGCGTAAGTTGAAATTTCGCGTTGTGGAAAAATATATGCATACAATTTTTTTAAAGCATACCAAATACTTTTAGGCACTTATAAACACCTCTGAAACTGTTCTAATGCATTCCTTAACCAATACAGTTTCATCCATAACGAACTGAACTTTTACTGTATTTAAAAAATAAAAAAACTGTTATTCAACATGAAATACTTAAGATGCACAAAATGAATGACCAATGGGAAGATATAAAATAAATACAACACGGTACGCACTGCATGCAGTAGAATTAAAATGATGCACAGAATAGTACTGTACAGTAGATACAGTCGCAATATTTACGAGTTAAAAAATAAGGATACTAGTGATGTTTTATGCTCAAAGATATCACATCGTTCTTATCTAATACATTTTTAAATACGCTTCACCTTTTATTTAAAACGTTTCAGTTTGTGGCTGCATCTCCTCTACCTGATCTTTTTATTAATCCACAATGCAAGAGCGCGCGTAGCTTCCATTTTCATAATTTTTACTTTGCTAGACCAGGGGTGCCCATCCCCCCCCAAGCTCAATGGCGCAAATTCCCCCCCAAAAATTTTCTCGCTTTTCGAATTGGGTAAACATAACAGTTTTTAGAGTGTATATATAACTTCCAGTCAAACTTACAGGGGGGGGGGCGTTAATAAATACCATTTGAACTAAAATGTTGTTGGATTGTTGACCTGCTTTGTCTTCCCTAATTTTAAAACGTGGACCTTGAGTAAACAAGTTTTGGATACCCCTGAATTTTGCTACACCTTATCATTATTTTTTTTTTCAAACGTATGAATAATTGCAGGGACAACTTTCTGGCTTGGGACGGAGCCATTACTAGATGTATACAATATGAACAGTGAAACGGAAATTTATTGTCACTTAGATAGGGGTTTCGGGGAGTTTCTCTCCCGGAAAAATTTTCGAAATTGTAATTTTAAAACCACAGTTTTACACAATCTCTGGCGATGTTACGGGAACAAAAGGTTTGTTGGCCCCTTCCCGGTAGTTTTTCAATATTGAAACTTTAAAAGCGTAATTGTAAATAGTCTATCGTTGTGTTAAAGAGGGCTTTCCTTTGTTTACAAAATTGTAGTTCTAAAACCGCAGTTTTAGACTATCTGTGGTAATGGTAAGGAAAGAAGAGATCCTAGGGCTCGCCCCTGGAAAATTTTTAAAATTAAAAGTCTTAAAAACGCTTTGGAGGACAAGCAGTTTTCTGAAACTGAAGTTCTAAAATCGCAATTGTAGCCGACCTTTGCGACTTTAAGAAAAAGAGTTTTCGGAAGCTCTCCCGAAATTTTCTCGATATTGAAGCCCTGAAAACTGAGAGTGGGGAGGATGGAGAGGGGCGCTTCTCTTAAATTTCCCGAAATTGTAGCTTTAGAAACGCAGTTTTGATATATAAATTGATAATGTTAGTGGAAGGTGGATTTCGGTGCCATTCCCCCGGCAATTTTTTGAAGTTGATACTCCAAAAACGCAATTCTAGCCTTGTCTTTGATCGTGTTAAGGAAAGAGGGAGGAATCAGGGGCTCTCTCCTAAATGTTTCAAAATTGCATTACTAGAAACGCAGTTTTAGATGACTCTTGATGATAAAGAGGGTATCATTCTGGCGTTACAGTGGGGGCGCTCTCCTGGAAGTTTTCCAAAATTGATGTCGCATAACCAAAAAAGATAGATCACACACACCATAACAGATATTTTTCGGAAATCCTCAAAAATGGATTAAGCTATTCTGCATACATCGAAAATCAGAACTCGAGAGTTTTAACGAATCAAATATCCTTATAGATATGGAAGAAAGTAAATATGATTTAAGAAAAATAACTTAAACACCTTAAGAACAGAATGTTCTACTTCCATCAGCGAAAACCAACATCACTGAAAGTTTTAATAAAAATCATCTAATGATAAATTGAAACAGTCAGTTTAAAAATGGTACAGAAGATGGGAGTAAAGTGAAATGAGAAAAATTCTTCATAAGCTTAAGCTAGTTAAAGAAGAAAATATATAAATTGTCGATTGGGGGGATAAAAAATATGTAATTCGCAAACTTCAAAACTAGTTCTTAACGATTGTCAAAATGCAAATGAATCAATGAAAGACTAGAGCATACTGGTCAGAATTATTACAAACAATAAAACATTTTTTACCTCCCTCCCTCTCATCACTGTCACACGTATTCATCATGCAGAGTTGTGCTACTTCCAGAAAAATTATAAGCTATTGAAAAGAAATCAAATCGTCTGATCCATCTTTGAAACGGGCACCAGCTCCATGCCATCTGTGATGTTCCCTTCATTGAAAAAGAGACACGGTCATATTTTGGAAAGAGTACCAGGGTCGTCGCTGTTTCAAAAAACTGGGGGGGGGGGGGGATTCGCTTTTGGCGGCCCCTTAATTTTTTTCAAACGCATGTTCGAATATGAAGAAAGAGAGAAGATTTGACTTCTGGTTTAGCAAGGATAGTCATATTACTAGACCTTAGTACTAGTAATATAAATAATCGTAAGGATAATATTCAATCAGAATTAGGGGGTGTCGCAGGGCTACCTTCTTGCCCTGCCTCACAATTTGAAGACATAAAAACGCAGTTTTAAACTATATTTTAAGTCTGGGGGGAAGGGGAGAGGTGTTCCAGGAGAACCTCTCCCGATAATTATTCCAAGTTTAAGTTCCCAACACAATCGTACGTTATATTGTCCAGAAGATGGGGTCCGGGGGCTCTCCCTCGGGAATTTTTCAAGACTGTTATTGGGAAAAACACAGTTTTAGACGATCTATGGTGATGTTAAAAGAGGAAGAGACTCGGGGTCATCGTTCTATAATTTATCAAAATGCAAACTTTAGGCACGGATTCCCAATTGTGAGGTATTTGCGATTGTGACACGTAAAGGGGGGGTCCGGGGGGCTCTCCCCCGGGAAAAATTTGAAAATTATAGTTCGAAAAATGCAGTTTTAAACAATCTATGGTGGTATTAAGAAGAAGAGAGATACAGCCTCCCCCCCCCGAATTTTTTTGAAATTTTTAAGTCTTAAAAACGCGATTGTAGACTTTTTTGCTAAAATTTAGTGCACCGCCAGTTTCTTGAAATCAAAGCTCCGAAAACGTAATTTAAGTCAACCTTCGATGAGGGGGGGGGGGGGAAGGGGGGAGTTTTGAAGGGGCTCACGACCAGAAATGTTTCGTAATTGGAGCACTAAAAGCGAGATTTAAGACATTTTTCGATGATGTTGGTGAGAGAGAGAGAGGCATTTTCTCGAAAAAAATTTCGATCCGTAGAAACCGCAATTTTAGACGATTTTTGTTAATGTTAATGGGTGGAGAGATTTGGAGTCCTCCCCTGGCAAATTTTCAAACTTGAAATTCAATTAAAGCAATCGTAGACGATTTATTAATACTGTTAGAGGGGGTAGAAGGTTTTGGAGATCTCTTCCCCGAAAAAATTTCTAAATTGAAGCGTTAACAATGAAATTTTTGAGGATCTTCGGTAATATTTGGAGGACGACAGTTTCGGGACAACTCTGGGAGTTTTTTTTTTAATTAAAATCTAAAAGACGAAATTTATTCGACCTTGAATGTGGATGAATGATTAATTGAGAGGGCGTTTCTCGGAGGTTACGTTGGGAGCACTCTCATGGGTTTTCGAAATTGCAGTCCTAAATACTCAGGTGTAAGCCATCTTTAATGACGTTCGGCTAAAGGTTTGACAACATTTTTCACGTATTTTTTTCAAAACCTAAATTTTAAAAACTCACTTCCAGGCCAGCTTTGGGGACGTAAAAAAAGGGTTTGGAGTTACCCACTCTTCCATTCAATTTGGCTACGTCCCTCCTATCTTCATTGTCAATTTTAATTACTGATAAACATATTGTGGTTATATTTTCTTCCAATTTTCCTTTGCCAAACACGGTTATTTGCTTGGATTTTCCATAATAAAACTTTCAATTCCCCCCCCCCCCCCAAATATTTTTGATTTCTTGCAATACAAGCGTTTGCAGCCTTGATGGAAAAAGGATTTTTAACACTTTGAACAGATGTGATACCTTAGGTATCTATTCCACTTCATTTTATTTTAAATATGCCACCTGCATCTCTTGATAAAGGTATGATTTACTTACGATTTTTACATTTAAAAATTTAGAACTTTCGGTGTGAGTATTCATTACAATACTTGGAATCTTTCTTTGCATTTAACTGTTATTATTTTATTTTTTTTCTCTCTATTTCAAATTTATTTCGGCGACCCATACATTTTTCTCCGCTTAGCAATGGTTTTCAGGACAATATTTTTCATCCAAAAAAAAATTACATATGGGAATGTTTCGGCGAACCCTATCCTATGGGCTGTTCTAATAAAGCTGTCCTATTTATTTATGTTTTTTTAATGAAGCATAGTTTTGTATAACCAGGGCCACCGAGAGACAAGGCGTGCACCATGTTAGTTTTGTCGCCTTTCCTCCCTTGCATTATGCTAATTTTACTCTATGCGCAATACTTTAATTTGAACCGAGATCATAGTTTCCGACTAGGCAGACATACCCATTCTGCGGCCTTGTGAGCAGTGTACTGTACTGAATACTTTTTTTTTTTGGCGTTAATAAAAATGTTTGAAGCGTACATTTCCTCGACTTTTTATAAAATGGAATCATGGATGTTCCTAAATTGTATTTTAAAATTACATTTTCTATTCAAATTTTACAGAAAAAATACTCCTTGTCACAATTATTTCAATTGTTCATTTATAATTACTATTTTAATTTTTTAAAACGACGAAGAGTTTCCCTTTCTCTTCGTTCGTTTTCATCGATAAAATAAAATTGGCGGCCCCACTTTTGAAAAACTGGGGGGGTGTAGCTCCCCACTCTTGGCGACGGCCCTGAAGAGTACGTGAAAAAAGAATTATAAATGCATCTATTTCCTGTTGAATAAGTGTAAATATTTTTTCTTTCCAAAATTCAAAAATTTCATGTTCTAAAGAAAAAAAAAGTTCTGGAAAAAAAATCCCCCCCAAAAATTTTGATGGCGCAACTTGCGCCATAATCCCCCCCTGTGGGCACCCCTGTGCTAGACTGCTCTGCAAGCTTCAATATTGAAACTAAGTACTAAACTTTTACGGACATCTTTTTGTTTTGACTTTTAATTGTACATATGGAAGATTCACTCATACTTATTTGTCGCGCTACCTTCGACATTATTGTAATTGTTCAAGCATATCGAGAATCTTTGCCTTTTTAATTTTTTTTTATCAGAAACTTTCTTTTTTCTTCACATTTTCAAACTTTAGATGTAGGTGACACTAAGGTGCCATTATGGTTATTTGATGCACTAGACTAGTTTGGCGTGGGAACTTTGGCTGTCAGTGGTGCTCAAAAAGACGTAATAACACTCGCGAAATGAATATTTAGTAGCCAATAACGAAGTTGATACTTCCTTCTAAAAATCTGATGTTGTGGGCGAAAAATTCGCGTTAGCTCTAAAATTCGTTACTCGTGAAAAATTCGCGTTATAGCCATTTCACGTAAGTCGGATCGCGTTGTAGCGGGAGTCGACTGTAGTTTATCGTCAGCTGCACCAGTTTTGGCGGCTTTATCACTTGCGCTAGCAATCCCCCTTCCCCCGCTTTTATTATTTTAGATTTTTTTTTTTCTCTTCTTTCTTTTGGAAACATAATTTAACGATCTCCAAATAGAAATACGAGTTTTTTTTCAATAATTTTTTTATACATCGTTTTAATTCTTATGACATTAGAAAAAATATTCTTTATTAAAACTGATGTCACTCTTTACATTTGTATTATTTTTAATTTGAACCTTTGTTTTACCTTTCATCAACTTCTTCAAAATCATTCCAAAACTATATGTAAAGAGCAGTATGTATAGCCATTCAAGTACTTCATTATTATCCTCTTTATTATTAAATTGCTAAATTCAAAAAGTAGTAAATAAAATTTTCTTTGGTAAAGTTAAAAATCAGATTAACAATTTTCAAAAATGGTTAAACTTACATTATGATGATGTCCAAAATCCGTTACCTACAGGACAATAATGTCCAAAATCTATTACCTACAGACTGCTGATTTAATTTGCTAATTAACAATTTTTGCAAATACCTGCTGTCTTTTCATGTTCATGCATTGTGTTCTAGGTATGCATACTATAGAATAAAAGCAAAATTGATGTCAAATTTGAAAATTTTTGAAATAGCTCAAAGTTAACTTTTTTGTTCCCACCTTTTGAGAACTGCCCTATAGTAAAGCGGGACTCATCACTCACCATCGCATTAGCCCACTATCCCACAATCCAATGGCGACGTTGGAAGCTCCAGTTTAAACAAGCGCGTTTATGCGCTAACGTGAGAGGAATTTAAACTGCTGGTCTTCTGACATTCAGACCAACATGATTGAGTCTCCTGTAAATAGTTTGCCTCGAAATTTATATTCCTCTGGCAGCACTGAGAGCCGAACCTAGTTCTCTGGCACAGTTGTCCTTATGGCGTCGCGCAGAAATTGCAAGAAATCGATCTTGCCGAGCGGTTTCGACTCTTGGTTGACCTGGCATTGGCCGTCGGATAACATCTCCCGTATTTTTAAACCTCTGCCACAGTCTCAAGATTAGACACTCAGGCACATTAAGAATACGAGACACTTCGGATTGTGATCGTCCAG
The DNA here is from genome assembly GCF_026930045.1 of Uloborus diversus. NCBI lineage: Eukaryota > Metazoa > Arthropoda > Arachnida > Araneae > Uloboridae > Uloborus > Uloborus diversus. Next base: position 100,992,080 of record NC_072734.1, read on the forward strand.
ATTCTAGCATTCCAACGATTCTTCATTTTACAAGCATAGCTCGTCTGGTCTGCTAATTCTACATTAGCTACCACTTTGTTTGGCCCTCTTGGCTTCCATAAGAGGTTTTCCGTCTCCAGCTCAGTCACTTTCCTATGCCGTGCTGATGAGTGCTAATAAGCACGAAACTGCAGTCCTCGGCTGGAAATGACTGAGTTGGCGGTGTATTTAATGTATTTCTGCTTTAGCCCCCTGGCTAATGGGCGGTAATTTACTAAATATACCATGCCTTGCCATCAATTTTCGAGTCGAACCGAAACACTGCTTCGGTCACTCGTCTGGTCTGTGCTAATTCTACATTAGCTACCACTTTGTTTGGCCCTCTTGGCTTCCATAAGAGGTTTTCCATCTCCAGCTCAGTCACTTTCCTATGCCGGGCTGATGAGTGCTAATAAGCACGAAACTGCAGTCCTCGACTGGAAATGACTGAGCTGGCGGTGTATTTAATGTATTTCTGCTTTAGCCCTGGCTAATGGGCGGTAATTTACTAAATATAAAATTTGTTATGTACTAAAAATTTTATTACGAATAATACGTGTTTTCTTTTAAACAATAAAATATAGTTTCATAAATGAGACAAAAAGATATTACTTATACTTGACTGTTGTACAAATATAATTTAATAATCATCTTAAAATGAGTCTTTTCAAGTATCTTCTTTAAATATATTTCTCATTAAACTAGGCCGCACTGCATCTGGTTTATTAATAATTCTGTTGCCCTGCTTCTAAATAAAGCTTAAAAGTGCAAAAGCATCAAAGCGAATTTTTGTCAGCATCAATTTTATTGAATATATAAAACTCTATTCGACAGAAATGCCTTTGTATTTCGGTTTCAATATGAGTGTTCTCTGCGCGTTTTAGTGAGATTAATAACCACTACACAATGGGAAGTTGTTCAACATTAAGAATGATTCGTTGGAATATAATATCGTTCATTATACTTGAGAAAATTAAATTAAAACTTGGAACGACTCAATGAAAAATGAATTCTAATCATTTCTTGTCGATTTTTATATCTTCTGGTTACCCATTTCGTAAGTAAACAAAAATAAAATACGATAAGTATTTTCCCTCCAACAGTTTATTTTTGGAAAAGTTTCTTACAAAAATATTTTTGTCCGAACAGGATTCTAATTAAATGATTTAAATCACTGATTTTAATTAAGATTTAAGTGAATTGATTTTTATTTAAAAAAAAAAATCTATGATTCGAGTAATGTTTTAACCTTAACCCAGGAAATCCTTTAAAGATAACTCTTTATTTCATGAATTGTGATTTTTCTTAGTTAGTACAACTCTTCAGCTTTACTTGTGATTTTTTTGCTTGTCTTTTATTCTTATTTTCAAATCATCTAAAAGTGTTAAAATCCTTTTTTAACTTTCGGCTTTGTACACATATAAGAAAGAAATTCATTAGAAGGAAAAACAAACGAATTTCCAAGCTAGAATTTATGCTCAAATATGAAAAAAAAATATAAACTTTGTACGTGATTAGTACTTTTGCAAAACTTTTTTGTTTCCCTCTAAAACAGTTGTTTTAAAATTTATAAAGTATAGCAATACATCTTTTATCAATTCTACTATGCTAGATGATCGGTCGGCAAGAAATTTTAAATGGGGTCCAAAAACTTTTAAAAATATTTCATCGAGGTCCAGAATTGCTTTTTTTTAATATAGCTTTATTTTTAAATCTTCCCTCTCAAATTAATATTAAATACAACTGACAGGTGTATTTGTTTAAAAATCAACGGGAGAAATTGCATTTACGACTTGAGGTTTTGAAAGTGGTATTCGCGCTAGGAACAGTTTGTCATGCAAAGTTAATGTTATGTTATTCAAATGGTTCCCAAACGTATGTGGACCATACATGATAGCCAAGTAAACGGCTCGAATCAGTCAATTGGCAGTTTAGAAAATATGATGAAATGGAAAACTAGAACTTAGAAAGCTATAGTTGGGGCAAATCTAACCTGGCAGAGTCGTAATATTGTGATTTAAATCTGCATTGCTTCCCTATGCTGACAGGTTAGGTTTGTCTCAACTATGATATGCTAAAAATAATGGTGATAATGGAGCCTACTGGTGCTATTATCCACAGAAGGATATTTTAAAGTTATTTAAGCGCCCGGGGGTTGTATTATTGACAAATGAGCATTCTAAAGTAATTTATTTGTGTGAGTTATATTTTCAAAATTGATTTGGAGGTCCCATTTTTGACCAATCGCGGTCCGCCAGTTGCCGACCGCTGCTCTAGAACAGTGTTTCTAACCTTCTGCTCGTCGCGAACCACCTTTCTGGCTAATTAAACAACAGAAGAATATTTGTTTTGTGCTGTAATACCTTATATAACATATTTTTTTCTGTTTTAACAGACAGTAATTATAAGTGTCGCTATATATATAAATGTAAATTAATTAGTAACTGAAATTCCTTAAATGTCTTAAAAACCAAACAACCTGAATTTGAATAAGAAAAAACTTTGATGCTTTTTTTACATTACGGGTCCAACGCCTTCTTTTTCTAAATTAAACTTTTTGATGTACAAAAGCATTAAAGGACATTACCGTTAGTTTTACTTTTCACTCTATGCGTGAAAAAACTTTGAAACAAAACTCCTTTGCATCTTCGTTGTCAGTATTTAAACCTTGTTGAGCTGTGAGCTCCGTAAGGTAATTCAGGCCAATTTCTAAATATTCTATAATAATTGTAGATTAATGTACTTTAAATCGTTTAAAATTACTAATCATGTCTCATATGGCATTTAGTCATATTGCTTTGAAAGCTAAATACACATTTTGTATTATAATTTCAATGTACAATTTGTTCCGCAAGCATAAACATTTAGCTCCATTTTTCTTCATCATATTACACTAAAAAGATAGTGTCTGCTCTGGCGAGTTCTGTCTTAAGAAACATAAGATTTTAGTACTTTTATTCATTGTACTAGTGGTACCCGCACGGCTTTGTCCGTAATAGAAAAATAAAAAGGTATTTTGGTTTGCCTGTACATTTACAAATAATGTATGGTGAATTTTCTCGCTAATTGGCTTGTACCTATGTTACGGTTCCACGTTATGAAAATTTCGTATCTCGCCAATTTGCTTGGCCCATGTTACGGTTCCACGTTATGATAATTTTGTAATTTACTCGTCCGTCTTATGATAATTTTGTTCTTAAAATTGGAATAGGAAAAGAACCACATCGAATTTTCGAAAAATCGCTTTGAGATGCAAACCCCCCCCCCCCCCCCCCATGCTACAAACTAACTTTGTGCCAAATTTCATGAAAATCGGCCGAACGGTCTAGGTGCTATGCGCGTCACAGAAATCCTGACAGACAGAGATCCGGACAGAGAGAGATCCTGACAGACAGAGAGAGATCCGGACAGAGAGAGATCCTGACAGACAGAGAGAGATCCGGACAGAGAGACTTTCAGCTTTATTATTAGTAAAGAAAGAGCAACACTCTCTCTCCTGATAGACATTTAGTGGCACAAAACTAAACTTTCATGAGAGTAGGGAGTAGTTACAGGGGGGAGTGGATAGTAGGTTAAGCACGATTAAAAATGTTATTAGTCAATAATGCTCAATAAAAGCTCATAGACTTTATTGAAAATGCCACAGGCAGATAAAAGTAATCCTAAAAACACTAAATTCTGGAGAAAAAAAATCTAATCAATGCTTTCAGAAAATTTCAATTTCATTTTATAGAATGATTTTTCAAAATATTAATAACGCAGTAATAAACTGAAACACTGCTCGGTATTGATAAAAAGAACTCAAATAACTTGATTTCAATGAAAAAAAGTATTTTTCAGCACTATGAGTCAATTGTTAATATTTGTATTTAAAAAAAGAAAAAAGAAAAAAAAAATGCTTGTAAAAAGAAGAAAGAAGGAAAAAAATAATTCGTTTATAAGTGCGGCAAAAAAGATCCCCTGAAACCAATTTTCGGAAGATTTAATTATTATTAGATTGAATCGTTATGCGAATTTTAAAATCTTTTATGCCTGCGTTCTTTCTTTTTTATTTTGTCAAAATACCCTTCTTAGATTAAATCTCCTAGTTTATATGAATTTCGTAATCCTGTTAAGTAAAAAAAAAAGCGACTCATGAAAGGCGATAATTAAAATGCTTAAAAAGAAAAAAATTGTGCTGTTCTATGATTGTACTTCTTAGTAGAACACTAAAACGGATATAAATAGGGCTGTATGTATGAGATGACATGCATTTTTTTGCGCAATGTTTTCTTTCCACGAAATGATCTTTGCTTTGATTATTATAATAGTGCCAAAAGCCACACTTTGGATCTCTCTAGGTCAAAAATTTGGGTACTAATAAAGTAGTTTGATCTCTTTAACCAACCTCATCCTGGCTTAGGTTCGGCAAATTACTGATAAATGTCAACCCCTTTTTCCTAAATGCTGGCTATGGGTTTGAAAGCAAAAACGCTATTAATATTTTTTCTTTGTTTTATTTCGCTAGTTTTGTTTTTAGCTATGACTGTGGAACATTTGGACGTGTGCGCTGCAGTTAATGGTTTTATTCTATTGTTGAAAAATATTGGAGAGTACATGCACTAATGGCATAAGTGCTATTTTCAAAGTGAAATTTGAAAAATAAATAAAATAAAATGCTTCATTTCGCTGTTTTTCTTTTTACTTGTCCAGTAAAAAGTACTAAAGTAAATTGACTTGCTCCAAGTTAGATTTTAATGCTTTCAGTTTATACATTTTGTACAAACATATCAGGATGATTTCCTGCCGGGAAATTGTTCCAGTACTGCGTTTTTTGGAAAAAATTCCCTTTTGGATTAAATTGATCACGACGCAAGATGCAACTGAAGTTATGGTGCTGGAAACTTTGCGAATTCTCCCCTGATATATATACACTCTGTATCAAAACTAGTATGTTGTTGTTACTACAAAATTTTGCTATTTGCTAAAGCGGGAAGACTTCGATAATAGGAAAATTGACAATCTTAATTCATGTCAATACTTTGGCACCAATTCATGAGTGTGCGTAGGGGAGGAGGAGATTACAACAATGCCAAAACAAAATTACATTACTGAAATGAAATTTGCAAGCAAAAATTTGAAGACCGTACCAATTTCCAATTTTTCGATGTATCTCCGCAAAAAGAATTTAAGAGCGAACATTGTAAATATTTTCAAAATTCTTGCTTGTTCAAAAAAAAAAAAAAAAAAAAAAAATAATTTGTTAACAAGTAGAAGATGATAACAAATAAAGCAAGTTGGACCGTATTAGATATAGAAGAAAATAAAAGTTGACGCACTAAGAGGGAGTTGTCAAAAGAGAACAAAACTTTGCACACATTAAGGCAGATTTATATAAGCAAGAAAATTAGAAAATGACCACAAAATGATAATTCATTATTGGAAAAGTAATAAATGAGTGATGTATTTAGTATCCTGCTGAGCCACTTCTAGCATGGATACGCGAGATGATATATACGATCTGTGAGGCATGAAAATCTCGTCAGATGTCCTATGTCACCTCGATACACACGACCAGTGACACCCTTTGTGTAAGTGACTGATCGTTGTCTCGTTCAAAAAAAAAAAAAAAAAAAGGTTCTTGAGAGCCTTGCCACGAGATCTAACACACGAACGCACCGTTGAACTGCCATGTTGTTGCAGAACAATGTTAGGAATGGTATTGTAGCATAGGCGGTGACAACTCATAACATCACAAAAAATTGTGGGTGCAGAGGGTCACTGAAAGCAGAGGTTATATTGAGGCGATTATCTCAAGGCTTCCACGCACGTACATGAGTGTCATCATTACCCAAATTGAATCTAGATTCGTCACTTATGATGATATCGTTTCATTTGATTGCAATCCATTCCCGTTGAACACGACACTACTCCGAATGTAGCCGGCAGTGAAAGTCACTTTGCTTTCAGTGGCGCACCACCCACTGAAAGCAAAGGAAGGTACTCCAAGGAAAATATTATAGGCTGCCATCGGCATACAATTACGGTCATCCCTAACACTGATTTACAACGCTACGAAAGCCCAGAGGTACGTTCGTGAAATATATGTCACTTGTATTGGCTCTCATTGCAAGGCTTCCAGGAGACATTTTTCGACAATGCCCGGTCAGACACAGGCATAATGTCACAGGACTTCCTCCATCAGATTATCACCTTCTATGGCCAGATCGATTCGTCACGAATCAAGCATATCTATCTGGGACTACTTGAGATCGTAATTTGGGCAGCCTATGAGTTAGATCGAATTACGGGCGTATTTACAGAAACTCTGTGTCTAGGTGACATAGGATATTGTAGAAGAATTTCCTGCCTCATAGATTTCCTGTATCACTTCGTGTATCCATGCTGGAGGTGTCTCAATGAGGCGCTAAAATTTCTTTTCGTTTTTTAATTTTCTTGTTATATATATATATATATATATATATATATATATATGTATATATAATTAAACTGGATTTTACGAATTTAAATACTTAACATGCTCTTCAAAAATGTTTTGTGATTATATCAAGCTTCTCTCTTAAACAGTTAAGTGTTGTGTTCTACTTAACAAAGTTTAATATGATAATGGTAATTTGGTTAATATTGGTATATATTTTAGTAAGAATAATGATGTAAATTTCACCAAACTATGTTCTTGTAAAATAATGTTTCGCTAAATTATGTATTTTTCAATATTATTGCTTTATTACTAAGCGTTATGTGATTACTTGTATCAAATACATTTTAATAACGTAATATTCTTTCAAGAATGAACAAGGTCACATTTGTAACACTACAATGAAAATATATCAAAATTTCTTTTATGTAACTACGTAATGTACTAGTTAATAAAAATCAATCTTATAACCATTTGTACCGACTAAAATGTTATAGAATGTTTTTTTTTAATCATTAGAGCCGCTGGAGCGTTTTTAAAAAGTTGAAAATCTTGAACAATATATGCTCTTACTTTCAGGTAGTTGTATACTAATCCATTTGAAATTCAAAAGTCAAAGGAAAGGCAACGAAATTTCTAAATGCCATAAAACTACATTGTGGTCCTAAAACGACGATACATCTTTTTTACAATCGTAAATGCCTGCATACATAATTTAAAACATGTGATTTTTTTCAATTTCTTTTAATTTTAAAATTTCGAGAAAATATTTCTTTTTTCACTTCACCTCCGAATTTTGTTGTTAGTAAAGCGTCTGAATTTCAAAGAAAACCGAATATTAATTCGATGAATAATAGTGATGTAGCCCCTATCAGTTTAATAATACATTTCGCTTCAAAAAATTTCAGACATTTTTTTTTTCTGAAACGAAATTAACATTAAAATGAAGTAAACATAGCTCATGACATTTCTCCATTTTCCTCCAACGAGCTTCACAGGTGGGCGATATATTTTCAGTTATATATCTTAACTGTCTGCTTGGAATACCTTGAATACTTAAAACCTTAACGTTTAGCTTTGGTGCTCCGTAAACTGATTTAATATTATTCATTACCACTCTTAATGGCTTAGTAGCATAATTCATCAAGCTAATGCACAGGAAGACGTGATTTATGTGCATTCCAATAAGCTGAGCATGATTCAAAGTTTACAAGTGGTGGAACTATTTTAATATTCACTTTCAACGCTGAAAGTTATAATATTCTGATGGCAATCTCACCTCTAAGTACTCAAACATATCTAATACTTTTACTCGAGTGCTCGTTTTAATATAAGTAATAACACAGATAAGGTGTAAATAAAGAATGTGGTTGTTTCCTTCAGTCAAAAGTAGTACTTTTTGTCACTGAAATTGATAGAATAAGCAAAAAAAAAAAAAAAAAAAACACGGACCCAGAAAATACTTTCATTTTCTCAACAGTTATTTTTTAATTATTTTTTTAAAATGTCCGATTTTTGAAACAAGGCGTGATCTTGATGACGTCACAAATGATGCACATTGCCGCATCTTTCTTCCGCGTTTCCACGTTATGATAATCAAGAAACGAATTCCTATTCAGAGTCACAGCTGACTACAACTGTATTTATGTCGAGGACTGCATACTAAGCGCCTCGCCTCCATTATTTTATACACCGATAGATGGCAGCACCATCACCGGATCGAACAGTTAATGAGAATTTAGAACTAGTCCAGGAGCTAATAGCTACCTGGTGCTAGCACCCCCAGAGGTATCGTTTCACTTGGAGGACATTGAGACCAAGAGCATATTTAACGTGGCTCAGTCCCCTTTAATGACGACGGTGGGTCTTCGACCATCGAGGTTCGAACTCAGGACCCTCCGGCCCCGAATCCGACACTCTACCGATCGGGCTACCACGGCCCCAGAAGCGAATTAAAATTGCGCTCTACGCTTGCTATCAACCATATCATTGCCAATACACGTGAGTAAAGATGCGAATTAAATATTTTGCTTCGTGAATTGCAACACAGAATGGCATTTCATCATTTGTGATGTCATCAGACAGAAGCATAAACATTGAAAGCCCGCTGATTTCAGTAATTTTTTAAAAATATTAAACTTAAACAAATTATTTAAAAATTGGTCAGATCCTGTTTTTAAGCATGTTTTTTTCATAAAAAATACTTTTAAAATTTTGAAAATGACTCCATTCAGTCTAAACCCAAACCTCTGTTTTGGTGATTTGAAAGATTCTTTTTCAACAGGGAGTTCGAGTAATTATCAAGGCAAAAGCTCCCTAGTTTTGCAGTTTTATAGTTGAAGCGCTCTTGGCAAGAATGTGATGTGCCACATAATGTGTATTTTCCGTAGGCCAACGTATAAAAATATTTGTAGAATTTTTCAAAGGTATTATACATTCCATATTCTGCAGTACTAAAGCCAGATATGTTTTTCGCCAAAGACATAATCCATTGTCACGTTTATTTCAATTTCAGTTATGAGAAACAAAACTTTTGATCGAAAAGTCACTCCTTGTGGCCTGTCACATTTCTGCACCGAGCACTTCAACTTTTACTGATATTTCAGCTCAATATTAAATATGGAGTCTGCCAAACGTTGAATCGAATTTTCTTCTTTCTGAAAATGGTCTCTTTAATCAAGTTAGATTACTTAACATTTAAATTAAGTTGTTTTTCACACCTTGCTAAATAAGCAATTTTATTATATTCATAGTTCAACAACTCCCGGGTGCTAGGTCACCTGGGTGAACAAAAAAATTTTTTTTGGCAAGTTATATAGAATAGGAGTTGTGTAAACTTTTTTGATAAATTTTAAGTATAATTCTAAGCCTATTGACGTGGTTCGTAGAGATGTCATTGTTGACCGACAAAGCCAGTCAAACTCAACGATCTAAAATTTTTGTCTTTTGCTAGTTTTTATTTGCTTACAAGTAAAGTACTTATGGGTCATTCCATGTCAAGTGATCCAAAGTTTTTTCCCTCACCTTTTTGGATTTCTTTGAAATTTGGCTCATCAATTGTACCCTTTGAGGTAATCAAAAGTCCAAATTTTTAGATTTTTTACCTCTATTATTTTTTTATTTATGACACTTTGATTTTTCGAAAAACCCTCTTTTTTTCATGGATGCTTGAACATAAAATGAACGATAACTCAGCACCAAATATAGATAAAAAGACTTGGTAAAAAGTATTTTAAAGTGCATTAGTTGCTGTTTAATGGGAAATGCAACATGACTAATTTAAAATTTTTTTTAATTTCTAAACAATGAAATTTAAATTTTAAATTTAAATTTCTCAGTAAATTTATAATGATTTTTTTTAAAAAAATTCTCAAAAATTTGTGTGTATTTTATCTTTATTTGTGCAAAGTTTCAAGTTGGGATCTCAATAGGATCATATTTTTATGAATTTTTAAATAAAATTTGACTTATGAAATAATGACATTTTTCAAGTTCTAACTAGTTAAATATGGCATTCTCTTACTGGGGATGATCTAGTAAGTGGTGGTTGGTCATGACTATGCTTGAAATGAGCTGACATGAATTTGTAGATTAGTACCCCCCCCCCCCCCCCCAAAAGACACACAACCACTTTTTATCTTTTTTTTTTTTTTTCAAAACTGTATTCAAAAAAAAAAAAAAAAAAAAAAAGCTGGCATTTAAGAGTTATAATCATAATAAACTGGGACGCACGCTGCCAAACATCAGTAGTGACTAAGACTTATAAATGGGGGGGTGGGTCATAAAAACTAAAAGTCTGAAAAACTTTAACAGACAAATAGTAAAACTCATTTGCAGCTTTTTTTTTCTTTCGGAAAGTGGGACGGTAGAGGGGAGGGGGCAATCTGGAATGAAGTTTAACAACATGGAAGGTTATGCTCAAACTAGCAAAATTTGTTTGATCTATAACAGCTTTTAATATATGTATAAATAGATCCCGCTGCATTGCTCTCCTTTACAACTGAAATTAAAAAGAAAACCTTAAAGAAAAGAAAAAAAAAACAGCTGCACTCCAAATGTTGTAGAAAGGCAGTTAGTTTTATGCGGACAGACATATGATCTGATACTTAGATTTATTTTTAGTTCAGTGTGAAAAGAATGGAACAACACGGGGGAAACACTCCTATTTTGCTATGATCTTGGGACAAACTATTTCTTTCCTGCCTCCAAAATTGAAAATTGGTGCAGGGGTAGGGGATGAAATGAATCATAATTCCTTATCAGATAGTGAATTAATCAAGTACACTTTGTGAAGTAAGGATTGAAAAAGAAACACTTGGTCTGAAAAAAAAAGCATCAGGTGAGGCATGATACTATTATAGTGTTAATCGTTGGTGTGGGTGGTGGTGGTGGGGGGGTACTTTTTCTAATGTACTTTTTCTTTATTTAAAGAAGAAAATTTATCAGCTTTTATTATGTTTTCTATTCATTTTGTTTTATTTTATTCATTTATTTATTTTTTACATTTTGAAAATAGTTTTGAAAAAAAAATAATATCAAAAGTGGTGGTTCGGGGGGGGGGAGGGTTGCTTTAAAGAAGAACATTTACCAACTTTTAATAAGTTTACTATTCATTTTGGTTATTTATTTATTTATTTATTTTTACATTTTGAAAAGTTTTGAAAAAAAAAAAGATAAAAAGTGGTTGTGTGGCTTTAGGGGGTCAGGGGGGGGGGGGTACTAATCTACAAATTCATGTCAGCTCATTTCAAGCATAGTCATGATCAATCACTACTTACTAGATCATCCCCAGCAAGAGAACGCTATATTTAACTAGTTAGAATCTGAAAAATGTCATTATTTCATAAGTCAAATTTTATTTAAAAATTTATAAAAATATGATCCCATTGAGATCCCAACTTGAAACTTTGCACAAATAAAGATAAAATACACCCAAATTTTTGAGAAAATTAAAAAAAAAAAATTTATTATACCTTTCTGAGAAATTTAAATTTAAAATTTAAATTTCATTTTTTAAAATTAAAATTTTTTTGAAATTAGTCATGTTGCATATCCCATTAAACATCAACTAATGTACTTTAAAATGCTTTTTATCAAATCTTTTTATCTATATTTGGTGCTGAGTTATCGTTCATTTTATGTTCAAGCATCCATGAAAAAAAGAGGGTTTTTCGAAAAATCAAAGTGTCATAAATAAAAAAATAATAGAGATAAAAATCTAAAAATTTGGACTTTTGATTACCTCGAAGGATACAATTGATGAGCCAAATTTCAAAGAAATACAAAAGGGTGAGGGAAAAAATTTCCCAAATTTTGGATCACTTGACATGGAATGACCCTTATGTATCATTTCACAGTATACAATTTCTACTAGTTCATCTTCAGTTCAAAATATTCATCTTCATATATGAGGTCGGCAATCAGGGTCGATCGTTTTTTCCGGGGGGAGGGGGATGGAGAGGAGTCAGCGTTAATAAATCTTAATTCGTGATATTACGTCATTCCTTTATGTTGTGTATTCACGTTTTATTTTATGAAACGGTTTTTACTGATACTGACTCTTTTTAGATAGAGCGAGTTTAATATTTTGAATAAATAAAACGTATTTAAGACGTCAATGTGTATCAGTATTTTTAGGTATAGATTAGAGAGAAAAAAGATTTTAGAAAGATATAGAAAGATATTTTAGCTCTTAAGCGGTATTAAAGTGTGACCATTAATGGTTTCTCCATTTTACATGAGTTAAAATATGGACATGTTTTCTCTTTGATTACACCTTTTATTTAATTCTGTGTATTTTTGAAATAAGAGAAATCTTAAAATAATTCTTTTCAGCTGCGAACAAGAGCTTCATATTTAGTTGGATGTAATATTTTGAAAAAAAAAAAAGTCCGCAGTGTAAAGGCGTTAGTTTAATAAATATGCATCAATTATATAAAAAAGGAAAGCTATAATTTTTTATGTCAAATATATCGACGAAAAATCAACGTTTACTAAAATAATATAATATATTTGGAAACATTAGAAGCATTATACATTCATGTATTTCTATGTTAATTAAACGAAAATGTCATTGGCTCAATTCCAAAGAGCAGAAAGACGGAAACGAGATTAAACAAACAAATCAAAGATATTTTTTTAAAATCTAAACGAAAAACTAATTTGTTTACATTGTGCAGTAAATCCCTGTTTGTTATTCAATTACTTCTACTAATGATGTTCGCTGAGTATACCTAAATCTAAAGATTGCTTTAGTTTTTTTGATCCTCGCATTAGATATGCGCCTGTACAGTTCTTTAGAATCTCTTTTTTGTTTTCTTTTCTTAGAATTGAATTGAAATAATGCCTTTCAAATATCTTTTGAATAAAAAAGTTGATGAGTTTTTTCTTTTAAAATATTTTCTTGTTGCTAGAATGAGCAAAAGAAAAGTAACGTAATCCAATTATAATATTTGCTTATTGAAGAAAATCAATGATTTATAAATATTGATAGATTAAATGTTTTTCCGATATTATGTAGTCGTATATATTACAGGAGTACTAGTTTACATGCAGACAGTCCGGTTATCCCATCTAGGGACTGCAGTTTCATTCTTATTAGAACTCATCAGTCTGGAGTAGTGAATAATCTATCTGGAAGCAGATGTGATTTCATTGAAGTTGAGAGCGATAACCGCCAGCTCGGTTATTCACTATTCCAGGCTGAGGAACTCTAATAAGAAAGAAACTGCAGACTATAGATGCGATAACCGGACAGTCTGGTGCATTGCATGCAGTTCTACCTTAGCCTTGGCTTAGGGGCAATAACTTATTGCTAATTACTAGCAGTTTAGTTTAACTTTGATATAATTTTTGATATTTAAAGCATTTTTTTCTGCTTAAAAAATGTTTAAAAGAGCATATAGAATCCCTTTTTTTTGAAAGTCTCTTTAAAAATGTTTGCGTTATGTATTTATGTAACGCAGCGGTTTTTTGAATTTAAAATGGCGCATTTTGTTTAAACGGTTTTATTGAGATGTTTTAATTGTCAAACCGATTAATTCCACAGAACAAAAAGTAGAGAAAAGTGATGAAGAAAATTGCGTTATCCATAAGCAAAGCTGCCAACTGCTACGAAAAATCGTAGTTTCTATGAATTACAGCTTTAAACTACTACGCTACGAAAGCGGATCCAAAAATTACGAGTTTCTCTTTTTTTTTTATTTATAATCCCAAGAACGAAAAAAAAAAAAAAAAAGAAACTGCATAAAAAAATTAAATCGGTGAGTTCCGAAAATAAAATTTCTACAAGTGTGCTGACGGTCTCTGCGCATAAAAGATGTCCTATTTGCAATAGCGCTTTTTCAGTTGAACATGGTGGTCGTGATATTGCCGCAAGCATATTTTACTTCAAAAAGACATGCAGACCGGTGAAAGGTACAGTTAATAATAAAGAAGTGATTTTTTAAAATAAATATTTTATTATCTTAAAATATTTTGAATAAAATTTTTTCTTCTGTATTACTATTTTCTGTATCATTTAAAATTTGTTATGTATCATTGTTTTTGTTCTTTTTATGTTTACATTTAATTACTGTTAAAATCTGCGGCAGCGGCCACGCCCCAACGTCTGTCGCAAAATGCTGCTACGATTTTGATTTTCAAAAGTTGGCAGCTCTGTCCATAGGAGTGAATGAGCCCTCGTGTTACATTTTCTGCCATCGCAGGATCAGAAATGTACTGAACCAAAACTGTAACATAAATTTACATGCTAAGCATTGATTAAGCACTATGAAAGTAGAAATGGATATTTTTTTAAAAAGTGGAGTTAATCGATTTGGCAACTGAGGCATACATTTAACGTTTTAATCGGTTCAAATTCAACCGGACGGGACGTGCGCATTTTTAACTCTGTGAGAGAAAGTTGATTTTCCAAAAGTATCAAGTTTTATAGAAATAACTTATAAAAGTTTTCTTGCTAACTGTAAAATAATATTCATTTACTTTAAAGTAATGAAATTTCAAGCATATTCCTTTCAATGCTACTCTAAAACATTAAATAGCAGACATTTCTAACAAAAAATTCTCAAGATCCGGGTTAGAAACATAGTATTAAAAACTCGACATTACATCACATATATTTATCAACTATACTATTAACTACAAATTTAATTACAACTATCCCCAGTTCACTGCTAATATTTCCTTTGATCACAAAACTACTTTTCCTTGGTTTTGCAATCATGGAGAATTTATCCAATCTTCCCAAATGTTGCTTAAAGAATACTACTTTTTCAATGTTTTAAGATAATGCTTGGAAATTGATTCACGGAGAGTAAAGCATTCAGTTCTTTCCACTGGAGGGTCGTCTTACAATCAATAAATTCAGTGAGGATGCATTTCTTTTTTGAACATCTTTTGCTTGATTTATGTTGAGTTATTGGAGTGATTCACTTTCATAACAAAAAAGCAAATTGTTTTCATACTTCTGGAACAAGTGAAACTAATTACGCGAGGATATTTGTCTGGAACTTTATTTACTTTTTGATTTATTTTCCACCTTTTCAGAGTTTTACATATGTTAATGGATTTTTGAAAAGGAAATTTAGAACTCCGCAAAGGGCAAACTTATCGATTTTTTTAACGATTTCCATAGGCTCCTTTTTTGTGTGTAGTGCTTATAACGAACTAATTGTACAGAACTTTTAAAATCATGTTTTTAATGTGTGATTTAACTACAGTTGAACCTCCATATATCGAAGTAGCAAATTGCCGGAAAAAGATTCGATACATAGAAATTTCAATACATAAAAAGTCTTAGTTTCCCATAAAAATCTCCTAAAACATTAAAGTTAAAGCTACGTTTTGCCAACTGTAATGCCGTTTCATGTTTTTGAGCGAGTTTTCTGTAAATTTCAGTACTTTCATTACAGCGTTCTGTTTTCTCATAATAGCAGGAACTCTGCTTGCGGAAATACTAAATTTAACAAAAATGACATTTTTGTACCTTCATACATCTTCATTCTTCGGCAATTCAACTTCATCCGCAACATTAGGGGATTTTCGTTTTGACAATGCAATCGACAGAAAAGTAAAAAATCAATTTACTTAACTTGAATGATTTTCACTGAAGCTAAAAGGACTAGAAATAATAATTAAGACAATAGGGATAACTTGAAACTGATTTTACAGTATTACTGGTTGCACTAAGATTTAAAATAAACTTGAGGGAATTTAAGAACTCCAGAAGGGAACAACGACTTATCTCCACACTCTTCAAGTCCAGATTCCCTGTGAGTTTCGTAGCAACTTTTAGCGAACATAATTTTCTCCCCTAACCTTCATTTTTTATGAGACAAGCAGTCAAAAGTGGAAAATATCCACGAATGTCTCGAAAAAATTTCGATGTACAGAGATTTTTTCGATATATAGAAGCAATTTTTCTATGTAATGGACATGAAAATTTACTGGGACTTCGATAAGTAGAAAATGTCGATATGTGGAAGTTCGATATATGGAGGTTCGACTGCATTACACGTGTTTTGGAAAAAAAAATTGTTTCGATACATTTTTACTAATGTTTGCACATTCATTATTATTATTGTTTAATCTTTAACTTTGTTTAAAGTCGCCATTATTAATCTTGAATATAAAGTTACTTTCGTATTTTGTTGAGGCAGTCGTCATCATTATCATCTTCATTATCAAGAATTAGGCTCAAATCCTGATTCTACTTGTTGGTCCAACCCATTGAGAAGATATAAAATAGAGGGAGTGAAAACTTTAATTTGTGAATTAAATATCCCAAGTCACGTGATGGATTTTAAAGAAAATCATTGGAAGAAATCAGGCTTCCTTCGTTAGTTTCCCGCAAAAAGAGTCAACCATTCGTCGTTGTTGAGTCACGTGACTGGAGCTCGTGCTTGTAGTATGAAGTGAAAAGGGGGGCGCTTGAAACTAGCGCGAGCACTGAGACTTCAGGTCTATTGTATTATCCCTGCTTAGACTAATAAAGGAGCCCAGTAACAAAAATAAATTTCAGCGGTTGCCTAACCAAAATTCTAGGCAGTTCCCAGGGATCTACATAGTGGTATCCCAAGTGCTCAAATCTTTGCGCAGAGTAGAAATCACATTCATATAGCACATGAATTGAGCTTTCATCAGCCATATGACATCCTCTACACGAAGGATTGTAGGTAACACCCATCAGATTAAGATGCCTATTAAGAGAGCAGTGTCCAGTTAGAGCTCGTGCTTCGTCAATAATTGGACTAGTTCCCTCTATTTACTAATTCTTGCTCTAAGGTCCAACCACCTTTTCCCGGTTCTGTCATGGTCTTGCTTGCCTTTTGACCTGTAGTAGCACGCACCTCTAGGAAGTCTCCATCGATTCGCACATTGGAGATGGGCTTTCCTACCAATGGGATATTCGTAGGGCTTTTCGCATGGACTGAAAAATATATTTTATTATCTAATGTCTTTATTATTTCTTGTTTTGTCTATAAGCGTACAGTCATTTTAAAAAGTCGGGTACTGCATTTCTATTGCCTATATTTAGCTACTGTCTTAAGCACTCAGAATCCTTGTCTATGACAAAGAACAGAGCCATACAGTCTTGCCTCTTAGTAAAAAACCTTAGAACATTAAGCTGTTTTGAGTTTCTGTGGGTAAAACTTCTTTTCTTTAGCAGAAGTAGTACATAATTTTATTACTAACTTCTTTAAACAAAAAAAAAAAAAAAATGCGTCACGGGACGATCGGCAGAAGTGATAACTTTCATAGGATTAAATTATTATCATTATTTAACCCTATGAAAGTAACAATTGGCTTATGGTAGCTATAATAAGCAACGAAACTTTGCATTGTTTATTATCTAAAAATCTTGCAAAGACTGCATCAAGTACGGTTCCGTGACTTGTAGTGGCTTCTTCTGGCTTATTAATCATTTGTAATTGTAATTTGGATTGTAGAAACGATAGTAAATTTTTAGCTCGATCAGAAGCAAAATTAACATTAAAACCTCCGGTTAAAATTAATCTTCATTAACTAAAGCAGAACCTTCTTGTGTATAATATAAAAGCTGTTTATGAATAAATTGAATACTTGAAATACTTTTGTTTGGAGATATATATATATATGTTGGCAATAATAAATTGTTTCTTTGCTTCATTGAGACAATGAACTATACACATTTCACCAATATCGTTTTTGTGTAGCTGTATTAAAGCTTGTAGCATTATTAACATGTAATCCTATACTTGGAGTGACACTATTTGTGCAATCAAGATCATTCTGATAAACTGCTACGCTTCCTGCTCTTATATTTTGACGCTTTAATTGCACAATACTTTTAAAAGATGGAATAATTAGTATCATTTTTGCCCCCCCCCCCGGCAAAAATCACCTGCGACCCTGACCGCACACTTTATTGGATCCCCCTCTCCCAAAATAACTAATTTTTTTAACGAGTGCTTGTTTCAAAGTTGAAGTCAGTTTAGATTTTATTCTGTGATGCACAAATTAAATGTTTATTTATTATTTTTTGTTTTCTCGGCCCTCCCCAACCCCGGCGTTGCGGAGTCTGTGGGGATGAAGTTCGTTTAAAATATGTACAAATTATCACAGTTCAAAACCCTAAATAAAGCGAGATATTTTTAGTATAACTAATCGCAAAAATGTTTTTGTTTTGAAAATAAATTTAAAGATTAAATGCTGTTTTGAATATATATTGTTTACAATGTTATTGGTATTATATTGTATTATTAACCTCACCTTTCGTTAGGAGATTGCGTTATGTTGCGACGATCATCAATCTTCTGTTAGTTTCATTACTTTTTCTACTATCACTTAACGCTTAAAGCTGACCCAAACAGTAAAGAAACAAAATTTCTCCGACCATACGCGCTTCTGTCGTATGCGCGAACGAAAGGAATGCCAGACGAGAGTTGCGCCGTTACGGGCGTTATGTCACAAATCGGTTTACCTTCCCATAAGAAGTTATCACTCAAAAAATAGCCTATAGCCTTCCTCAATAAATGGACTATTCCACACAAAAAGAATTTTTCAATTCGAAACAGTAGTTCCTGAGATTAGCGCGTTCAACCAAACAAAATCTTCAGCTTTATACTATTATTTAGTTATTAAGAAAAATAAGAAAATGATACGTATATAATATTTTTCACGAACCATTTTCAGCATCGTTTAGGATTTTCTCTGAAAAGTACTCTCGAGAGTTGCCTCATGGCTGATTCGAACCTATGCCCACTGAATCGCAAAACCCACACTTTCAAGTCAAGCCACCATGGCTACTCATATTCTGCGTTCCAAACATTTTATATTATGATGTAAATTTTCCCGTTTTTATAACATTTTTTATTGCGACTCCACTCCTCTTAGTCATAGCGTGATGTTATATAGACTATAGCCTTCCTCAGTGAATGGACTATTCAACAGAAAAAGAATATTTCAATTCAAACCAGTAGTTCCCGAGATTAGCGCGTTCAAACAAACTCTTCTGCTTTATATTATTAGTATAGATAGATTATGCTTAGTTATTTGAACGAAGTCAAAACTTAAAAAAAAGAAAGAACGCCCTTCGATTAAGGTTTTGCAGCAGCAGCATGGGGTGTTTCCGAAAAATTGATTTTTAGATCGTATGTTTATTTTTCGTCAGTAGCCGGCCCGCTAGGCTTCAATATGAGGGAGGAGTTTCTTCACGAAGAAGAAAGTTCTCGCATACTGACAGAAAAATAATCCACAGAAATAATATCTAAGATAAGATATTGAAGAGAAGTGTTTTTATTTTTGAAAATTTATACGATTTTTGTTATCACAGGCTGCTTGAACTGTTATGGCTTAGATGACAGCACATGTTTATCATTTAATCCCACGGTTAATTACAAAATCAGTTAAACTGAGTTGTATTTTTAAGCGTAACTTTTCGAATGTAGTAAAAATGTAGACTGGCTACTTGTTTTTTCCGAAAGAGGAAAAAAAAAATAATAGTTTACACATCGAGTTTTTTGTAATTTGAATGTTTTGCTTAGTATTCTAATGTTCATAGTTTAACTAAATGAAAAGCGTAATTTCAATTAAGGGTAGTAATTATTTTATTTGTACAAAGGGTCAAAAACTTCATCAGAAAAATCTACATTTCAGTATACGATTTTTGTTTCTGAGCAAAAATTAGTCTATTTTAGTCTGAAATCTTAAACCTGATGCTTATACTTTCGCTTATATCATGCTTTAGTTTTCTGATCTAAGCCCTAAGTTTCAAAAGCAGAAGAGAAAAAAAAACCTTTACAATTAAGAAACAATTTAGCTACGGGTTGCATCAAGTTTTCGTAACAGCAAGAAGCATTCGAATCTCATTTATTTTATTTCCTCACTTGTGTTGTTTATTGTATTTTAAGTGATCATGTAATGCATGATTAGTCTGGTTTCTCTATACAGATAGTCCGGGCTGGGCCCGAATACTTATTCTTCTGGTTACCAGTCGGACGCTCTGCCGATCGAGACATTCAACTCTGCCAGTTACAGCGCAAGTTAAGCTTATAAAATTAAACGAAAACCTCAGTCCGGTGCTTTAAAACAGATTTTTTTTGACCAAAAAAAAAAAAAAAAAAAAAAACATTTTTTTTTTTGAACTCGGGTGTATTTTTCTTCATTAGCCTGCACAATAGGTTTTAAAATGAGGGGCAAAACAAAGAAATAGATCAAGAAATAAGGTAGATCTTGTGTAGAAACAAAAAACAGTCTTCAAAAATAATATGTAAGGATTATTCGTTAATTTATAAAAAAAATATGACAATGATACTTATATATATATACTTTTTTACAAATCATTTTAAGCAACGTTTAAGATTTTTTTCCCGAAAAGTGCCCTCGAGATTTGCCTCATGGCTGACTCGAACCTATGCCCACTGGATCACAATGCGGTTCGCGGTGCCCGCGTCTTCAAGTCCAGCCATCGTGGCTACGCATATCCTGCTTTCTTAGCATTCTATATTATAATTAAATTTACCCCGTTACGCGTGTTATGTCAGAAATCAGTTTACCCTCCCATAAGAAATTATTACTTCAAAACAGTTGTAGCTGACTAATAAGCTAGTAGATTTAAACTAGTAGATTTAAACCATTGTTTGAACATTCAGGGAAATTTATGAAAATGACATTGATAAGACAATGATGGGGCACCTTGTGTACCCTTTATGAGGCACTCGTGTTTCTCAGATATGGCACTTGTGTACTCCGGATGAGGCACTTGTGTACCCAGGATGAGGCACTTATGTACCCAGGATGAGGCACTTGTGTACCCAAGATGAGGCACTTGTGTACCCAGGATGAGGTACTTGTATACTCCGGATGTGGTACTTGTGTCAGATGCTAACTGTTCTGATACTCCATAACATTAAGATTATTGTTAAAATTTAAATATATATAGTATATATATAAACATTTAAAATTACTATTTTCTACATAAACAAATTTTAAATTTTTTCCTAATTCTTTAATTGTTTTTTAAAAACAACTTCATATTACCAAACAAGAAATCTCAGACGCAAACCATTTTTATTTGATTGAAAACATAAGTTTAAACTAAATTTTTGAAGTACATTATCATACTCTATATAAAATTAAAAATCAGCTACTGATAAGGATTATCTGCATAAAATTAACTATTATTTATATTTAATTGCAGTATTTTAATTTTTTTTCTGTTATATATCGGGAAACGTGGTATTTAATGTGCGTTGATTTTTTCTTCCTTTTTTTTTACATTTCAATAAAATTTGCAGATTAGAATATGCAACCAAATTTTAAGTTTTTTTTTATCAGGGTTATTAGAAAAAGTCTTAATGGAATAATACCGTATAGTTTAAATGCACTTAGCACATGCTACTAATCCTTCAGTGTAACTCGTTTTTATGTATAGGGGAAAGGTAGGCACATGTGAGCACGGTGCAAATATAAACACGGTAAGTTTCGCTAAGATAACATCAAGAAAAAAATCTTGAACAATTCTCAAGTAATGGCAGAACAAGTCCTACTTCTTGGACAAAGTTTTAAAGCAATGAGCCAGTTTATGTTTCTGTGGTGACAACTTCTTTGTTTTAATTGCTGTTGTATTTAATTTTATCGCCGTCTTCTTCACATGAAAGCATATTTTAAACTAATTGCTAAACCAAATTTCATTATGGCAAACCCTTTCATGAACACCCAAGAAAGTTTGACAACTTTTAAATTTTTTAATTTAATTAAGTATTGTTTATTTTTAAAAATTAGTTCTAAGGAAGATGACGGGGCATACTTCATGTAGGGGCACATGTGAACACTTCCCATTTCGTTTCCACTCTGTAATACACATATTAGTGTAGGAGTATTATAACTGTTAACAATGTGTAAATATTTACAACTATTATTTTTCAACAATCAGTTTGTAAATTTATTGTTAATTAGAATTACATTATTATTATTCAGTTATTTTATCATTTTTTATTTTTAAATTTTTTTCATACTAAAGAGTTGGCCAAGAATTTAGTGTTAGATACTATTTACAAGAAAAAAGCCAAAATATTTTCCCTTAACTAAAAACTGAAGTTTAAAATAGTTTTAAAACTTATCACCATACTCTGTACGGAGCTTAAACGCACTATATAAGAAGAATGAACTTTACATAAAAAATTCCTTGTATTGTTTAATTTTATAAGTTTTCTCTTTGTTCGTTCAGTGCAGAACATGCTACGAATTTTTAAAATTTGGCAGTGAGCAAAGTTATACAATTTGAATTTTTTTTTTCTTATTGACAGTTTCTCTACAATTTAAACTTAAACAGTATAAGTTCAAATCCGTCACTGTAATTGGTATATGCGTATCGGTTTCATATTCAAGAGTTTTGCATTGAAATATGATGCTTGCCCCCTTATAGGGGCACTTTTTCTCTGAGAAACTGATAACATTTTTCGAGAAATTTAGGAGGGAAAAAAAAATTCACATGTGCCACCCTTTCCCCTATGTTTTATGTTTTTCTCTGAAAGGCAAAGATCGTCTTTTTTTTTTTTTTTTTTTTTTTTGAGCGTACTTCTATGTGCCTTCTTAGGCATGGTCACATGTGTTCACATTTGAGAAATTAAAGGTTAATTTTTAAATATCATAAATTAAAAAACAAATTTCATTAAAAAATTCTAAACAAAGAAATAAAGACAGAAAATTTGTTCACGACGAAAAGAATACTTTTTAAACAAGTTGTCATTTTTGTTTTCAGAAATTAAATTTTTTTTTAATAAAATGAAGAAATGAAACAAGGAAAGTTCCATGTGCATGCCCTATCTCGTTAAATAAGAATTTATTAATAGTTATTAAGCCTTTTTGTTCATTTACGAACGTTAAAAATTATATGAAACATTTACTTAAAAATTTACATAATTTCTTTTGAAATATATTTTAAGAATGAGTTTAAATTAAAAAAAAAAAAGAAAAGGGAAATAAACTGGTTACTTATCTCCCTTTATTAATATTTTTTTTCAAAAAATACGAATTAAAGTATGTATGTATATATATATATATATATATATATATATATATATATATATATATATATATATATATATATATATATATATATATATATATATATATATATATATATGAACTCTTTAAAAAATCAAGAGTTCTCCCTGAATTTAAATAAATAAATAAGAAAATAAAATAAAA
The DNA here is from genome assembly GCF_026930045.1 of Uloborus diversus. NCBI lineage: Eukaryota > Metazoa > Arthropoda > Arachnida > Araneae > Uloboridae > Uloborus > Uloborus diversus. The sequence continues at coordinate 101,015,208 of NC_072734.1, forward strand.
ATGTAAAAAACCTATATTTGTTTTGGAGAAAAATCTGAAAACTTCGTTTCAGAATGTATTATTAAAGCTGAACTTGTTATTGTACTGCTGAACTGCAGCAAATATTCTATGGTTACTATAAAATTGATTATAGAAGAACTCGGGAAATTCTGTACTTTTTATTTTGTTAAGTTTAACATTTCACATCTTCGTATTTTTTTTTATAATAATAATATGGTATATATTGGTTGTAATTTTTATTCTGAAGCTGTAACAGAAATTTTCATCATCAAACATCTAAACGGTTTCACTAAGTTTGTTTCCTTTGAGTAAGTTAATTTGCTATTTTCGTTTATAACTCAGAGTCAATGTTTTAGATGATGAATGAAGCATTAAGGAAAATTATCCGATGCTTGTTTCATCCATCATGCTACAGTGCTGACAAGCGCGTCTAGTTTGTTTCTCTGCATTAGGGTTACATTAGCAAAGAAATCAAATTTACAGAGTTTACGGCTGGGAGTATTTTAATACTAAAACTCAGGAACGAAATTTGTCCCAAGTTGTTGACTTGGGGAGAATTTTGCGCGCATGAGGGAGCTCGGTAAATGATCCTGACCAAGTCCATACGATATTGTAATAATGGAAAAAATCTACGTAAGTAGCAATTAAATAAGCATAGGATTATTCCATGTGAGATGATCCAGAATTTTATAAAAATGACAGCCACCATTTCCGATTTTTATTGAATTTGCTGTACTCGTAGGCTTTTTGATGCTGATTATGAACAAATACATTGTACTGATAAAGAGATAGAAAAATTATGAGACCTCAAATATATACTAAGACACTATATCTGCTGCCATTTTGAATGACATGAAGAATGTTATTCTGCGTTGGGCAAGAAACCGCAGTATCTGCAGAAATGAGTTTTCGAGACATTTAAAGAAACGCGTTTTGGATTCAATACTAACACTATGGAAATGTTGGAATTCGTCGATTTATTAAAGCTTTTTTCTTTCAGCGGAAACCAAGTAATCAAGTTTCTACAATAAAACTAACGTTCAAACGTTGACAAAATGACAAAAAAATGAAAAAAAAAAAAAAAAATGCAGTTACTTGCCCGCAGCAGAATTAATGAATATAACTTCCTCAAAAATTTTGACACATCTTCAATTCTTTTCTTATGGTGTTTAAAATAATGTAAACTTCAATTTAAATCTGATTTATTTTGAAAAACTGTCTTTCATTCTTTTCCTGAGAGTGTTTACTGTCTATTTTCTTGTTCGACGATGATTTATAATGACTCGACGATGGTGAGTAATTTTAACTGAAATGTATTTACAATGAGCCCCTTTCAATTTTAACCAAATTTTATCCACAAATACCTCTAAGTGTGTCTTAACACTTTGGCTATTCATTGGTAATCATTCAAAACAATTTTTATTTTCAGTTAAAAGTATTAAACTTCATTAAGAAAAATAATGTTTATTATACTCTGTGTTTCCCACAAAATGAAAGCCAACACATATATAAGGAATCACAGCATAAGAATTTAGTTATCTTTCAAAATATATACAAGCATCAGAATAAGTAGTCAATATTATCAACCAGTAAAGGTACTTACTACTTTGAGTTACGGAAGATTCCAAAGATATTGAAGTTTAGTCTGAACTTATATGTTAAAACTTAAAAATGAATAATCGTATTAAGAATCATTAATCAGATCAACAATAACATGAAATATACTAATCCTGTGTATTTGGACTTACCAAACTGATGTAATTGCAAATATTTGATCAAAGTAAACATCAAATAGTGTTGCATAAATTCTTTGTTGTGTGAACTGCCAGAAAATAATTGAAAATATTTCCTTGTAGTTTGCTTTATTCAAAATTTATATTATTTTATTATTTTGCAGTATATTAATTTTTCGCAGTATATTTTACAAAGTAATCAATATTTTTTCGAGTTTTTTAATTGCTACAAAATTTTAAAATAGTAATCGCAGATTATATCTATTACAATGAAACGAACAGTATCTTATAATTTTGGTTTCCTTATTCAAACTAGTTTCTAAAATTAGAATTTTCCGATTTTTGAAGCATATTTTACTTTAAAACTTTATTACCAGTTCTACATCCCCTTTGAGCTGTGGTCTTGATATCAGCTGTACAAAGAGTAAGGAAACGAAATTCACTTAAAGAAGTGGCTGAATGTTGGCTTATGAGGGTAGAATATGAGGACCTGTACTTATGATACTTGGTTTCTCAAGTTAAGAAATCATTGTCAAATAAATTAAGTAATTTATTACAAGCCTATTCTATATTTTTAGTTAGGCACTAAATTAAGGGGTCTAAGGACCTTTAAACTTCAAAATTTTCGATTTTCTGGAAAAAATATATGTTATGCACAGTTTAATTCTGAACAATTTGATACCTTATTTATTACTATACGCCAAAAACTTTTCGAGTTATTGTAAAAATGCCTAAACTTTCCCCGTAGAGATTTATGTTAACAGCAGCTGTTTAGGCCTCTTTTTCTCAGGTGCCGGTTTCTTCGGTTTTCTCGTTTTGCGCGCATGATATCTCAGAAAGTTTTTTATATATGTCCGTAAAACTTTTAATGTATGTTTATCTGGTTTATATTTATGACCTGAACCTAAATTTACTTATTTTTTTAAAAATATGTATTTATTTTTTTGAAATTTGGTAAGTTCATATCGAAAATTTCCAAAATTTTGGGTAAAAAAATATTTATTTTTAAATATTAACTTTAATTTTTTAGTTGAAATTTAGGTTCAGATCGTTAAGCTGTATCAGACAAACATGCATGAAAAGTTTTACGGAAATATCTAAGAAATTTTTTGAAATATCATGCGCGCAAGAAGAGAAAACCGAAGAAATCGGCACCTGAGAAAAAGAGGCTTAAACAGCTGCTGTTAACATAAATCTCTACGGGGAAAGTTTACGCATTTTTACAATAACTCGAAAAGTTTTTGGCGTATGGTAATAAATAAGGTATCAAATTGTTCAGAATAAAATTATGCATAACATATATTTTTTCCAGAAAATCGAAAATTCTGAAGATTAAAGGTCCTTAGACCCCTTAAGCTGTCTAAAACAGAAACACACACACATACAAAAATAATAATAATAAAAGTATAAAAAACGTACTGAGAGATTGCTCAAGAGAGTAGAATATAATGCCTTGCATTTCTAATACTTAATTTCGCTAAACAAATAAAGTACGTTTTTTTTTCTTCAAAACTCATGACTTACCCTAGAAACATACATTTTTTGTTTAACACTCGGTTAACTTGTCTTAAACAGAAACGTAACAAGAAGTTCCGTCCAGAACTAAACGAGCCTTATTTTCTCGTATACCAATATCGACTTTCTGGTATCTGATCGAAATTCTCAAAATTAGCTGAAATCGTAAATTATTTATACCATAATTTTAAAAATATTTTAAGTCGATTTCAAGAAATAAAATATGCCGCGTTCATCTAAAGAATTAGATGCGTAAAAAATAAATAAACGAACAAATAAAGTAGCAGCACCTTTTAAACAAAGCAGCAATTAAATTTTTTATCTACTAAAATTTATTCAATGAAAAAAATCTTTAGCCGTATTCAAAAAATAAAAAAAAATAAAATTAAGTTCATTAAAATAAATACATCACATAAAAATCGTTTGTTTTTCCCCTGTTGCCAAAAAATAATTTTAAAACAGAATTAAAGCAATTTAAAAATAAATAAAATCAATAAAATGTCAACTTAAAGAACTAACTTTCACTGTCGAAAAAAAAAATCGCCTGCGCATATCTTTAAGTAGAAACATAAAGGACTCCGAATTTCTCCACCAAAAACTGAATACATTAACTAAAACTTTTGAGTGAAAATAAAAACAAATCATATGTACAACAATTATTTTACAGTAAAACCTGACTGCGGAGTCGCTCTTATTTTGGGACAAAAGAGTCGGATGCGGGAGTCGAAGGTTTTTTTCTACGAAGTTTGATTGAAACAAATTCGCCTCCAAGCTTGGGATTGCCTTAAAATTTTCCCTAGGCGCTAATGTTAAGTTTTTTCGAACTGTTCAAAATTTAATGAAAAATTGTTCCAATCAAAAAGTGAAATATAGGAATGAGATGGCCTCGCCGATATCTTTTGAACAAAAAAAAAAATGTTCTAATAGGACTTATTCACTCAAAGGTTATTAGGTTGGGGGAGGGGAGGGGTGACAGACAGACAGATTTTTTTTTGTTTTTCGATATTCATTTACTTATTTTATTGATTTTCGACTTTTTTTTGTTTTTTGTTTTCCGTGATATTTTCAAGATGCATTAAGCCTTCTTTCATGTTCGTTTCTTCTTTCTCTGACTTTTACTGGGAAAGTAGGCTAAAAATTAGGCAGAAAAAAGAAACTAATGTTTAGAAATTGCAATTTGTTTCGATTCTTTTTGATATGCAAGGAGAGAAATGCTAAATATAGATTATGAGAAACCAAGCAGTACATTTTTATGCTACCAATTCAAAAGAAGATCGAGTTTCTTGTTCCCAGAGACAAATAAATAAGAAAGTTGCACAATTTTTAATGGAAATCTTTAAATTATTTTTTTATCCACATACAGTTATACCCTACATAAAACTATCGAAACCTCGCAGTGGGATAGTTCATAAAATGAAGAAAAACTTCACAAATAGTTGCATAAGGAAACAAAAATAACGATTCCATGCTTCAAATAGCTTTCACCAGAACATACAAATTATTTTGAGCCTTCATACCGTTTACGAATCGACTTCAACATAAATTTCGCAGTTTACCAGAGCGTTAAATTGAAATTTGAAACGTGACCGCGAATTAAGACGCAACGCTAGAAATCAATATTTTTCTCATTAGTTTATTTCGCGCATCTAAGATCAAAACGGGAAATTTCAGTTGCGAAAATTTTGTGACTGATAAATTTTAAATCCTTTTTTGCTCTGTTTGTAATGGCAAACAATTTTTCAGCGTTTTCTTCTAGATTAAAATTGTTGCATAGTTGTTGTTGCTCAGTTATAGTTTAAAATATTAATTTTTAAAACTGAAAAAGCAAAGTGTTATGAAAATAAGAGTTTACATATTCCAAACTGAAAATTCGAAAATATGTGCCGTCAGGTTTTAATTATGTCACTGTAAATTAAAGAAGAAAAAAAGACACACAATAGAGTGCACATTTAAAGTAAAGAATTGAAGACTTCGGTGCAACAACTTCGGTGGTTTTGTAATTTGTACTGAAATATAAATATCGTTCGTTTGGAAAAAGAATGCCACAATATGAAATTTTAAATTTTCGCCTTTTTTTCGCTTAAAGGGCTTTAAACGACGTAAATTTCATAGGAAAAAAACAGCATATTTCTTTTTTCTAATTTTAACCACTGGAGGGCACAGCAAAAATAACCTTTTTTACAGCAAACTTCCTGAAGAGTTACACTTCAAAAGCTTCTCCTGTAAAATTTCATTTCTTCGTATTGAGGAGTTCTTATTCCAAATGAGCAATATGAATAAATACATGAAATGTCATTCCAAACCAAGAACGAGACATCTACAGCCTTAATTTCCTCACACATTAACACTATAAAGACTGAAATTTATTGTATAACTAGAAAGGGCCAGTGTGGCACTACCCATTTTCGGGGGGAATTCTTTCAAAAATCTTCCCTAGTGTGTGCACATTTTTATGACTAAACGAAAACTCAGTTCGTGATTATTATTTTCAGTTTTTCTGTCTTTACTCGCCAAAAGGTGAATTAGTTTCTCTTTCCAAGAGCAATGGCTACCGTTTGGCTGTAAGCAATCGGTAGTGTTTATAGCATTTCGATATCCAACTGGCTGCATTAGGGAGCTGTAGGTAAATGTAGAGTGAATCGCTCTTTTATGCTACAACAATTAGGAGAAAAAAACCCTTTCTTTATTGTAAAATAGCTTAGGGGCCACAGTTGCCCCTCCCGTCTTTCTAGACATGAAAATTAATATTTATAGTGCTATGAGGCGAATGATTAAATGATTAAACAAGCATTCAAATAGAGTCATATAATGAAAAGTCGAAAAGTTCCATTAAGCTTCGTTAAATATTATTTGAGCTATTGAACAATGAAAAACGCTATTTTCAGTGTTTGAGAAAAGTAGCTGTAACAATTTACACTTTAGGAGAAGAACGATATAGCTTCTATGTAGGGGAGACCAGGACTGGTATGCGAAGGGGTATGTGTGCAAGTATTAAATATTTTTATCGTTTTTGGTTTGACAGCTCTGAGTGAGCTGTCGCTTAACCGCGTAACTGCTTCGCTACTGTCAGTGTATTTTCAGTGAAATCTGCCAAACTGATCGTGTTGTGCGAGAGAAAGTGGGGTTTTTTTTTTCGCCGTGTTAAGTAATTTTTTTCACCTTTGGTAATTTTCTTGCAAAACATACAATAGTAGAGTAATTTACTAAAAGTTATTAATATTGAATAGCCTATGCTTCTACGCAACAAATGACGTCCTATTCAGATTATTTTATGAAACCGTTTTTAAACTAGTGTAGCTTGATTTCAATACGGCGAGTTGAAACGTACAAAAATTTGTACGTAAAGTTCATAAATTTGCAATCACAATTGTATTTTAAGTTTAAAATACTAAATCTATTTTCAAACAATGTATTTCAGGATTAAAGCATGAATGTAAAACTAACATGTAATTTTGTCTCTTTAAAAAGAAAAATGAAATATTAAACGTTTTAAATTTGAAGATACGTAATTAAAAAAAAAAAAAAAAAAAAAAAAAACTTTCTTCAAGAAAAAAAAAATAGAAACTATTTTCTACATTGAAGAATGCATGGATTTAGAACATATTGTATCATTATTATTTTGTGGAATTTTTTATGCGTGTGTGTGTGTCAAGATATATTTTCGCAAAACAATAAAATGTTATCTGTATTTACGATTTTGACAAAAATAATTTCGTGAAAGACTTCATGATTTCATTCTAATCAATTCAACACAGCTTTCTGCATTGAAATCAGTTTGCTTAAGTAGCATTAAAAAGAAATTAAGCATTTGAAAAGATCGAGCAGCTCCGAGTCGAAGTTAGCCTCCAGACACTATTCTGCAGAATCTGTGGAAAGGCTTTCTATCTTCCGGAGGTGCCGGCTAAACCCACATACGTTTCTCCCTAAGCATTACTCCAGATCATATACGACCTTATCCTAAAGCTGGAGAGGGTCAGATCAAAAAGGATGGAAACAAAAAAAGGGCTACAGCAATACTCTTTAATAATCCAGTCAAAAAGGCTCTTCAGGAATAAATAATCGCAGCAGGAAAACGTAATAATCATAAGTCGCCAAAACATGCAAAAAATCTCTGAATCCAAGAAAAAAGGAATATAAACTTAAAGGTAACATAAAAAAGAAGAACGGGGGCAAGTAAAATAATTCATTTCAAATAACGTTTGCATTTTTAAGCATTTGCTTTTAAAATCAAAGTTAAATCTTTTATAGGGTGTAACACGTCTAATTTTAAAGCAATTACAATACTAATTTCGCTTCTTTTTCCTTCATTGGTAAGTTTTACTTGCTTATTTAAATCACCATTGACGCTTTATGTGAAAATTTCTGTGTCTATTATGATTTTTTCTCAATTCGCTAACTTACCTCATAAGTCTCACCAACTTACCCCGTGACGGGGCAAATGTGCGAACTCTGCGAAGGTTTGCAAAAAAAATGTAAAAAATTGACAAAGCATAGTACTGTCAAAAATAAATACGACTTTATTGCTAATACCATACAGAATATCCAAGCAAAAAAAGAAAAATTTTCTACTTTATTTACAACCTTTAAAAAAATAAAATTTAAAAAGTTCGCCAATTATCCCCGTTCTCCCCTACCTCAATTGTTGTTTGTCAATTAAAGTGCTTTTTCTAACTCAAAAACTCACATTAGCTTCTTATAACCAGATATTATTTAAAACCTCATAAATATAATAGCGAATTTACAGATCGAGTAGCGCTCCTGACGCCATCAACAATGAAACACTGCTACATTTTGATAATTTGATAATATTTTTTGGTAATGTTTAACATGCAAGGAAATGCTTTATTTTGACACGGCTGAACTGGATCCGGCAACTTAACTGATTTACTTGTAAAATTGTCACTTCAGGAGAACTAAGAAACGGAAAAGTGGTCAACAATGAACGCTATCGACTGGAGTTTCGAGTTAATCTACTAGAGTTAGGGTTACAGTTTCAACTAGCAAAATATCACCAAACAGGCAATTGCTTCGTTTGAATGTAGAAGCAATTTTCACCCGTCATACCTTGACGGACGTTTTTCTAGTTATTATTAAAAAGAGAGTAAGAACGGAACAACTTAAATACACAAAAATTAATTTCACATTGTTAAAAAAAGATCGAATTAAAAACGCATGGCAATAGTTTTCATACATGAAAATTGCAATGTACTATTGAATTTACAGACTAAATTTCGAAATATGAATTTTTATTTTTTTTCTTCTGATTTCTAAATGTCATAAAAATATTTATCTGTCCTTTTCTTACAGAGCGGTCTTACAATTTTAGTATTGTCCATACAACGCATTTTCCCTCCTCTTTGCCAACATATCTGCTCTGAAATGAATTCTTCAAATAATCATAAATACAGTTAAATTAGTAATAAGAAAAAAAAAGAAAAAAACATACACCATGTAATAATCCGATTAAATATTCTTGGAAAATGATAAAGCATTTAACGGAATAATCTGCTTCAAATATTCTATAGAACAGTAAAGCGACGGGGATTAACAATAAATCACATTAAGAAGGTAAGCTTCTTAAATTATATGTTAATCAAAAGAAAAAGCAAATGTTTGTGCTGTAGTGCAGAGTTTTTCTTTTTTTAAAGTAAAATAAGTAGCTATATTAACACATGAAGCAATCAAAAGGAATAACTATTTCATATTACCCAAAAAGAAATAAATAAAAAAATTCTACAATGATCTACAAAGCTTTGTTACAAATAAATGCAAAGGTAAAAAAAGAAAAAACAAGAATAAAACGCGCTGTATTTAGTTTTTAACTAAGCTTTATACAAAACTTCATGGTTGTAAAAAGATTTCATTAGTTTTAAACCCATTTTTTTTTATGAGGATCAATATGTATGCACACTATATTATTGGCGCGCCAGTGACAATAAAATAAACAATAAACTGATATTAAATATCAATCAATATTTAAATGTAATACGAAATTTACCATTCTGCAAAATCAAAATACTTCTTACTTCAGTACTAGGAATTTATATAACGTAACACAAAGTGAATAAACATTACTTCACTTAAATTGATATAATTTACCAGAACTCAAAAGTATGTTAAGATAATAATAATTTTTAATTATGTGTAAAACTATTAGCCGGGGAGCTAAACGACAAAAATCAATGGAAAACTGCAAATTATGATAAGAAGATGCCACTTGGTAGGAACGTTGTTTATGACTATAAAATAAAATTAAGACCCAGAGGCACTTTAAAAAACCATTTAAAACCAAGATGGCGGCGTTTTTTAAAACGGCTACCCATATTAGAGTTTTTTTAATATATGTCGTACAAAAGTGGTTTTTATATAGAATGATAGGTTTTTCAGGTCACAGATTTCATTTTGTATGTTGAAAATAAGCTAAATGTTCATTTTGGTGCATTTTTTTAAATATAATTTTATTACTTACAAAAGAGATTACGTGCTTTTCAAAGTACCAATATAAAAATAGGAAAAATATATTAAATGCAAATATGGTACAAAAGTATTAGTACTACGTCGTTAATCAAACAGTGCTTCATTCTTCGCATTAATTTTTGCATAATAGAGTAAAGGACAGACCAACACTTCTGCAGCTACACTTGTTCTTGCCGATTTTGCAGGTGCACTTTTTGAGCCCAGAGCATGAATCAGAAATATCCGGTTACTCAGACCATTTCAGCTGCCATCCAACCTTATTCACTTGGAGATTGTGCACATATGATATGTTTGTGAGCTAGTCCCCAAATGTGTCCAGCCTTGAAAGCGCTACGCAATACTTGTTGCAGGCAAACTTTCAAGTAGCTTTTTTTTTTTTTTTTTGTCATAAACCATTTTTTCCTTACATCATTTACAGTGTCGCTATTACTAGTGGAAAAGTACAGTAGTACTACAATTTACCTTTTAAAAATGTCAAAAATTTCGCTCGGTATAGATTTTTGAGATTGTGAAATAAATAAATAAATGCCACAGTTTCTTCTTTAAATATCACCCTTGCCTCCCAAGTGGATTTTATGGACTTTCCAGTGAATCTAGGAATGCTGTCACAAAACCTATGAAGACATGAAATCCTGGTAAAGCCTTTCTTTTACTTTTCTTTTCCAATAGCTTCATATATGACAAGCACTGCAATGGATTTGCTGTTGATTCCTGTTCCAAAAACAAACCATAGTTTATCTAGACTTAATGTTGACAAAGAAAAAAAGTAAGATATTGCTAAGACTAAGACATCTGTATTAACAATGCACACGACAATCTTCCTGTAACCGTTTTCTACCATGTTTTGAAGATGCAGTATCATTCTTGAGCTTGTTTCCTCTGGGCCAGGGCAAGTAACATCAATGAGGGAAGTTTTTGCAGTACTATTTCCTGTAATGTCGTCACCTACAGTCGTTAGAACCTGCACATTTTTTATGGTACTTACAGCTAAACGTACCTAACAGAGCAGAGAACCCTTCTTTGTTATTTGAATTTCTTAAAAATTCTGGCCAATTTTTAGGTAAAGTACCGCATGAAAGCACTTGTTTTCTTATTCCTGCTCCCCACTTCTCTCTAGTTTGACCTTTAATCGTTGGTGTAACATATATGCCCCAAATAAAATCAATTCTCTGGCATTGGAAAGTCTCAATATCTTTACAGACGTAAAGTTTAAATATGTTTTCATAGTAATCAACAAATGTTTTAGAGGTTCGTGGCGTTACATTACGCACGTCCGTTTTCAACCCATCTAAAAAGATCTTTATGATGCAGAGATTGAACTACCATCAGAGCTACATCGAACATTTATTTCAGGAGTTTAAGATAAGAAAATCTAATAGATTATTTTCAGCAATTAGTATTGACCAAGCACACCAACAAAATAATGCAATAGTGAAAGGAAATGGCGGTGCAATAGGATTGACACAGGATCCATCAGCACTTAGGCGTTAGGCGGTTCCTAGACCACAAATTAGCCGATTAATAATAGAAGAGTTTAAGTGTGATATTAAGCTAAAACATGAAGAAAATAGTCGACTCCATCTTGAGCAGCACCACTCATTTCAAATTAAATATTTTATTAAGGTTCGAGCTCTTTATAGCACTTTGAAAGAACTTGGAAATCCATTTTTGGAAAATGACCAGAACCTTATCGTAATCGATAGAAGGATTATTGTGCAGTGATGTCAATTCCTTTTTATGTACACTTTTTTTTCGACTTTTACTGCAGCTGAAAATCCCATAGCTATTTGTGTTTTTTTTGCCCCCCCCCTACTCTACTTATAAGCCTCAACCGTCACCACTGCTGTTAGGTACGTTAGCTGTAAGTACCATGACACATGTACAGGTTCTAACGACTTTCGATGAAGACATTAAAGGATTTCCCCCATTGATGTTACTTGCTCTGGCCCAGAAGAAACAAGCTCAAGAATGATAGTGCATCTTGCAAGACAATGATAGAAAACCGTTTCAGGAATATTGTCGTGTGCATTGTTGATGCAGATGTGTTAGTTTTTGCAATATCTTACTTTTTTTCCTTGTCAACATTAAGTCTGGATAAACATTGGATTGCTTTTGTAACAGGAAACAACAGCAAATGCATTACACTTCATGCCATATATGAAGCTATTGGAAAAGGAAAAGAAAAGCTTTACCCGGATTTCATGCCTTCATAGGTTGCATTCCTAGCTTTACTTTGAAGTTCAAAAAATCAACTTGGACGGTATGGATGATATTCAAAGAAGCAACAGTGGCGTTTTTATTTATTTTGCAACCTGAAAGGTACGTAGTAGTTCTACTGTACTGCTCCATTAGTAATAGCGTAATTGTAAATGAAGCAAGGAAAGAGTTGAATGTGACAAAAAATCGGCCACTTAAAAGTTTGCCACCAACAAAGTATTGCGTAGTGCTTTCCAGGCTGAACACATTTTGGGACAAGCTCACAAACATATTATACGTGTACCATCTCCAAGTAAGTAGCGTTGGATGGCAGCTGAAATGATCAGAGTTACTGGAAATTTCTGATTCGTGCACTGAGTTTATTAAGTGCACCTGCAAAATCTGCAAAAACAAGTGTAGCTGCAGAAGTGCTGGCCTGTCTTGCACACTACTATGCAAAATTTAATGCGAAGAATGAACCAGTGTTTGACTAACGACATAGTACTAATATTTTGGTACATATTTGCATTTAATATTTTCCCTATTTTTATATTAGTACTTTGAAAAGCAAGTAATCTCTTTTGTAAGTAATAAGATTATACTTAAAAAAAGAACCAAAATGAAGATTTAGCTTATTTTCAACATAAAAAATGAAATTTGTGACCTAAAAAGCCTATAATTCGATACAAAAACCTCTTTTGTACGATATATATTAAAAAAACTCTAATATGGGTAGCCATTTTGAAAAACGCCGCTATCTTGGATTTAAACGGTTTTTGAAAATGCCTCTGGGTCTTAATTTTATTTAATAGTCATAAACAACATTCCTACTAAGTGTTATCATAATTTGCAGTATTCCATCGGTTAGCTCCCCAGCTATATGTAATATAGTTTGCTTCAAACAAAAGAAACATTTAAAACCAAATATTTATCCAAAATATCGGGGATTTAAAAAGCAACCATGGTACAGAATGAACATAAATTAGCAACATTTAAAATTAAAAAATTAAAATGACTAAAATTTACAGTACACTCCCGATTATCCACGAGTCAATCAACAATCAAGAACATGTATCGCAGAAAAAAAGCAAATGCCAATGGCTGATATTTTGTCGAAAAATTGTAAATTTAAACTCAGTTCTTTTCTTTTTATTTATTTACTAGTGGTACCAGCATGGCTTTGCCCGTAATAGAAAAATTAAAACGTCTTTTGGTTCGCCTGTATATTTACAAATAATGTATGGTGAATTTTCTCGCCAATTGGCTTGTACCCATGTTACGGTTCCACGTTATGATAAATTTGTATCTCGCCAATTGCCTTGTGCCCATGTTACGGTTCCACGTTATAATAATTTCGTAATTTACTCGTCCATCTTATGATAATTGTGTTCGTAAAATTGGAATAGAAAAAGAACCACATCGAATTTTCAAAAATCGCTTCGAGGTGCACACCCACATGCTACAAACTAACTTTGCTCCAAACTTCATGAAAATCGGCCAAACGGTCTAGACGCTATGCGCGTCACAGAGATCCTGACAGAGAGAGATCCGGACAGAGAGACTTTCAGTTTGATTATTAGTAACTAGTGATATCCGCACGGCTTTGCCGGTAGTTGAAAATTAAAAGGTCATTCGGTTCGCCTGTATATTTACAAATAATGGATGACGAATTTCTCACCAATTGGCTATGTTCATTCGCTCTCCCATTCCACGTCATGATAATTTCGTAGTTTACTCGTCCATTTTATGATAATTTTGCTCCGGAAAATACTTTTAAAATTGCAATAAAAAAAGAACAAAATCGATTTTTTGAAAAATCGCTTCGAGGTGCACACCCCCATACTACAAGCTAACTTTGTGCCAAATTTCATGAAAATAGGCCGAACGATCTACACTTAAAATCAAGAGTGCCACAGGGGTAAAGAGTTTTACCCTGGGGTGAAGAAACAGTGCCTCAGGGTGCAACAGAGGCTAGGAAGTGTCGTCAAGGTGCTTTTGGTTCCTCAGTGGGTGAACGACGTTAACAAAAGTGCTTAAAGACCATTCAATAGGAGAGCGACTCGTTGCGCATGCTCTCTGACTTATCGTCCAACGACAACTTCAGTTTGAATGGCGAACGAAGGAAGTTGCAACAAGATTTATGTACAAAACTGAAAATTTCGTGGATTAATCTTCGAAATCTCGCGTAAGTAAAGGCATTTGATCATATTGTAGCACTTAGAGCTTTCGAACATATTTAAAGTGTTTAAAGTATGTTGACAACTGCTTATTGTTCCGTTTACCTTATTAAATATTTAATATCTTGCTATTTGTATCCTGCAAAACTGTTACCTAAAACTATCTATCAGTTACTATCTTGAACAATAACATTAAAAATAAAAACGTTTAAATCAGCTGATAATTAAATAGTTAATTCCGGAATAAAAATGCATCGACGTAAGCAGCCTATATACTAATGTCTATTTCTTCTCAGTGAAATAACTACGTTGAGGAAACGAACAGAGCAGCAAAGGCGGAGAAAAAAAAAAACCCTCGTGAAAAGAAATCTCTCTCACTCAGTGTTTGACTCATGAGTTTCATATCACATCGTGTTTTGATTAATCTATCTTTCTTAGGCGTTATTGCATGAAGCGAATGTAGTTATCTACTCGTTTTTATTTTTAATCAGACGGAAAACTTGACGTTGGAAAGAAGGGCTTTCAAATTAGTACTTATCTTGTACGCATAAGGATACTCAATTATCGAATCTTATAATAAGTATTGATATGTTACGCTCGATTAAAATTTTAAACGTTTATGAAACGCTTTTAATTTCCCATGATTCTAATCTAATGTTACCTAATATTTCTGGTTGTTCAGGCAAATGATTGATAAATACCTTCCCAGTTCATTTTCAATACGGATCATGTAGTAAAAGTTGTCAACAACATATTAATTACTGAGCAATCGAAGTGTGAATATAAGAAAGTTAGTGCACGAACAGACAAATTAAAGTCATGAACACTTCTAAACTATGTTCGAAAGTTGAAATGTGATCAAATGCCTTCGTATATATAAATAAAAATAAATAAAACACAATCGTATTCAAAAACGCACACAACACGGGGGGGGGGGGGGGAATCTCTATAGGAAGCAATAAAGGTGCCATTTTCTCACCCAGGGTACCATCTTTCACCTACAGTGCACGTTGAGTGAAGGGAGCCAGTTTTTCACTCTCGCTAAGGGTGCAATTTCGGCTCCGTATTGGGTGCCGCTGGTGAACAAGCGTTTCACCCCTGAAAGGTGCCAAACGCAACCTGTAGTTTTAACAGTGTAGGCGCTATGCGCGTTACAGAGATCCAGACATCTTCCAGACAGAGAGACTTTGAGCTTTATTATTAGTAAAGAAGATTTATTTTTTGTGCTTTCTTCATCGTGCGTACACTTGTGCTTATCGATGTCAAATTCTATTGTGCAAAAATACAAAACATATTTACTGTACTGCATATATTTTCACTGTTTAAAGGAAGTATTATGCATATGCATCAACACAGCTGAGGGTTTGAGGAAGGACAATTTTTAACTTATTTGTCCTTTATTTTAGCCTTTTTGAGGTTTATCTGCGATTTTTATTATCCGCGGCACTTGTGCCACTTAACTTCACGGATAAGCCGGAGTTTACTGTATAAGAAAGTATAACGGAATTAAAAAATTGGTATTAACGAATAAAAGGTTGTACGAATTGTTTTTTTTTTTTTTTTTTTTTGCGCGGACTGAAAAACGCATTACATAGGGAATACTTTACGCAATAAACATTACTTTTATGAAGTACAATGGGGTCGTTTCCAATGTTTTAAAAGTATTTTTTTCTGAAAGAACATGCTTAATACCATAGGAGCTAACCATTTTATAAATAATTTGTTTAAGTTTAATATTTAAAAAAAAAAAAAAAAATACTTCAATCGGTGATCTTTCATTGTTTACATTTCTTGCCGATGACATCACAAATGATGAAATGCCATTCTGTGTTGCCGTTCACAGGGCAAAATATTTAATTCGCATCATTACTCACGTGTATTGGCAACGATATGATTGATAGTAAGCATAGAGAGCGTTTTTAATTCGCTTCTTGATTATTATAACGTGGAAACGCGGTACAAAGATGCGCCAAAAAGCATCATTTGTGACGTCATAAAAGTACTTTCTGCTGTATAAAACGTTCGAAATAGACGACTGCGTATGTGTCCGCAACCAGGACAAATACGCAGCATACAAAACCACGCCTTGTTTGAAAAATCGGACGTTTTAAAAAATTAATTGAAAAATAACTGTTGAGAAAATAAAATAATTTTCTGGGTCCATGTTATTTTTTTTTCTTATTCTGTCAATTTCAGTGACTATAAGTTCTACTTTTGACTGAAAGAAACAACCCCATTGAAAAACCCAATTTCAATTCCATGTATAGCTATTTACTTTAATCCCCCTGCGTTTTTAATTCACTTTCATTTGTCAACACAGCGCCTTCAAAAGGAGATTTAAAAAATGGGAAGGAAACTATTGAACAACGAATGATTATTTATTATTTAAAGAAAGGTCTTTTCATTTCAAATAACTTCTTTTAACTTCTCTCTACACCACTGACGCATCGTTTTCAGCTAGAAGCTGAACCTTTTTTCACTAAAAGACATTCCATTTAATTTTTTTCAATGTTTCAACGAGGTTTTTTCACCCTGAGTGGTGAAATAATGTTTTAGTTAATTAAATTTCCATTCTTAAACAAAAAGAATACTGAAAATGCAGAAGCTTAATTTAATTTAGCTAAGATAACAAGTTTTTGCGTTCAATCTCAAGTAATTAATGGTTTCAACGTGTACTACTCAAGCAATCAAAGCATTTCCGTTTTTATTTGGGATTTGTTTTTAAAATTTCTAGTTCGCGTCGGGTGTCAATGTTTTAATGTGCGCAGATTCTTATCATGAAGAATGTTTAATAAATCAATTCTACGCCAATTATTGACGATTGCTTACTCATTGGATTTAAATTTGACACGATCTATTAATATTAAAATAAAAGTCTACGTAACATACAGTGGACGTTCGATTTCTGAAGTCTTGGGGATCATAGAAAGTACGCATAAAATTGATTGTTCGTGAAATCGAACTGTGATTAGAAATGAAGAAATATCTTTGGACAGAAAAAGTAACAGAAAATATTACAACAGTAAATCACAGAAATTTGTAGAGAATTAAATATAAATATTTTGAAGTTACAAAAAACTCCATTCTAAATACAAAACAGTTTTCGTTATGATGAAAAAACAGTGGGGCTTTTGTCGGATATCTTATCATCCTCAAGCTCAGTTTTGCAGTGAAAATAGGGTTCTTTGTAACTTTGAAGCACGCATATGCAGTTTCTGCAAACTTATGCGATTTACAGCTTTAATATTTTCTTTCTTTTTTTTTAAAATTATTATTATCAAAAGTCATCTTTACTAGTACCTATGCTGAAAGTATGGATCTCTGTCTCTCTGATTCTCAGTCTGGATGTCTATTACGCGCATATCAGCTAGATCGTTCGGCTGATTTTCATGAACTTGGCACACAGTTAGTTCGTAGCATAGGGATGAGCACCTTGAAGTGATTTTGTTCGTTATCTATTCCAATTTTAAGCTCATTTTACCGAGCGAATCACTATAACATGGACGAGTAAATTACCATAACATGGAAGAGCAAAACCATGAAATGGATGAGCAAATTAACATAGCATATTGGCGAGAATTTCATCATCCATTATTTGTAAATATATAGGCGAACCAAATGACCTTTTAGTTTTCTACTACGGGCAAAACCGTGCAGGTACCGCTAGTCGTTTGAATACAATATTTTCCGAGCCTGATAAGTTGTTCGTAAAATTGCGAGGTTTCGTAAACTAGAGGTTCCTTAAACAGAGTGTCAATAGTACCCTTCATTTTTTTCCTTTTTTGAAAACTTTATCGATGCTTACTTAAGTACCTTTACCGAAACGCCATAGAAACTGTTTAAATATTGCAATTTGGAACAAAATATACTAAATGGGATGAGCATAATGCACTTGCATCATACGTTCCACAAGTTCAAGTTAGTTTTACGAATTATCGAATACAAATAAGTTAAATATTTCTTTTTTCGTGTTTATTGAAACATGATAATCTGAATATTATCAACAAATGTTATTTCAAAAAAAAAAAAAAAAAAACATTTTTTTTTTTTTGAAAATCCTGTAAACTTTAATGTTCTACTTCACAGCTTAGGGATCTCTATAAACAGTCTAACTAAAACAACTTATTATTATTATTTTAATACCTGGGTGTTTCGCTTTTTCCCACATACGACTGAATCACTGCTACGTTTAGTAATCTCTGGATTTCATCCATTGTGTACCGGTAGCTAGACATAATGCATAAGATTCTAAACCGCCAGGAAGTCCAAATCTAAAGAGGTATTTTTTATTTACTCATATCTAGGCACTTGCAATCAGTTAAGATTATTTACTCGTGTTGCTGTCTAACAAAATACATTTAACACCCTTCTTTTCCCGCTAGTGCCTTTGGAGAACTTTTATTTCGAAACAGGCAAGTAGAATCGTTCAGACCCAGGGGGGAGAGAGGACACCTGTTGACCAGGGCCTCGAGTTTGAAGAAAGCCTTATATTTCAAAAACAATTCAACAAGTTAGCTTCTTTTTCAGTCGCAATTTGAATCAAATAGGTAAGGAAACTTTCATTATTAAGAAAAACATCATTTAGCAGCGGGTGTTCCTTGGCTGTTAAGAGCCCTTTCTTTGCCAAAACAACCAGGTTGGGAGCTCCGTAGTATCATTGGCCAGTCTTACTATATTCTAACTATTCAAGCAAGTCTTGTTTAAATACTTTGAAAATATTTTTTTTTAATTAAAAAGAAAATTGTACGCGGAATAGATTTTGATTTGATGATGAGAACGTCAATCAATTATTTTATTATCAAGTTCTTAAATTTCTTGCTTTGTACTACTACTCACCTTTGCGATTAAGTCAAGATATGTGTGAAGAAATCACCATCATAAAATTTATATCAAATAATTTTTAAGTACAGTACAAAAGCTGAAAAAATGAAATGTATTTTAATATTACTACTTTTTATTGCGAAGTTTTACTTATTCTTGATAAGTGGCAAATGCGTATGTAGTTTTTTTTACTTTTTTTTTTAATTTAATGGCTAAAATAATTTTCAAGAACTATTTTGATAAAAAATCGTGCGTCTCTTTTATTCATATTACCAAATTCACACATAAGTAAAATACAGTGCGAACTTTTAAGGAGAGTCAATAAAACTTATACGCGTTATATTAGATTGCTAAACTTTTATATTCCCTTTTCTCAAAAAGGTTTTAATGAAAGAACTTACAATTTTTAGTATTTTGAAGAAATATCTAAGCGTCTACTGAAGTGAAATTTTAAAGCAATTCTGTTGATTTTATAATTTATTATATCATTAATAAAAGTTGCTTTTTCAATGAAACAAAATATCATTTTTAACTATAGTACCAGTAAGGGAAAAGGATGGTTTAGGGAAAAGTGCGTGGCCTAAAACGAAAATGTCACTTCAGTATAATCATAAACATACTATAAATAAAATGTTGTGAAATTTTCAAAGTAATATGTAAAGTGGTTTTCTTGAAAAATGAAGAAGAATTTTTAAAAGTGACGTTTTGATAAAATCGCGTTTGAAAGTAAAATCGTCATAGAATATCATTTTATCAAAGATGACAGATAAAAACCAATTTTCACCCAACACCACCTGGGCTGACTAAAACTGCGTTTTAGAGTAAAAATTTCAGAATGTTCTATCGGATATGTATACTTTGTTTGATGTATTTTTCAAGAATGAACGGAGCTGTAACCACTCAATGCATTTTAACGTGTCTGAAAAGGACTTTACCGGCAAAGTTGTCCATGCCATATCCCTCATGTGAGTTTCGGCATCTTGCGACATTTTATCTCTAATGCTCGCCTGAAATTCCAGTAAATATAGATAGGATAGTTTATTATTAAACTTATCTTCCAGTTGTGACACAACTTTGTGGCATGTTCCTTGTGTTAAACTGTGCATGATTTGATTGATTAGCAATTAACATACAGCTGTTTGAAGATTAGCTGATAAGTTTGTTAGGAATTCGTTAGTATAAAGCAGTTGCTTGGTGTGAAAAAGTAATATAAACTTTTTTATTTCGTTAAATACTATAGTATCAAAAAAGTAAACAGTTAACCATGATTTTTTTTACTAAATGTTTTTGTAAATTGTTTAGAAAAAGTGATCCGATAGAACAATTTGTTTGTAAAATAATTTGATTAATTGCTTTTACCTACACCCTCCCCTTCGAAAAATGAAATTGCAAAAAATAACTGAAACTATTCCTACACAATTTTTTACCAGTATTTCCAAATAAAACTGTAAGGGGTTAATCGCTTCTGAATGAATTAACCCTTTGACCTGTTAATTATTTCCATACAACTAAAGGGATGTTTAAAATTTTAGATTCTTATTTCAGAACACGCTTTAACCAAAAGCAACAATTAAAAAAATCATTGGTTTGAGAAGGTCTTTTAAATTTTCTAAAGAACAAGAGGAGGGTGAAACGTGAATTATATGTAAGAGCAAAAGACATAGAGGGGGCAAAGAAAAAGTTAAAGTTACGAAAATTTCTCTCATCATCTTCTTCATTTTTGTAATAGAATAAAACATCTTTCATGATTTTTTTCAAAACTTTTTTTTAAGGCATCTTGAATTCAAATTATGTTTTTCGCAATCACGAGTGTGTTTGTGTGTGTATGTATGCGCGTGTGTGTTTGTGTTGGCACATGTTTGTGTATGCGCATGTGTGTATGTATGTGTGTGTGTATGTGTGTATATGCATGTGGGCATGTGCGCGCATGTGTATGTATGTATGTGTGTGTATGTACGCGCGTGTGTAGGTTATGGACGCAACCTGGGGACAATGCTCGCTAGAGAAGCAGCATC
The DNA here is from genome assembly GCF_026930045.1 of Uloborus diversus. Lineage (NCBI taxonomy): Eukaryota > Metazoa > Arthropoda > Arachnida > Araneae > Uloboridae > Uloborus > Uloborus diversus. The sequence goes on from NC_072734.1 coordinate 101,036,142, forward strand.
GGGAGGGGCCGGTCGGCGGTGGTGCTGCAGAGGGAGGCGGGGGGGGGGAATCAAAAAAAGTCATTTAACAGTCAAATAAAAACAATTAGCAATCGTGATTGCTCAAAAAAAAACTTAACTATAATTACTTTAAATACTTGAACTTAATTTGAATACTTTTTTACTTTAATTTAACTACTTTTTTTTCTTATGTAGATTAAAACCAATTGTTTAACCCAAATATAAAGCAAAAAAATCTTCAACGGCATATTTAATAAATAAAAAGTTGTATTATTGAAAATTAATATCTACTTCAGTAATTTTGTATGAAAATAATTTGAAAACGCGAAACTTCCGACTAAACTGAAACCCTTCAGAAATCACAATCTTGGTAATGGTGTAGAATGTGCAAGTATTTACTGAACGCGGTAAATAATAACGATCCTTCAACATTTTTAAATGAGAAACGAAACTTTGATGATGTCGAAAGTATGTTGGATTTCATGTTTTCGATTTCTCCTCGAATTTAGAGCCACTTGAATTCTAATATTTGTCAAAAAATTACGACAACGATTGCACGATCTAAATCTTAATTATGTAACAAAATTCTACTCCAACCAAATGCAAGTTCCTCGCCAAGAAAATCTTCTAAATCTCCATTCCTACTCCGGACCTGGCCTTCTCGCTTCGGACTGATCACTGTATCCTCCCGCACACCGACCGGCAGAGCTGTGCTTCGGCCCGTATCCTTCCGCAGCAGTCGAAGCAACAAGCTCAAGTAGTTCTCCTGACTGCTGCCCCATCCCCTTCCTAGCAACGAGTCAGAGAGGCTAGAATCCCGTTCCAACTCGAAGTGCGAGGCTGTTCGAGTTGGACGTTTCTCTTATTAAATGTTTGTGAAGAGAGTTTTCCACGACTGTGTTTGAGTTTGACTCGTAGAAATTGTGTCCCGACATGGAAGATATCCTCCGCACTGTGTTAATGAGGGATGGGAAAGGGTGTTGATGAAGTGGTTGTTGTTTCCCACCGTGATGTGTTGGACTTTTTCTTCATCGACAAAGAATGGTGTGTGAGACGTCATGGTGAGTGTATAGTTGTTTTTCTTCTTGACTTTATATCATACGATGATCTAATGAACAATTTCTTTAGGAAAAAAAATCTTTAGGCTAAGAAAATGCCAGAAATGAAAATATATTTGTCGTATCATTATATTTCATTCTTGAAAACAAATTTGGTTAGTTTTATTGTAGTTTGGTTCCTCTAGTGTGTTAATTATAAAAAGCTTTTAACCAATTCCTTGTAATGCTTTAACTGATTTTTTACACTACAAGCAGTTATTCATAAAAATTAGTTTACCATTAACTAATCAAATTTGGTAAATGTGTGAGAAAAAGGAAATACATTGACATACAACTATAAATTTAATGTTAGTAAAATATTAACTTTTCACTTTTTTTCAAAGTATATTTTCGTACTCTTTCAGTGTGTTTTTATTATCATAGCAAGTAGCATGAGTGATAACATATTAATTTCAGACGTAACCGAAGTAAACTGTCCCTGTTTTGAGAACTCGTATTTTGTTTCTGGGTCCTTCAAAATCTACATTTAATTACGTAGCTCTCTCTCTCTCTCTCTCTCTCTCTATATATATATATATATATATATATATATATATATATATATATATGTGTGTGTGTGTGTATATATATATATATATATATATATATATAATCGGCAAAATTTTTCTTTTCCATTAAACTTTGAAAGGAACATATAATCAGGGTAATATCACTAAATTTAACAAAAAACTTGTTTAAATAATTCGAGACAAACTTGAGAAGTTTGGGATGTTTCATACTTTCTACCTTCGGATAATTGATTTCTGTGCGTAAAAATGGCCTTTAATATCTTCCCATTATTACTGGATTTCTTGTAAATCATAAATTTTAAACTTTGCATAAAACCGGAAAAGCATGAGTTTAAAATAGATTTTAAAGTTTTATCTTTCATCATTTAATCGGGGTTTTTACTATGCTATGTATTGTTACATCTTAACCATACAATGACTCCAAATAAGAGAATGTAAGGATTTTACCCCCTTAGCTTCCCAGGAAAATTTCGAGATAAGGAAATAGCATGCTATAATGCCTTTCAAAATTTATTTCATTCGCTGTAAAAAAATGTGTGTAACCTTACTCCATAAAATCGATGACAGCTTAGCTGCTTCCACTGCTCTGGAGTAGTTTAACTGATAAAACTGGTACAAAGTTACACATCGCTTGTAGATATTTACATCATGGTAATGTAGCTATAGCATAACGTCTGACTAATTTCTGTGTAAGGTTGCACCCGAATTTTCTGTATGCTTGCAGAAAAATTGCTTGAAAGGTTGCACATTAGCTAAAATTCAGCTTCCATCTGACTTTCTTGAACGGGTACTTATTTTGAATTATGAGTAGATTTATGCTTCAAGTTAACTATTCGATTGTTTAAATTATCCAGATATATCATAGCATAATAATACGTAACATATAATAATGTAGTAATACATAGCGTGATCAAGCTATAATTTCTTTCTATACGTTTGAAATTGAAAGTACAAAAATAAACTAGTAGGTTGCAACATCTTAACCATACCTAGAGCGGGGGAATATGAGACATTTTTCGTTCTTTTTTTAAAAATTTTTGCTCTTAATCTTTTTAAATCGTCCAAAATACGTTAATATTATTTCATGCTTTGCGCACGTAACCAGGCTATTTTTAACTTACATATATTTCTCCCTTTTTAAAAATAATTTCTGAAAGTTAAACTTTCAAGTGTATCAACCTTCCCCAGGTTGGGGTATGTTGATATTTGCTTGAGGCAAGTTGATACCAGTGTATAAAATCTTACGTAGTGTAATTTAGACACTATATCTTAGCATTGGACCAAGAATGTATAAGTATTTTATTGTTGAAAGATATTTGAAAAGTAAAAATGAAATAAGTTAACTGATTAACACAACGTTACTGAAACGCATCAACAGCAAACAATTAGTGAGAAATAATTAGTGCCTGAACAATTAGCTTCAGAGAGCTAGTCGAAACCAGAAAGTTCGAAATCAGATGTACGATGAATACAAGTATACTATTTCGAGTCCTTTCCACAGTCAATATATGTCCATTTTTAACAGGATGTACACTGTATCCAATTTTGTCCTGGCTTTGAATTAGATTAAAGGATCAAGCAAACTAGACATAAGACGTCCTCCTCCTTTTCTGGCTCTGATTGTATTTTGACTCTCTTCTTTGGAAATAATTTCTTCTCCAATGCAGCCTGGTGGCCTGTTCATTATAAAATGATCCTTAAAAAACACTTTAGGAAAGAAGGACATCAGAGGCACCGAGTTTCCGATTGCATTTACACCAAGGACCATTGTGACAGCTTGTCCTCTTTTAGCTGAGATAGCTTTTCCTACTGCACGCACTCCTTTTTCGGCTACAACTTTAGTAAGTCTGAACAGTTTGCACACCGGTGTCATCAATGTTCCAAATATCCTTGCTTTTAAATAAGTATTTATCCAAAACACTTTTTAAGTCATCGAAAAAAAGATTCATATTGGTTCTGTTGAAGCTGGTTGCTCGGGCTAGACTAGTTGCTTTGGGCTCTCTGATTGAAAGTTCTAAGTAATCTGGAAAAATTTGTCTAGAACTAGCATAACCCATTGTAACAATTTGTCCATTAAATTCATCTTTTTTCTGATGTATAGGAAAAGTGTCATTTTATCATTAAAAAAAATGCCAACATTCTCAAGCTTATTTTTTTTTCTTTTACATCTTTATATGCTTTATCAAATATTTGCGGTGAAGTTTTCCCTCGATCCATCTTCCTTTTGTAGTGTTGCACCATTCTGCTGTAATAAAAAGTCAAGTGATATATTTAGTAAGTTATCGCCCTATAGCAAGGGCTTGGTTCGGTCACTCGTCTGGTGTGCGAATTCTATATTAGCTACCAGTTTGTTTGGCACTCTTGGCTTCCTTAAGAAGTTTTCCACCTCCAGCTCAGTCAATTCCTATGCCGGGCTGATGAGTGCTAATAAGCACTAAACTGCAGTCTTCGGCTGGAATGACTGAGCTGCGATGTATCAAGTGATATAGTTCATTGGGGGTACGTTGATACGTTGGGGTACGTTGATACGTTGTATCAATGTGCCATCAACCAAATGTATCGACATCCCTCAGTGCACTCTTCACGTTTAAATTAACCTAACTAAACTAAGAAGGTTGTAAAATTTTAAACTGTCGTATATTTTTCACCTTTTAAGTACACTTTTACGGGAAGTAACAATGAGCTGTTTGGAATCTATTGTTTTCTTCAGAAATCCACTCAAACACAACTGTCAAGAAATAATTTTTCTGATTAAAATAAACTTTTGGTTATAACACTCTGATAAATGGTTCGTTCACTTGCAGACGCTGTCAGGCACTTACTTGAAATCAACTACAGCTTCTTCATTTGCAGACCATCTGGGCATGCGCGTTTGGTCACTACGCCATCTGTATCAACTTACCGGCGTATCAACTAGCCCCGCTCTACCATATTATTTTTTTTATTATGAAACTAATCTGTGCAACATTGAACAATAGTGAGCGATCATCGGCTTTGATTAATTTTTTTTTGCCTACGTTTTCTTCCTTGATGTACATTCAGAATTATGAAAACTGAAGCAAGTTGGTTAATTTTGTAACACTTCATATTTTTTAGCATGTGAGATTTTGCAAGAAACTGAAGAAGGTTCAGTTCTATACTCTGCTGACATTGGCATGAGATAAATTTTATACTTTTGATTTTATAAAATATGTTCGCAGCGCTGTACACAGCTAATTGCATCTTTCAATCATTTTGAAATTACTCTTTGAAAGTTATTTCCGAAGGATGATTTAAATTATTCCAGTTTTGAATTATAATAGTCTACACATTATAATGAATTTCAGAAATCGTGAAATCTGTAAGAAAAGAAAGAAAGGGAGGATAGAGGTATTTTTTCCTTTTTTAAGAATGATTTTTTTAGTTCAAATTTGCACTGCTCTTATTGAAACGGTATTTTACATCATATATTTATCACGATGCAAAAAATACCCTAGTATCAGGATAACTTTGAACAAAGTTCATAATTATTTTCACGCGGCTTTTTAACTATTATTTCTTGCTATTTGGTAACTACACAACAGGCCTTTCATTTGGGGGATCAGGGAGGGAGGCAGGATTTTAGAAACATAAAAAAGAGGCATTTTTTGTAAATATTTTGTTTTTTTTCCCTATAAAATGTATTGAACACAAATCCTTTGCCCCTTCCCTTGGAAAATTTTGAAATGACGGATCTGCTACACAAGACTTTGATAACCTTTCTTTTTTTTTTTCGCAAATGTATGTTAGTAGGTAAGTAATATTATTTAGGTGTAAAGGGGGGGGGGAGGAAAGTTAAAAGCGCAGAAACTGCGGATAAATGTTTCCCTGAATGCCCGTATTTGATCAAATTTCCGATCGATCTATTTGTTAATGTCGCCCGTATTTTCTGTAAATCTCTCTAATCGCGAATTCAGGCTCATTGGGACAGTTAAAGTCTATGTACTTCTGCATTATGTTCTTACGGAGTAAATAATTCAAACGGATTAAATGGTTACTGTAAATTCTCTGAATGTCTCTAACTTTCCCCCTGATTATGCTCTTAGTTTTCCATTAATGTGTGGTTTAATGCTTAACTACACAAGTATCCTATTAGTCAAAACGAAATCATTTCTGCTGAGAAGAAGAAAAACAATAACATCTAATTCTGAAATTTTTTGTTCATATGTTGTTCGTGATATGCTTCAATAACAATATGGGGAAAGGTTTTACTTTTTCTACTTAAAACCTTTCATGATTTTCTTCGCTTGGAAAGGGCTTGATAAAAAACTTTTCTTTCTTTTTATTTAACAATCTTTTAATATAATGTATTTAAATTTATTTAACAATTAAAGACCTGACATACAGAATATACATAGAAAAATGCTAGGCCGGGCATTTGAAGAAACGATAGAACATGGAAAAAATTAAGTTATTTTGCATTCTTAATTATGCTACTGCAACGTCATACAGAGCCACTGAAACATCCACAGTAAAATCTTTATTACAGTAAAACTTTCTTTTCAAGAATTTAAAATAATTTCGTCTTCATTATTTAAATTTTTGTGCTGATAACCTGAAATATCTTCTTTTATTAGTCAACAAAATGTTTTTTTTTTTTTTTTTCAAACGTAATGATGCCTTTTCTAATAAATATATTTTCTGCAACATTACTGCAAAATATTTTTTCTGCGACATTACTGAAATTAATGATGCATAAGAATGATAAGCCGAGTATATCGAAGAATGTTTAACAAACATTTATATTTAAAAAATATTTTAAAAAATTGATTTTAAAACTTTTACACTGCGTTATTGAGTAAAATAGTATGAAATATAAAGCCAATTTTTTTGAACGAACTATAGAATTTATGCACGAAGCTTAAGGGAACACACATGTTAATTTTTAAAAACTTTACTTAACACTTTAGTAAAGTTATAGGGTAGACCAGGGCACATTTACGAGGATTTTTTCAATGAACTTTCTAATTTTTATGTTTGAACTTAGGAAATTTTAGACATTGTGGTTTTATGAAGCAATTAATGAAGTCAAAATTTGTATATTCAGTTGTTGCTCAGTTTGTGTTTTTAACCGGTTTTTTTTTGAGTCCAAGTCGGTTGCGTAAACTGGTTCTGAACATGGGGCAAATTTACGCATCGAGTGGGAAACGTTTACGCATATTAAAATGATGCTAAGGATTAAGTGAAATAGACATTTAACCAAATTTCAATGTTCAATGAAAATCACAAATAATTAAAGATCATTTTATAGGCTAAATTTAAATCATAGGACTTATTGCTAATTAAAAACAGAAACTATTTAGACATCTTCTTCATCACTCTTACATTTTACTAACAAAAATAAAGTATTTCTTTTCGCATAACTGGAACTGCGTTTTGACATCTAAGACGTTGAGCTCTGTCTTGTCCTTTTTTCGATTAGTTGTGTGCTATCAAACAATGGATGCAAGCGCAATTCTCTACTTTGTAAACAGAATCGTTCATTAATTTCCTTTTTACAGAGTGTACCGACTTTTCCCTGTCGCAGGTTTCGGGTTCATACTTTTTTCTTTGATATCTTCTACACTGTAAAAAATTTTAGTGTGTCAACACCAAAAATGGTGGCAACTACTTTACACCAAGTGTCGTGTAGTGAAACACCACAGATAATTCTTGGTGTTTGCAAACACCAAGAATTATTTACTACACGACACTTGGTGTAAAGTAGTGGCCACCATTTTTGGTGTTGACATACACTAATTTTTTTTTTACAGTGAACATATTATACAAGTTTTAATTTCCCAATTGATTATTAACACCACACAAATACATATAACTATTTTGTATATGAAGATCCTCAACTTTTTATTTTTAATACAAGGAATGGACCTTTATGCCTATAAGTTGTTCAAAAAAGTATCGTTCAAAAACACTTAAGAAAACTAAAATTATCTGTATATTAGAACAATAAAAATTAACACTTTCAAAAACAACATAAAAATAGAACAGTTTAAGATTACAATCAAATTTATTCAAAAAGATTTCTTAATCAGTATTAAAAGTCTGATATAACTAAAAACAAATTACAAAAACCAGCAGAATATAAAAATTTCAAAAATCACGATACAATATCGATAAAGTTTCTAGCTCCTCAAAAAAAGTTATATTACAAAAAAAAAAGTTTGTTAGGCCTTACCGTTTTCCCGGAAAGCGCGCCACACACACACACACACACACACACAAACATGTTATTTTATTATGAATTGATATACCGTAAACCCAATCGTAAAGCAGCCATGTTGAAAATAGCTGCTAAAGTTGTAACGATCATTCATAAAATATTATATTCGTTAGTTTATCTTTCAGATGGACTAAAGTTTTTTCTAACAATGGTGCAAAGTAGCTTTGGTTTACGGTAATTGACATTTCATTACAAATAAAATTTAACATACCTTTTGAAAACTTATATCCTGTGCACACGACGATTGTGTGTTGACGACGTTGCAACGTGCTTGAGACTGATTAATGTTTGGTTGCTACCGGCTGTTTTCCAATCTTACACCAAAGTTGGTGTCAACGGATCCTCACAGGGTGTTTGCGCATGTGACGTAAGTGTAAGAATTCACCAATATCGGTGTTTGGTTTCAGTTACACCACTTTTGGTGCATGGGAAAGCTAGATATGATGTTTACTTGAAATAAAGCGTTAATTTACACAATTTTTGGAGTTGCTTAACACCCGACTTGGAGTATTATTACACCTCAGATTTTACAGTGTATTTCTGCTTCAATAGAAATTTGTAAATTTTAATGTAATTTCACCTTTTTGTTTTGTTCTGCCCATTTTGTTTCTTTCTTTGTAGCTTCAAAGTGCTCTTGTTTGAAGGCTTCTTCAATCGGAGTATCAGTTAGGATTGTGAGGATCCTCTTTTTTTACCTGACTGCGCGTGCGCGACGCAAAGGAGGGTAATGTGTTTATCAGTCTATGTATGTATGTATGTCCGTTTCTATGTGGCGTTCTACAGGCTAAACGAATTGGCTAATTTTTGTAATTCTTACATCAATCGATTCGTCTCAACCTTGGGAGTGTCACTAAACACATGACAGTAGTCAAAAGCACCATTTCAAAAATCAGTTGCCATTTTGTCAGTTTGGGATCGGCGCACGCAAGGTGTCGCACGCTACCTGCGTGTTACAAATGCAGGTAGTTTTCGCTGCCTGAATTTTTACCAAACTGTGCGTGCGCGACGCAAAGGAGAGTAATGTGTTTATAAGTCTATGTATGTATGTTTGTTCCTATGTGGCGTTCTGCCTTGGCCTATTTTGGTAATCCTTACGTCAATCGATTTGTCTTAAACCTTGGGAGTGTCACTAAACTCATGACAGTAATCAAAATTCACCATATCAACAACCAGTTGTCATATTTTGTCAGTTTGGGATCGGCACACGTTGGGTGTTGCATCGCTGCCTGAAATTTTTTGTTTACTAAGTCTACTAATTGGAGTCTCATTGGCCGAGTGGTCTAAGCGATTGCTTCTCCCATTTGAGGCGGTGGGTCAAGACACCCTCGCTCCGGATGTACTTTCCCCTCTTTCTGATGTAAATTCTTTCAGATTTTGATGTAAGTTCCTTATATGTATTCTGTAAATAAAAAATATATTATGCGTAACGAAGGCAAGACACTCAGATTGTAGTCCTCATCAAAATAAACCCGTGCAATAAGCACCAAAAGAAAGAGAGTCTACTAAATCGATTTTCATTTCTAACATGTTCCATTTGTTTTTGCCTTGATTCAAGGGACTGAGTTTCGCGACGTGTACTTTCTTGAGAGGCTTTTTTAGTTTTGCGAGAAAGACTTGACTGACGACGTTTCCGATTTTGCGTCATCATGAGTTATACAGGCTGTCTATATAGCTGTGCTGTGGTTGACTTAAGTTAGCGAATTTTTGCCGAAGGTCAAGCCCACGTAGCTTAAGCCGAGTTAGGTCCCTAGAGGGACTAATTATCAGTAGGTTAGACCACAGCAAGTTACTTAATAAACCTTACGATACGAACAAATTCTCCCAGTGAAATGACAAGGTTGCGAAATGTACTATCTTATAATCATAATAAATAAGTCAATGAAAATTAACTAAAAAGTGTAAAATAAAAAATTATTAAATAAATACAAAAAACCCGACTGCGTAAAAACCAAAAAAAAAAAAAAAAACTAAAAAGAAAAATGTATAAATCCAGTAGTTTAGAATGTTATTAAGTACTACTGAATAACTACACCGTTGAAATAGTTTTATAACCGTACACAAATAAGGCAAATCATAAATTCAAAAGCAGAATAGAAGGATCAACAGTCGGGGACCATTTAAATTTTACGGGCTTCTTTGAATCAGAAAATAATGGGCCCCGACTGTTGATCCTTCTATTCTGTTTTTGAATTTATGATTTGCCTTATCTGTGTACGGTTATAAAACTATTTCAACGGTGTAGTTATTCAGTAGTACTTAACAACATTATAAACTACTGGATTTATACATTTTTCTTTTTAGTTTTTTTTTTGGTTTTTACTGAGTCGGGTTTTTTATTTTTATTTAATAATTTTTTATTTTCTTTCCTGGTTCCTGAGCTTTGTTCCTACTTTTTCAAATGGTCTCAGTTGGGGTAGTCCATGTGTGATGATGTGGAAAGCTTATTGGGAAAAATACTTGGATTATTGATAAGCCTTTTCAGTTTTGACATATAACGTGGTTCTGTTTCAACGTAATGTCTTACCATCTTTAAAATAAAGAAAATGTATCAGAGGCTGAATAGTGTATAAAGTTAAAATTGAACAAGCATGAAGACATCACTCTATGATTGTAAGCTATAAGATACGAATCTTTTACTTAATTTCAAATGAATGGTTATTTTTAAAATTGAATAACTTAAAAATACTAAAGGTTTGAGACAGTGCGGAGCGAAAAAAGCATCCGAGGCACGTTTAGTAGTAAGACAGAGTAGTAAGACACAGTAAGAACATGCGCAAACGTGCCCCGTCGGCAAGTTTTAATTTATTTTTAACGAGCAAAAACATTTAATAACTTTTCTGTCCATACAAATACAATTCTCAAAATAGGGTAAAATTCTGCTATTTTTATGTGTTAATTTTTTTAGCAAAGTATTATTCATTTACAATATGCTTCAAAACGTTCAGCACAAAATTTACTCGGCTCGGTAGAAAACAGATTTTCCTATCCGCATGCTAAACCGAAGCTCGACTGATGCTCAAAAACTTATGAGAATATTTGCTATGGAGCAGCATCAATCTACTATGACTGTTGGTACTCCAGTTTTAACTCGTATTTGAAAAAGGGCTCTGAGTAAACGTACCCAATGCGTAAACGTGCCCCTGTATACCCTACTTTAGAAATAAGGTAGCTGTTAGCATTATTGGCACTTAAGTGACTGTATTACGACGCAGAAGAAGGGTGGAAGATATAACCCGTTCTGCATATGTTGCACATATATGCACTAACTGTGCGCAGAAGTGACCAAAAAACCAAAAATAACGACTTATCAGTACCCTGAATGCGATGATTGATCTCTCTCCTCTCCTTTGAAATAGTGTGAAATTTTTGATACTGTTTGCGAGTTTATCAAAAATGTGATTTAATATATATTTTTTTCACAGTAAAGATTTTTCAATGCTATATAGTTTAATAGTTCTTTTAAACATTTTTCCAGAGGTGTTTTTATTGGGGACCTGTGCTCTTAACAAGTTGAGTTCATCATTTTCTTCAATTACTAACACGCATAATTTAAACTTTAGTTTTCTCATGAAATAATTCTTTTCTTACATTTTTTGAGTAACTAGCTGCGTTGCCTTTTGTTGAATGATCTACCTCGAAAATAAAGTTTGTGTCAAGTGACGCATGTTCAGAAATCAGAGTTAAAAGAGAAAAATAGCGCAAAATTTCCCGTTAATGTGTAGAATAGAGAAATTAATAGCTCAAAATCATTTCCTATACCTAAAAGAAAATAAACTTATAAGAAGTTCCGCGCTAAAAAAATAATTCTTTTAACATTTTTCATGATTACGCAGCCTTATTCCCTTTTGGTTATAAAAAGTAGAATATTTATTAGACGTTCAAAAGATCATGTTGCGTCCACTTCTGAATGTTTGAAAAGTAATTAGAGCAGTAATGGTGCTTGGCATCATTTGCTTTGTGAAGACTTAAGATTCAACATTTTAGTCATCATCATCAGCTTCAAGGAGTAGGCAATATGCCTGTTTCGGCCTCATTGATCCATCCACCTTTTTTTGGGTCTCCCACGGTCTCTTCTGCCTTTAGGAGCAAAATTGAGGGCAGCCATAGGGAGTCTTGTACTCATCATGCGCTTTACGTGACTTTTCCACTTGATGCGATATTCCTTAACTCTATCACATAAGCTTAATATCCTTAATTCTTTACTAATATCTTAATTGCGTATTTTTCAGTAATTGTGCATCCCTTTACTGATCGCAGGTAGCTCTTTTCTGATGCCTGGATTCTGTTAAAGTCTTGGTTCTTTAGGGTCCAGGCCTCTGACCCATATGGCAAAACAAGTATAACAAAGTTATGGCAATAACTCTACAAAGTTATTGCCATGACTTTGTAGAGTTTTAGCTGCGTCCAACTCTTTATTTTAACTCAAATATTCAATCCGTTGGTTGATTATTTTGTAGTACACAGTAAACAAGGTCTTCTTTTATAGGAATCCTTTTATTGATTTTTAAACTAGGTTTATTCTCTTCCACAACGAGTTGAGGACTTTCATAGTCTGCTTGAAGTAGAGTCTGTGGTCAGTTCTGTTATGTTACAAACTCCAGCATTTCTGTTAACATGATGTCGTTCCAAATAATCGGGCGAAAACTATGACATGGTTACATATTTGATTTCGTAGAGTTTGTGCAACAAACAATTTGTCTAAAATGATTATTTCAAAATCCTTTTATGGCTTTGTAAGACTATTTTTATTTATATTCCCTTCTACACCGAGTTAAAAGCCTTCACAGATTGCTTGAGTATCCGTCCGTGGTCAGTTGTTATATCTCAAATGCCACAATTTGTGTTAAAATCTGAATGCGAAAAGTTAAGGCTTTGTTCCGCCTCGTTTCAGAATCGTCCATTTTTGTGAAGGGGCGATATAGAGAGTAAAGTTGGAACAGAATTTGGAAGTGCGTCATTGATTCTAGAGATTGAATACGTCACCTTGGAGTTTAAGAAAATAGCCAAAGAGGTAATTTGAGTTTTTTTCTGTCAAGGCAGCTGTCTCATTGGACAGGTTACACCCTACGTAAAAGGGTTGGTCTTGGTTTTACTTCTTTTAGCAGCCATTGGTCAGAAATAAAAAAGCCCTCCATAATTAATTTCAAATATTGGCATGAGTAGGGTTGCAATTTAGAATGCAGGGCTTGTCATTTTTTACTTTTTTGCAAACTCAACGCAGTTATTGCCGCAACTTTAATCTTTCAGGTCTAAATAATCACATAAAGAAAATATACTAAGAATTATTTTTTTTTTCATATCGCCAAAATGTTGCTAAACTCCAAAATATATGGCATGCGCCCTTTCTTCCTTCTCTACCTATTTTAAGGAATAGACCCATTTTCTCAAATGATTGACAAAGATCGTTTGTTCGCGGTCAGATTATAGCATGATGTCTATGAATCAAATTATCAAATACGTTCATTTTTTGAAATATGACGTAATCTCAGATATTTTTATGGATGCAGTAATTCAAGAACTGTCATGTTACTATCTGGCATATACCTATCGATAAGTTTTAGTGAATAATGTTTGTATTCATCATAGCGTCACGCGCGGCTTCGATTCAACTAGAGATTTCAATGTCGAAAGAAGCGCAAATTTACAAATATCTAAGATATTACATATTAAATCCTGGGGAATGTATCAAGAAGTAAATATACTACTATGAAAATATAGGCTACAAGATTTTATTTTTAATTTCATATAAAAACTCTTTAAAGAAGAAAAAAAAACGCTTTTCCTTTATTGTGATATTTAGTAGATAGCTAAAAAAATCATCTGAATTCAGCTAAAAAGCAACATTACAAAGTACAATTTCATAGCTACACAAAATATATGTTTTACCTGATGAATGAAAATTGTTAGAATTAGAGTTTGGATAAATCATTCGTTTTATATTACAAAACATGCTTCAAAAATTTAAAAAAGCCATCGTCAATAAAACTTTGGGAATCGAAAAAAAAAAAATAGACAGAAGTGAAAGAATTCGGTTATTAAGAAGTATATTTTTAAAGAAAGAAAGAATAAATCTTACTCATTCTTAAAATAAACCACTGAACTATTTTTGGGAATGAAATCGAAACCACTGACAAAAAAGCTAAATGATCTGAAAAAGCTTTTTACTTCTAATAGCTTTCCTTTCCCAATTGGCATTTATTTCCTTGCTTCTATAAGCTCTCTCCTAAGTTAAAATAACTAGTAAAAGTTTCCCCAAATTTATACGTTACTTTCTTCTTTCTTTCGGATGTTTTAAGATGATAGCATGAAAATATATTTAGCACTTTTTAACAAAAGATAGACAATTCTTTTAGCACTACAGATAGTAAAAGCACTGAATATGGAGTACACTGCTCAAAACAATAAGGGGAGCACATGGTTTTAACAAAATTACGCAAAGATGCATATTAATAAGTAACATACAATGAATAATCCATAATTTAAATCCTACCAGAAAACGGAAGAAGAAAACTTTATATGCAAATCATAGTTCATGACGTCAAAAACCAGAAAAAGGAGATAAGGGCAGAAATCGGGATGTTGTAGAAAAGTCTGTTTTATTGCCGTAACTGTGGAATTTGATTACGCAGTATTTTTTCTTAGACAAGGTTAATTGACGTTGTCTCAACAATGTGATTTACCGGAATCCATGACATGGCGTGTCATAGGCAAACTGGAATCTGGGCAAACATAACGTAGTATCGCAGACACTGTTGGAGTCTCCAGAAGTGTTGTTGCAAGGCTGTAGAATCGATTCCAAGAGACAGGAAATGTTAGACGTCGACGAGGGCAAGGTCGGGCACAAGCCAGTACAGCAACTGATGACCGGTATATACTGTTAACAGCCCGTCCAAACAGAACGGAGAATGCTACACAGCTGCAAAGACAGTTGCTCTTGGCAACAGGACGAAGGATGTCAAGCCAAGCAGTACGTAATTGGCTTCATGAGGGAGGGCACTATGCACATAGGTCAATGGTCTGCATTCCGTTGACCCCACGCCATCGTGCGAACCGAAGAAGATGGGCTGCTGAACATCGAGATTGGGAGCAACATGATTGGAGCCAAGTGTTATTTACAGATGAGTCCCAAATCAGTCTGGAGTGCGACATCCGACGTGTTCTGGTATGGAGGTACGGGGTCACTCGAAATGACCCGGCATTCATTCGTGAAAGGTCACAATACAGATGAGTTGGTTGAATGGTATGGGGTGGAATCAGCATAGGCGGACGTACGGACCTGCATATCTTTCGGAATGGCACTTTGACGGTCCAAAGGTATGCAGACGAGATACTGTGACGTTATGTCATCCCTTACGCTGGAGCCATTGGAAATTCCTTTGTTTTCCAGGATGATATTGCCCGACCGCATAGAGATCATCTGGTGGAGAACATGTTTCAAACTGAAACAATACAGTGTATGGATTGGCCAGCGTGCTCTCCTGACCTGAATCCAGTCGAGCATGTTTGGGACATGCTCAGAGGACGAATTCTGCGCGACCAAGGCCGCCTGTTACTGTTCGAGACTTGGAGATTTCACTTCTTGAGGAGTGGAACAGTATTCTCCACAGTCAGATCAAAAACCTCATCGCACCCATAGTAAACAGGTGTGCAGCAGTCTTAGCTGTTCGAGGAGACCATACTCCCTATTAAAACTTATGCATCATGTCTAAACAGTATATTTTTTCATCGTTTTCATATAGCCAAATTGTTGCCCTAGATAATCTATTCATGTTTTTGTCCATATTTTCCAAGAACTAAAGCGTAATTCCATTTTTTTTTACCTTTTTTTTCTGTATTGCGCATTGATACGTGTGTACTATCCATTGTTTGCCAATATGTGGCTGTCTCGCACGGTTTTCTTCACATTTTTGATTGCTCCCCTAATTGTTTTGAGCAGTGTACATTTTGTTTTTGTCAAAGCTATCACGTTTTGGGAAAAACATAATATTGAGAGAAAAATGAAATTCAACAATCTGGAATTAGGATCATTCGAGGTAAAATCTTAAGTCAGAAATTTTAACTATAAGTTTTACGTTTTTCAAAGATCGGAAAACGTTTGTTTATACGGGATGTTTCCTAGTATGTTGTTTCGCAAACATAACATTACGAAAAAAACTTTGCATTTCATAGATCATACATTTCCACTTCATAAAAATAATAGTCTTTCTTCGAAAGGGCAGTGTTTGTGCTTAATTCTCCAGAAATGTGTTCGGAAAACGTTTGTTTATACGGGATGTTTCCTAGTATGTTGTTTCGCAAACATAACATTACGAAAAAAACTTTGCATTTCATAGATCATACATTTCCACTTCATAAAAATAATAGTCTTTCTTCGAAAGGGCAGTGTTTGTGCTTAATTCTCCAGAAATGTGTTATTTTGAATCCCTTAACTTTTTTAGTTTTAAATTTTTCACAAGGGGTATAGTTAGCATTTTTTTAACCCATATTTTACTATCGTCCTGTATATAGGACAGATAATATTTATTGCATTTTGACAAGGGTTATCACATTTTTAGTTTCTAATTTGGTATTTTTATAAACCCTACGTTTGATAAGTACTGTAGACAAAATTTTAGAGTTCAATTATAAATATTTTTATTTTATTTCTATTTTTGAATTTGACAATTTTTTGCAGTTTTATAATGCATAATTTAATAATTAATTAAAATAATTGTGTAGAAAATATGCCAAAATCCTCTTTGATTTTATCATTACTAATCATATACATTAGTACTGAGTAAAATTTGCAAATATAACTACATTTAAATAGGTTTTATGAAGGTTTTATTAGCCGTCCTGTAAATAAGACGATGGTAAAATCCCCTGCTATGCGCGCTCCATACAAAAGTAGCTTAGCTTTTGGAAAATGGAGTGGAAAACTTGATTGTTCTCTTTCAAAACTCAATACTATGAAGTTTTCTCACAACAAGAATTGAAAGAGCAGGTTTTTGGGGGTCGTAGGGAGTTTTTTGTTGACTAATTTATCATCCGCACTTAATACGTTGTGATGCTACTCTTTGGATTGAGTAAAAATATTTGCTGTTCAAAGTATGAACGCTGATCTCAGAAACAAATAAATTAAAGAAAGAGTACTTGTGGCATATTGAAGAAGACATTATAAACAACTGAACTAGCTATGGAATATGTAATGTCAGAGGAGGATGAACCCATGAGAGTGACCCTGACTTGAAAATATAGCCATCTGATCCAGATATAGTCACTAATGATGAAGAAATTCATGAAAATATTTCTAGCATTCTGTATATTTACGCTGATTTTGACGAAAAACTTCTAGACTCCTTGAGCAATAAACATTTCAAAGGGAATCAACACTAATGAAGAAATGAATATATTAAAATAAAAACGGCCTAAGTGTGTTGCCGAAGTTTGCATAACTTCATGAATCACTTTCAAATGAAAATCGTCAGAAGATATCGTTGGACATAATTTCAGAAAAACACTCGTGAAACTTTTCGAGAGTGTGGTCGAAAATATGATGAAAGCAGTAAAGGAAAGTAATAAGTAACCCTGGCCTAAGAATAACAACAATTTTTGTTTGCAAGCATCAAAATTGAAACACTTTTTGGGCATAATGTTATTATATAATATTATACAATACCTAGTGAAATGGGGAAGATGCTCCCGATAAAGGAAGAACTTTTTTCGTCATTCAACTATGTCATGAAAACAGTTCTTTCATATCAAGCTGTTTTTACAATTTGATGATAACTCTACTATTGATTTAGATAGCTACTGTAAATTTTGCCTAATTTATAATTTTTTGAATGAAGCTTTTCAAAAAATTGGTGTGTTTTCTAAGCATTCAACCATTGTTGAAATAATTGCCCTTTATTTTGAAAAATAGAAATGAAAAATTTACATAAATGGGAAGCTCATGAAGTCTGGTAGTAAGCTCTCGATTGTCAACTCTTTTGGTGGTTACCACTTTCCATTTTATACTATATCAAGGAGCACAAAAAAATGCCCGATTCCGAAAATTGTTTCGACTGTCGTAACAGAGCTAAAAAGATGAAAAATGTAAAGAATTACACTCGGGTAACACAGTTAGTAATTAATGCAGTTGTTGATAATTTGCTGTCCATTATTAAAACTCCAGCAGGGCACAAAACATAATTTTTTTTTCTTTTAATATTTTTGTTCATCTCAGAAACAAACAACTATTTGAAACGGAGACAGTAAGGGAAACTGGAATGAGAAAATGTCCCTTAGAACCATCCAAAATCTTGAAAATTATGGGATTTAAGCATCATATAGGGAATTTCACATGAAGCACAAGATCCCAGCTGTTCGTTGAAATGATGACAAAGAAGTATCACTCATCAGCAATTTCGAAGATACAAAGGTTTCCAAAAAAAAAAAAAAAACACACACACACACACAATATAATTAGAATTGAAAGAAAAAGGAAAAATATTTCTTTTTTTACTAGTGCAAAGATGGTGTGGACTTACATGAAAATCATATTGAAATATTATGCATCCATATGTAATACAAAATGTTAACGACCGACCATAATTTCGAAATGCTTTTGAAGCAGTACTGGATGCTGCTTGGAAAATATCGAAGCTGTTTGCTTCAGAAGAAGCCTTAATATGTATTGAAGCCTGTAGAAAAGTTACTATTGTTTACATGGGTTTGTGTATACTTCTAAACATTGCCGAAAAGCAACTGTCTGTTCATCAAAACAAGACTCGAACCATACAGAAGAGCCTTTTGAAGCTGCAGACTGAAAACGTTTCTGTAAAAACTTCGAACTGAAAACAACACAATAAGTTGAAGTATTGTACTAAGAAAAACAGAGGCAGTTCATGAAAAATATTATTTAGGACTTTGCGTCGAGTGTTTTCTTCCATTTCACACGTTCCAGAAAGCTTGAGTGAAAAACCAATATACAGTAGTGGATCGCACCATCGTCCTATATATAGGACAGCTTGTAAAATGGAAACGAATACATATTTGGTAATGCTTAAAATTTTATATGTATTCCTGAGGTCTCCTTAGTCTGTAATAGCAATTTTAATGAAAAATATTAAGTTTTTCATAATGTGGTAAAATATGGGTTAAATAAAGATAGGATTTATATTTATTATAAATTGTAAGTTTCATAAACATCGTAATTTTTTTTAGAGAGGTTAGATTAGGTTAAATTTGTTTCGACAAATAGTGTCACGATGCAATTTTCTCCCTAATTTTCTTTAATTTTTATTTATGAATCACTTGAAAAATTAAAACATACTAAAAACGCATGTATTTTTTTTTAAATACTCATCAATCATTTTTTTAGTGATTTGGATTAAAGTTATGAGAAAAACATAACTGAAAATAAGCATCCAAAATACTCGAAGCAATTTTCGAACCGTAAATTTAGTTTCTTTTTTTCACTACTGAGCAATTTGAAGATGTACTGTTTGTCTGATCTTTATAAAAGATTTGCACACCGTTTTTTGAATTTTTAACGGCATTTGTTTTCAGAAAAAAAGAAAAAGAAGGAAATGATTAACTAATTAATGTCCGCTGGATATTTTATGGTTTTCCTTACGATCAAATTTCTTCTGAAATATAGTTGCATATTTTTGTTGACCATTTTTAGATTTTATGAAAATAATATGCTTTAATCCTTGTGCCTCTTGAAAAATATGTTTAAAAAAATTAAAAAAGAGAAACGTTTTTTGTAAATTAATTGGTACAATCTAAATTTCAACAAATCCAAATATTTTTCACTCAATAAAATTGTTACATCTATGCACAACGCACCGTACATTTTATACACATGGCAATAAAAATCAGTTCATTTAACCAACCATGTTTTCCCTTTAAAAAAAGTTTCGCAAACAAAATTTCTATGCAATATTTTGCAATTGATAAACTGGATTATTAAAAAAAATGTTTTAAACTAAGTTTAAAGTCACTCTTCGCTTTTTCTAATGTGCTAGCGAATTTTCCCTCGTCAATTCAAGTCACTCATTTAGAGTGATCTGCAAGAGTTGACATTCATCGCAACTGGTCTTAGTTCTGGTGGTCTTGCTGCACCAAGACCATTCGTGGTACCACCAGCGATGCCGTAGGAGCCGTACCACTCACTGGTGGTGCATCTGCGGTGAAGGAGGTATGGAATGAATAAGCCCCCCCCCCCCCCCGATTACTAAGTTTTGACACGTTTCCAATATTAAAATGGCAGTTTATACGCAAATCGGAATTGTTATGCGTTAATGAAGACCCCTTTTTAAACGGTTCACCATTTTCACTTGGGAGTTTTAAAGCCCTGATTCCCACTAGATGAATGCCCTGGGGCTCTGCTGATGTGACATTGAGTTCGGAATTTAGTTACGCCGAGAGAGTATGAGCTAAATATATAGACAGGGGTATCTTTAACATATCATATAAACAAGCGGCATGGGCATTGACGATTTTTTACATCTTAAACAACCACAGACAGTTGTCAATGTTTATCCCGTGATCTACAGCGTAAGAAGTGAACGCCTAACAACTACGCTACCTTGCCGAAAGTGGTATTTTTTTCATCAATTTTGCAGCATTTAATTTCACATCCTTAGCAATTCCAAAAGCTTTTATTTCGAGCATTTATTTAAACTGCAAGCTAAAAAATTACACGCCTCGCTAAAGCCGTCTATTTATATTCGGTTCGATCCGCTGTTCAGAGGGTGCTGCTCAGCATTCGCATGCGCTACCGGTCTGCAATTCTAATCATTTGCACATCATGCCCTACTTTACATTTCCTGCAATTTTCAGCTCACTCGCGTAAGTTCTTC
Source organism: Uloborus diversus (assembly GCF_026930045.1). Classification (NCBI taxonomy): domain Eukaryota; kingdom Metazoa; phylum Arthropoda; class Arachnida; order Araneae; family Uloboridae; genus Uloborus; species Uloborus diversus. Next base: position 101,056,837 of record NC_072734.1, read on the forward strand.
GGAGTGTTGCAATTTTCACAAACAGGAGTGTAGTTACATATTTTTGTTGACCATTTTTAGATTTTTTGAAAATAATGTGCTTTAATCCATGTGCCTCTTGAAAAAAAAGTTTTAAAAAATTAAATTATTTAGGGCGAAATGAAGGAATGAATATACTATCAAATGAAAAATAAAACAATTAGTTAAAAATGTTAAGTAAATGAAAAAATAAATTAGAGAAATAACTTTAACATCGTCTTGCGTTAAGTGTATAGTTTTTCGTTTTGAAGAACAATTTATATCCTTCAACTTCCAATAAATCTCTTCCGAAATGCAATCTATAAAACTTCTCATTAAAAACCCCAACTCCACATGGTTATCCAGTTAAAGCTCATCAATCCAACACCTGATACTTTCCAACATCATCTTCAATTTGGCGAGAACCCTTCATTTCTGCCCGGATCCCAGGAGGAAGCTGGGAGTGAGAGAAAAAAGAGAGGAAAAAAGAAAGCGGCCTGAATTTTCCCGGATTCCTTTATCCGGGAGCGGGAATTGAACTCCCTGGTTCCCCCAGGAGACACAGCCTCAGGTCAATGGCTGTCATCGATCTGTATATCAGGTATTTAAAATTCAGCTCAGATACAGCCGAGCACACATTGACTTCTGACTAACCAATTGCGACGATTTCGCTTTTGAGGTGGGAAACTTTTCTAAAGATGGAATCATTTTTCTGGAATCTTAAATTGACTGCTATATTAGTTATGCTACCTTTTTATTGACCTCAACTCCTGCAGAGTTTACCTGGAAACGTCATTTTTAAGAACGAAATTTTGAGGCCTTGAATTTCTTGAAAAGAAATTATGTTTTAATATAAGTATTTTAATGTACGAAATTTGTTTTACTTGAAAAGTAGCATTATTTCCAATTTTATTTTAATGTATTGCCATAATTAGGTATGGATGAGGTAGGTTCTAATAATATATGTATTTGTTCTTTAATGAAAGCCTTTTAAGTTAATGTTAAAGACGCGTTTTTGATTTATTTAGAAACAGACTTAAATGCATAAAAGGTGCCTAAAATTTCAAATAATATTAAATAAATGTGTGGCAATGTGTAAAGTTATAGATAAGATACAGCCAAGTACACACGCACTTCCGACTAGCTAATGGCAATGATTTCGCTTTTAAGATGGGAAACTTTTCTAACGATGGAATCATTTTTCTTCCACCTTAAATTGACTTCATGATTAGTTATAACTCCTTTTAATTAACCTTATTTGCTGAAGTGATTAAGAGAAAAAGGTACTTTGAGGAACAAAAACTTGACGCATTGTCTTTCAAGAAAAATTGATTTCCTTTTTTTTTTTTAATTTAAATGTTTGTTTAAAAGTTTTTTATTTATAATTTTTATAAAAGTGTATAACTGTGTTAAGCACAGGGTGTTCATAAAGCTTTGCACTAATAAATTAAATATACTTTAAAAAAATGTTTAAGATTTTTGCATAATTTTTTTTAAATATAATTTTGATCTTTCTTGCATCGAGGTTTTCCCCCACATTGGTTCAATATAAGAAATATAGGTGGAACAATAAAGGCATGTAAGTGGCACAAATGTCGGAAACTAAAAATAGTGTCTGTGAAAGAAAAAAACTCTCAGGGTTGCCGCAAGATAGTTTTTGAGGGTCAGCCTCTCAGAATCTTTGATTTTTAGCAGATATTTCCTATCCTAGCATGACTGTTTTATTTAAATAAGGACTGTCATGATCAAAACCTCCCCCCAGATGGTCAATTCTGGAGCGAAGTTGAAAATAAATCTTCACAGAAGCACGAAAGGTGCTCAGATAGAAGTGTTTTTTTTTGCGAAAAAACTTTTTGAGATAAGAATCAAAATAAAAAATAATTATACTTAAACCTGAAGATTTTCTTTTTAAATTAATTTTTTAAAATCAGTCAATATATTTATAAACACCCTTTATTTAGTTAACTACATTTTTAGTGTCCTGTATTGCCACTAAAAATATGGTAAAATATTGGCCACCTATCACTTACTATTCACTCTGAGCGCTTTTTACTATTACTTTTGTTTAAAATCTTCATCTGGAAAATCTCTCAAGGCATTCTAGCAATAGTCTGCAAGCATGGATGAGTTCCACTTTCTCTGATACCTTCTTTTAATGGCTGAAATATCTTGATGAAAGTGCTCCCCGTGCTCGTCACCCATAGCGTCACAATTGCTTGAAAAAAAGCCGAGATGCGAGTTCAAAAAATTGAGCAACATATTACAATCTAGCGTTGGTACGTAACTTAATCGGTGTGTACCAACATTGCAAAATTTCTTCTGTCATAAAATCAATTGCTGTTTATCAAGGAAATGAGATTTTAGACGTCAATTCCGTTGATGGCACATACAAATGAATAGGAATTACCTATTTTTTACTCGGAGACATTTTGAATGTATGCCGTTTTATCAAGGAAGTCGAAATGAATTCTGACGAAAAACGGACCATTACAATATTGGCTAAATATGGCTGGATGTTACACTGAAACGAGTATCATACCGAATATAAAAGGGGAAGTTTGAGGAAGAAAATGAGTTAGCAAAATATACTTCGGCACAAGGAATAGTAGACATTTTACACTGCGTCATCAAACGGGGTCAAGAGGGTGAGTACTCTTAATAAACATGACATTTGTCGTAAAAAACAGATAAATTACCTTTTAAATGAACTGCAAAGGAATTTTTCCCTTATTTTGAGCCTACTTTCGGAGACAAGGAGTCCATGCCATCTTTCGACACCCTCGTCTCTGTTTAGAAAAAGTAATGCACTCTATATCAAAAAAGGAATAGAATCTAAACAAAAACAGTATTTTTAAGTTTTATGTTAGAGCGACAAGATTTTTGCAAATTTTAGGAATTGCAACGCCTAAAATATCCGGCTAATATGAAAACAAAGTTAGTTCAAAAGCACCGCCGAAAAAGATATTGAAAATAAATTATAAATTATGTGATACAACGCGAATTTTTCACCTACTCTTATCGATTTTAACCAAAATTAAATATTAAAAAAAATGCATCTACATAAACCAGGGTTGTGTAGTCGGAGGGAAAATGACCTGCTCCGACTCCGAAAATTTTACAACCTTTATCTCCGACTCCTTTACACCAATATCAGTGCAACTCCGACTCCAAAAGCACTGGCATGTTGCGGACTTTGAGATAAATTAAACGACTACAACTCCAGTTCTTCAGTTTCCGACACCGACTCCAACTACTTTATCCTAAAATCAGTCCGACGCCGACTCAACAGCCCTGACAGGAACTACACCTTGTAAAAATTAATGGAATCATGCCATTTTTTTTACATAATCACCTTTATTTACATCATTTAATAAGAAAATCAAAATCACCACTTAGTAGCCCCCCCCCTCTTTTTTTTGACCAGCACCATTTTCACTCTACTGGGCATAGAGTCAACTAGAGTTTTGCGCGTCTTGATCTCTAAACCATGTTTTTAGCAAAGCACAAATCATTTTTTTTTCTTTTGCTGTAGAATCAGATTTTCACTCACTGTCACAGAATGACCTGCCTCGTCCGTGGAGAAATATTCATGGCAAACAAAAAGATAAAAAAAAAAAAAACGAGAGGTTATAGCGCCTAATCAACTGGTAGGCTAAACAGCTGTTATAAACCAAGATTGAACACCTAAAAAATTCGAAAATTTAAAATTCCCAACTTGTTTCCATTAATTCGCAAAAGTGTGTCATACAGGTAGTGACCCATTCAACCCCATTCATTTACCATTCCTCCCTCCTATATGTCTATACTGCACATTATTTAGTTGAAACTTCAGAAGTACTTTTTGATTTGCTCATTAGTAACTTGATTTTTGAAGAAAAAATTTACTCATAATTACATGACTAACTCGGCGATGTTATTCTTCATTTTTACATTTACTGGACTATATCGATAGCAGTGAAGTAGAAAGCAATGAAACAAATAAAAAGTGTCTTAAATACAACATTTGAATAAATTAAGCCACTTAATAAGCTTAAAAGTTCCATTAAAATGTGAAATTTGCTCCTAAAAAAAGCATTATGTAACATTAGGTTACATTGAAATTAAGTACAGTTTAAGTAAAGTTACATTAAAATATAAACAATCCAGCTAAAATGAACTTATGAAAAGCCCTATAAAATAAAAAATAATCCACTAAATAAATGCACCAAGACATCACAATTTCAAAAATTCTATTAAAATATAAAAATTAAATCATGAGGAATAAACATGCCGGAGACAAAACGGTGTTTTTCTGTTCTACCAAGTTCGAAACTAAACAAGTAGCAAAAGACTATTTTTCCTTTATTACGTTATTTTACCGTGACATCATTTAGAGATTGGCTTCCTTTATACTGTTCAGATCGCAGTTCATTTTCATGCATTGTAGCTTTTACTTCATTATCAATGTTCAGATAAAAAATACGTCTTACTTAAAAACTGAGCTTATATACCTAACTATGTCTATTTATGTCCGAGTTACTTATCCTGAACGTCAGTGAATGACCATCGAACCTGGTATCGATTCATTCGTACTTTTCCCGTCTTTATGTTTGGCTATTTGACATAATCCTCCAATAATAATTAGCGGAGATATTAATTGTAAACTACATAAGTTATAACATTTCAGATTTTGACATAAAATCTCTATTTTTTGAAGACTTTTTTTCCATTCACATTATTATTTAGTGCTTCATCTTAACTTTCCGTAACAATGCTTTTATTAAAACTTGTAGAGTGAAGAAAATCATTAAATGAAAGATCTGCGGCCATTTTTTTTCTGGAATATGAGCAAATAAAATTTTGGGTTTTGTTTTGAGACTTTTCCTGTAATCGGGTGATTTAAAATGTTTCCTTTTTGGTTATTTTTCCAGAATCTGACTCATTTTTTTTCTGAATTTTTTTCTGTTCAAGCGTGATTGTTGAACACGCGTCACTTGACGCAACTTTTATTTTCGAGGTAGACCGTGCAAAGCCGGACGACGCTGCTATTGTTCTCATATTTTCTGAGAGCAAAAATTTTCTTTTTATAACCATATTTTTATTTTTTTCTAAATTCAATTCGGTATACATCGTATTAAATAGAAAGCACACACTATAAAAATTAAATATCAGCTTACTGCATCAAAAAGCATTACTAAAATATCCGCTTGTGTACATCTGTCGTTGTTTTCTTAAGTCAAAACGTAAAAGAAGAAATTTTCAATCTTATTGTTCATTGTAATGCTATTTCTTTTATCAACGACTATATTGTGAAGTATTCAGTTTGAGATAGCAAGTTTAGTTTATTCAAAAGTCGAATGGAAAGTCCCTTTCTCTTTATCATGGATAGTCTTACTTCAGTTATCTCGAAAAGTGTTTTGAATACAAAAATACTTCTATCTCGATGAAAAAAGTATAGCAATGATGGAAAAAAAAAAGTTTTTGTCTCTTTGGTGACTATAAAATAGGAAAAACATCATAGTATTTCTTCCCCAGTCGTACTTTAATCCTTTGTCGTGTTGATGTTTCTTCTTCGATGGCATCTTATTTAATGCCATCGCACAAAAGAAAATGCTTTAATCCTTTAGAAAAATATCTCTATATCCTTTAAACTTATGTTTACTTCATTTGTAATTATACTATTACTAAATTATTACAGTCAAGTGTTTGTAAAAAAATCTTATATTGCTGCGTTCATGATTTTTTCTTTCATCAAAGTAAATTTAACACTTATTTTCGTGTTTTGTTTCAAATGTGTAAGAAAACTCTTAAAAGAAAAGTATATTGTAAAAAAAATGAACGTTAATGGAGTGTTACTTTATAAAGATTACTTTCTTTAGTAAATTGTAAAATATGTCACTTGAAATAATAAGAACATGTCTCAAAGTAATAAACCTTTCTCCAGACACGCCATTATTATATTACTAGAAAATCGCCCGTCAAGTTATGACGGGTGAAAACTGCTTCTACATTTGAACGAAGCAATTCCCGGTTTGGTGATATTTTGATTGTTGAAATTTTAACCCTAACCCCAGTGGATTAACCCTAAACAGCAGTAAATAGCGTTTATTGTTCACCACTTTTTTTTGTTTTTTAAGTAATCAGAGTATATTGTGAAATGTGTGCTCGACATTGTGCCTTCTTGAGTGAAATTTTCTTGGAAAGTTATATACAGCGAAACAGTGTATAGCTCATAAGTTAAAAATTGAGCTATGGTGCTTGTTTATTAAGTGCACTTTTAATTAAAATACAACATTGAAAAGAAGAATTGAATTCTCAGTTCATACGTACGTGGGTAAAAAACTGAAAGAAATGTCCTACATTTTTCATTTTCAATAGCGACCAAAATTGAGCTACATGAATGTTAAACCTTTTTAAAGGCTAGTTTCTCTGCTTTGGATCTTTTATGAACAAATTCCTAAGGATATACTTTTTAAGCACTAAAAATATTTCACTTTAAGATTTTTTTTTTTTAAAGCTGGTAAGAAGTTTGTTCAATTTCATTATCAGTGACAATTTTTTGTTTTTCTTTTTAGGAGTAAAAAATGTTTCCCTGATCGCAACACATTAAAATTAAAAATACAGTCTTCATTTTTGCATAAAATGCAGTCCCTACCATTTATTGTTTCGTTTTTAACCGACTTCAAAAAAGGAGGTTACGATTTCGTCATGCGGCTTTTTATGTATGTTTTCAGTTTATTTCAAGACTACTGGAAAGATTTGAAAAATTCATTTTCTGTTTGGAAGGGTATACTTCCCAGATGGTCCCATGGTCATTTGGTCCGGGGGGAGGTGGGTGGGGTTTGGTAAGGGGTCCGGGAGAAATCCAAGAAACTTTGAATTTCACCCGGTGAGGATACGTAATCCAGCTTACGTCAGCGTGCGAAATATGTCACAGGTCACGTGGATTTTCCGTGACCGGTGTATTTTCACAGCAAAGGTTTTGCCTTCGTCTTGAACGAGGATTCTCACGGCATATGGATGATTAATATTCGCCGCCTGTTAATTTTTCCTTCTAGGTGTTACCAATGTTTTACTTCGTAACAAAGCAGTAAATTAAATACATTTTGCTTCTTTAATAGCTGAATCAATTACCTTAATATTATTTTAAACTAAAATAACTTAATTTCTTCACTAAAATGTCTTTTTTTCTTTTTTGATAATTCAGTTTTTAAACATATTTAGTGTTTAATACAAGGGGAATTGAATACAGAACACCCTTTCCCCGATGATGTAACTTATATTAATAATCTATTGTAACTGGTGTCTGATTTCTGAAGTTTGACCAGTATTCTAGATTTACTATTTCACAACGCCGCCAGTTTAATTTGAAATTAGGGTTATACTTATTAGCAGGCTTCAAAAAAAAAAAAAAAAAAGAGGAGGTTCTGAACTCGTCAAATTAGTTTTTTCTTTGTATAATGTTCTATAAATATTCGAAGACTCCTGTACCCAGGGGCGTGCACGGGGGGGGGGGAGGGGTTGCGAAAGAACATCTGTTGGCCTGAACCTGAGAACGAAGGGGGCCCAATATTTTTAAAACTAGGGGTAAACAATATGGAGAGGATGACGGAAAAGTCATTTGTGACAGGCCCCAAAATTTATGTGCACGCCCCTGCCTGTACCGATTAGAAAAATTCTTTTTTTTTTTTGTTTGAAACGGTGTACTTTCCCGGCGGTTTAATGATAATCAAGTTCGGATTTGATGATATTGAGGGAACTTTCAAATATGATACTCAGATTTAAAGCAATTTGTGTTTTATTAACTTTGTATATCGCCTCATTCAGTGAACCGGTTTTTATGATTTTTTTTTTTCGCTTAGTGGATAGTGGATGGTCTGACTTTACTCTAAGATTCTAAATCCTTGATTTACCCTATTTGTTCTTTAGAGAAAAGTTATGGGTAAAAAACAATAAATTTCATGTAATTTCCCTCATGAACGATTAAATATAAAACTCATTTTTTAAAAAATGCCATTAAACAAAGAGGTATGTGCTTGCCTTACCCACGGTTAAAGAAAGTATTAAAAAACATCGTAATTAAGAGCAATCGTAATGAAAATTTTGAATCAAGGATTCTCTGAAGCAAACATAAAATTCATTCTATTGGAATTTTTTATTTCATCTATAATGGGGACATCTGAAAAACCATGCGACTTTTATCACGAGTTACATGATACGTATTTTTTTGAAACATAAATTACAATTTATAATTTACAATATTACGACTAGCAATTTACAGTTTATTTGTAGTTTGGGAAACTGTAAACATTTAAATGGTTCTAACTAAATACTGATTTCATAGTCTATACTACTCATTAAAAATGAGATATATCAATTGTTGCATTTCTGCTAATGCTCGTCCATCATAAGGTTTAGTTAAAAGTTTAAAGGGATCTAAATCAGATCGAGCTATTACTTCAAGTCTTGACCATATTGAGAGCTAAGTATGCTTGTCCTTTCGCAAAGTTCTATTTTCTTAAATCTATGACAGCTTTATCGAGGGTTGTGTGATACGTATTGTTGTGATATATAATTTACAATGTTACAATTTTAATCTTAAAGCGATTTCTGTTGTTTTTTTTAGTGACTCGTGTATTTGCTTTCGGAAAGCAATCTTTGATAAAGTCGAACTAATAATGAGGACAAAAATTTTTTTGTAAATAATTGCGCATTTGAAAATGCATTTCTTCACAGTCGGCGGAAATCTCCGAGACGTTGTGGTATATTTCTTTTTTATCGTGTTCATCTTAGTTGTTTTCAGACTCATTTGCTCGACGTTTTCTTACTCGACATGCGCGTAAGAAAAATCTCAACATCATGTAATCTATCCTACGAACTTATTTTTTATTTGCAGCACAAAAAAAGCAAAAAATAAATTACTTTTAAATAATACGCTTTCAAAAAACACCAAGGAACTAAAAAGCAAAAAAACAACTTATTACACTTGCATACTATTTCCTACCCAGAACTAGAAATGAAATTTATTTTACAATTCCAGTACAAAATCAACTAAACTAAACATCCAAATATAAAATAAACACTGATTTTAATTACTATACGATGAATTATTTTAAATACCTAACTAATAATATGCGATCTCTTAATTTTTAATAACCTTTTGAAGTCGGGGCCTCCTATAAACTACTACCTAGCGTAACTGAGTAGGTTTAGTTTTTAAGATTAATTTCGTGTTTAGTTAAATTAATTCAGGATTCGGTGGGTTGTCAGTAACGTTAATTAAAAGTTTATAGGGGGCTCCGACTTCAAAAGTTATTAAAAATTAACAGATCGTATATAATTAGTTAGGTATTTAAAATAATTCATCGTATAGCAAGAGCCATTGTCTGTAAGGATCAGGCAGGTTGTGATTGTTGACATTTTTAATTTTCTTTATTTTTACATATGTTGTTCCTTATCATGAATGTAATGTTTGTAGAAAATATGAGCTTTGTCTGCCTTTCCGTTTTTGGGAAATTAAATTTTTAAATTTAGGGGGCGTGGCACATTTTTGCGTGTTTTTCAAATTTGAAGATTTTTAAGTTCTTGTTGCTTTAAGAGCCCCTACAATGACATGGATTTTAAAATTCTATACTATTATATGGTCTTCTTAGATACTATTACAGCTGTCAAATCGGTGTCACTACGAGGGCGACGGCCACAAACTCCGTTTAAAAATGACCGAAAATGAATTTTTTTTACTACATTCAATGCCAATTTTCTCAAAGCGCCTTCATGATGACGCAACGTTTTTACATAAATTCCTAACTACATTTGCATACATCAAAAATATGTAATAAAATTGGTGTCACTATAAGGGCGCCAGAAGATATTGGAACTTATATGTGATAAATTTCACAAAAATGCAAATGTTTAAAATCTAACTACTACTCTCGCCCTCATAGCAGAGATCTCAAACTAATTAAGTTTGATAACCAACATGTTTGTCTAACATATGAAATAAAAAAATCGGTGTCACTCCTATTACTTTAAGAAATATAATCATTCGAAATTAGTGTGTTATGGAATTATTTAAAAAAAGACTTTTCTAAATTAAATGGCTTTTTGCACGGTTTGTTTTAAACTTTAATGTAAAATTACAGTAGTGACACCTAAAATAATATGTTTCTAATGCTTTTTATTAATAAAGCTTTATAAAAAGCATTAGAAGCACAGTAAATCGATATACACTGATGAGCCAAAACATTATGACCACCCAGTGCTTAACCCGTTGTGCCACCTTTGGCCTGCAAAAAAGCTGCGACTCGCCTTGGCATGGATACCATAAGCTCTTGGTAGACGTCTGGAAATAGATGGTACCCAATGTTAATGCAGCGGTCAGGCTAAGTTGAGATTTCTTGACATGGTGGTGTTTCAGCTCTAAGCTGCCTTTCCGTGAAGTCCCGAACGTACTCGATAGGATTTAAATCCGGTGAATTTTGTGGGCAAGGCATTAATTGGAATACTTCTTCAGGCTACTGGGTCCACTTCAACCCAATTATAGCCCTGTGACATGTGGCATTATCATGCTGGAAGATGCCATTTCCAGTAGTGAAGACCGCCGCCATGTACGGGAGCACCTGATCTGCCACGATGTTCAAACAATCCACAGCCTTCACGGTATGCTCTACCACAACTAAGGGTCCCAGAACCTGCCAGAAAAAGTCCCCCAGACCATAATAATGCCACCATCAGCCTGTTTACGACCAACGGTACAAGACGGGAGTAACTGTTCGCCTGTAAGACGGCGAACCCTGACAAAACTATCCATGTGATGAACCAGAAATCGTGATTCGTCAGACCGGACAACTCTCTTCCAGTCATCCGAGGACCATTCTCGGTGTTCTTGGTCCCACTGTAGGCGTAGTTGGCGATGACGATTGGTCAATAGAGGCACACGAGTAGGACGTCTGCTGCGCAGTCCCATATCCAACAGTGTCCGCTGAACTGTGTGTTTGGAAACACTTTCACTCGCAACTGCATTGCATTGAGCTGTCAGTTGATCAACTGTCTGCCTCCGATTTTGCTTTACCGAGGGGCCTAGCTTCCGACGTCCCTTATCTTTGAGGACGCGTGGCCATCCAATACTTTTACGCCATCCAACACTTTTTCTACTGTTGGTTTCACCGTCTTTTTTCCACTTCGCATAAGTACTAACAACGACAGATCATGAACAACCTACGAGTCTTGCAGTTTCTGAGATGCTCGTTTCGAGTCTTCGGGCCATCACAATCTGCCCTCGATCAAATTCGCTGAGATCGTTATCCTTTCCCATAATTCGCAAAAGAAAGTGCTCGTATGAAGCATGACCTTCTCCAGCCTCAGTTATATACCAACCCACTTCATCATGTAGTCCCCACGTCATCCAGACGAATTCTTTGAAAAAGTTAGGGGTGGTCATAATGTTTTGGCTCTTGTGTAGGTACAGATGGACGTATTGTGTAATGTGCATTATGGCTAAAATAGTCGTACTAAAATTTATATTTTTCCAACCATACTATTTTTTATCTGTTATTTATATTAAAAATGCAACTATTTATAACATAATGTCTTAAATAGTGATGAACATAATGTATTATATAGCGAGCATTCAGAATCTGAAACATAATTTGAGGATGACGTAGACTAAAACAAAGAAAACATAAAAAATCAAATCACCCAGTTTCAGAAAGACGGTCATTTCTATTTGATATCTGGTAATTTTGTAGCACTAAAGCTTAGGAAAACATGGTATCCCGGAGAAATAGTAGAAGTTGACCATTTGCAAGTAAAGGTCAAATGCATGGCAAGAAGGATTGGAATAAATAAATTTATTTCACTGGAAAAAAGGCGAGTATTGGTATGATAATCCAAACATATTATGCACAATAGATCCACCTGAACCTATATCAAAACGAGCATTTACTATTCAACACAAAGACGCTCTTACTGCCCAAAGCTGTTTATGTTAAACGTTGCTTCTTTGTAATAAATTAAAAATGAATATGGTCAAAACACTATCTAGGTGTGATAAGATTAAATTAACAAAATACATAAATAAACAAATAAAATACATTAAAAAAAAATAATAATAAATGGAAAAAAATGCACCACAACATACTAACTTCGGATGATTATATTTCCAAAAGTAGTAGGAGTGACACTAGTTTTATTAGTTCAAATGTTAAACAAACGTGTTGGTTATCAAACTTAATTAGTTTCAGATCTCTGCTATGAGGGGGCTAGTTGTATTCAGATTAGCAAATGGTCAACTTCTGGTCCGGGATACCATGTTTTCCTAAGCTTTAGTGCTACAAATTTACCAGATATCAATAAGAGATGACCGTCTTTCTGAAACTGGGTGATTTGATTTTTTATGTTTTCTTTGTTTTAGTCTACGTCACCCTCAAATTATGTTTCAGATTCTGAATGCTCACTATATAATACATTATGTTCGTTACTATTTAAGACATTATGTTATAAATAGTTGCATTTTTAATATAAATAACATAAAAAATTAGTATGGTTGGAAAAATATGAATATTAGTACGACTATTTTAGCCATAATGCACATTACACAATACGTCCATTTGTACCTATATCGATTTACTGTGTTTCTTATGCTTTTTATAGAGCTTTTTTTTATAAAAAGCATTAGAAACATATTATTTTAGGTGTCACTACTGTAATTTTACATTAAAGTTTAAAACGAACCGTGCAAAAAGCCATTCGAATTAGAAAAGTCTTTTTTTAAATAACTCCATAACATGCTAATTTCGAATGATTATATTTCCGAAAGTAATAGGAGTGACACCGATTTTTTTATTTCATATGTTAGACCAACATGTTGGTTATCAAACCTAATTAGTTTCAGATCTCTGCTATGAGGGCGAGAGTAGTAGTTAGATTTTAAACATTTGCATTTTTGTGAAATTTATCACATAAAAGTTCCAATATCTTCTGGCGCCCCTATAGTGACACCAATTTTATTACATATTTTTGATGTATGTAAGTGTAGCTAGGAATTTATGTAAAAACGTTGGTGTCATCATGAAGGCGCTTTGAGAAAATTGGCATTGAATGTATTAAAAAAATTCATTTTCGGTCATTTTTAAACGGAGTTTGTGACCGTCGCCCTCGTAGTGACATCGATTTGACAGCTGTAATAGTATCTAAGAAGATCATATAATAGTATAGAATTTAAAAATCCATGTCATTATAGGGGCGCTTAAAGCAACAAGAACTTTAAAATCTGCAAATTTGAAAACACGCAAAAATGTGCCACGCCCCCTAAATTTAAAAATTTAATTTCCGAAAAACGGTAAGGCAGACAAAGCTCATATTTTGCACAAACATTACATTAATGATAAGGAACAACATATGTGAAAATAAAGAAAATTAAAAATGTCAACAATCACAAATGCCGTAAACTGCCTGATTCTTACAGACATTGGCTCGTAATTAAAATCAGTGTTTATTTTATAATTGGGAGTTTAGTTTAGTTGATTTTTGTACTGGAATTGTAAAATAAATTTCATTTCTTGTTTTGAGTAGGAAATAGTAATGGGAATAGTAAGTGTAATCGGTTATTTTTTGCTTTTTAGTTCCTTGGTGTTTTTTGAAGGCGGTTTTTTTATTTAAAAGTAATTTATTTTAATAAATAAATAAATATTATATTAAATTAAATATAATAAAACAGCTTGTGTAAAACAAGTTTAATCTTTCACTGTCCGTTAAATGAGAATCCGTATAAAAATACAAGCTTGATTCATGTATTAAATCAAAATGGTTCATTACGTACTGTTTTTGTACGATACGTACTTCTCATATGACAAGTATACACTAATTTGAATGGCGAGTTAATTTCATCTTAAAAAAATGCTTTAGTTCATTGACCAATAAAATCCAATCCTTTATACCATTGCATATCCTACAAATTAGAACTTATTCCTAGGATGCCAGAAGGTAACTCCTGTCTATCCATAACTTTTACAAGCATTTTTATCAACAGATTTTAGTGTGCCATTGGGGAAGAAATTCACATTGCGGACTCATATATGGCTATGATAAGAGGAACAACCTTTAATCACACTTGATTTGAACATCCTCATATTTTTGATAGCCAATTCACTGATCAAGTAACGCTGACGTCACCAACAATGAAACTCTCGCCATAGCAAGATAGTTTGACAACATTTTTCTGCAATGTTTGGCGTGCAGGGAAATACTTTATTTTGACAAAATTGAACTAGATTCGATAGCTTAAGTGTTTCACTGGTAAAGCCATCATTTTAGAAGAGTGAAGAAACAAAAAAAGAGTTAGCAATGAACACTATCGACTGGAGTTTAGGGTTAATCCATTGAAGTGAGGGTTTAAATTTCAACTATCAAAAAATATCACCTAACAGGCAATTATTTCGTTCATATGTAGAAGCAATTTTCACCCGTCATTTCTTGACAGGCGATTTTCTAGTTTGTGTAATAGAGAAGAGTAATTGGCACTTTGTTGAGTTGGGTTACTTTCGTAGTAGCTTTTAAAAAGCTGAAACCTCTATCAATAACTCATGACTTTTTAATTAAACTGCCCAGAAGTAGGTAACCATTGTCAAAGTCTTAACTTACCAAGGTCATAACTCGTAGCTTAACTAACCAGAGACACTCCGAACTTCTGGGGTATGATTTTAGCACCAAGAATGAAGTTTTTTTTTTTTTTTTTTTGAAGGACCTTGTGTTTAGAGGTTGTGGGATCGGTGTCCTGATCGATAAAGCGACGGATATATAACCGAAGAATCCCGGGTTAAACGCCAGCCGATCCAAGATCCCCCATTAATGGTGTTCATTAATGGTGACTGATGCGTTGTCTTTTGGGCCATGGTGGCCTGATCGGTAAGGCGTCGGACTCGTAACCGAAGGGTCCTGAATTCGGTGAAAGTCGGTCGAAGATCCTCCGTGTTCTTGAATGGTCACATAAAGTGGTAGGTACGAGGGACCTAGTAGTGTGTGATAAGATACGATATTTTTAGAGGTTTTTAAAAATTGTCAAAAAATTGCATAAATGAAGGAGGTGCAATGTTACACAAACCAATGATTACATATTCAATATTTTCTGCTAAAAACACACACACACACACACACATTTTTATCAGAAGGTTTTCGTTCGTGCTGTCCAGTGTAATGTATATTTTTCCTTAACAATAATAACTTAACAAATTAACGTATCTACGTTATGTAATCCATTGGAATACAAATACTCACTTTACAGAGGTACAAAGTCCTTTTTTCACTTTTTCGCACTGTGCTTCCTGCTCCAAATCTAGAGCAGAGTTCTCTTTCTCTCATGCAAATCAGTTTACTCAACAGCAAATATCTTTCTTATTTTCTCCCTAAGTTGAAACACACGACATACGTCTCTGACAGGCCGTAAGCCAGTCCAAAACAAATGTCCGCTGCAGGAATGGCGTAACAAAAGAAGGAGAGCGAAGAGCTTGGAAACAAAAGCTCATCCTTATAAATGTTTCTGCAAAAATTTCCTGCGCAGTCAAATAGCTTCTGAGATGGTAATGTTCCCAAACGGGGGACTTTTCTTCAAATGGTGCTGTTCCGAATGCAAAATCTCTCCATTTCGTCGAATGCCAGGAAGTTTATCGGAAAATATATTCTCTGCAATCGATTCGATACTTTCGTCAGCATTTGCCATTTGCAAATAATGATACTTTTTCCTTCTTTAAAAAACGAATTGTTTTATTTCAAATTATTGACTTTGCAAAAAAAAGAAAAAACTTTCCCCAAAAAATGATCTGCTTTTAGAGAATGACTATCTAATTTTGCAAATTAAAAAAAAAAAAAATGATTTTCGGAAATAAAACAAAGTCGTTTATGTACTTTTCAATTCTAGTTAAACTTTTTAAAAAACGAGGTAAAAAAGTGTTTATACTCACTATTATATATACTCACATACACATACTCACTAATTACCTAAAACTAACTTTAAATATAAAAGAACACAATAATAAAAAGAACTAGTGAAGTGTTTAAGCTGATTGAGGTTATGTGCATGGTAAGTAGATAAACAAAGAAATAGCATAAACAAAGCAGACAGTGCTGCCGCCTGAAAACATTAAACTATGCTAAAATAACGTAATAATCAGTGTACAGTATGTACTGTACTTTTAAAGTAAAATAAATAGTATTTTAGTACAAATAGTGTACAAAAAACAAAACAAAAAAAATTTTAGTCCAATAATTTAGAAGCACTGTACTCTTGCCCCAATAGGGTGGAGAGGTTCCCCTATCATTTATACTGGTTATCTCCAAAATTCAAGATTTTACTTACATTCCTTTCCTTCTAACTGCCTCATTTTTACTTCTTATTTATTTATTTATTTTGAAAACTTAATTAATAGTGTTTCCCAAAACTGTATTGATGCTTGTAATAATTCAATCTGGTACAGTTCGTACTCAACAGGAATTGCAGTTGGAATATAAATGTAGAAGGCTGTGCTTTTTAATCCATTTTATAACAAATAATCAAAGTCCAAAAGAAAATTAATTTTTAATGATTTGCCATCTAGTAAACGTGATAAAACTTGTTTAACGAGTTTTAACTCGTTTAACGGAGTTGTCGGTGCTTTTTCAAAAAGAAAAACAAATGCAGCCCCTCTAAGTAGATAAAACCATAAGTTTACACACCAGTTATAGTACACTGATTAAACTATGTTTATGCAGATTGCGTACTGACGAAAAACCGTGTCTTAGGTGACACCACAGGTAGCAAGCTAGTTGTTCGAAGAAATGTTCTGGAGCTTTTAGATGCAATGCGTGGGATTTGGATGTGCCACGTAAAATGTTGTCGATAAAAAACATTAGTCATACGCAAATTCACTTTAATTTTTAAATGTAATCTTTACTAATAATAAAGCTAAAAGTATGTATGTATGGATCTCTGTCTGTTACGCACATAGCGCCTAGACCTTTCGACCGATTTTCATGAAATTTGGCACAAAATTAGTTCGTAGTATAGGGGGGGGGGGCATCTCGAAGCGAGTTTTTGAAAATAAAATTCGATTTTTTTTCTTTTTCTATTCCCATTTTAAGCCCATTTTACCAAGGGAATTACCATAACATGGACGAATAAATTACCATAACATAGACGAACGAATTACCATAACATGGACGAGTAAATTACCATAACTTGGACGAGTAAATTTCCATAACATGGACGTTCGAACCAACTTGGCGACAAATTAGGCGGTTTTTTTTTTTAAATTTGTTTCAATTTGGCCACTGTTGGTGATATTTAGAGAGTAAACTATTTAATCACATTAAAATTGCCAGTAATGGGGAAATGACATTAAATTGGAGTGAAAGGAAGTTATGTGATGCACACATCAGCTCGTTTCTTTAAAAAAAATCCATTTACACGTTTTTCCCAATGTAAACAAACGATGAATATCATGAGTTAGTCATTTTTCTTCACCTAGTTTTTTTATATAACATTTATTAAACTTCTGAGTTAGGATTTTTTTAAGTTCATGGGCAACTTTCATTAAAATATTTCACTACCTAAATTTAGTATCAATTTGTTAGTCCCCCCCCCCCACCTTCCCTTCCAAAGAAAAAGAAAAAGTCCTCACAGTAAATTGACTTACTTTTTCTTGGAATAGTATAAATCCTTTAAATAATTAATAATTAAGAATGAATCAAAAACTTTAAAACCTAAGAAAAATGAGCAAAAAGTTTTTAAAAATGTTCCATTTATGAATTAATTATTGAAACGAACAATTAATTTCAATAACTAAAAATACATGAATTATTAGGTACTTATATGCTGCTGCTTCAACGTTGATTTGCTAAAATTTTTGTATAATGAAATATCTTCAGAGCTCCAATGAGAACTATACACATTAATGCTATAATTAATTTTCAAAACATAAAAATATATATTACAAAGCATATTTCGTGGTCCTTTTTTTTTTTTTGCAAACACCAGTTGACATATTTTTTTTTAAACATAGTCACTTCTTCACTTCTTGCATATTTATTATCGAACTTATATAACATATCGGAATGTTCCACATGCAATACAACATTTCGTTATTAACTACATCTTTCATCTTCAATGTAATTACAAGATTTACGTTCAATAAAACTTTTTTTTCCTTTCAAAAGAAACGAGAAAAATAATGACTTGCTGATTTTGAGTACATTGTTGAACTTATGCGTCTTATTGTTGTCAGATCGTTACGTCTTATGTGAGCTGCATAAAAATATAAAAAGAAGAAACCGTCCTCTTCCTTTTTTTTTCTGTATGTGATTATATTTTTTATTCTGTTATTAAAATGTATGACTTTCTCCCTGCGTCGAGTAGAATTTTTCTTTTAAATTTTATGGTTACAGTTTTAGCTTTAAGTGCTTTTTTTTCTGTGTTTCTAAGAGCTATCAACATGCAGAAATCAAATCATTCGTACTTTTTTAAAATATGAAAATATTTTGCGGCCTAAACTCCATTTCAAAATAGATTCTGTAAACCGAAAACATATCTTGAAGATAGAAATTGATATTTCTTTTTTTTCCAAAGAGTTGTGTTCGATCACTAATGACATGGAAATAATAAAATATGTTTTAAGACGTAAACGGATCCCTCTACTAATTTGAAAGGATGGCAATTTTCTTAATTAAAAAAAAAAAAAAAACCCTTCGATCCGAACGAAGCAAACCACAACATTTTTTTTCCTTTTCCCAAGCTAAACTCGTTCAGATAGAATTGTCCTAACTGGCATCTCGCCAAGTTTCCACGGTAAACGTGATCGGTCACGTTTGTTCATTTAAACGTTTAGTACCATTATATAGTTTAATAAAGATTCGGTCTTTTTTTTTTTTTGAAAGAAAATCTTAGAACTAAATCAAATGAAGTATCGAGTTAAAAAACGAGAAATAAAGAAACGATTAGTATCATTAAAAGGAATTTGTAATAATGTTTATTGACAAATTTCAGAATAATCACTACTTTAATATTTCAAAATTATATTGAACGGGATGTTTTGCAAAAGAAGTAAGAAATAATCCATTGTACATAACGTAAAGAAAAAACGGAACTAAAACCAATGAAATATTTGATGCGTTTTATGGTACATTATATGGGGGGGGGGGCAAGATTTATGTACATAAACTTAGTAATGTTAAACCGAATTAAAAAGATGCAAGGATATTACAAATCCAGCTGCTGGAAACCAGAGCCTTAAGCTGGTTTGAATATTAGAATAAGGTATCAAAACCTTCAGACAGGGCCTGGGGCGAGCTTCTACACGAGTTTATCAACCTCAATTAAACACTTGAAATTTTCAGTATTTTTTTTTAACGACCATATTCAACAGTTATTTAGTTCCATTTTTCTATGTTTGGCGCATTTTTAATGTAGGGAACTGCATGTTTTCTTTTAGAAAATATTTTGTATTTTTTCTCAGTACTTTGTTTCAAATGGAAAGCCCAAGAGAAATCGATAAAATTTTAAAGGTTAACTGTTTGAAAAAAAATGGATCTACAGAAAACTTGAGCTCATATGAATGGACGAAAAGAATAAATATTATTTTCTTTTGATAAATTATATATGTATTATTTAATATAAATATTATTTAAGAAGAAAATATCAATATTTTTTGTTTCCTTTTTGCTCATAAATTACCCATATTAACTTTTGTTAATGACAATATTATAATCAAAGAAAATTTATCTGCTTTGAAATAGTTACGACTATTATAGAGTAAGTTATTTTACGAGAAGTGTTTGTAAATTAACCGAATGTAGGTTATACTTATTGATCTGTCGTAAGGCATATTTCATGCTTTCAACGAAAACGTGATTTATTTAGCTGTTCTTGGTAGCGTGATAAACGCAAGAAAGTGAAGTGAAAGTAATTAGAATCATTCTCTGTATTTTGCTTGGCATCTAACGTTTTCGTGACCACATTATCAAAACGCCCCCTTAATTAATTCAAACAAAATGTGTTCTTTTGTCTAGCAGTTCCACAAATCTAAACTATAACGTGGTAAGTTGTTACATCTAAATATGTCTTCGGCTCGTGTCGTTCTTTTGGCTCTTAAATGTGCTTGGAGCAGTGTTGATAATTTAAAATAAAATACTTAAATATACAACAATAGTAATCACAAATATTGATTTATGGAAGTTATTGGAATAAAATGTAAACATTTTCTGTTTTGAGAAAGCACATTAGAATAGTAAATACGTTTTAACTTATATTTATGATGGATTTCATTGCATTATTCTACATTTTAAAATAGTTCATAGAAAAGAAAGCACGTACATTTTCAGTCATTTTATTTATTCATACTTCCTTCGTAACCATTTTATTTTCGTGTTATAGCTATTCAGGCGCAATAAAAAAGTAAATGTTACATTTTCTGTTTTAATCTTATTTGGCTGTTTGACTTTAATATTTGAACAAGATAAAGTAGTCGATATAATGTGATATAATATAGATTTAATCAACTTAAACTTAATATAAATATCCAATAACTGGAATTGTTTGACTTTAACTAAAACAAATAAATTAATAAATAAACACGTAATGAAACAAGTGTTAAAAAAGTAGAATATTGTGATAGAAGGTCATTTATATCTGTTGATCAATCAGACTGTCTGATACCATTAATGGGAAAAATTAAGGGTTTAATCGAAACTTCTTCAAATATCGCCACGGAGCTTTGAATCGCATTTTTTGCGCCAATTGGTCACTAAATAATTTTCTAAGTTTAGTAATTTCTAAAATATCTTTGTCTGCTATACTTGACTTTTCGATAAACTTCCTTTCGGCAACTTAAAAAACTAGACTTGACATTGACCAATAGTTTGAGACATGTTTTAACATTTTGAGTCACTTTTGGAACTAATGGTGTAAGAGCGTTTTGACAGCGCTGTATAGTTTGCATTTTCTAACTATTGGATGCTTAAATATTAAAAAACAGTGGGATTTTAATACACATTTTTTGTCAGGCTATTAATTTCCATGAATGACGTAACTGTAGAAGAGCAAAAAACAGGAAGATGGCGCTAATTGGTTGCATATTGAAGAGCATTTTCCTGCACATATGCACAGCAATCGGCGTCATTCTAAAGTAAGGGGTTCTCATGGAAAAGCATATTAAAAAGCAGCTCTCAAATTCCTGTCGTCTAAGTTTAAATAGAGCAAAGAATTAACATTAAATTTTGCTTCAAATTGGGCAAAGACAGATGCAGATGCATACAAAATGTTGAATCAAGTTCACTTAAGCTTTTGAATGGTTTAAACACTTTCGGGACGGGCGCAAAAGCGTCGATGATGATCCACACGCAGGTCGGCCGCAGTCCGTACGCGTCAAAATGTTCACATTATGGTGACAACGAATTGAAGAGCTACGTTTTAATGCGCCTTTCCACGAGAACTAATTACTCCTGAATGGCGCGGATTGCACTGCGCATGCGCAAGAAAACGCTCTTTAATATGCAATCATTAGCGCATTTTTTTCTGGCTTTTCGTTCTCTTAGAGTTAATTCAGTCCTGGAAATGCATAGCCGGAGCTTGTAATTTGTAAATAAAACATTATGCCATATGGATGCCTCAGTTGCTAAATCGATTAACTCCACATAAAAAAAATCCTCATTTCTGCTTTAATAGTGCTTTATCAATGCTTAGCATAGGAATTTATATTAAAATTTTGGTTTAGTACATTTCTGATCGTGTGATTTCAGAAAATGTAGCACGAAGGCCTATTTACTCCTATGGATAACACCATCTTCTTCATAATTATTTTCTACTTTTTGTTTTATGGAGTTAATCGATTTGGCAAGTGACCCATCCATACATTGCTGTGAATTACAATTTAACAGTAGATACATTGTTACTAAATTTTTTTCTTCTTCCAGTAGGTATTTGTTAAAACATGTAAACTTGAAATTTCTAAGCATAAGATACGTCTGAAGTGTGATTCCTTCTCTACCTAAGCAATAAAAACACCTTAACTGAAAATGTTAATCGCAATAAAGTTGACATTGGGTGTCAGGGCGACCTGAGACAAGGAGATGAAACGGTACGTTTTCATAAAAGCGGAGCCTTGAAACAAACAAAGTTTTAAAAAAAGCACCCTAAATAAACGAAAATAATCTGGAAAAATATGTGTGCATGCAATTGATTTCTATAACTATTTTGAAGAAATAAATATCAAGCAGAGTGATATTTACTAAAATGCATGCGCCGCAACAATCACGCAAGAATTGGAATACGCATTCAAGGATATTCGTTTTCATAGCGTGATCAGCTTTTATAAAAAATTAAAATCTAACGCACGAAGCAAAACTGTTCTTCAAATGGCCATTTCGTGATGTGTCTTGTCAGTGTTTTATTTTCATTTTGCTTTGTTTGACGTTTAATAAAGTAGCTCAAAGCAAGCATATTATAAGTAATCATCAGCGAAGTCTTTCGTGACTAGTTACATATTTTGTTATGCAGGACAATATTTGAGTTTGAAAAGCTCAACAAAAAGAAAATAACGTATGTAAACATGAAACATATTTTTCTTGGTCATTGTTCTTGTTTCATTCTCTCTCTTATTTCTTTTTTCTTAAATATCAGCACAACTGTCAGGAAGTTTCTAGTTTTTGATCTCTTGCTCAATACCATTTGAACTGGAGTGACATTTTTACGCACATATTTTGCACTTTATTCCCGCAGTTTGGCTTAAAGTTTTGCCATTAATCATTATACAGTGCTGGCCAAATTATTAGACTAAGACTGTTTTAAAAGCAAATTCTTTATTAATTACATAACTATAGACACATTAACGAACAGTGACATAATTGTGTAATATTTCGTATGCCTTCCCTTGTTCTTGATGAGCATTTTAAGTCTTTTCGGCATACTTTTCACAAGGTTTACACCCTTTCTTAACTTTTTAAAAAAAGGAGGTAAAAAATTGTTAATGCTCACTATTATATCTACTCATATACACATACTCACTAATTACCTGAAACTAACTTTAAATATAACAGAACACACTAATAAAAAGAACTAGTGAACTGTTTAAGTTGATTGAGGTTATGTTCCTGGTAAGTAAATAAACAAAGAACATAAACAACGCAGACAGTGCTGCCACCTGCAAACATTAAATTATGGTAAAATAACGTAATAATGAATGTACAGTATGTACTGTACTTTAACAGTGAAATAAATAGCATTTTAGTACAATAATTGTACAAAAAAAACTCTTTAGTCTAATAATTTGGCCAGCACTATATATTGCAAAAAAAAGAGAAACATTTTGAATAAAATATTAAGGATTAGCTTCCATTAAAACAAATGATTTGCACGTGTTGTCTGCGTGACCATACATTCTCACCCGCAACACGTACATAATAACTAATGAATGGAATTATAAGTTTTCAAAAAAAAAAAAAAAAAATCGTCAATAATACACAGTAAATAAATTCCAACAGCAATCTCAACTAAAATTATGCTCATTGATGGAAGATGGCACACTAATACGATCAATAACAGGTAACACATTAACTTATTTCAGTTATGAGTTTGAAATATTATTTAAAAAGTTTATTCTCGATACCTCCCGACTCACCTTTAGGTTAAGAAAGGTCCGTAAGGTTGGCTCTTGTTGAATAAAACATAAAGTAACATTATCTTATCTAATGTTTTGTATGAATTTCTACAGATGAGTACGCTGTATTTTCCCCCTTTGTATTTACGTAAGAGTTACAACGTATCATATAAAACACAATGACAAAGAATAGCTCAAATAAAATAAAACTTATCTGCTCAAATGCGTATATTAGGCAAATATCCCCTTGAATGCATTTTCTTGGAAAACGAAATAAATATTCTTTCATATTTATGAAATAATTCCTCACTGTAGAACATAAATCTGTTTCGTGATAAGTGGGTATAAATGCAGAATAATAGAAGCAATTCACTTCCGTCGCAGAGAAAGTTCTTGGAATGATTGATTCGAACTTCTCTTTCGTCTCTAAAAATACAAAACACTATCTTTTTTTGTGAAAAATTTCCCTTTGTCTATTTTCCTTATCTTAAGGGAATGTTTTAGGTGCACGCGAATAAGTGCCAAGAATTCCCGACTTAGCTGTTACAGTAATGAATATTAAGTAGCTGATGTGTACTTAGTCGAATTTTCAGTGCGCTCTTTTTGATATTTCCCTAAGGAGGCAGTAAATATTTTTACCAGAAAATGTTGCGTCACTTTCATTAGAATTTATGTGGGCGCTGTGTGATAGAAGTTTTCGTGAGCGATTTTGTTCTTTGGAAAGTGCTGTGGTTGTTTTACTAAACAATGTTTCCCGTTATAATTGCCTATTACACCAACGTGTGAATACAGTTTGAAACAAAACACATTTCTCAATATAAATCCTATTCTTTGTGATATGTTTTAAGGGATTTTCTTTATTTGTTTTGATGTCGGAAACTTTGGTACAAGGGAGGATACAGGAGTTCTTCAAGGCAAGGGGTGAACTTGTATTTTTAGAAATTCAATTTCGGGAAAATACAGTAAAGTGTTTCCGAAACATCTCGTTTTAAGATCACTGAAAATCGTTTAAAATTGCATTTCTGGAACTGCCATTTCAAAGCATTAGCAGAGGAAAGTGCATAAACCTCATACCTTTCTCAAACGTTTTAAAGCCCTAATTTCGAAACTTTTTGTGTAAAAAGTTTCGAACCTCATTCCATCACCTTACGTCATTAAAGATCGCTAGTAATTGCTATTTTAAGACTTCAACTCCGGAACATTTCCGGCTAAGAGCTCCCTCATCGAGTTTATCGAAAGTTGTTTAAAAAACCCTTTTGGAACTTTAGTGTCGTAAAATTGCCGGTATAATCCCTCAAGGGATGGGACATCTCCTTCATCGCCCTTCCTCGTATCCGCCCATGCTACGGGCCAATCCAGAATTTGATGCTCACACAATAATGTATTAAACATCTTCGGAAAAGACTTATTATAAAACCGCTGAAGAGTTATCCTGACGGAGATCTTTCGACTTAACTTTTTCGCACCCACACCTAAAAATAAGGAAAATTTTAATAATGGAGGAGCATATGCAGGTACCTTATTAGTATGAGAATCCTTCTGTGTTGATTAAAATGAAAATTAGAGGGTCATATGAAAAAGTCGATTTTGATTCGTCAACACTTTAGCAGTACCGTGACTTTAAATTTTAGTTTGGCACTGATTTAGGTGTGGTACTGGAATCAAGAAATAATCGGTGACTGCAAAACTAGCAGACTGTGTTCCAAACCTTGTTCAAACGTTGCGTGAAAATAAAGAAAACTTGTGGTTCCTTTGATAATGTGTTTCTGTGTCATAAGTGGGTGGATATGTTAATGAAATCTAAGGTATTATAATAAATGCACACTTCAATAAACTGATAAACTCAGATTTTACTGAATTAGCAAATAATGGTACTCTTAGATTGCCCATGGTGTCTGCGAGATAATCAATAGATTATTATTTTCCTGTGAAAGTAATAAACAAGTAAATAAAAATTAAATAAATATAAAATATTTCCGTATTAACTATATAATATACGATAAAATATAGTCATTGTCGCGTAGATCCCCCAGGAGGGAAACGATTTTGTGAATAGGCAAAGAGATAAGAAGTGTGATTCACTGCACCGAGTACGAATGACATGGCATACAAGTGGTTTTTCCCTTGTTAAAGAAATTTTGAGGGAGTCGGGGTACTCCTTTACAGAATTGGGAAAAATTCGAGTCAAAGGAATTATGCTTAGTCTTAATCTCAAGCCAAGGCCCAATGATCAAAAATTTGTAGTACAAATTACGTCTGTTTTAGATGAAGAAATTACACCGCAAAATAACCCAAGGCCCCGAAACAACGCCGCGACAACGTTGGATCGCTGTGAATAAATATACGAGCTTTGAAACAGTACGGCACTTTGCATATTCATAAGAATTACCAACATTAAGGAACTAACCCGAAATTCAGGCACATTCAATGTTTAACAATAAAAAACTTCATTTCAAGATAGTCGGCACGTTAACAAATAAAACCCAAAATGTGCATGCTCACGGCAACTGCAAACATGATAGTCCGAAAGATGAACAGGAGCACCCAAGAAATGACGAAACCAGGAACAAGAAATAATTTTACGAGGTTACTTTATTCATTGGAGGCATTTTTACGAAAGTCACAGTTCAATGAACACATCACGCACAGAGACGCATACATAATGATGCGTATGACCAAGTGAAGGTCGCGCACAAGACAAAACACGACGCATCCATAAGGGGCACTCACAGAATTCAACTTGCACACACTATGGACGGACGGCGGCTACCTCGTCCCGTACAAAAACACATGGACTTCCTCATAGCCCTGGAGTGGCGAAGCCGTCGGGTAAGTCGCCCTTTGCTCACGCACTCTCGTCAAATCTCAAAATCCACACATCTCTTAATCCTAAAATTTCAAAAATCTCCGTGAAAAAAGCGCTTCACCTCTATATATAAACTTTTAATCGAATATTCTGGAACAAATGATTAATGATTGCATCAGCCAAAAATTAGCGAGAAGCGGTTCTACGACCAATGAAGGAAAAATCAAACCGAAACCAACGCCCGATTGACTGCAAATTCACTGACCGAAACTAATGAAATTCGTGAAATCATCACTTGTATTTCGCCACAGACAGAGCAGGTTATATGAAACCGCTCTTAAGGGCAAAAACAAAACGCCTGCGCGAATTCAAAACTAAATAAAAGAAAGGATTCTAACGTGAAATACACCAGAGTCATTCTGTTTCACTGTATAAATTCGTAAAAAAATCATGTTAGTAGTGCATAATATTTTAGCACATTAACTTTAAATTTGAAGAATGCTGATTAAATTTTTGTGGAATACCTTCAGTTAAATGAATTTTAGCATCTCATAATAACTCGCAGCTTCACTCATATTACAACCTTCCTTATTTCGAAGTCATTTTCTTTTCAATCTGCCCGATTGTAAAATTGAAAGGCTTCTTTCCACTTCCACTACCTATTTATAAAAGTTTCAAAATTAACATGGCAACATTTCTTCCAGTATTCCCTAATACCCGGAGCATAAACTATTTAGCTCTCGTTAGAAGTTTCCCAAATGCCCGCCTTTTCTTCCTTGTAAATTCACCCATTTCCGCATTATCGACTTCAAACTTTCCGACGAGGTATCTCATACATCAATACACAAAGGCAGAGCAGCAGTCTGAGCTCGAAATAGTATGTTCTGCTTGGGTAATTGATGAGTAATCATATGAGTCCTCTTCATTCTGTGACGGAGTTCAATGAATGAAACGAGGCCCAAATGAATTGCTATTAAAGGGATTTTGGAAAATTTTAAGGGTAAGGGAAATATTTAACTCTTGCGGTACCCGCACGGCTTTGCCCACAGTAGAAAATTAAAAAGTCATTTGGTTCGTCTGTATATTTACACATAATGGATGATATATTTCTCGCCAATATGCAATATGTTATGTTAATTTGCTCATCCACGTTATGATAATTTGCTCGTGCATATTATGGTAATTTACTCGAAAAATGGGCTTAAAATTGGAATTGAAAAAGAACAAAATGGAATTTTTGAAAAATTGCTTAATGGGGTGCTCCCCGCTATGCTAAGAACTAACTTTGTGCCAAATTTCATGAAAATCGGCCTAGCGGTCCATGCGCTGTGAGCGTAACAGACAGAGATCCAAACATACAGACGTTTAGCTTTATTATTAGTAAAGATAAAGATGAGTATTTCTTTACTTTTAGGATATCGGCATCGTTTGTCATAGTTAAATGTACGTTTGAGCTTAAAAAGGGTAGTAAAGATGTTAATCTTTCATTGGTAAAAATTGTTGGTGAGTAATGTGAAGTTTACTCAGAACTACACAGGCGTTTTAAATTTGGAAATGTTTGTATGAATAAGTAATTGTATTTTTTGTCTTTATACTGACGTGCAATGATACATGTTTTTTTTTTCTGGCCATGGTGGCCTGATCGGTAAGGCATCGGACTTGACCGGAGGGTCCCGGATTCGATCCTAGCAGGTCGAATATCCACCGCCTTCATTAATGGTGTCTGAGAGAGGGTAAATATGCTCCTGGTCACGAGTCCTTCAAGTTAAACAATACCTTTGGGGGTACTTTACCAGGGATTGCTCGGTTTCTGGTCTTGATCAAAAAATCACAGCTGTCTTGAGGGACCCATCCAACTGATTAAACTTCAAAAAGTGGTGTGTATGGGTGACCCTGGAGTGAAAAGTGAAAAGTTATGTATTTTAGTAGAACGCTAACCACATGCTTGATTATAATTTGGTGATTTATAAATAATCATGTGAGTCTGTTACGGAACTAAATGACTGAAACGAGACCCAAATGAATTCCTATCGAAGAGGTTAAGGAAATTTTTGGTGGTGAGGGTTATATTTAAAATGAGAAATTACTTGGAACCCATCACTGTATGTTATAGTTTAAGGTATGTTTCTCTTAAAATGGGTAGAAAAGATTTTAATGTTACTTGGCACCATCCTAATGTGCTGTATATATCAGAGTACGAGCCATACGAGTAGCAAAGTTTACTTTTTACACAGTTCATTTTATTTTTCAGCCTCCCATAAAAGTAGGAAGGGGCCATTTATTAATTACGTGAGGGTCCCGAGGGGGAAGGGGGGTTTGGAAAAATTTCTGAATTCCCTTACTTTGAGGAGGGGGGGGAGTCGACCGATTCTTATGTAATATGTTCAAAGTCGATATTTTAAATTGGAAATCGCGCGACCAAGTGGCTTAGCAGAGATCGTATTTCATTTGCTTCTGGAAGGTAAAAAATGCATTAGAATGAGCAGTTTTTTATTTGTTTTTCAAGAATGAAAAGTTTAAAATATAATAAAAGAATCACACTGTGTATCTGCATGATATGTCTTATTTTTAATTACTATCGCATTATATACAAAAAATTTTGTCGAAAAACAGTGTCTAGATTCCTTTGTGTCTTTTCTCTTTTGTGTAGAGAAATATTTATTAAAAGTAAATATTTCCTTGTACAAAAAGGATTTTAAAGTTATTTCAATAATAGTTGATTTAAGAACGATTCCAGTAATGTAAGATATATATATATATATATATATATATATATGTATATATATATATATATATATATATATATATATATATATATATATATATATATATATATATATATATATATATATATATATATATATATATATATATATATATATATATATATATATATATATATATATATATATATATAATACTATATATATATATATATATAATACTTCTTGTAAATATTTTTTGTTTTTCATTTTATAGTAATTACTTTTTTAATCCCAAAGTGAATTAAATTTTTTTGTATGGATGTCCACAGTTGGCATTTATTTGTTTGGTTTTTGTTTTCGAATTCAAACAAACCATTCTAATATGGATTTCCTAAGTTTTTATTTATGATTTCGAATAACTAATGCTACAAAATCAAATTTGTATCACTAATGTTACAAAAACTGAAGTGCAAAATCAAATTTAATAGAGAATCATTCCAATTCATCATTCTTTTTTAATTCAAAATTTTTAACAATCCTTAATACTTCCTTTATTCTTTATATATTATGTCTCGTAAAATGATTATTTCATTTATTTTTTACCATAATACACTAGAAGCAAAAGGCAGCACTGTACTTTGATTTTTATTTTTAATGCTAAGGTAAGATTTCACCTTTCGTATCAAGGAATGAGGAGTTACTTAAATTCGTTTAAAAAAAGTTCGTAAAGAGTTAAAACTTTTTTAAAGAGTCAAAAAAACAGGGTATTTTTTATTTAACATTTTGCATTTTCTTTTAAAAAATAATATGATCTTAACAGACAAATTTTAATTAATTACGTCACGTCAATAAACTTTCTTTAACAACTACTGTTCTTCTAAATTTCAAACACGAAACTGGAGGACCAATAATTAGATGTAAAACTGTTTTCAAAAATATGATAAATAATTAATTTATCTTACTAAAAAACAAGCCCAAGGAAAGAATTTGTCTATCGCAACTCATTCAACCTTTGGTATTTAATTGTAAAGAGGATAGTTTATGAATCAAAATGTATTTACTTCTACTCTCAATTGAGTGGAAATACTAAAACAAAATAAAACTATCTTCAATCAGATTTGCAGTTTACGAAAATCAAATATTTAGTCACGCAATGGTTCAGACATTACAAATGTAGTTTTCTTGCATAATAAAATGCATAGCGATGAGTGTTCTGATATAATAAATTAAAATAAATTGCTGCCCGACTAATAATTACTCTTTTGACATTTAAATATGATTCTTGAGCTTTGCAAGTTTATTAGGCAACGTGTAAGCTTTTGTTTTAATATGTTTCATCGTCATTTTGTTGAAATGATGAATTCCAGTTATGAATATTTCTGCACGGTAATATTGGCGTGCCAATTGTAGTTATGATACAAGACAAAGCAGAGCACATGTTATAGAAAAATGATTTGTCTGGAAGTAATCGGGTGGGTTTTTTCGTTTATAAACACTTGTTTTAAATTACTCTCTCTTATCAAATTTCTTTTAATATATATTTACAAAGAATTTAAATTTACAAAATCGTTTAATATATTTGTAAAAATAAAAAGGAAATTTACAAAAACAAGAAAAAAAAATGCTAGAAATAATTGTTTTTTTTCTTTTTTTTCCTTTAAAAAAAAACCATATTTGTTTTTTAAACAATTCATTTTTGAAATTTATTGATATGAATTAAAAAAAAGGAACTTGATTACGTTTCATAACATCATACTGTATTACTCTTGTTTTTTTTTTAATTTTCTTTTTCATTTTTTTAAAAACTTTTTTATTTATTTTTTATTTATTCATTTATTTTTTGCCAAAGGAATTGCTTCGTTTTGAAATATTTTTTTGACAAGAAGAAAAAGAATTAAATAAAAAAAAAACGTAACATTAGGACGTGATGTCTATTACAAAGAATATCGGTCTCAAAGCTAATACAATGTTTGTAGTTTATACAATGTTCGTAGTACGTTTTCCTGCAATACCTTAGTGGTCAGCTTAGGCAGGTGATCAACCTACAAAATGACAAGAAATAACTTAGACACACATGACACGCTATAATTTTAATGCTAATGAAACTATTACGACCAAACTTCCAAATTAATTTGAATACATTATTTCATCTAATATATTAACAAAAAAAAAAAAAAAAAAGGCTACCTTCAGCCTTAATAGGGAGCTTTAAGCGTGTCACAAAATGATTGGCTATGGGCCGCAACTCACTTACTGATATTTTATCCCTTTCTTTAGGGATGCCAAAGTTTTATGAGGTTTAGCACACACCCTTATCTCAAAGATGGATTAGACAGAATAATTTATTGGGTTCAAATGTGAGGTATACGTTGACCCTTACTAAAGTCCGGAAAATATGTATTGCATCGATATTGAGTGTCTTACCTCTGTTGGCAGGTGCGGAATGCAGTTTTCAAAATCCATCTTTTGTTTCCAAAGGACCTTTGCAACCAAGATAAGACAATACCTTCCAAAATGAGTTTGCGATACGTTTTTTGATCAAAAAAAAAAAAACAAGTGGTGTTTTCTTAAACCATTACACATTGGGGTCGTTGACGTCATTAAACACTAAAAAATTTCTTTAACCTTACTCTCTGTAAATACGGGGGCAGCACTCTGCATTTTGTGCAACCTTTCATGCTGCATAGCATCACGTACGAGGAATACTAGTACCAAATCTTGTCCCCAAGCAGTGCATAGTCTCTTCTACCATTTGTGCTAGTTATCTGCAATTTTTAATTTTGGCACTTCAACCTCATTGCTTGTAGGTGCTTTATTTTTGGATTTCGATGTAGTAGTTTCTCGTGGTATAGTTACAGGTAGTTATCAAAATAATGGAAACTCCTGTGAATAAAAGTGACATTTTTGAATGTGGTTCGTACGTAATAAAGAATAAAACTAGATATCTGTTGTTTTTTTTTTTATAAATATAAAAGTACATATTCTGGTAGTATATGGCGGATCAACTGAAGTTCTGGACGTCTTGGATTTTTTTCAAGCCCGTGAAATGTCGGACCTCTCAAATTTTAAAAGTTGCCAAATTGTTAGAGCAAGTCTAGCTGAAGCAAGTGAAACTGAAACATCTATACTTTTTGGTGTTTCTAGAGGTACAGTATCTAAAGTAATGACAGCATACATGCACCGCGGAAAGACAAGCTCGGCAAAGCAAAATAGTGGACGGAAAGAGAAACTTAGTAAAAGAAACCGACCGTATTGAAGAGGATTGTAATGTCTAAAAAGCGAACAATATTAGCAAAATGACCAGATAACTCAATCACCATCTGGATTCACCAGTGTAAGTGATTAGAGCCAGAAGGCAGCTTTATCAACAGAACATTTATGGCAGAAAAGCGATTCCCAACACACTTGTCACAGAGTGTTACCATTATTTTGATAAATACCTGTATTTATTTATTTATTGCAACACATTGATGAGACCAGTATTCAGCACCAGAACCTGCCTCGTCTGTTTTGTGCAGAATTTTGAAAATTTCAAACTATTTGTTTCTTGAACTGTTGAATAAAAAATTCTTTCTACTTTTCAAAAATCATAAAATATACTTGTCTCATCTTGAGATCACGCATTTTCATTAAAGTAATTCAAAAGATTAAAAGCATAAAAAAATCGTAATTTGAAATCTTTTGAGAAGTCTCATTGTTCACTTTGTCTTTTTCACATGCTAGATTCTCAGATGAAAAAAAAATTGCTTTGTGAGCAGTGAATATAAATATTTAACTTTTCAGACAAAGCTAATTAAAACTTTTATGCTTTCGTTTCGCAGGAATTGTTAAATATTTATGATTTACGTTGATTCTGAGGATGATTTTGTCTTTACTGCACTGTCTGAAAGATTTTCAGAGTTTGCATTTTGTTTCTTCATCAATAATTTAAAATGTCATCCAATTACTGTTCAAAAGTAACAACACTAATACGGTACTTTTCTTAGATAAACATCTCGTGAATTTGAGACCGATTTATTTCTTTTCGTCACAAAATAATACAAAAGCTAAGCAAAAACAAAGACTTTATATTTTCAAAGAAATAACATATCCCCTCTTACCACACCCCATTATGGTACATTTTATTTTATTGATAGTTTCTTGTTTATAAGCGGCGATTTGAAGTATCCATTTAGCAAAAACTTCGTGTTTATCTGCAGCATTTGTTTAGCAAAAAAAAAAAAAAAAATATTTATGTACTACAGATACTATAGTAAAATTATTAAAATCAGTATTTTCTGTTTAACTATTTAAAAAAATATATTTAATAAAGTTTAGCTCTTAATAATTTATTTTAACATTTTCTTAGATCAATATTCGTACAAAATTATTTCATTAAGCTTCACTAGTGACAGAGATTTCTTGAAACTCCGAAACTCATGAAGCCAGTTTATATTAAAAATTGAGTTTTAATAAGTTTTTTCTTACTGATGAGTAGAGTTTAAATTAAATGTTCTGTTTTGTTTAGTTTTTTCTTACTTATTAATAGAAGTGCAATTGCAAGCTGTGTTTATAGGTATGTTGGTCATTATTATTCGCTGCCTCTCGGGGGCAACGTTACTTCTATTGTGTGTCAAAACAACTTTCATTGAAAAACCATTAACATTCAGTCTACATTTATAATTGGTTTAAATAATGAAAAATACATGTCTGGACTTTTATGATTGATGCCTCTCTTAGCAGAAAATCCTGGCTGCTGGTCGAATCAATGGCATGGAAACAGACTTATACCACTCATTGTCACCTGAACAGCATTTTTAAATAGTGGGAAATTTTCGTGAGGTCCTAGTGTGAAATACATTTTAGTACTTTAGGCCCAATTATGTTTAACTGGAAACTGAAGAGAGACCCAAATCCCTGCTCCACTCAACTTGTAAAGTATTGACTTACACCACTATTATTCTAACCCATATATTTGTTTTGCAGATGTAAAATGGAAATTAAATTACTTAAAACAAAATTATTTCAAAATTCTGTATTTTTATTTGATATAAAAGTAAGTTTTGTTACTAAATTATGATACATGTTTTCGTGTGTTAATGTTTTCCTTATCTTTATTATACCAAATAAATCAATATTTTATTTCGAATCGAAACGGACCACTATCAAACATTTAATTGCAGAATACTGGGGTTTGATTCCTACTTTTCAGATTGCGATTCATTAAAAGAATAGCACGCTCTAGCATTATCTAAAGAAAAGTGGCACCGAGTTACAGTAACAAAACTGGATTTTCTATGTATTCAAAAATAATCATACCTTTCTATTGAAACGAGAAAAAAACCTCATGCAGTAAAAAAGTTTATGCGAAAATATAACATTCCGGCTAAAACAATTTCCGTAGCAATTGGGAAGAAAAATAACACGTGTGTTTAAATATTAAAAAAAGTTTGGCAACATCTGCGGCTATAAATTAGTGAGGCAAATTCGGCTGCATAGATAAAACTGGTTACAAGAAGTTCAGGTTGAATATTTGCATACGAAATATTTCAAAGATTATAAAAAAATAACAGCAGTCTGCTTAGAATACGCTTGATTTAGATGCCAGCATCTGCGAGGAAAACTTACATTTTATTTTTATTTTAAAAGTTGCTATTCTATAAACGAAAACTTTGAAAAGAAGTCAGTTGTCCAAAATTCTTTAAATTTATCTTTTATCCTTTAGGCACAAGAACTCATTTTTGATTCGATTGGCATAGAATGTTTTCTTTTTACCCTCTTCATGATATTGAAAGAAACTGCATTTCAGAATTAGAATAGTTTAAAAGGAATGAATATACTAACTTTACAGGCTTACCCAGACGATACTCGGAGATAATTTAAAGTGAGTTTAAAGTGCAGCATTTTACTTTATCTTTAGCCGTCTTTCGAAAAAAAATTATTGAAAATTAAACCTGATATTATATTTTAAAAATTTATATTTTATAAGCTATTACGCTTACCACTATAAATGATACATTAAAATAAAGATAAACTGTCCAAGAGTTTTTGGACGTACGTAACTACTGCTCTAGCGCAGTCAGAAATTCCTTCAGGAGGAGATATTTTGGTCGCAACAGTCCTCACATGTGCCTTAACTACTGTATTAAGATCAGAGCCCGTCATCCTAACATTAAACATAGGCACATATCTATTACAGGCCCCCTTAGGGCCCGACTAAAATTTAAGAAGACACTGAGCACGAAATTCATTTTGTGCCCCCTCCCGCTTTTTTATATGTTAAAGCAATAAAATATTTCGATACTTGCGTTTTTATACAACCATACTAAATTTGGTAGTACCACAATATATACACACATTTAAAAAGTGAAGAGATATAGTAGCATACGATAAATATATAAAATGTGGTTAAACTTTGCCCGTTGCAGTGAACCGTAAAAAACCAAAATTATCAATGATATAACTTTTAATAGTAAATACAGACAAAATTTGGAGTGCTTTTCTGATTTGCAAAGAGATCACATTTTGAAGTGGAATTTTTTATCAACAAATAGATTTTTTCCTTGTTTTGGCATTTGCAAAACTATTAATGATATCATTGTACTCTAGATTCTGAGTGAAATCATTATTTATTTTAACTTAGCATGATAAATTAAGGGTATTTTGGGCCCCCTGAAATCTAAGAGGAGGGGGGCTGTGCCCAGGGCCGTATCCAGAGGGGGGCCTGACGGTACCAGCCCCCCCCCCTGAAACCCGAAATATTTTGTACCGTAAAACAGAAGGTTTTTTTTTTGTTTTGTTTAAATTCCTAATGTCAAAAAAGGAAAATGACAAAGTTTTTTTTATTCTTAATTTTGCTACTATTCAAAATTTATAATATTTTGAAGAAATACAGAAAAAGCAGTTCTAGTTCTCATTAGCGGCAAGGCACACTTGAAATTCAGACTTTTAATTAGGACTTCCTGCTCTCTTTCCCAATTCAATTCAGGGCAGTTCAGGGTTAAGGCAGACCCTTTGTCAGTTCGGTAGACTTTTCAAGTCTACCGAACTGACTTCTGTGCACTTCCTTCTCCAGGGGCGTGCACAGAAATTTTGGGGCTGTCACAAATGCTTTTTTTGGGCCCCCTCCATATTGTTTACCCATATTTTCAACCCTAGGTTTAAAAATATTGGGCCCCATTTAAGCTCGGGCCTGGGCCAACAGATGTCCCTTCTCCCCTCTGTAACTTACACTGTTCTGATTTCGAGCCGGGGACTCCCCAAAGGCTGGGCCCCTAGTTTCCGATTAGGCGAGTATCTTGTTACTAAGATGTACCAAATTCAGCTCCTTGATACATCCTGAGTAAAAAATGCAAAAATCACGATTCTCGCGTTTTTGTAGCATAATTTTCAAGATCATTTTTGTGACTGATATGTTTCTTGTCTTGCATTTATTTAATGCCGAATTCAGTATCATGGAAGTTCTTTTGTTATTGCTTGTTTTTTTTTTTCTTACTTTTACTGCATACTGTTAATACCTTTAGTATGAGAAAAAAAATAACACTTACTCTACCCTCTTTCATTTTCTGCACTACTTGTGATTGAAAAAAAAAAGTTTGTTTCGAGAAATATTTCATTGCATTTATTTTAATTTTAAAACAGGTGTGTCTTACAAAGTTATAATCATTTTGTAAGACTGTGCAATCAACTTCTGAAAAGTGTAAATAAAGAGCTTCAAATAATTTAAACTGTTCGAGAGTCTTTGAAAATTATTTAAGTTTTTGAAATTCCTTGAAAAGTTCTTCAATTTTGTATCGTATCAAGAAAAAAAAGTATGAATTGTCCAAATGACCAGAATATTACTCTTCCGTTCTTATTTTCTGAATGTCTACACCATTTCTTTTAAACTATTTTGTACAATTTTCATACTGTAGGGCATTTAATGAAAAAAAAATGGGGGTAGGGGGAGTGATCAAAAACAAACTTCACTAAAAGCCGATGTGAGCAGATGACGAAGTGCTTCTCTTTTCTCCTCTCTCATTTTTCCTCCATGATTTGTCAAGAAAGCAATTTTTATTTTGTTTGATCTTGATTTGTAAAAGAATGTATAACTTTTAAAAGACTGTTTTTTTTTTCATATTTTTGTAGTCTCAATTACCTAATATAAGGCCTCAAAATACAGATTTTTTTTTTCGAAAATTTCTCGGGGGGAAAAACCCGCGGACCCCCTGAAATTATGGATCTTCTACATCCGACTTAAAGGGACACTCTAGTGTTATCCTTACCACTACAAGGTGAATAAGAAAAATAATAAGAAATTAAAATAACAACAGTCCAAACAGTGGAATCATTAAAAATAGAGACAAAAATCTCCTATGTTAACATTTTTATGAGTTTGGTGTGTCTATATATACTATATGTGTGTGTGTGTGTGTGTTAGGGCAATGTGCTAATCCGGGCCTCTCCCGAAAAAAATTTCTGGATACGGCCTTGGCTGTGCCCCACATGCCCCTGGGGTAATCAGGCTCTGATTAAGATTGGTAACAATGTTAACTCCCCCCCCCCTCTTCGCTGCGCCTCTGTCGTTTCGCAACACTTGCATTCGACACATTTTTAATTTATGTTTTTGTTGTTACGTTGTTATGTTTCTTATCTTAGTTTTTCCTTAGCTATGTTAATGTTTCTTCTGAAAAGAATTGTTCATCCCTTATGATTTCTTCGATGATCCACCACTAAAATGTAGTAATAATGTAGCCGTTAAGTGAAAATGTTCGCCAAAATCTTCTATTGCAGTATTCTATGCATTGATTTAGTGGCGTATACTTTTAATTTTTAAGCTATAGTGATTGATGTAAAAATTGGAAAAATTGGTAAAGTCATAAGATACATCAAATTCAGTTAATCTATAAACGCCACCTGAGAACAGAGCGGATTTTTGTAAAGAAAACTAAAAGACATCATGGTGAACGACGAGCAAAACTCTTTAAAAGACACATGCATCAAAACTGGAGTAGAATTGGCAGGTTGTCAATAAAGCTGTATTTTCTTGAAACAGTAACACTTTATGGCATTTTTCCAGATTTTCAAGATGAAATTCTTTTCCTTAAACGAATTCACGGTGTTAGAAACTTCCATGAAAAATTTCATGTTGTCTTACTTGTTCAGTATACTGCTTTTCAATAACATCATTTACTCCACACAACGTATTGATGCTGATATTGTGCATTTTTTTAAAAGTAAATAACATATTTTTATTTATTTTTTCTATTAATGATAAAAATGTTCCACGTCCCTATTTTGCGTCAAAATCAATGTCTACGTTTTGTAGCATTCTTTCAGAATAAAAGCACATTTTGTAACACTGACAATAAAATAACGGCCTGTATGAAATACAGTATATAAAATATAAATATAGTTTTGTAGCATTATTTCAGAACGAACACGATTTTACACTGACAATAATAATGAACTGTTCTAAAAGTTAGTTCTTTTACTTTTTTAAATCATACACCCGTTGCTTCTTTGAAGTTAAACAATATTTAAAGGTGGTGTCTCTTTTGGCGTAACTTATCAAAAAAAAAAAAAAAAAAACTTGAAGACTTCTTTTTAACAACTACTGTTGCCATTCGAAAAACATAAAATAAAAAATGAATTAAAAAAATGAATATAGAGATAAGCAAATCATAGAGGAAGTTTTTACAAATTTTTACTTTGTCTGACCAAATATGTTTTCCTCAAAAATGTGACATTTAGTTTAAAAAAATATAAAAAACATGCTTTAAAAAATATATCCAAGTTAATTTCTCAACTTTGATGCAGATTCAAAAATTGAAAGATCAACTAGCTGCATTTTGTTAACCATTAAGTAGTAGTGCTTTATTTCGCGAAGATACAGAGGATTTTTATAACATAAAAATGTTAGTGCACTTCCAATGTTGTTAAACATTGATCTTTTTACAGAAAATAATCAAATAGCTCCGAATGTTAAATACCACTGTTGATCCTCGCATTATCTTTCAATTTGTTTTATATTAGAAACATACCGCAATACGTGTAATTTGAATATTATTTGAATTTTATACATGAATATTATATTTATTCAAGTTTTTTTAACGTTTTGAAGCATTAAAACGTAAATTTATATGTTGTAAATCATTAAAAAATATATATATCATTTATTGTTTAACTTTTTCGAACTACTGTACTCATTTTTAGTGATTGATCACTATATCAATAATTTTATTAATTATGGATCACAAAATGTATTGATAATTTCAAAAACATGAAGAATTAGTAAGTCATCA
The DNA here is from genome assembly GCF_026930045.1 of Uloborus diversus. NCBI lineage: Eukaryota > Metazoa > Arthropoda > Arachnida > Araneae > Uloboridae > Uloborus > Uloborus diversus. The sequence goes on from NC_072734.1 coordinate 101,096,204, forward strand.
AGACATTTTACTGATGTAATATATTGCAGAACGCTTTAGACTGTATGGTTTATGGGACCGTTAAGTTATAATATGCGTTTGCTAGAAACTTATTATTTCATAAGAAATATGAAAATATTTTCATGTATTTCAACCTTAAATAAAATATGCCCAAATTCAACCAAACCGTACCTTACAACGCTTAACTTTATAGACAATATGACAATTTTAACATTAGTGATAATTTTACAGATAAGTAAAAACAGATTTGTTTTCAAGCTCTGGAGATGAGCCGTTATAATTTCAATTTCACCAGCAAGTTAAATCTGTCATACACTAGAAGTTGAAAATCAAAATTAAGCATGAGTTATTATTTGAGTTTTATCCTATTAACATTCTATCACATAAATTTCTTACTTTATGTTTGCTATCGCATTAATACTATTTTTGGTTCTTAAAAAGACTGATTGCGTTACAGGATGCATTAGAAAATATCAAATTTTTGATATTTTTCCCATTAGAAAAGTTCATCTTTCTATCAACATCTATCATTTGGTGACATTCTGTCGTGGGCCAAAGGATCAAGAGTTCTTCCATCCATCTAGTGTAAGAAGACAAATTGCGTTGAAAATCTGGACAAATTTCCTAAAAACTCTCAATCATTTTAGTAAAAATATAATGACACGAAGCAACGTGCAATGCAATGTAAAATCTTTTATCTGTATGCTCTTTACGTGGCTAATAAATACATTAAAGTAAAAAAAAAAGGTTTTACGTGAATGAACATTTAGGTTTTAAAGCTGATTTTTTTGTTGGTTTTTATTTAAATTTTAGAATTGAAATTTCATTAAAAGTTTCGTACTACAGGGAACAGTAAGTAATGTCGTGTTTTTGTCGGCATCCTCTACTTTTCGACGACACAAAATTTCTTCCTGCCCTGTCTTTCATTTTCTACCTTATCTTTTGATATATTGAAGACGGGAGGAAATTTTAAATGTGGTCAAAAAGTATGGTAAAGCTTTTTGTTTTCTTTACATCAACACAATATTTTTTGACTTTTTTTTTTTTTTTTACAATTAATGGTGTGATTACCGATTTGTTCATCAATCTTTTCCAAACTAATAAGCATATTTTTGAAACAGAAAAGGTAAAAATCAATTGGTTTTGGAGTAAAATACCTGGAGAGGGCATTTAGATGTCAGTCAAATTTTTGAACTTTTTTCTCATAGAAAGCGCTATATAGTCGTGCTAAGCGCATAAGTCGTATATTCAGACGAGTTCAAAATGAAGTACAGTTCTTTAAAGCTTTACGCCTCAAAGTAATTGATTTAAATGTCAGTTTTAAGATTTTTTAAAATATTTTCCAATAATGAATATAAAGCTAGGTAAGTAATGCTATAAAGAACGTCTATGGGTGCAAATAACTCGAATATTTATAAAACGTGCAAATGCGTATTCAGGGCTTATCACGGCAGTATAGCGAAAAATAGAAATTGATGATACTAATGTTTGACGAGTATGATGGGTGAGGTAACATTCAATAGTTATTTTCTCAGAAGGGTTCGACTTTCAAAATCACATTTTATAGTTACGCTTTTTTTGTTGACAATCGCTTAAAACTTTTCAAATAAATATTGATCTAAATGCTCGCACTAAAGGTCTGCATTCTGTTTGTCCAGGTTTTATCACTTTAAAATGAAAGATGCCGTAAGGCCAGGAAAATAACAGATACCTTCTGGGTAAAAACCGGAACATCAAGTATATCCTAAGACATATTTGATGCTCGTACGATTCGTTTAAAAAGAGTCGTTGCCTTTGGCGTTTTTAGAATAAATCATTGATTGAAAATAAATACACAATGCACTCTCAGAAATGGACTTTCAAATTCGACGAAATTTTCTTCGTTTCTGACGAAATCGCTTCCAGGGATATGCTCCGAGCGAACATTTCGTCAAATTGAGGAAACTGCTTTCGTCTCTGGTTTGAAGAAGCGAATTTCGTCAAATGTAACGAAATATTTCGTCATTCTAGTTTCGTCAAATCGACAATCATTTTCGCAGTTTTGAGAGTATTAGTTTCGTCAAATTAATTTCGTCATATTTGAGCACGTTAATTTCGTAATTTTTTGAGTTTCTTTTATTTTAATTTTTTCTTTTTTGAGCTGATTAGTTTTCTTTCTTTCTTTCTTTTTTTTTTTTTTTTTGAGAATACAGACGAACCTCGTTAATTCGAACTCGCTTAAAAAGAATTACTCCTAAAACGAACTTTTTTTGTAATCTCTGTCCCATTGTTTATTGTTTTTCGGATAAGACGAATTCTGTTAAGAATAATCGATTTTAATGATCCATCAAAGTTCGTTTTAACGAGGTTCGATTGTATTTTATAGGATTTAATCAAGTCTTGACTTCAGTATCTTACCACCATAATTTCCCACTTTGATGCGCATAGTCACACTCACAGTCCCGTCATTTACGGGGGGGGGGTCATTCATGGGGGTTGACCTTCTCCCCCCCCCCTTATTTTTGAACATTTATGTCTTTACGTACGAAAGGCCGTGGTTTTAGTTGGTTTTCTATAAAATTTTTGAACAGTATACACCTTTTCCACAGTTGGGAAAAAAAATCGAAATGACTGGCCTGCACCCCCCCCCCTCTGCCTAAAGCAAAAGGCAAGCATTTGTTGAAAAAAGAGGCACATAAAAGATGTTTAAAAAAATTTTTATTAATGTAAAAATACAAGCAGACAATTTCTTTAAATTGTAAAAATAATTATTGTAAATTCAAGTTAAAGAACAATGTGAAATGATATCTGGGAATTAGGGTTTTACGATGCATCGATACATCTTAAAATACCGATGTATAGTACACCCTACATCATTACACTGGTTTAGAATAAAAACCTCTAAACCGATAGATCGGTGTGCTCCACAAGTTTGCTTACATTCAAGCTTTCTTTTTATCCAAGCAAAAAAAAAAAGGGGGGGGGGACGGAAACCCGCATTTTAGTCCGGCCCCATAAACTCCCCATGGTATCTAACTAAACCCCCATAAAGGGGGTTTTCCTGCAAAAAATCTATTTTTTGCCGGATCTTTTCCAAATTTGGCACAGATGTTCATTCTTGATGCTCAGGGATACTCATTGAGCAGGTTTCGTCCCGCTATGGAGGGGAGGGGGGGACAACCCTCATGGGGGTTCTCCTTATAAAAGCCAAGTTTTTGTCGGATTTTTTCCAAATTTGGCACAGAGGTCCTTTGATGCTCGGGAATGCACACACAATGGTTTCAGTCGCTCCATGGTGGGGGGGGGGGGAGGGGGCAACGCCCATAGGGGTTCTCCTCACAAAAACCAAGTTTCTGTCGGATTTCTTCTAAATTTGGCCCAGAGGTCGTTTGATGCTCGGGAATTCAGAGGGTAGTTATCGTCCCCCTATTGTGGGGGGAGGGAACCCCATGGGGGGGGCTTCTTATAAAAACCACGTTTTTGTCGAATCTTTTTCAAATTTTACAGAGGTCTTTTAAAGCTCGGGAATTCAAGCAGGATAATTTTCGTTCTTCTATGGGAGGGGGGGGGGGGGGGAACCACCCATTGGGGTTATTCTTATAAAAACCAAGTTTTTTGTGGGATCTTTTCCAAATTTTACACAGAGGTCTTTTGTTGCTCGGAATTCAAGCAGGGTAGTTTTCCTTCCCCTATGGGGGGGGGCAACCCCCATTGGGGTTCTCCTTATAAAAAGCAAGTTTTTGTGAGATCTTTTCTGAATTTGGCACAGAACTTCTTTGATGCTAAGGAATTATCATTGGGTTGTTTTCGTCCAGCTATTGGGATCTATTTTTTTTTTTTTTCAAAAACCAGTTTTTATAAGATCTTTTCCCAATTTGTCACAGAATTCCTTTGATGCTCGAGAATTCCCCTGTTTTAGTCCCGCTATGCATGGGGAATCCCCCGCGTGGGTTTTTGTCGGATCTATTTCAAGTTTGGTGCATTTGTCCTTTGATGTTTGTGAATTCCCATAGGGTAGTTTTCGTGCCAAATTTGGGAAAATTCTTACAAAAGCTTGGATTTTTGCAAGGAAAACTCCCCTAATCGGGGGTTTGCCGCCTATAGCGGAAAGAATAATTCAAACTGCTTCAACTACTCGCAATGTAAGTTTGGCGATGCATCACGATGTAAAAATTCCTACATCGTCCAGCCTACTGGGAATATAGAAGTGCTACTTTCTCAGCAGACATTGGGTTCTGGAAGAATAAGACATAGGTTACTTTTATGCAGAGTTACATCAATATTTGCTCATGAGAAAATTGCTGGGGATTTACTTCTTCATTGCATCGCATAAAAAAAATTCCAAAAAAAAAAAAAAAAAGATTTTTATCAAACTAATACCCTAAATTTTAAAGAAATAGTGCAATAAAATGGAGAGCTTTAAGTTTGTATATCTTTGTTCGAAAATTATACATAGAAAATGAAATTAGATAATCTTGAGAAAAAGCTTACCTTTTTCTTTTCTCAATCGATTATTTGTCTTATTAATTTTGCTTCTATGTGAAAAGCTTGTTTGGCAAAATTTATGATTAATACAGGAAGTGTATTATTGCATGCAGTACATACTTCATACTTTGGAGTACTTTGGTACATACTTCATACTTACCTGTCTGGAACTTCAAGGGAAATTAGGTTTTATATAACATAATTGATTAGAACCTTACAGATTTACTAAGATAGCTCCATAAGCATTAATGCAACCATGGCCGACGCTAAGACAGAATTGCAAGTAAGAGATTCAAAAGGTGTGTAATGAAAATAGTGACTAGCGTATCGAGCAAAGTTTGCTAGTTTTTTTCATATGCTTTTTATTTTCCTTTCAATTTTTCAATTGAAATTTTACATTGACATTTTATTTTGTCTACAGCAACAACCATTACTATAACTTAAATTTGGACTTACTAGTAGTTCATCTATGAAATGCTTCTGAAGAGAATTTCCTTTTTTTTTTGCTGATAATTCCTTGAGGCAGCAAATATGGCAATAAAATTAATGCTGCATTTATTTCAGCTGTAAAAACTATGTATAATGGAAAAATTCATAATTATCACAAATCAGGTAACACAAATTAGTATGGAATTTAGCGTACTAAATGTGAAAATAAACAACAAAGAACGCTTTATAATTGTTATTATTTTCAAACATGCTGCTAACTTACCTTTTTTTAAATCAAGGTTACCTGCAGTAACTTATTTTAAATTTGGGAAAAATTGAAAAAATATTGAAAATATTTACCTGCAAAGCACAAAGATATAGTTCTTTATGGAAATTAATATTTTCTTTGTAACTTAAAATGTTTTGTATAAAATTAATACTTACTTTACTTCATGTTTTATTTTGCAAGTAAAATCATTCAAAAGAAAAAAGAAAGAAATAGACTTAACAAATAATGAAGTATTGGTACAACATAAACAGGAGACAGCTGCAGAATGTCTCCACATTACATAAACAACATGTGGTGCGACTTTAATAAGTCCGGTCAACGAGCCTAACAAAAAAAAAGGGGGGGGGGGTATTATTTCCGAACCATAAGCTGATAGCCAGTTTGCATTTATTTTTAATTGCATTAAGTGCTTTTTTTTCTTGATTTTTATGCGCCTGTTTAAAAGGTTGCTGAGCAATTATTAAAAAATATTCTTTTTATGAACACTTTTGTGAGATAAAGTTCTTAATACTTTTTGATTATTAATTTCATCAAAATCATATTTAATTTTGCTATTAAAATATTTCATGTAGTTTTGTGAAGAATTAACTATAGAAGATCTATTGTTTACCCATTCCAAAATATTAATCTTACCTAATGGGTAGAGCAATATTTCATTGAAAACGATAAGTGTAACGTACACTTTTAGGAGAGAGCTACTGTATAAGTTATTATTGTATTGAATAAAATATTACATGTAGATTAGAAGAAGAAAAAAATACCAATACTTAGAGAGGGGGTGGGGGCGGTATATTTGTTTAAGAAAATAAAAATGCAGAGTAAAAATAAATTGAATTATTAAACAAAAACACTTCGTTTACCAGAATTATATTAGTAAAATTCATGAAGAAGAATGAAAACACATAACCATGGAACATATTCAACGTTGCAATTAAAAGCTTCAAAGTTCTATGCTATTTATCAAGGCACTGTATTTATTATCTGCGTTGCTATAGTTACGGTGGAATTTTTATATAAGATTAAATTTGTAAAAATGCTTTGGTCATCTTTGTCAATTGTCTAACGGAAATAAAGGAAGTACGTTTTCGGAAACAAATGTCAACAAACACACATTTTCATTTGCAAATAAAAAATAATGTTAGTTAAGCCTAACGTGGAGGTGACTCAAAATTAGTCTATACAGAATTCCAGACCAAATCGAACAGGTCGTTTTCAATTTTAATGTGTTTTAAATACAACAATAAGCACAACACTAAACAAAAATATAACAACACATAAAAGAAGGCACAATACACATACAGATTTTAATAAATACTAACCTTTTTTATGAATCCTTTAGAATAACTGCCGTAAAATAATTTACATTCAAGTACTAGACTGAAACGAAAACTCCCAGAATGCACTGCAATATGACGAAATCGGGACGAAATTATTTCGTGAAAAATTTGAGATTTCTGGTTTCGTCAAATATCACGTGATTCGATGACGAAAGGATCGTAGAAAAGAACGAAATAGTGCTCGAGGATTGCCGAATCGTCAAAATTGAGCGTTTCATTTTTGACAGTGTGCATTGTATTGGTTGAACTTCATGTTACAATTGAAAAAAAAAAACCTTCTTGCACTTTTAATATTTTGAATCTAAATGTTTCAGATTTATTGAAGACAAAATGTGTTAAGCCAAAGGCTCCCCCCTTTTCTAATCACTATATTAAATATTTTCAAGACCTTTCTGGAGAAACCATCTTTGAATTTAATAACTCCAGCTGCGTTTTAAGCTGGCTTCACAGTAAAAGCATTTGATGCAACAAAAAATAAATAAATAAATAAAAATAAATAAAATTAAATAAATTAAATAAATAAATCGTACTGAGAATCTGCTTTTACGTTACTTTCATTGGTTCACATTTACACTGTGTGCTTTCCCAAAACCTTAAAGATGTACATTTGCATTTGTTGCTGCGGTCGAAAACTAGCTTTCAGAAGTAGTAGTTTTTGTCTTTTGAAATCAATAATGGTTATTTAAAAAAAAAAAAACCTGCAACTTTGTAATGTTTTATATCGTTATTCAGAGGTATTGAAAGAATTCGCGCAAAAAATAATAAACAACATCCTGAATGATTATTCTCTTTATTCCATAGAGCAATTTTTTGTCTGAAAAAAATGGTAAAAAATGATAGATTTTTCTTCGACAGAATATATAACTTTTGCTTACCTAAAACATATTTTCTTTATCCTATAGTTTTTAAAAATTTCTTACTTGTTATGAATTGGTCTGTTAAAGCTCTGGATTGAAAGAACTAGCTTTTCTTTTTCTAAACATATTTATTTTTGTGCTCGGGAAAAATATCAAAATTTTATCTTCCGAGCAATAAAAATGAGGAACACTAGACAGCGTCTGAGAATAAATTCAGCATATATTTTATAGCAACGCGACATCAGATTAAGATAATGGCATTGCGCAGTTAAATGGTGTATTGTTCAAGATATGGTTGTGAAACTGACGGCCGTTAATATTGATTTTGTTCTTCAAATTCCTTCTTTCTTTCTGAGTGCTTGAAATTGGTGATAAAAGTTTAACATTGACACACCGTTTATCATTTTAAAACCATTAAGATACATTATACACATTTTAGATCCTAATGGTTTGAAGTGTTGTTGTTAATCGTGTCTAAAAGAGTCTTGGTTTTAAAATAAAAATGTATGTAAGATTCTCGACGCAATTTGATTTATTACTGGTCGTGGTTTTAGCAAATTATAAAGACTAGTGATCGAAATTCGACCATATTCATAAATGAATATTCGAGAAAACTTGTATGAAATTAACTATTTCCAACATTTTTATTTCTACTCTTACTCATTGCGAACTGGCCAACATTGCTGAAACCTTACCGGCCAAAACACGAAATTTTCTTCCTTTCGAGCTTTGTTCGGCCAGTTCGCGAAGTGGCTGTGGACGATCGGCCTAAGTACGAATAAAGAAATGAAGAGCAGATTGTTTTACACAATTTTAAAAATGAAGTATTTTGAAATGGGTGCCTCAGTGTACTAGTTTTTTTCTTAAGTACACTTGTTTCGAAAACGAGTTCAAATATAAGTGATACCCCATTGTTGAAAATAAGCTTGAAATGCATAAAAATATCTCGTGTTATTCTTTTCGTATACTTAAGTCGTAATAGATATTATTCAGTGAAAGTACATGATGTAACAACGTGATAGCGTAAAGAAGTACATTTGCGCCCTTCAAGTGAGCGAATTATATCTTAAATAAATGCGTTGTGTAAAGTGTGCGAATGCAAAGATAAATTGAATTAAGGACGATCGACAGTATTTTTCTGCTACGTAAAACTAATTTATAGATCCTGGATTACATTGTACCAAGAAATTTCGCTTCAAAATTTTTAATATTTTGGAAAGCCTCCATAACAAGGGCTCATTAAGACAAATGTAAAGCGAAAATAGTTGTGTTGTTAATATTATTTGAATACATTTCTTTAATGCCGTTTTTTGTCAAAATTCCCCTACAACATGTCCTTATTAATAATTTATACATAAATTTCAGTATATTTATTTTAATTTACTCTTAGTAGGTATTGTGTTTTTAAGCACTTTTATTATACTTGGCCTGATTTTCGCGGAGAAATCTGAGGCATGGTTTTGCTTATATCTCTGCAACTAGACCACTTAAAGACTTCGGGATTTCACTAAATGATTTGCGTAATCTTAAGGTACAACTTAGTGCTGAAAAATTAAAATTCTAAAATAAAATTATTATTTCGGTTAGGATGCAAAGCAGCAAATTTCATGTAATTTCCCCATTAAATGTTTAAATATAAAACCCATTGTTGCAAATTTTTGTTGCCTTGCAACAGTAATGTTAACAGCAATCATAATGAAAATTTTGAATCAAAGCTTCTCTGAAGCAAGCATGAAATTAGCAAGCATAAATCCCACAGAGGAACAAGGATTCAATTTTAATTCCAATTGTTTAAAGTTTTAGACACGTATATAGGTTTTTTTCCTTTTCGTACCACGCATTTATATGAAAAAATAAGGTGAAGTTTCGTGAGGGTAAAATTCTTCTATTTCTGAAATACATTTACACTAAAAAGAATAAAATAACATATTTTTTTAAATACTAAGCACTTTTCATATTTCACTCAAAAGGAAAAAAATAACGTTTCTGGGTAAGAAAGGAAAGTTTAAGTATTCCTGTAGTTTTCGGAAATTCTAAGAAAATGACACCACAAGCAAAGAAAAGTTCGGTTCTAGTCATTTCAAACCAAACTGTCCCAATAGGAAAAACGTGCATGTTTAAACTTTCAAAGTGAAAGCTAGATAATAATAAGAAATTCTCTTCATTGAGCCGCACTTTTCTTCGTTTGTGGTGTCATTTTCTTGGAATTTTCGAAAACTACAGGAATACTTAAATTGTCCTTTCTGACCCAGAAAAGATATTTTGTCCATTTGAGTGCATTATGAAAAGTGCTTAGTATTTTTTAAAAAAATTCTGTTATTCCTTTATAAAACAGTCCAAATTTTTATGAATCAATATTTCGGAAGAGAAAGCAATCTAGAAAATTAAGCATATTTTCCTTACATTTAGGAAAGGTTGTTCTTATTGTCATAGTATTTATTTTAATTCTTTTTTTTTCAAACGTTTTCACGCACGTTTTACTGCATTTATTTTAGGTTAAATAGATTGTGTGTATTTTAGTTGGTTTCGTCTTGCTGTATTTTCAACGCGAAATTTTAATTCAAAACTTTTTCTTCTTGAGGATGCGGAATTCATTTATATAATTTGCGTTGCGTATTTGAGCTAAATTCTTTTTTATTTTCTACGGGGGATGGAGAAGCGAGATTTTCCTTTGGTTCTCGATACAATGTGTTTTTAATTACCTTCTCTGCGAGAGCGGGATTATCGTTTAAACGCTTTCGTAAGAAAGGTTATATCGCTAATCGATCGAGTTCGCTTCGCTCGCAAATCGATTGGGTAACAGGGCGTGGTTACTTGGCAAATTTGGAGAAAAAAACTACAGAGTGTTTAACATTATTTTACATTTTAAAGACACTGTTTATGTAATTTAATGTCTTTTTCGTATAGCGAAATATTTTAAATTGCAGATTTTCTTTTATTTTTCTTTTTTCTTTTTTTTTTAGATTTTCTTAAAGAGTGTATGCATTTCAGTATAAGAAAGTGATTATTTAGCATCAGAGATGGGAGAGGGGGCGGGTTTCATTTATTCAAGTACCATCCTTTAAATTCTTAGCATGGGAATCGTCATGCGGGTATAGCTTGTAATTAATAAAAGTACTCTCATAATTTTCGAAATGGCTTATCGCACCAACGCAACGGTGTGAATAGACTTCAGACTAATCGCATGAACTTGGCGCAAAACATGCTAAATTTCCCCTCTTCGCTATCTCGTTTTTTAATTGTCAATTCCACACAAATGAAAGCAGAAAGAAAAAAAAAACATTTGCAGCTTCTCAAATTTTAAACTTTCTGTTTCCAACAAAGCATATTTCGAGAAAAAAAATCATACATGACTATTTAATTAATTTTTAAATGGAAACAAGTCTATATTATTCGTGCAATAAGCCCTTTCCAAAACGTGTGTTGCCGACGATTAAGTTGCTATATTTGGATTTTCATCACTACTTTATAGCTAATTTTTTTTAGTCATGATTGATTTTGGCTTGGAGATTTTCTGAGATGTGGCTTTGTAGAAATTCGGGTTTAAGAGGGATTTTAAATAGAACCGATATTAAATAGGATTCTGGGGAGGGGAGCACACGCTAAATTCCTTACTTGTCATTAGGTTTGAGTTCAGAATGAAAATTATGTTTAAAATTTGTGTCACAAACACTGAAAGGTTCATAAACACGGCCTCAGCTGGGACCGGTCAAGTATTATGTAAGTAGAAAAGGAAGACTAAGGGCTGATTATTTTCTCTGACAAGATGAGTGGGGTTACAAAGCTTCCTAGGTAAGCATTAAATGATGAAGCATTTACAGTGCAACAACAAAAAACGTGGGGAAAGAGCATCCTGTGACGCACAATATGAAATAAAATCTTATTTAAGAAAAAGGGAAAAGGGGTATAGCGTATGCTTATTTTTTATCACAAGGTCGGGGGGGGAAGGGGGGGGGGGTACAAAATGACCAAAAAAAATACTTACACAATACTTGAATGACACTTTATTAGCGATCGCATATAATTTCAACTGAAAGTATTCACGTATAGAAGTGCAAATATCAGAAATACATACAACTCAGTCGAAGAACTAACGTCAAGAAAAACGAGGTTGAAGTTTTAAATATCTATTGTCACGACCTTCACAGGGACGTGGCCACACCCTCCAAGCCCAACGAGATGACATCATATCAGCTTAGTCGGAAACTAGAGACTCGACTCGGGAACAAAGTAGTATAATAGTTACTGGTTTTATAGAGGGAGGCGGGCCTGGTGACGAAACTGACAAGGGACTCGATTTGGGTCTCGACGGCCCTGAACCAACCCTCCTTGCTAGTTTCTACCACTTGCACATCGCGCCTACACATTAGAAAAGACTTATTATTGAAGAATTATTAGAATCCTTAAACTTACAAAACTTCTGGCCAGCGTAGAACATTTCTTGAAATATGAGTTGAAGCGCATTTTTAAAACTGACATGACTCCAAAAGTAGTTTTTTACTCATCTGAAGTATAAATAGTTCAGTTTATTCAACAGCTAAGGGGCTTTTAAGTTAATTGATATTTTCAGTTGCACCTTATGAATTACGTAATTAAATGTTTTAACTGCTCAAATAATTATAATTAGTAAATTGATCACGAAACTAAGATCTTTATTATTACATTAATACTACTCTGCTAAAATTTAATTGTTATGTTTTTAGTTAAGTAAAAATAATAATCACTTTTAATTAAATTATACTTTTTCTTCGTTGATTAAAAATTGTTCGGCTTAAATTAAAACTTGTATATTTTTCTGTAATGAGGAAAATATTTCTTCCGCACAATACATCTACCCTTTGTGTTCGAGATATACGTCTCATTACTTACAAATAATTAATTAGAAAGTTAGAGAATCTGGATATACATTTTTATTCCATTTTCCCATTAACGTATAAGGAAACGGAAAGTAACGAGAAATTCTAAACAACAAAAACTAGTTATTACATTATATTTCGCAAAATACTAAGAACAGCATTTTTTGTTTTTGTTGCGAAACAAAATGTTACTTATTCCTTTTTGTTTTTGATAGTCTCTAATGTAATTGAGATTAGAATTAATTATTCATTACAACTCTAATAATAATGTGTAATTCTTTATCTTAGCCACCGTGGTTAGCGAAGAAAAAGACCAATAGCTACATTGCGAGAACTTGCAGTAAATGAGACATAACTGACTAGCAAAGTAAAAAAGAGGAGTTTGTTTTTTTAAATTCTTGTAAAAAAGGAATATATAAACGTATTAAATGAAGCAGTTAGAAGCAAAGAGGTATAAATAACCAAATTAAAAATTTGAAGATAACTCTAGCAAACGGCAGAGGAAACTCTCGTCTGCTTTGGAGCAAGAGAGACAACTAGTAGCCTTGGTAGGTGCTGCTACATGCGAAGGACCCCCCTAAAAGCAAGAGCCCCTCCCCCCAAAAAAGGGACCCCTTGCGTCACAGCTGCCCAATAAGAACTTTAAAAACTCCTTTTTTTCCAACGATGTAACATTTTTTATTAAAATACAAAGAAAGATAATACGTTGTTTGAGACCTATTTCCGTGACATTCGTGACGGAGATTTGAATAATTTCTCTATGTTTTACACAGACACAAACCCTCACAATATATGAAAGTGTTATGTTTACGTTTGAACTGTGCTAAAGCTTTTTGTTCTTATAACGAAGTGTTATGGAACAATAAACTGATTTTCTTCCTTAATCCATTCTTATACGACTTTTTTAGGTTTAGCGCAAAGAAAAGAAATAAAGAAACAATAAAAATAGACAGCTTGTTAAATTTCTGCAAAACATTTCTTTTTTTTTTTTTTAACTTTCAAATCACCTCGGCAAAATATCGAAAGGTTTTTGCGCCTTAACATTCTTTTGTTCTCTTGAAAACAGGATGCTCTCAGGTAATTGCTCTAAAGCGCTTTTTAAGAAGGCTGAATTCCCAGATCAGGTAATAAAAATATGTGTCAAAGATTTCTGCGAGTTATGAAGCGTTTTACGGTTCTTTCTTCGTCCTTGCAGCTTATTTTGACCCGTTTTGGCTTTCAGCTCGGATGTGAAACTTTTATGAGAAGGAAGCTCATTATTTTTCTTTACAAAATTCGAAGACAAACCCTTATTGAAGGCGAACTTTTTTTTGTGACATAGTGTTAGAATTTCAGCCTTTTCTTTTTTTATATTAGAATCCGTAAGATTTCTGTTCTGACATACGTTTTTGAAAATAAACTGCCAAAAATTCTGAGGTAGGGACACAAATTGTGGGAGGGGACAAAACCTAGGATTCTGGTGGTTAGCCACACAGAACTCTTAATCTAAGACATGTTGTCCACCCTAGTATGGTAATATATGAGGCAGATTAAGAAAGTATGGATTAATGACTGATATTTTACTGATGGCAGGTACAAATGAAATTTCCCGCATCCAGCACTGTTTACCGACTATTTTCGAAACTATAAGGGTTGCCCACATGAGAAGTATACAAGTTAAATAAAAATAATACTTTTTATGTAAATCAAAAGAAATTGCCATGGGCGTTGAAACACAGATCCCAGCGTTGAGGCAACTGGGCGATGCCTTTGTTGCAGAAAGGTCGGGGCCGATTCCCGAGGAGGTCCTGCACGGCTTCCTTCACTTCATCGTCCGAATGGAAACGTTTCCCCTGCAATACTCTCTTAAATGGCCCAAAGATGTGGAAGTGACAGGGTGATAAGTACGGACTATACGAGGGGCGCGCCAAATCTTCACAACGGAATTTGTTTAGGATCGTCTACGTTTCCTGGGAGACGTGTGGTTTATTGTGCCGCAGATATTTGTGGATGATAGTGTGAACCGTTCGCGTGAACCAATGGAGTCATTGGTTCACGCGATGTTTGCGTGGCCCGGTCTCGGCAGATCCGATGTCTTTTGCCGCACTTCTCGAAAACTTTTACACCACTTTTTTGCAGCCGTACGACCAAACAGTGTTCGCTATACACTGCTACCATTCGTGAATAGTCCGCATCGCCATACACTGCTACCATTCGTCAATAGTCCGCATCGCCATACACTGCTACCATTCGTCAATAGTCCGCATTACACCTTCGTAACCAGAAACCGTACTGCCGCGCATTGTTCCGATCCGGACGCTTCCATGGATAGCACGACTTTCCTTTTGTACAATTTCCTCTACTTCAAACAGGTTTCAACGCTGAACAGCATCTGAGATACATATCTCATACCACCCTTTATACAGAGTGTATCATTACAGCGTTTACAGACTTTCAGGGCAGATAGAGTACACCAAAAACGATGGGTAAATCCCATAGCAATGCATGGACGGAAACGCTTTCCTGAGGTGATAGCGACGACATAAAGCACAAAAACGCGAATAAGAGGAGAAAACATGTTTATTATTTTTAAAACAGCAGAAATGCTATTAAGTTCTGTCTGTACACGAGAGATGTCGTTACGTAAACCGAAGCATGAGATGACGGTGCATGCGCAAACGCGGTATTTGTTGCGCGCTCGGTATTTTCGCTAACGTTCGATCTTCAATGCGCTGGAGATTTGAGGCTTCACGGCCAGGGTTCGTAATTTTGAACACCTACTTTGATGACTATCGTTGGATCCTTAATTTTCTTTTTTCTCAGTTTTTTGCTGTACTAAGGATATAATACACATGCTTTCTTTTCTTACACAGGCCAACAAAAACATTTTTTTTCTATGGTGCCCAGAGTTTGAGAACTGATTTCAGATATGCTTGGGGCTCTGAATCGAAATTTGAAATTAGTTTTTCTCTAGCAGCTCTACTTGTTTTAGATAAATGTTGCTGTTTTACCCAAAATGTGCGGTTTTAGCTCCATTTTGTGCACATCTAAAGCAAGTGCAGGCTTCTTTAACAATGACTGTTTCTGGCATATTTACCCTATTGTCAGCCTGCAGTCTAGTAACTTAAAGGAAAATTCACCATATGCAGTAAAAGTTTGACAAGTTTAGTAATAACGCTTCAACAAGTTAAGATCAATGTGTAAGTTCTTGGTTTGTATATATTCGCTTCTTGCGATACGTGATGAGCTGGATCTTTGTATACAGTATTTTTCAGGACCTGATTGATAAAGCGGGTGACCCGAAATACACATTTTTTGTGGGGTCCTATGAAGTCAAACCTTATAAACATGAAAATTAATGGAGAACCACCATTTCAAGGGTATTGAGGTGTTTTACCACTCGTTCAAAATATTTGTTGGGAGGCTGAGCATCCCACACTTAAGTGCACGTAAAAAAGGTAAATAAATAAAAATAAATAAAGGAGAAAACTTAAGAAAATTAAAGAAAATTAATGTAAATTTTTCTTAAGCAAGACTACTACAATTTCAGTCATTTTGGGGCTTTTAAAAATTAGGGACCCATGTCCAAGAGCCTATTTGGACTGCTTGGTAATCGATCTCTTATTATTTGTACAATGCAATAGGAATAAAAAGTCCATGTTTTGTGTTTTATTTGATCTATGGATGTAACTTCAACCTGTTTTATGTATATTTAAATGTTATATCCTTGAAATTTGAGCTTCTGGGCAAAAACTGATGTCATATTTGAACTAAGGGCACCAAATTCATACGAAATCAGTTCCAAAAACCCCAGCACCAAAATCACTGTTGCCCTGTGTTATTCATGTCTTGTCTTTTTAATGATTTCTTTCGTCACTGCCGCAACAGAAAAGCGTTTCCGACCATGCATTGCTATGTGGTTTCCCATCGTCTAGGTGTACTCGATCTGCCCTGAAAGCCAGTAAACGCTGTATTCAACCACCCTGTATACTTGTTCAGTGGCGCTGTAATCGAATCATTCATTCTGACGTTATCGCATATGTCCACTTTTCATTTGGGCACCCTTATAATACAGTCCTTGTTTTGGTTAAGCGTCCGTGTGTCAGTCAGCGAGAGTGAACTATAAAGAACGGCCAATCACAGATCATACAAATTGCGAAAAGGGCGGTGTGATAATATTGTTGCTGGCAAAAGAATTTTCAACTGCTGAAATCCACCGTGAGCTCTGACTAGTATATGGACAAACAAAACCCACATATTCCCACTATTTCCAAATAAAAGGAGAAGATTTTAAAAACCAAGCGACTGCTTTCTCTTCTTACATCTTAAAAAAATGACAGAATAGAAAATGATTTCAAAACCACGATGAACTTAAGACCGTTACAGACTGGTTCAGCTCAAAAACGGCAGACTTCTTTGCAGAGGGGTGAAAGAAGTTTGAGCTGCGTCACAGAAATTAAATAGATTTTGACCTTTGATCGTGCGGAAATGTAGTATTCCTTAGGTTTTGAGATTTTTTCTTCTGATTCTAGTTTAGCAATCAAGATTGCTTAACTAGAACGTTTGTCAAAATCTATTCTTACGATTGGTAGATAACAAGCTACATGATTCTTCGCTGTGAGGCAAATGAGATTCATTCGCTCAAATTAAATATTATCATCTGCTTTTTTGCATGTATAAATATAGTGTATGTTTTTATATATATTTTTTTAAATTCATTTATTAATATCTTTGGACGATAAATTTAAAGTTAGTGATTTTTTTTCTCTCTTCGCTTTTTTTTCTAGTGGTTGCTTTAAGATTTACTCGTTACAAGTTAATGCCTTACTATTTAAATTTAAACACTTCGGTACCGCGTTTTTGAATGATTTTAAGCGTATTTAAAATAAATGCTCTTTTCTGCGGAAGAAGGAGTTTTGATGGACAGTTTTTGTCATTGTAGCAATATTTTTTAATGCGTCTCTTCGAATATGCTTGAAGCTTAGGTAAAATTATGTGCGCAAATTTTAATTAACGAAACAGAAGATTTCTTTTGATTACAGGGTAGCGATACATTTGCTCTGAGAGCTTTAAATTAAGCTTTATTGGATAAGCGCAGTCATGTGGGTACAGCTAGTTTAGAACAAGCAAAAGTCTGAAACAAAACTTAATTGTATGAATAACAGAGTGTATTTTTTTGCCGAAAAGAATTAAATTTCAAAAAGTTTTGCGCCAAAGGGGTTTAAGTTAATATTGACCGATTTCAGCGGGGAAAAAATTCTCCCGTGGGCTCCTTCTCAAAACAAAAAGATAAATAAAAAAATAATTAAATAAAAAACAATAAAAACAACATGAAACTAGCAAATGATTAAGCTATTAAAAAAATTTGGTAACTACCATTCAAAATTGCATATTTAAAATTTATGCTGTATTTACGTGGAACAAAAATAACTGGATTACTTTCAAGTAAGAGTCCTGCTGTAGGAATTACGAGTGACTGTACGCTTTTTTTCCGCCATGTGGATTCAACAAAGGTAAACCGACTCCCTGAGTTCAAAATCTGTGCGGGAATTGGCCTCGGAGGAGACTTTAGTGTTAGGCAGTTTCTTCTTCTCATGATTAGTTTATGTGTTTTGTTATTATATACGTATGTTATGGTTATTATTCTGAAAGTATTGAAGCGTTTAATTACTCTGGATAGATTGTTTTTTTACTTCTTTTTGCAAAGTAAAGTTAGCCAATTATTTTCCGATTAAATCTCAACTTATTTTTCATTTTAGACACTGATCAATCAATTTTGATTTGTTTTTCTATCATATTTATACTTTTGTACATACTTACGTCAGCGCGTATAGTGACCAAAAAATCCATTATGGTCACCTCGGCTTCATTTTGACGAAATTGGCAGTGATGTATGTATGTTGATAAGTATCTTACGCTATTTAAAAATGATCAATCGTAGAAAATAGAAATTTCCTTTTTTGAAGCTTTACAATGTTCAGTCATTCTTTCTGTCATGATCTCTTTATGGCTTTAATCGGAAGTTCCGAAATACCTCTTTCCACATTTTTGTGTGCGAATTAAAGCTTGGAGAAATTTTTCAGTAATTTTTTGACATTGGATAAGATTACACCCCCCCCCCCCTGAGTCGTTAGACCGGCGTCTGTAATTAAGTGATAATATCATATAGTAACAGCTAAATATAATTTCTACTGATTTGGCGAATGCTGGCGATGCATACTTCCTATTACCTGTTGACTATGTTACGTTACTACACGCAGTTAAAGAAGTTTTATTTTTGAAAATAATGATTTTCTGATTTCAACGTAAATCATTTTTACTATCAAAACTGTGTTAATACACTTGCAAAAATAATGCGGAGTCTACATCAATTTTTTTAAAGGCAGTCTGGGCTTGTTAATATAAAAAAAAATGTTTTGATGAGGGGTTTTATTTACATTCTTTAGTCTAATTTAACGGGAACTTGAGGCGTAATGCATTGATGCTGTACACAGTTTACTAAGTGTTTTCGTAATAAGTTTTGTCATATTGATTATAGCTTTAATCACGCAATATTGAGTAGTGAAAAGTAAATTTAAATCATTTACTGAACTAGGAGTATTTAATGTTTGGGGCCGTTCGAAAAATATTTCTAAAATGTCTGCAGATGAAATTTAGTCACAATCCAGTTTTAACAAAACTGAAACCAATAGCCAACTTCTTCCACTTTAACAGAATATAAATTTCGGGCAACACAATTGAAATGAATACCTAAATTAACAAATATTAGAAAACAAAATGCAAAGAAAAGAGCTAAAGCCATTTACAGGGATTAACATTTCCTTTCGACGCAATTTAATTCCAATAATTCAATTTATTCTGTTCAATAATACAACAGAGCATTAATTTGGAGAGGGAGCCATTTTTAGAAAAATGTTAGTTATTAAGCATGTCAGTTTTAATCGCACACACTGAAAATTAAACTTCTGAGTTCGCGAAAAATCTACTCAATGTTATTTTAATCACTTGCAGCGGTATTTTGTCGTGTGTTGGTGAATTCAATATTTTAGTAAAGCATTGTCACAAAAATGTTTAAGCTATGGTTTCCCCTAAGGCATTTAAATTCATATATGCATATCATCGCAAAAATAGTTATATAGAGTGATGTTTAGTAATTTGTGTTAATCCAAAGACAAACAATTAGTTCTGGAATTTTATCAAATGCGGTAAGAAATTTAAAATTATTACAAACAGGATGTAATCGATTAAAGCGGACGTACAACTTATGATTTAATTTTTTTCACTTGTGTCCACCAAGTCTTTCAGACTGTCCATAAATTAAGAATTCCTTTAAAAAACACTTTAAGTCTCAAAAATTAAAATCTAATTCATTTTAAATAGTTTCAGCATACATTAAATATTGTTTAAAATTAATCGGCTCTATCGAATGCGGGATATAAACTTCCCGTATTTGGAGGCGGAACTTTGTCAGTTTTGTTGAGGATCTAGCGACAGTAAAGGTATCGATATATGGCATTATACGTTCCATTGGCAATAGTTGGCAATTGCAAGGAACATTGAACATTGTTGTTGTTGTTTCTGATACCCTTTGGAGTACCCAAGGTGATGAATAACGAAGGCATTAATCCACTTTTGAGATTAATATGAGCAGCTTCCGTTTGACTGAGCCCCATTTTAAGTGGAAGTTCGACTTTTGCTTAGACACGTAAGACCCCCCTCCCCAGATAGCACAAATAAGATTTATTATAATACAAAAAAATCAAAAGAACACACAGGGGAGTCGGCGGGAATCGAACCTGTGACTCTGCTTGCAAGTAGTTGCTGAGCAGTACCGCTTGGTCCCGCGTTGAGCATTGGCTTGTGTTATGGAGCAGCATGTTCTTTATGATGGTTTTTTGAAAATCACTCAGTGAACATGTTTTGCACGGTTTCAACTTGGCTGATATAAATATTTTCCAGATAGAAAAATTGTTCACGTTTTTAGGTCAACCGTTATATTAAAGAAACAAGTTCTGCACTAAAAACGAAAAAGGCCTGGTTAACCTCAGATTCAAACAGAGCAGAAAAGTGTGCCGCATGTAGAGCGCCTACCTAAGAAGATTCAAAGTGGTTAACAATTAAACATGGAACTGCACTGTGATTGTCGGAGAGCAAAGGAAAATGTTTAAAAATGAGAGCAGGTTTTAATATGGGAACCGCTCCCTAGTCGCTACAGGAGGGACTGAAGACTGGCGGCGAGGACTGTAAATGGCGTCATTTGTAAATATAAGATAGCAAAGAGCAGTTGGATACATTCTTTCTAGAAGCGTGGGTGCAACGTGAGTTGTTATGAAAATTGGTGTTGTAAGTAAAATGACACAACGTGTATAAAGTACAAATAAAAGCATTTAAAAGAGTTAAAAAGTCAGCTAACAGCTGTTTCGGGGAAATCAAATACAAGTTCCTTCATCAGTGCATAAAAACAGGAATGAATGGTTCACCAATGCAAACCAAACGACAAATGAACGAAAAATGAAAGAAAACAAAGTAAATAGACAAAAAAAAAAAAAAAAAACGAAATCTCTCGACGACACAGGAGCCCGTAGAGGGATCTAAAAAAGAACATGAAAAATATTTTTCTTAGTTTAAATTTATCTGTAAAGGGTTCACAAAATGTACTGCGATGGGACCCCCAAACTTCCCAACACTGTTCAAATTGAAACATCGAATTGTTATACTTTTTCACGGATCTTGTCGGAGTTATAACAATTGGAAACCTGGTGCATTTTTGGAATTCTTTTGCCAAACTAAGGAAAAAAAAAGAACTCTGCTTATAAACATTGCCGTTATTAAGCAGTTAAAGAAATTACGAAAAGAACTAAACTGTACTTGAAAAATATAATCTTTTTTTTTTTAATGAAATTGTATCTAGAAAAATAAAAGAAAGAAAGGAAGAAGTAATGTACTACAGAAGAATTTTATCGCTAAGAACATGTTTTCTAAGAATAACCACAAAACAATACTTTTGTTACGTAATCGTTTAAGGTTATTTTTTGTGCCTTACGCTCTAGAAATTGAAAGATAGCGTCAACTAGATAAATGTTACTATTTTTATCTAAACAATGGTATCGTATTAGTAAACAAAACATTCTTTTTACAAAAGTAAATGATTTAAAGTGATTTTTAGTTCCATAAAATAAGATGATGTGTCGTGTGAACAATAAACAAATACAAAAATGATTGAATACTACTGGAAACACTTTAAAGCAGAACAACATCAAATTTGAAGCAAAAGTCTTAATATTTTCATTTTAGACGCTGAGGCACTTTTGTCTCCGTTTTTAATTTCGTAAGAAAAATATCGAAGAGACTGGGGATACTTGATCCCAACTTTAGTTTTCCATTTCTTTTTTTTTTTCTCTGCTGCAAATTATCAGTTTTTTTTTTTTTTTTTTTTTTTAAGTACATGAACAAAGGTAATTTTTCCTCTATCTGATACTAATGTTTTTGATTGAAATTAAAGAGATAGTTTTGGTAAAATAATTTTTTTCAATAATTTCATAAAGGGATCATGTATCCCCACATCAACGGATACATGATCCTTTCATGGGGATACTTAAGCCTATTGAAATAATCCATACACTTTTTATTATATCAGCAATTCATTTTTAGATTTTAATTTTCTACATATTGCTTTGAAAAAATAAAACTATATCTAGTTTTCTTTATTAGATTATAATAATGTGAACACAAAGTAACATTGTCTTAAATTCCACTAGGACATTTGTAACAAAAAATGTACACAACTTTAAGATGCTTTTGATCAGTTACTTATTGTCCAATACAGTTGTGAACAATATATTTCATAAATAAAAGTAACAATTGTTATAAAGTAGCGTAACTAAGCTAAAATTACAACAAATTAAAAAAATAGGATAAAAAGCACAAAAATCAACTTATTTGCTTCTTGTCTTGCTGTTATAAAAATAAGAGTTTTATCAATTGAGATAATTTCAAAAAAGAGGGGGGGGAAATGTAAGTATCAGTATACTTGTAAAAAAGAAAAGAAAGCCTATAGCATATGTATTCAAAACCTGAAAAGTCAAATGCAAACAATTCGTTTGTTGTAGTTCTTAAAACTCCGATCAACCTAACTGGAGATGTGCAGCTTAGCACATTTTGTCAATTTTTTCAGGAAAAACGGATTGATTAAGCATATTGCCTTTTCGCTTTAAAAAACTTATTGCAAACTCTAGAAAGCCAACTTTGCATTCTATTCGCTAATGGGTCTACATAATGGGCAACTCACATTTTTGTTGTAAATCTAACTATAGCAAAATATTTATTTTCATTCAAACAAGGACTTGCCATCTATTTCAACCTGTTCAAGTTCATTTGGCTGATCAGAACATAATTCCTCAGTCGAGTTAACACTAGAACAACTGACATTTTCTGTATACCTAGAAAGACTGAAGGGGCCAGTGTGGCCCCTACCCATTTTCGGGGTGAATTATTTTTAAAAATTCTTCCTGAGTGTGTCCAAATGCTCAATGCACCTCCTTTCATGACTAAATAAAAACGTAGTATGCAATTATTTGTAGTGTTTCTCTTTATACTAGCCAAAAGCTTGGATCAGTTCTTCTTTTCAAGAGCAATGGCTACCATTAGGCTGGTAAGCAGGCAGTACCGTTTATAGCATTTGGATATCTAACTGGCTGTATAAAGAGTAAGTTACAGTTTAAACTAGAGAGAATGGCCTTTTTTATGCTAGAACAATTAAGAGAAAGGAAAAAAAAATTTAATTGTAAAAAAGTTTAGGGGCCACTGTGGCCCCTCCCGTCTTTCTAGGTATAAGGATCAATATTTACAGTACTATGAGGCGTATGATAGAATGATTAAACAAGCATTCAAATAGTGTCATATAATGAAAAGACATTATTCCGAGTTATTAAACTACAAACTATGCGAGGGGCCACACAGGCCCCTTCGTCTTTCTAGTGTTTAATTTATGTTTAGATGTTTGAGGTGTTATGTGGGTTATAAGTGCGAACTGATATTTTAATTGTTTAGCATATTTAATGCAGTGATTGTTTAAATCTATCACTCATACTATGATAAATTTTATTATATTAACATGGTTTTGAATCTTTAAAGTTAATGTCAACTAAGTAAACAACAGCTATATTAAAGTAAGACAAAACAACGTTAGAAGAAGCACAAATTTGTAAATTACAGCAGAAAACGTGTTTCGGCGTTACAGGGAACGCCTTTTTCAATGCAAAAAATAATGGATGAATGTCGGATGTCTTTTCATCCATAATCTTATTATTTTTTGCATTGAAAAAGGCGTTCCCTGTAACGCCGAAACACGTGTCTGCTGTAATTTACAAATTTGTGCTTCTTCTAACGTTGTTTTGTCCTACTTTACTGTTCAGCACAAAGGTATTTATTTATCTTAACAGCTATATTGTTTTCATTGTGTTTATATTTTCACATGAATCACACTGAGTCGACCATTCATCGGTGTTGAGTCACGTGACTACGGGTCTTTGAGTCAGCTTTTGCTAAGCAAATGATTGGACTTGCTCCCTCCATTTTAATTCCTGCTGTAAGGTTAATACTAATAAACAAGGAAGATTCGTTCGACTTTTTGAGGAAAATTGTAGTTTTGATCTGCTGTATTTTTATCTACCCCACCTAGAATTACGTTACGTTAGATATTGCTAAATTAGAAGAAATGCTTATGGCTTCTAGAGGAATGTATTGAATCTTATTTAAAATTATCGCTCTTGATTATATATACTTATAAAAGGTTGTTAAACTTGAATTTTCGATTTAGTGTAATGTTTTTATTTGAGTCAAGTGAAAGATAATTTATCAAGGAGCATAAAATAAAGAAATTTGAATTCCAATGTTAAAGCAACATTATTCGTTTCTTTATCCATTAATATTAACCTCTGCATGGCGTAAGTGGGAGAAACAGCTGTACTTACAGCCTCACAAACTATCATTTCTTCAAAAAAGAACCACATTCAGAGCCAAATTAGAGTTAAAAATAAAAAACCCTGTACTACAACACAGTAAAATATATCAAAACGAAAAAAGAAGAAAGTCTAAGTGATACAGAATGGTCTTTGTGCTTGAACTAAGTTTAAAAAAATGGTTAAAAACTAGTTTCCGAAGCTTGGCGAAAATAAGGATGACCATATGAGGCAGTGAGAGGCAATGGGATGTAAAATCCTAAATAAAAAATTTGGAGATAACCAGTTCAAATGGTAGGAGAACGTCTCCTCTGTTTTAGGACAACAGATGATACTAGTAGCTCTGGTTGGCGCAGCTATACAGCATGATTTAGAAGAAAAAAAATCTACGAAAGTCTACCTAGGATCTGAACTTTAAACGCGTTTTCTTGAAACTTTTAAATGTCCACATACATCGGTTTGCTTCTCACTTCCTCATATGCGTCTGCTTTCAATAACTATAACAATAAAGTTCAGAAACAGTAAAAGATTTTTGTAATTTTCTTCAACTTAAAGAAAACTATATTCAAGTTTCAAAACTCGTCTGTAACGCAGCAACAAATACAAGGGCTTTTATCCATGTTGAAAGCAGAAGTTAGTTCAGACAACTCACCACAAACACACAACCCTTAAATTCACTGCCTTGCGAAGAGCTTGTTTATTAGTATGTGATGCTAACTAAGCATGAAGCGTTGAAGAGAAATATTGCATTGGAGTTTTGCAAACTTCTGCATATAAGGTAAATTTAGCTTGCTGGAACTCCCGAGTGCAAGCACATGTAAACTTCTGGGCTTATTGCGTGATGTATAAACAACTACAGTACTTAGGCGTTTTGTATAGTTTATAATCTTAATGTTTTAAAAACATAAAAATGAAATTCAAATATGACAACAATAAATAAATTTGAAATAAAAGTCATATAGTAAAATACTGCAAGAGTATTATTTTGTCTCGTACTAGACCCAATAATATTCAGCTTAAAGTATACTTAATACAATATATAAAACATTTTCTATTGATACCTGCCTGGTGCAGTTTAATCTTATTAACGTTTTAAAAACATAAAAATTAGATTCAAATATGACAACAATAAAAAAGATTGAAATAAAAGTCATCATAGTATATACTACAAGAGAAATATTTCGTTTAGTACCATACCAAATAATATTCAGCTTAGAGTATACTTAATACCAGCTATAGAAAAATTTCTACTGAAACCTGTCTGGTACACTTCAGTAAAAAATAAAAGTTTTAAATCAATATGTTTAAATACGAACGGGAATTTAAGTGCAAACCTAGTTACGTTTCATTTAAATGCTACTTTTTACAAAAGTTTTCAATTTAAATTTTTTAAGAACTTTTCAGCACAAAACACATCACTATGTAATGGCAGCAAAAATACGATTATGTGAAAAATTGCATACAAAAGTCGAAAAAAAATATTAAAGAGTCACAACATTTTAGTTCACGGTTGTTATTAGAACTTTTAAAGAAATAAATCAATATCTATACATCTAATCCATCGGGAACAAAATATAAGTACCAAACGAAATGTATTATCGTTTTACAGAAGTGGCAACTGTAAATATAAGTTTCATCAATGCAAGTGCACATAAATCAATATAAATATATACCTTTCACAAGAGATGCAAAAACGAATTATATGTTTTTAAAATTTATTTTTAAGCATGTTTATATTTATTTATGGAAATATTTGTTTTATTTTAGAAAATGCATTTAAACGATAACTTAGAAAACTTTACGATGTTTGCTTTTTTTTCACTGTAAAACCTTATTTAAAAATGCCTCAAAAAGAACGGAAAATATTTTTTATAAACGAAGAAAATTAAATTTCGGTAAATAACAAAACACGCACAACGTTAATGCAAGACTTGGACAAAAGATTTTTATCTGCTTTCTTAAGATTTACATAGCATTCTCTCTCTCTGAAAGTAAACACATAACTTTCTAACTAAAGTAATCTCACTGAAATAAAGCAGTATACGTGAAACTGGAAGTTCGCTTGAAGAAAATCTTTAAAATGTCTCAATAACATTTGAAATAAAAGAAATATTTTATTGAAATTGTTTCTTTTCTTTTTTTTAATTTGACGATGGTCAAAATAAATACAACAATGAAATACTCTTCTTTTGTGATGAAATAGTTTTTGTTTGAAGATGAAAAGTTCTTCGGGTTCAATTATTGAAAAATTCATTTATTATAGAATAGAAAAACTGGATTTTAAAATGTAAATAATAATTATTTTCGAATGAAAGTGGATGCATTTTTATAATTATTGTTTTTAAGGCTTTTAGTTCTACACAAATACAATGATAAGAACGTTCATAAGAAACATACACTTTTTCCTAAAGTGATTTTTGCTTTGTTTTCTAAAGCAAACATTTGTTAATGAAAAACTGATCCTAAATTCAAAATTGAAGACACAGCATACAGTTGTAAAATCATATTGGTTTTCTATTATGCAGTACGAGTAAAAGATATTTTTTAAAAGAGCCTCCTCTACTCTCTATTTTTTGAAGCTAATAAAACAGGTTTTTTATTTACAAAAAAAAAAAAAAACTGTAATATTAGATAGCTTGGAGCCCTTTAAAAAATTAAGAGCCTGAGCCTTTTTTTAACCAGAACAATGCTCAGCCAAGCACAGCAAGGGTACGGCCTCCACCAGAATATCACATGTTTTCTTTCGTCCCCGATTTGTCACAGATCGATCGTATCTGGGATAAATTGGGACGATAAGTTGGACAGTCTGCGAGTTTGATTGAATTAACCCGGGAGAACTGGCGGTACTTTTCGTCACACGAACGCTCGCGTGGTGCTCCGTAGGCAAGGAGTGGTTATTTCAGTAAATTAAGTTTGCAAAATAGAAACAAAAATGTGTCTTCAACATTGAATTATAAATAGATAAACAGCCTCTAAAATATGTTTTAAAAAGTCAGGTTTAAGAAAGTGTTATGATACATGAATCTAAATCTTCTTCTAAGCATGACTGATAATCGCTTTACTGTTCTGTGTCAACTTCTTCTTCATCATCTTCATTAAGGGATCATCATCATCAGTTGAAACCTCAACCAACAAGGTCTGCCAACCTCTTCATTTCATCTTTGTAGCTTAAATAGCGATGCATTTCACAACCTCTTCCTTTACATTCACAATCTGAAATGCAAAGCGTGAGCGCTCGCTCCGGGGCCCCTAAGGCCCGAACCTGAATTTTCTGGGGAAAAGGGGAAATGTACATTCCTGAAAAGCATGTGGTCAGTATATAAATCACCTCAAACGCAGCTACTGTGGACCTAATTCATTTCCATTGAAAGGGTGATTTTTGGCAGCGTAGTTTTGTAATGGAAGGGCCTGAGAGGCCCGATGCGAGTTCTCCCGGGTTAAAGGCGGGTCTACTGTCACTGAGAAAAGAGAGTTCGCAGGGCATCGTAAGGGGTATTTTAGGCCTCAATGCTTGTCTGTACTGTCTGGTTCACTCACGAGAGAAGTGGCTCAACGAGACCATTTCTAACGTGATATCAGACTACTCAAACCTCTATCCACTTGGTACTCTTCTTGTAAAACATGATCATTTTGCTATGATTTTACAACCACTTGTATCATTTTTGTACTTAGATATGAAAAATTTCGTTTCATTGTGATAATCCCTCCTTGGTGCCCAAAGATTCATGCCAAATAATATATACGATACCAGTTTAGAAGAGGCAAACAGAATTAATACTTGAAAGTTATAAAAATAACTTTGTGAAAAAAGGATTATTGCCCTATCTGCGATTAAAATAATGATAGAAGTTTGTACGTTAGTAGAAATCTTTACCTTAAACAGCAGTCATAGCCTGAAATTAAAGCTATGTTTTTTTTCTCCTACAGGTGCTGCATATTTTAACTTAGGAATCCCGGATATTTTTAATACTAAATGATTCAAGCTTACAACATTGGTAAGTTTTCGTTTTTTCTACTTCACTTGTTTAAATGTCTAAAGTGTTTTTTTTTTCATACAAATAATACAAAGAAATGTGCAGTTACTTCAGTCAAATTGCTGTCAATACAATATTTACTTATAAAAACGCTGAAAGTCTGGATATATGTCTGGATCTCTGTGGCGCGCATAGCGCCCAGACCGTTCGGCCGATTTTCATGAAATTTGGCACAAAATTAGTTGGCAGCATGGAGGTGTGCACCCGAAGCGATATTTCGAAAATTATATATATATTTTTTCTTTTTCTACTCCATTTTTAAGCCACCATTGATGGATTTAATTTTTCTGCAGTAATACCGAGCGAATTACCGTAACATGGACCAGTAAACTACCATCTTTAATATGGTCGAGCAAATTAAAATAGCATATTGGCAAGAAATTCATAATCTATTATTTTCTAATACACAGGCGAAACAAACAACCTTTTAATCTTCTACTACGGGCAAAGCCGTGCGGACACCATTAGTGTATAGTATGTGTCGCTTCATAAATTAATG
Source organism: Uloborus diversus (assembly GCF_026930045.1). Classification (NCBI taxonomy): domain Eukaryota; kingdom Metazoa; phylum Arthropoda; class Arachnida; order Araneae; family Uloboridae; genus Uloborus; species Uloborus diversus. The sequence goes on from NC_072734.1 coordinate 101,124,908, forward strand.
TTTAACACATTAATTTACTAACCGCATTTTATTATTTTATTCGACGAAATTGGTGTTTAAAAAAGTTTTTTAAAATTTATATATTTAAAAAGAAAAATTTAATTTTAAAGATTGGCATTGAAACAGAATGAAATAATGCTTTATAATTTGTATAAGTTGATAATGTAATAACGCAAGTAAGCTAAGCAGACAAATTCATTATAGAAACGATTTACGTTGAGTTATCTAAAAACGAAACAATGTGTTCTTTTAATATCGTTACATTACTCAATGGATTGAGTTTTTGTATTTACAGAGTATCTTCGTTAGTTGACAAAGCGAAAGAAGAGTCTTTGCTTAAACCCAAAATATTGTGCAATTCTTCTACCTGGCGAATTAGTTTTTTTGCGCGATTACGAATTTGCACGTTTTATGATTTTCCTACAAATTTGTCACTCGTAGTCTTTTAACTCGTGTATCACGACAGACGTACTTGTATAGGATTTTATTTTGTCTTTCTTCGCCGGGGAAAAATTAAGAAAATGAGGAATTTTGGTGGATTTGAAAGAAAGATGTTTTTTTAATAAATACTGATAATGAAGTCGTTTCCAAAATTTTAAAAGTATTTTTTACTGAAAGAACATGCTTAAAAACATAGGATCTGACCATTTTTAAAATAATTTATTTAAGTTTGATATTTTAAAAAAAATATTTAAATCAGTGCGCTTTCATTGTTTACACTTCTGTCGTGTGACATCACAAATGATGAAATGTCATTCAATGTTGCCATTCAAAACACAAAATATTTAATTCGCATTTTTACTCACGTGTATTGGCAACAATAGGGTTGATAGCAAGCGTAGAGCGCAATTTTAATTCGCTGCTTGATTATCATAACGTGTAAACGAAGTAGAAAGATGCGCGAAATTGCATCATTTGCGACGTCATAAAGACCACGCCTTGTTTGAAAAATCGGACATTTTAAAAAATTAATTTAAAAAAATCTGTTGGGAAAATGAAAGTATTTTCTGGGTCCATGCAATTTTTTTGCTCATTCTATCAATTTCAATGACTAAAAGTAGTACTTTTGACAAAAGGAAACAAACCCATTGAGGCAGTGAGAAGCAAAGGGATATAAGTGAACAATTTCATGTTTTGAGTAAAACGACTTTAAAGATAACGTCCTAGGTAGGCTTTCATTGATTGTCTTTTCTAAATCATGTTGTACAGCAGCATCTAATACAGCTACTAGTACTATCTCTTGCCCCAGGCACTATACCCCAGGAAAGAGGAGGGGTTCACCTACAATGTCTATTGGTTATCTCCAAATTTTTAATTTCGTCACTTGCATCCTTTTGCTTCTCACTGCCTCAGTCAATTGTTATCTACTAACTCTTTTGCAATCTGTCATCTTATGTAGAGGTTGACATTTCATGTGACTTTTCCAGTGTACCGTCAAAAACTGAAGGATACTTGGAAATTTTTTAACTTTGACTGCACTAAATTATGTCAGTTATACTTGTTGAACAAAATATCAGTACAAATTATCAATTTTTTAATGGTTTTTATAAACTTTTAATAGCTTGCAAAGTGTAAGCTTTTTACGCTAAAATAATAATTCGCTAAATTCAAGAAATACTTATAATGAACAACGGCCCGGCGATATTTCAAATGACATCACGATGTGTTTAATGAAGTATTAAGTCATTTTTGTGAATAACTTAAAATATTCCAAAAACAATAACTAACGGGAAAACTATTGTGAGCATAACTTTCCAAAACTGCGCATAACAGTAAAATTACATACGGCAAATAATGTATCTATTTTAATAATTATTAGCTTCGAAGCTCATGGTCGTTACATGTTTTCAACTATCTTTGACGAATTTATATGTTCTATTTTGAAGATTGCCACTTTCAACTTTGCCTCTTACGCAATTGAATATTTTATCTCCCCTCCCCCCACCTTAAAAAAAAAGAAAAAAAAATGCCATTGAATTTTTTTTTTCTTATCATTTCTCCCAAGAATTTTTTTTCGCCTAGCCAATCGTTTGCTTGAGAAGAAAAACCCTCCCACCGCTAGCACGAAAAAGGGTAAATCAGGAAAGTACTTATCCACCACCTGAGTGTAAGGTATTGATTGAGTCTAAAAATCACGACCTTGGTCAATCAAAACTTTACTCGTTGCCACAAAGGAGAAATGTTACAGAAAGGAGAACTATAAAACAACGAGAGAGTTATAATTAAATCAGAAAGGGTTTTTTTTTTGAATTGGTTTTTCTCTCTGAAGTTTCATATTTCTTTTATAGTTAAAAAAAAAGACCCTAATGGAATCCTATCTTGAAAATATTTCTGACTACTTACGTCTTTAGACGCTAAAAAAAATAAACTAAAGTTAAGAAAATAGTTAATTTTATTGTTGAAATGACTTTTATTTTGTCATCTTTATGGTTTCCATAGTTTTCCATACATTCACCAATTCCATAGTGGAAAAAAATATACTTAAGTAGATAATAAAAATTCTTAAACCTTTGCCATTTCTAACAATTGACAAAGCTAGATTATTAAATAAGAACAATGAATAACGCCTTTTCGGCGGAGGGGAGCGGACAGTGTTTTCGTCTAACTTTTAAAGATAATCGACATGAAGGGTAACTTTAAGAACAAGAATAAAATATGCATGGGATATGTTTTGTTTTTTGTTTAATTCCAAAATTATGGTTAGATATTCCTAAATAATATAAACGCACTCATTTACTTTTTTACGATGGATTATTTTTTAGTTTTGGGGTAATTCCATGACGGATGGTTTACTTTAGGGTAAATTTATTTTATGTTTTGGTTCTATAGTTCATACTGCTTCAACTTCTAAGTTTAAATTTAAAAACTGCTTTAGTCCAGTACTTTGGAGCATATTTTGGCGGCTTTTTTTTTTTTTTTTATTTCTTCGTAAATAGAAAAATAACGTTTTCACCGTCGCTATGTTTGCTTCAATTTTTCTGACTTAACATTTTAAAGTGACTCCATATCCAGTTGTTGGTCTAAGCATTCTGCTTTAATTTTCTAATTAATAATGTGGATTATTTGATTCGAAGTTTACACGTTATGTCCTGGCGTCATCATTTTACTGGTGTCTTATTTAACATTTTAATTTATTTCTTAAATTATTTGGTAGACTTATTTTGCATTTTAATGGACCTTTTATCCTGTTAAAAACATTTGTTTTGCTTGAAAAATCATTAAAATTATAGAATAATATATACTACCGCCAAAAAAAGTAGTATCTAAATATATTTGACTAAGCATGGCGGCAAAAAAAAGGAATAAATAAATAAATAAATAATAATAGTTTAAAAAAACTAAAAAAACACGCTTTAGGTGCAAAATGAACTAAAAAGTTAAAAATAATCTTTGGAGGACAAGTATATAAAGTAATTGACCAAACACTTAATTTTACTGTAATAGAAAAAAACGTGGGGGGGGGGGGGTTGGCTGCCTACTTACATTTTTGCATGGATAACAAGTGGAAGAAATTTAAGACATCTGATAAGAAGCCCCCTCCCCCCCACGCTTTTTTTCTATCACAGTAAAATTAAGTGTTTGATCAATTACTTTATATACTTGTCATCCAAAAAATTTTTTTAACTTTTTAGTTTATTTTGCTATTAAAGCGTGTTTTTATAGTTTTTTAAACTATTATTTTTGTTCTGAAAAATGTAAAGTTCTTATTACTGTTTTTTTTTTCTTTTTCAAATAAGGTTTAGATACTAAATATTGCTAACACTTGTAACTCTTAAATGAAATCTTTGTGCGTGTGTTCGATTTTTATAATGGAATGTATCTTAGTATTCTATTGCATTATTTGCATCGGACATTTGAGAACTTATCGTTAATAAATTAATTTGATTATAGAATATTGCATTGTCATCGGGTCTGAGGTTGCATTCCAAATTTTAAAAGAATCTGATCGCAAAAAGTGGGCGAAAATTGAGTTGCAAGACTATAAATTTATTTTCGGTGCAGACGGGATTAGAACGCACGCCCAATGATTCCCGAGGGTGGACGTCAGCGAAGACCCGCGCCTTAGATCGCTCGGCCACGAACGCTCATAAAGTGGTGGAATGTACTAACATTAATAAGCAACTAGCTCTTAGTCCAAAGAAGAGTTACTCACAAATATACAAGTAAAGTCAATAAAAGCGTGTTAGAAAGGATCAACAAGATTTGAAATGAGCCTGGTGACGTACAATGGAAAATTACCTAATTCTCAAATTCAACGGTTACTGTAACTTTTTGTACGAGTGAAAATATCTTAAAAGCTAATCATTTAAGTTGCATTGCTTCAAACGTGCATAAAGTACTCGTACCCAATATTTTCAGTTATTAAAAAATATGTCATTTAAATCTGTGTGGGGTCCGCATTAGTTTTTTTAAGTGAAGGGCTCGGGGCAAGAATGTGATATGCCGTATGGTGTAAATTTTTCAGTAGGCTAAATTGCAAATTATAAAAAAAATATTTCTAGAATTTTTCAAAGGTATTATACATTCTATATTCTGCAATATTAAAACCAGATATGTTTTTATCCAAATGACATAATCCAATGTAATATTTATTTCAATTTTATTTATGCGAAACAAAATTTTTATCGAAAAATCACTCCTTGTGGCTTGTCACATTTCTGCCATGAGCCCTTCAATTTAAATTTGCACTTTTTTATGTTTTGTATTTATTTTTCCAATAAAGTAGATAATAAAAATAGTGCGGTGGATTTTTTTCTTCAGTTAAAGCAGAAAAGAAAATTTTTATACATAAAAATCCTGGTGTTAAAGAGCATTGTAGATCATACTTATCAGCAAACATCTGGAAAAAGAAGGTCTGTATTGATTGGATCGAAAAATCACGACCCCAACCAATCAAAATTTCACCCTTTTTAGTATACCTACACCGTAATAAAAGAGTTATAAAACAAAAATAAGGAAAGTTATAAGTAAATCGGAAGTTCTTTCTTTTGAAGTCTCTAAGGGATTTCTTCCCCCTCCGGAGGTTACCAACAGAATTGAATCGTTTCTAAGCCTTCAGAGATAGAGCTAGAATATCGATTTCTAAAAACCATTCATAAAATCGATATCTTGAAGGAAAAGGGAAATAATTTCCCCTTAGTTAGGCTCTTTTATATTTTTTTTCCCCGATATATTTCGTGTTACATAAATCAATGGCGTTTCCCAATTTAATTGTGTTTTGGATATACGGTAAATTTGTTTTAATGAAGAATAATCTTATTTGATGTTATTGAATTATTTCGATTTAATGCCTTGTTTTATTTGTAAGAAAAAACTTAAGTAAGACGTATTTTACGGATATACTGTTGGTCCCTACTTCAAGCAATATCAGCATTTCAACACCAATTATTTGATTAAGTGAGGATGCTTAATATGAGAATACATGTATTTAACAAAATTTAAATTGATAGTAATTCATAATAATGAACATTACTAAACTTAGGAAAAGAAAAACTTTACAAAAAGAAAAAAAAACTGAGGAAAGAGGAAAAAACAAACAAACAAACTACAAACAATATATTGTTTTTCCATTTCTGGCGGGGTTCAAAGTTACTTAAATGGAAGGATAGCTTTGAACCAGGATAATAGTTTATTGTGAATGGATTTAGCAAGTATCATTTCATATTGTTGGATAGCTGTAGAATAGTTTAGCAACGTTTCTTTTATTTTATACCAAAAAATAAAATAAAAGCATCCAAATATGAGTGGGAGAAAAGTAGAAATTGAGAACCGCACAATAAGTTTGACAATCTTGGAAACCTTATACTAAATATATTAGAAAAATATTATCACAGCAGGCTCACCTGGCTGGGTCACTGCAGGTAAAATACTCTACGTATTTCTTTGGCGGGAGAGAAACGAATTAGCCAAAGGTAGTATTGTTCAACTGCATTTTGCAATGTAAACTGGTCCTATCGGAATTTCCTGCACCTTACATCAGATGAGCCCATTGAGTCTCTATTGTAAACTCACTCAATGTGTCTACTGACTTGTGGAAGCTTTTATTGCACGCGTAGATTTTTATTAAAAAATTTAGTTTGTCCGAAGCTTAGAAAAATCCTTTTATGCAAAGGAAATTATGTCACACTTTTGTTCAACATTTTTGACTCCTTTCCCAAGTTTGTTATAAAATGTCACACTTCACTTTCCTCTTTACCTCCCTTTATCGCCACCCCATATTCGTATAAAAATGCGCAAAGCAACACTTATTTTAACCCCCTCCCTCTTCATCCTTGTCACGAACTCATAATTTTAAGAATCCTTTTTCTCCTCAAAGCGTGACATCATTTATGGACAGCCCCTAAACTATAAAATATAATGGTAAATTATGGGTTTTAAGAACAGTCAAATAAGAAATTTCAATTGAAAATTCTATCGAAGATTTAGAGAAATTATTAACTACCAACCTCACTCGAACTAATTAACTTAATAGCGCACTCTTTTAATATGTAAGCTTATTATGATTAAAATAATTATTCTTTGAATATATATATATATCGTAATTAGCTGGATTAAGAAAAACATTAAAAGTCGTTACGTCTAAGTTAGTTAATAAAAGTCTCAATATAAGCATCTTGAATTCTTTATTACTTTTAAAACTCCCAAAAAGCAAGATTTTCAAAAAAATAATGTGCTACATTCAAATTTATGTAAAGCAAAACTATAACTGTTATTAGCAGCGGAAACGTTTTACAAAACAGAATAAAATTAGGCATTAATTAAAATACATTTCCATTGATTCGGTATAAAAATATATTTTATAAAAGAAGTTGAAATGTTTGGTTTAAGTTTCTGAAATTTAAAAGTCAACCATTGATGAAATTGTTGGGCAGAATTCGAATCTTCGATTGGGAATGAAGTTGCTTCCTGAGCTGAAATTCTACTTAAAGGGAAAAGAAATAAAAAAGTTTTGCATTTATCTGAATTAAATGAGAAATGTAAGATTTAAGCACTAATTAGCATCTATAAGTTTCATTTACGGATTTACGAAACGGTTTCTGAAAAACATTAGTTAGGAATCAAGCTTTAAGAGTGGTAAAAACACAGTAGTATTCAATACTAAAAGCAATGGAAAAGAGTTTCAATTGAATGCACATTATTAGTAATAATAATATTATTTGAGTGTTTTTTTTTTCAATCGTCACTATTTTTTAAGCGCTTTAGTGTCAGAGCATTAAACCGTACGGTTTTTCCGTTCCGGGTCAAATAAAAAAATATATACAGGGTGTTCCGGTTTAACATGCAAGACCCTCTATTTACGCAACGTTAAACATACTCGCAATTGCACAAATGTTCAAAATCAGATGCAAAATAAAGATATTGAAAGTTTTAAGCAAAAATAAAAATTAGTCAAAAATACAAAATTTAACTTTTTGTACGAGCCCTAGGTCCCCTAACTTATATTTAAAGAAATAATATCGTTTTAAAATAATTCCAACGCAATGAGTTTGACATTAGTACGACCTAGAGTTACGACTTTAGTACGACCTTATGTTAGTACGACCTTTATTCAACATAAAATACTGCTACGATGCACAAAATCAATGACCAGTGTGAAAGAAAGGCATAAAAAACGGTACTGTACGTACAGTATGAAGCAAGAAAAACAAATACACTATAGTTTTACTGTACAGTAGATCCAGTAATGTTATTTGAAACTTAAAAAAGTGAAGATGATGACGATTTATGCTGCATAGGCTGGAGCATCAGCTTAAGTTTAGCCATTTTGGATCAGATTTTTCATTGTTGCGGAGCTAGGGTTACCACAGCAAAGTTTCGTATTTCACCAAATTTGCCGTAAATAATATTTTATTTCATAAACAATTCACGTGTGTGTGTGCAGCTAATGATTGCTCTCAGTGAGAAATCACCAACGTGCTAACTTGCTAGAAAAGACAACCACTCAAACAAGCGTTCCGATCCAAATGGCTGATCTTAAGATGATGCGCCAGCTCGTGTATATAGGGGCCTTAGTACGACCAATACTCACCGCGATATGAAACGCAGCATTTTGTGACTTGCACCATTTTACACTCAACGTCAATAGCGCCTTTTGATAGAATATAGTGTTTAACAAGGGTTTCAAATTATATGTGCGCATAGAGTGTGGTTTTTCAAACTCTGCGAGGTGCAGTGTGTTTTTTAGTGTTATGGCACAACATTTGCATTTTTTTTTCAATAACAATTAAAAATATAAATACAGTCGAACCCGCATAATGGAATAGCCATTTTGCCACGAAACAATATTCTAATAAACGGGAAATCCCATTAACCAGTATCGAAATAACATATTACATTGCGTTGGTACCGCAAAAATGTATTATATTAAGCGGACTATTTTTTCAACCGATGTTCTAATAAAAGGCTCAACTGTTTTTTTTTTTTTTTTTTTTTTTTTTTTTTTTTTTTTTTTTTTTTTTTTTTTTTGCTTCGAAAACCTGTCATTTTTCTGAAAGGGCGATGCGTTTCAGTCTTATCTTTTGAATGGTCCCTTAAAACTTCGAACTCGAATATCTCCTTGAGTTTTGGTCACACAAGTGTCAAGTTTTTTTCTGTTAGTGATATTTTTCAATGGAGATTATTTCCTTAAATGTAAGTAAGGGGACCTAAAGCCCGATAAAAAGTTAAATTTGGTATTTTTTGGCCCCATTATATTTTTGCTTTAAACTTTCTAAACCAAAACTTTGCATCGGATTTTGAACATTTTTGTAATTGGAAGTATTCATCTAGAACTAATGGTTGCGAAAATAGAGGTTTTTTAGGTTAAAGCGGAACACCCTGTATATACTCTCCCCGTCTAATCTAAAAACCACAATTTTTGCCACCGCTAGTTAGTTCTAGGTGCATACCTTCTATCAAAAGCAGAATTTCAAGTGCAGAGTTGAGATATTGAAAGTTTGAAGCAAAAAAATTATACTGAAAGAGTACGAAATCCAACTTTTCATTCGGACTCTTGGTTCACTTACTTATAGAAAACTAGACTAACTCCTCCAAGAAATTACCTCCATTGAAAAATAATTCCTACACAAAACGTTTGACATTAGTGTACGAAATATATTCGCTGGAATATGAAAGCAGCGTTTTGTGACTTACACCCCATTACACTCGCAATTACATCCTTTGGAGGGAAATATGGTGGCTAACAATAGTTTAAAATTGCATGTGTGCAATGAGTACGTTTCTTCAATTTGTACTAGCTTTTGTAGTGTGTTTTTAACGTATCACAGTTTAACTTTTGCAATTATATTTCAATAGCAATAGATTCTTCAAAAACCTGACATTTTCCACTCACAAATTTATAACAAAAAAAAAGTTTTAAAAAACCCTTATAAAGAAATGAAAAAAAATATACTTACTCTTTGTTAGGAACTATTGAAGGAAAAGGAGAGACAACTCACTTTAACTACGATATACCCCTCAAAAGAGAGGGTCAAATTTTCACACACCAAGAGAGTGGCAAGCAATATCAGGAGAAGGACAAATTAGTTTCATCAAAGGTTATCTAAATTTAACTTCGTAAAGAGGAATAGCTGTGACGTAATCAAAAAGTCTGTTTATTGCATGACGAGACAATATCCATGTCTTCCCTGACGGACACTCCCAAATAGCGAACATCTCTTCTAATCCCAGTCACGTTATATGTTTTTTCATGTTATTCACTATTTTTCTACTGCTACATTTTTTATTTATCGTTTGTTAAATTCAGCTTTTTTCATCATATTAATATCTTATTAATGAATTAAAAATAAGTTTTATTCTATCGAATTTATTACCAGTGCTTTATGAATAATGCTAGGAAAGTGAGATTTTTTTTTTTTTTTTGTGATAGGAGAATGAAATTTTCCTTGCAACTTGTCTGTTACGTATTCTCAGGAATATAATTGAGGTAAAGAATGGTATTTTACTATTCTAATCTCTTAATTCAACTACTCGTTATGAGTATAATTAATTTTTTCGGATTTTTTTTAATTTATCTTTTTAAACAAGAAGATTGTTCCGGAGAATGGCAGCAAAAATGTTACATACACCATTTTTGATCTTCAAAGTTTTAATGAGAACAGAAGACAAATAATAAAAACAAAATATTTAAAATTGTGATAATAAACAGTTTTGATTAAATTTTCCTTTTTTTTAAATCTATAATAACTGAACTCATTCCTAGGAAAGCAGCATGACATGAAAACCTGGTGACAAACTTTAAAATGATGTAACTTGATAATTTATTTCTGGAATGTTATTTTACACCTTTAAGTATGCATAATTTAGCACTAAAAATTGAATTTGAGCAATATTTATATAAACTGTTTAAATAATATCAGTACATTTGAGAAACGTACGGGGACACGCCAGGAGAGTGACTTTCTGGTTGTTCAAAAATGTTTGTAGGATAAAATAAATGGGTTAATATTTTAATAAGAATATAATAACATTGGAAAAAATATTTCTAGCTGTTAAAAAAATAACCTTGATTAAACTATTTGTGTGCTAGCGCTCCTGGAACATAATATTATTAAAAATTTGGAGATTTACCGATAAATATTTTTTTTTTTTTTTACTTCGACATCCGGTCATCTCCTGAAAGGGCGATAAGTTCCAATCTAATCTTCTGCACGGTCTCTTGAAATTTTGAAATATCTCACTGAGTTTTGGTTTCAAATTGTTTTTGCTGGAATTATTTTTCAATGGAATTATTTTTCAATTCTCTAAATACAAGATAGGGGACCTGCGGTCCGTATAAAAAGTTAAATTACGTATTTATTCACTAATTTTCTCTTTTGCTTCAATCTTAGCTCTTCACCATGCTTTGACTATTTTGGCAATTAGAAGTAACAATCTGGGACAAACGGTCACGAAAATAGAGATCTTGCAGATTAAACGGGGACAAGCTGTACATCAGGGTGGGTTGAAAAACAACTTTTTTTTATTTCAATGATGGGTAATGCGGAAAAGGTGCCATTGGTAGAGCAAAGTGCATATAAAAAATTTGAATTTTTCTGACAATTTCTTGATCTGCCGCAATTGGGTTGAAGTTTCGAAAAAATGCTGTTTTTCCATGTTTTTAGCCAAAATAAGTAAAAATAATATGTTTCTATTTTTGGATGAGTTACGCGAAAAAGGTGCCATTGGTGACACTAAACTCCCATAAACATTTTTTGTTTTATGGTATAGAGGCTCTTTTTTTTGCCACAAATGAGTAGAAGTTCTCGCAATTTTCATTTTTTTTAACGTTTTCAATAAAAATTCTCAAGTAGTACAAATTTTGCATTTGCCATATTTCTCTGCAATAACTATATAGTTTTATCACATGTGATGCATTTTTTGAAGCGTGTGGTGTGTTATAAAAAAACTACTTATTGCGTATAAATTTTTAAATTTTAAATATGCTATTAGCAAACTTAATGCAGCTCTCTGTTTGAGAGTTCAAAACCAACGAGAGTAACGAAAAATTCGTTCTTATTCACTGGTAAATCTTTTTAAATAAGAGCAAAGTTACTATCTCTTAACTAAAAACAGTCGCGTGAAACGGCGAGTAAGAACTTATGGGAGGTAAAAACATGAAAAGAAAAACAAAAACAACGGTGCAATAGCAGGTGTTTAAAAAAAGGAATAAATGAATAAAGAACTGCAGTAATTGGTGTACATTTTTATATGAACAAACTCCCTGTCTGGCACCTGATAAACAAGATAGAGAAAGTACAGAACCTAAGAACTTTCTGGCCCGATCAAACCCAAGCTGATGCATGCGAAAACCTACTTATGCTAAACCGGAACCATTGTTTCGGTCACTCGTCTGGTCAGTGCTAATTCTGTATTAGCTACCAGTTTGTTTGGCTCTCTAGGCTTCCTTAAGAAGTTTTCCACCTCCAGCTCAGTCACTCCTATGCCGGGCTGATGAGTGCTAATAAGCACGATACTGCAGTCCTCGGCTGGAATTGACTGAGCTGGTGGTGTATTTCATGTACCTACTTATGCTATCAATCTATGTTATCTCTGTTATTTATTTCTACATTGGCAAAAGGAAAATACTGAAAATTTGAGCCCAGACCAAAAACACATTATTGATAGTTGTGCAACATTTTCAACTGAACTGCCCAGAGTTACAAGACAGCCAACCAGGGCCTATTACTTAGACTAGGTGGTTCACAGCTACCTACAGAACTCTTTGCTTACACTCAAGTACCTTGAAACCCAAAGATGCCTCAGGATGTCTCGCACTTTTCGTAATCTTTTCGTAATGTGAATTGATTTGCCCATATCATTCGCCTAAAGAAACGACAAGGATACACAAAAGGAATTTAAAAAAGTAAATAAAGGATCTTCTTAAGAATTCACATCAATGCTACCACAGCAATAGAAACTGATGCAAACCAAGGTATTAAAACATTGTGATGAATGTCAATTGAATAAATAAATATCAATTAAACGAAGAAAGAAAGATCAAGAAATTTGTGTGTTTAAGGTTTAAGGTTAAAAAATTAAACTTCAGGTTAACTGAATACGACGATGTGATCGGTTTGGTTCTCAACCACTATCAGCCTACCTCGAATCACGAAACGTCTTTCGTCACTAAAAACTGGAATAAACATAGTATCTGAAACAATTTTAGGACCTGAAGTCCTACGCCAGCTGTGTGTAGTAAATAGAATACTACTAAAATAGCACGGAATTTGCAGATGATCACGAAGGAAACGATCCTTTCATTGTAGCTATACTGTAACAGAAGTAAAAGGGCTAAAATGCAGAAATTCAAGTCGAAAAAAGCTTTTTTTACCTAAAATAGTGTAGATAAAAATTGCCTGTTGAAAGTACAAGCAGAAATTTTCTGTACATCCACACCATTTTTAGTTCTTTGTTGAGTTTTGTGCTGATTGACTTCAATTTTAAACGCAGCTGCACAAGGTTTTCGAATAGCACATTCCAAATTTAAAATTTTATACGCAATAAGTAGTTATATTATGACACACCACGCATCTAAAAATGCAACACATGGGATAAAAATACATAATAATGGGAGAGAAACATGGCGAAAACAAAATTTGTACTATTTGAGAAAATTGATTGAAAACGTTAAAAAACAGAAAATTAGTTAAACTTCTACTCATTGGTCGCAAAGGAAAGAACTGTACCACACACCTCAAAATTTTTATGGGAGTTAAATGCTACCAACGGCACTTTTTCCACACAACTCATCATCGAAAATAAAAATATACTATGTTTACTAACTTTGGCTAAAAACATGAAAAAACAGCATTTTTTCGAAACTTCAATCCAATTGCGGCAGATCAAGGAAATGTCGGGAAAAATTCAAATTTTTCATGCGCACTTTGCTCTACCAATGGCACTTTTTCCGCACTACCCATCATCGAAAAAAAAATTTTTTCGGTCCACACTACTATACAACGGTTCAGTTTCGAATGAATAAATTTATTTTAAGAATATTTGTCTTTGTACTAAAAATAGAATTCTATCACAAAAAAATGTAGCGATATAAAAAATGTAGAAGATTTCTTTCTTTTAATGTGTTCACTATGCGAATTGATACAATTAACCAGTATGTAAGGTACGTGCGGTGAGTAGTGAGCAACGAGCATTGGCATTATTATAGATTTATCAGAGTCGCATTTGACAACTAGGCTTATGATTATGCTAATTATGTGTGCCTTCGTCGCGGACTCTCACATCTTGCACTTGTTCTTGAAAGTTACGTGTGATTTTTTATTCATTCTCTACTTGATTGTTTACTTTTAGCTGGCAATTAAGGAAGTGAGAAGCAAAGGGTTGTAAGTACTAAAATTAAAAATTTAGATATAACCAGTACAAATGGTAGGTGGAACTACCATTGTCCTTTGTCATGGGGCAAGAAATAGTACTAGTAGTCCTGGTAGGTGCTATTATACAGCATGATTTAGAAAATCTTTTCAATAAAAGCTTACATATAACATTACCTTTAAATTCGTTTTATTCAAAACCTAAACTGTTCACTTACATCCCTTTGCTCCTTACTACCTCAATTGTAAAACTTGATCACGGAGAGATGGAGGATCTCTCCGTGATTACAAACCTATCTTTGATCTATTACAAATGAGTTAGAATCAGCCAGAAAGCGCCGAGAAGTATGAGGCGCATAATCGCCGATATTATCGTTTCTAAAATTCTTACAAAGTCTTCCCGCTCCTAACCAATTAAAGACACGTATTGTTACGAGTGCATGTCAATCCCTTTCTTAAGGCGCCGTCGCATTGGATACTTCCTGCTGAGCAGTTGGATTGTAGTCCAGTCATATTATACAAAAAAAAAGGAGCTAAAATCGCAAAACATGGTGTAGTTTTGTTTTTTTAATATGCTGTTTGGGTCAGATAGGCTAGTGAAAATCTAAGTTTGCAGTTTTCAAAAAATTGTGCTCTCTGCGTAATTCGCGGAGAACTGCGAAATTTTCGGACTTTTTTTTAACTCCTGGACTATGCAACTTTTGACTGTGAATGTGAGTACCAGTTTTGAAGCACATCAAATTTGGAACAATTTAAGCTCAAATGGGGTTCTGTACGACCAATAGTTTAGAAGATATAGTACTTCAAAAACTGACCATTTTTGGCAAAAACTGAAAACAATATGTTTTGATCACATTCCACGCCAAATATGGACATGAATTCCCACTTTAATCGCAAAAAAACTGGCTATAATGTTATAGTACATTCAATTGACTTTTATTTAAGCCAAAAACAAAGTCTGTAGATTCAATAGTTCTTTTACAATCGCAAAACAAACAAATAATTCGAAAATTCGATTTTTGAAGAAATGAGACAAAACTTTTCAAGACAATATGGAAGGTCCTATTCTAAAAAAAGGGAACAGAGAATGATATAATAAGACTCTAATGCCTGTTTATATACGTATGTATGCTGGAAAAACACGATGGTTATAAAAAACTTAAATAGGTCAATAATTGACAATCCTATGCAAATAACGCAAGCATTCGTATCTATGCCTTCAACATTGATGAATTTTAGCCGTATTTCATTTTTCAACTGAAAAATTACCTACCGGGTTTTAATTTGAATGGAGAATAATTTTGGTATCAGACGAATTTGTAATGAGATTTTAATATCCTAAGACGGACGAGCAGAGAAACAAATAATGAATGAAAATGAAAGTTCTCGCATTCTTTTTGCAAAAGCAAATGAAACTGTCCATGTTCATTATATCAAACGTAAAACTTCTGCGGGAAACCTAGAATGAAAAATGTACCACGTATACACTTCAAGCGCAATATTTTCGAATGTTTATACTTATTGAAAAATCATTCAAGCAGAAAGTATGGAAAATAGAGATGTACAGAGAAACCTTAACCAAAATGCTTCCACTTTTTCACTTAGCAGGTCTCGATTTCTATACAAAAACTGCTCGCCTTTATTTACAAGAAATGTGAAAAACGGGATGAATTCAAAAGATTTTTATGTACATTGGAAGAAGCTTTACGGTTTTGCGAATCAATAAATTTTCGCCTTGTTTGTGAGCATACATGTGTAATGAATGAACTGGTTCTAATGAAAGTAAAGGAAAGCCTGAGAGAACTTTTCGGTGAATTTAATGAATTATGTTCATGTTAAATTATTTTGAAGAACTGGAACACTGTTATAACCAGAGGTGCCATATAGGAGCGAATTTCCGCTTTAGGGGGCAAAGACGGAACCACAGGGAGCCATGAAGGGTAGGAAATATTGCTCCGATATATTTTAGCACCTCAGTGGATGAAAGAAGGTAATGAAAGGCCATCAGCCCACGCAGTAGCCAATAGCTGAATCTTTTTCCTTCGAAAAGGTGCCCCGCTCGCACATGCGCTGTGCGTTCCGGTATGAGTTCAGTTTAGCCACTTTAATGGCGGACGACGATGCTGCAACAAAGTTGTTGGTACATTAAATTTTTACATTGATTAGACAACGAAACTGGATTAAAATTCAACATTTCTGTGACAAACCTTCAAAAACTTGCGTAAGTACAGGCTTTTAATCATGGTGTAACATTTAAGGCTTTCCAACAGGCTTTTGGTGTTTTCAGAGTTGTGTTTCAACAAAGTAAACTGAGTATCACTTATTGTTTATAGTTAACCGTTTTAACATAGTGATGTATCGCTTTTTCTATCATGTGTAATAATATATGGTGTTACTTGTTTGTCGCGTCAGCGTCCTCGCGGATTTTCCCCAAAAATGTTATTGTTAGCTATACGAAATAATTAATAAGTAACCGGGATGAAAATGCAATGGTTTAACTAACTGCTACAGCTGATACTCTAAATGTCTTTATCTTCTCAATAAAATAGCTGCGTACACGTAGCAAAGGAAAAAAAACGATTTCAAAAGAAATCTCTGTGTGTTCTATGCCATGACTCATTACGTGAAAATATTTCGTTGGTGTTATTTCAAAAAAAGAATGCGGTGTCTAGACGCGTTTATTTTTTTCTTTCTAATTGCTGTTTCCAATGCTTTTTATTATGTAGGATGCTAAAAATTTGTTTTTATTTTTAATGTCAAATAAGTTCCTATTTAAAACAGAAAAAAAAGTGCTTTTTTAGATTACTTATGTTCAAATATGATATTCAAATGTCGAACCATATATACGTATTTATATGTTACTCTTGATTAAAATATTTTGAACGTTTATGAAACGCTTGCAATTTATGAAATGATTTGATTTTTCCGTGATTGTAATATAACTGAATATTTTTGGCTGTGCCTGTAAATTATCCGTAAATGCCTAATTTTTGGTACCATGCTGTAGTAAATGTCAATATTATTTAAAACTACTGAACAATCCAAGGGTTACAACTCGAATAGAGGAATTGAAGTCATGAACTCTTCTAAATTATGTTGGAAAGTCTGAAATGTGATCAAAAGCCTTAAATGACAAGTTTTAATCCAAAATCAATTCAATGTGAAAAACGTACCAAGACATTGTATATCATAAACCCAAACAATAAACACAATAATATTCAAAAAACGCGCAAAATACGGGGGAGGGGGGAAGAGGATCTACTGTAGAAATCAGTTAAGGGTGCCATTTTTCTCTCCGAAGGTTCCTTCTTTTCACCCCCGCTGTCTGTCTTTTAAAAGGTGCCCTTGTAAAAGGTGCGATTTCGGCTCCGTATTGGGTGTCGCTGGTGAACAAGCGTTTCCCCCCTGAAAGGTGCCAAACGCAACCTGTAGTTTTAACAGTGAATGACTCGGAAATGTTTTTACTGTCTTCGGACATCAGAGCAACTGCGCGCTAGCGGATTATGATTATATTTGTCTTCTCAACATCAGAGTGCTCCTGAGGAAATGCTTTTCCAAATTTCGTAATAAACAACACCTCAATGATAAGTTGCTCCCTAGGTTTTGATTTGAGGGCATAGAAGATAAAAACAACTAGAGAAGATGATGAAGAGGATGTTTTTTTTTTTTTTTTTTTGCTGTTTTTGTCTCAAACATTCAAAATATTTTCTTACAGAAAAGTGCCAAAGTTCAGTTAATTTGTATTCAAATTCATACTTTTTTTTCAACCGAGAAAAAATGGAAAAAATTTAACTCTTAGTTACGTACTTTTGCTTCACGCAGTTAATGGATGTGATACGACATCTTCCCATGTCTGGCCAAGAAAAGCAAAACTGCGCGGTGTTATTTAAACGAACTGGTATAAGGTTGACCAGGCCACCATAGCTTTCTTTCCTGAAGTGAGTCCCGAAGCTGTAGAGATGGAGCTGGTTGCTCTGTATGGAAATGAGGTATACCCCGATATTCTGCCACAGTATTCAGTGCCACCTGTTCCTCAAAGCAGCATGTAATGCAACTGTGAACCGTCGTTGTTAGTCTTCAATCAAAAGAGTAGCTTCATTCCATTCGTATCGCAGGTACCGACAAGTAAACAAATGGTTGGCAGAGGAGAAAGACGCCTCAGAGCGGAGTTGTTCGAAGACCAACATAAATTTTGATATAGGTTCGTCACCAATCACTACATTAAACGATCCTGCCTCACCCGTCTTTTTCAGATTTTAGTGCAAGAAGGGATATATGGGAGTATGCTGTTGTTGCAGAACTGATCTTAGCTGCTGAGCTTTGCGCACAAAAATGAAAAAAGAAAAATAATAAAATGAAAAAAAAATCGACATTTCCTTCTTTTTTTTCAGTTCCAGAATACGATCGTACCCATCAAAGACACCATACATTCAAGACATTAAGTGTAGTTTTTTTTTAAAGACACGTTTAATGATAAAACTAACATGAAAATAGTTTCACCCTTTTGAAATCATTGTTTTTTTTTCTTTTGTCTGCATCCCTCTTATTCTAATGGGAAGTATTTTGTACAGAAAATCTTTTGTTTAAAAATATTTATTCAAAACCAAACTCGGTAGATAACTTACTCGGCAGATTAACTTTTTTATTTTGTACTGAAAATCTTTTGTTTAAAAATATTTATTCAAAACCAAACTCGGTAGATAACTTTCCTGTCAAAAAACGAAATGCGACCGAAAATTCATCAATTTGAAAGGCATAGATAAGTAGGAGAAGGAATGTTTGCATTACCTGCATAGGACTGTCAACTATTGGCCTATTTAATTTTTTCATAACCACCCTATTTAGTTAGTACACATAACTTATATAAACACACATTGGAGTCTCATTATATCATTCTTTGCCCCCTTTTTTTAGAATAGGATCTTCCATATTGTCTTGAAAAGTGTTTTGTCTCATTTCTTTAAAAATTGGATTTTCCGATTATTTGTTTGTTTTGCGATTGTAAAAGAACTATTGAATCCACAGACTTTGATTTTGACTTAAATGAAAGCAAATTGAATGTACTATAACATTATAGCCAGTTTGTTGTGATTAAAGTGGGAATTCATGTCCATATTTGGCGTGGAATGTGATCGAAGCATTTTTTTTACACTAGCCTAACTGACCCAAAGAACAAATTAAAAAATCAGAACTACGTCGTGTTTTGCGATTTTAATGTCTAATATGACTGGACCATTGTCTATCCTTACAGCCCTAATCCATGCTTAACTGAAATTGTAAAAATTTTTTTGACTTACACCACTATTATTCTAACCCCTCCACACTTAAAACGACTTGAAAATATGCGTGAGATTAAAGGCACGAGCAATCGTTTTCTCTACTTCTTTTTTTTTTTTCTTTTTTCTTTTTTTTTAATGCAATCAAAAAAAAAAAAAAAAAAAAGCGCAGATTTAGAAAAGAAAGTGAAATAGTGAAAATGAACGAAAAGGATAAAAGTAATTCAATTAAAAAGTAGAAAATACTTGTGTTGATAACAACAAGAAAATTTTTATAACGTATAATCAGTTTTTAGTATTTTAATCCCTAATTAATTTTCAGGTTTTTTTTAGCCTTAGATTTGTTACGGTTATTTCGCTGCTTAATGATGCTTACTCACACATTTTCTTGCTAGCTTGGTGGGAGGGGTAGGAAGATAATGATTTTACTCCAGAAAAATAGCAAATGATGATTTTATTTTTCTAAAGTTAAGATAGTGTTTTTAATGTTTTCAAATGCATTATTAACGATTGAGCTTTAAAATGCATCGCATCACTTTCCAATCTTTCAAATTGTGCGAAGTCTGATAATGTTTTTGAAACTTAGTCCCTAAAGACGTTTTGAAAATAGTCTTTTACAGTAACTTTAAACCTTTTTACTTTGTACCCCTTAACATGTTTAGGATCTTTGTCAGCAGAAGTAAAGGCAGAATGTCTAATAGTGCACTTTTCGGACAAGGTTATAACATCCGATTGCTGTTTCTACTTCCTTTTACAAAAAATGAAGTATTGTATTCGCGAAAAAAATTTTACTAAAAAATCGGCATTAATTTCCATTTTGCTCGCCCCTGAATGAATATTGATTTTTTTTTCAACCCGACCACACGTTGATACATGCCTAAGAACGTATAGACACCTGAAGAATCCATTTTGACGATCCCCGTGTTAATTACAACGAGTTTTCTCGTGACGTCCGTATGTATGCGTGTATATGCGTCTTGTGTGTATGTGCGTATGTATCTTGCATAACTCAAGAACGGTATGTCCTAGAAAGTTGAAATTTGGTACGTAGACTCCAAGTGGGATCTAGTTGTGCACCTTCTTTTTGGTTGCATTCGGATGTTCCAAAGGGGGTCTTTTACACCTTTTTGGGGTAAAATCATTGTTAATTTCAATGTAAACTCAAGCGGTGCTGTAATTTGGCAAACACTTGTTAATATATCACAAAGTTTTGTCGCCAACTTGGCATCAAATTTGGCTTTTTTTTAAATCTGGTTTCAATTTGGCCATATTTAGAGATTTAACCATTGAATGACATTAAATATGCCAATATTGAGAAAATTTATCTGTATAAAACGTTTTCTTAGCTTCGGTTCGCAACAGACTTGGAATGAAAGTATTTAAAGTGCTTTTTTGCTCACTCTGAGGCTCTATTATCTTTAAATTGGAATAAAAAGGAAGTTATGTGATGCACACATCAGCTCTTTTCTTTTATAAAACGTGTTTAAAACTAAAGCTGCGGATTCGGAGGGAAAATGACCTACACCGACTTCGGGAGTTTTAGGACATTTGACTCTGGTTCCGACTCCTTTTCCCCAAAAGCAATCAAACTCCAACCCTTATTCGGTAGTCTGGACAGAGTAGTGGACAAAATAACCGAATCCGATTCTTGTAGTTCAATGCCTTTGACTCCTAACTCCTACTCCCACTCATTTGCGCTTAAAATAAGTCCAACTCTGACACAGCAGTGTTTGAAACACTATTCTTCTCATTGTATCGTCCAATTATTGTGTCCAATCCCTCGGGATTTCGGGATTGTAAAGACTAATAGCCGGAGCTTCGGCCAAAACTTCGAAGCTCTGGCCATAAGTCCTTACAAGTTATGTTGAGTTTTAGCATTAAATCTTTACTAATAATAATAAAGCTGAAAGTCTCTCTGTCCGGAGGATGTCTATAGGATGTCTGGATTTTTGTGACGCGCATAGCGCCTAGACTGTTCGGCTAATTTTCATGACATTTGGCACGAAGTTAGTTTGTAGCGTGAGAGTGTGCACCTCGAAGCGATTTTTCGAAAATTCGATGCGGTTCTTTTTCTATTCCAATTTTAAGAACAAAAACATTATAAGATGGACGAATAAATTATGAAATTATCATAACGTGGAACCGTAACATGGGTACAAGCCAATTTGCGAGAAAATTCACCATACATTATTTATAAATATACAGGCGAACCAAAAGACCTTTTAATTTTTCTATTACGGGCAAAGTCGTGCGGGTTCCACTAGTGTACAATAAATGCATTTAACATCATGTAATTCTCCATATACTTAAATACCCTTAGTTTTTCCAACTTATTTAGTTTATAGTGTTTTTTTTTTAACTTAATTAGTATTAGAATTAAGATTTTAGTTTTTCTTAGCCCAGATTGTACCAGAAAAACACATGTTTCTACTTTTTCATTAGAGCATGTGATGTAAAGCATTGTTTGGAACATTAAGGCATGCTCTATATTAAGTTAATGTTACAATACCCCACTGATATGATGAAATATTAAATCATAGAATAAGCCCAAAGAGAATATTTAATTATAATAGGGTTTTACATGAATAAACAAATCTGGAATAAATTTGAGGATTTAAATTATTTAGAACAAACATTTAGAATGTAGATGCAGTGTGGATGTGCTACTAATGGACTGTACGCCTTCCTCATATTTTGATTTTCACACAAAAATAAATACATATTTTTACTAATTATAAAGCTGAAAGTCTCTCTGTTTGGATGTCCGGAGGAAGTCTGGATCTCTGTGACGCGCATAGCGCCCAGACCTTTCGGCCTATTTTCATGAAATTTGGCGCAAAGTTAGTTTTTAGTATGGGGGTGTGCACCTCGAAGCGATTTTTCGAAATTCGATTTTGTTCTTTTCCTATTTCAATTTTAATAACATTTCCGGAACAAAATTATCATAAGATGGACGAGTAAATTTCGAAATTATCGTGACGCGGAAGGGGAGAGCGAATGAGCATAGCCAATTGGCGAGAAATTCGTCATCCATTATTTGTAAATATACAGGCGAACCGAATGACCTTTTAATTTTCAACTACGGGCAAAGCCGTGCAGGTACGACTAGTCTTTACTAATATTATAAAGAAAGAGGGCGGATTTTTGTGTGTTTTTATGTTCTATGTAATCTCCGGAACCACTGCACCTATTTGAACAATTCTTTCACTACATGAAAGGTGCTTTCTTACTGAGTAACATAGGCTATAATTCAAAAAAAAATCCGATAAATAGTTCTTTTCTTATTCAAATTTAGGCCCAAATTTCACGTAAATTGGCTATTAAAGGGGTGAACAATTACTTGCACACATTAATATTATATATCGTTAAAAAGGGTAGAATTTTCCGCGATCTAAGAAATTTATTTCAATGCTCTAACTTAATTACGGTGGGTGTAACTTGCGTTTTTAGCTCGAACTTTTTTAGGCTTAGCTGAAATTTAGGCACTACTTTCTTCATTAAATCTATCAATAAAAAGTGAAGGAATTGTCCCACAGTTTTCTTTTTGACAGCATTAGAAAAATCGAGATTTTTTACTCCAGATCTCTCTCGACCTTTGGTCGAAAAAATTAGCTTCTGTCTTCAAAAGAAAAAAGTTACAAGCTTTTTTGAATCAATTTCGAAATATGTCATTTCGATTCAGGTTGTCAACCATTTTATTTTTACGTTTCCATGGTTACGCTTTTTGAATCCATTCCTTATTTTGCATCTGATTTCTTAAACCATGGCCCCACTCAAGCGCTAGCGCATTGAGTGGGGCCATGCTTAAACTTATTTTATTTCATTGTTTCCATGGTTACGCTTTTAAAATCCATCTTTCGCATTTTAATTTCTTAAAAGTATTTTAATATCTGTCGTCATTGTTTGGAAGGGTAATTTTGCATAGTGTTTTTTTCCTTTTATTCAAGTTATTCTTTAAATTATTACGTTATTCTTTTAATTAATTGTTGAATATATGTCACTTGACACCATTTTTGTTCACAAGGTAGACTGGACAAAGCCGGGCAACGCAGCTCTTAATATGTAAAGATTTGAAAGCTACTGTTAATGTGATCTTATACCTTTTTGTTTGTTTGGCGAAACATTTATTATTGCCAAAGAAAAAACATCCGCTTCACTCGCAAATGCGCTGGGTTCCGGTAGCGTGGTCGCTTGGCACGTTAGGCGCTGAGCAGTTCTGTCTAGGATTATCGTTTTAAGGCAACCGTCAATGTAATTCATTGTTTTTGCGATTTGTTTTGAAAGAAAAGAAACTTTTGATTTGTTTTTATCCGAGTGAAATGTACAACATTTTCTTCCTTTTTTCTGACCATGATTTTTGAATGTTCCATGGGATGAAAGGATGGTTTCACATCAGAGGGGGTGGGGCGTCAATTTTTTATATTCAACGGGAGTCTGAAATATTGTACCAAAACTATTACATAAAATATTATTTGAAACAAATTAAGGGTACTAGGTGTTCCGTTTTAACCTGCAAAACCTCTATTTTCGCAACCGATAGTCCTACATGCATACTTCCAATAGCAAAAGTGTTCAAAATCAGATACAGAATTTAAATATTGAAAGTTTGAAGCAAAAGTAAAAATGAATTAAAAAAAATACAAAATTTAACTTTTTATACAGGTTCTAGGTCTCCAACTTATATTTTAAGATTATATTTAGGGAAAGAATCTTCATTGAAAAATATTACCAACACAAAAAATTTGATATTTTTTCGACAAAAACTGAAGAAGATATTCGAGTTTAAAGTTTTAAGAGACCCGACAGAAGATTAAATTGAAGCTCAGAAGAATGATAGGCTGTCGAATTAAATAAATAAAAAAAAAAAGACAGGGTATTTATATTTTTTATTGCTAGTCCAAAATAAATGCAAATGTTATGCCATTATACACAAAAACACACTACAAAATCTCGAACAATTAGAAAAATCACTCTTTGCACACATAATTTTAAACCCTTGTTTTCCGCTATATTTCTCCCAAAAAGTGTTATTGACAGCGAATGTAAAGTGGTGCAAGTCATGGAACGCTGCGTTTCATATTTCGGTGAATATTAGTCCTGCTAATGTCAAATTTTTTGTATTGGAATTATTTTTCAATGGAGAATAGTTCCCTAAATATAAGTTAGTTAACTTGGAGTTGGTATAAAAAGTTAACTTTTGTATTTTTTGACTAATTTTTATTTTTGCTTCAAACTCTCCACATCTTAACCCTGCATCTGATTTTAAACATTCTTGCAAGTGAAAGTATGTATCTAGGACCAATGGTTGCGAAAATAAAGGTCTTGCAGGTTAAAACGAAACACCCTGTATATAAATCACATGTTAGTGTCAAACTGTGAATATTTGAAGAATGTTAATTGCAGCATATTTATGTAGCTCCATTTCAGAACTTAAGTTTTTTAATTAACTTAAGTTCTAAAATAATATTAGTTACATTACTTTACATTTCGTTATTTAGAAACTAAATGCAATACACGCTGCTTAATGTGATCACTTTGGGACAAATATAATTTGATAAAAATAACCGATTGATAACAATAGTCGAAAGGAATCAAGGGCGCACAAAATGAAGATTTTTTCAATTAAGAAGCATTTATTTTTAAAACTGCAAATTAAAATTAGAATTACTTAATTAAACACAGTTTAAAATTATAAATCAGCAGAATGACATAGTTCATTTTTTTCCAACAGATAAACCATCCCTCCGATGCTAAAGTCTTGCTTGCCCATTTTAAAAGCCAAGTTTTTTCTGCATTAACGGACCGTTTACTCGCGCATCCTTTTCTCCGACATTCGTAAACCACAGTTTCAAAGCAGATTCTACTTCACCATCATTTCCAGCATGGTTTCGCTTGTTGTTTAAATTTTCAATTTGTTTTCAATCTCGTCACTTTTTTTTTTGGAATTTACAAAGTAACGGCTGAGAATATTTTAGATGTACTGCCTTGCTCATCATGTTTGAATCGTCAAAAAGTTTGCAAAGAAAAATTCTTCTTCTTTACCGATAAGAAGAGAACTTATTCTGCTTTGTGTTTCTGTTGATTGAGGAACAAAAAAAAAAAAAAAAAAAATCAAATCTATAGAAAAGTGATAACAATAAACGAAGACAATGATTACAATATCCTATTTTTTTAACGCATGTTAATATTTAAGTGCTCCGGGTCTTTGTGATTCTGATAACATTAAGCGAATGATAACATTAACCGTGATCACATTAAACGGCGTCTACTGTACAACGTAATGTAACTTTCATTGGAATATCTTGTTAGTAAGCAATTTATTAATTGCTGAATTAATTCTGGAACCAAGGGTTCAAAACGCACAAATTTTAAAATTTAATATCTATTTTTGTTATGATTTATCTTAAGGTTCAATTTGAATTTGAAAGACAATATCTTAAATATAATAATAATTGTAAAAGAAAATTCGCAACTCGAATTGTTTCAGGCGAATCCGAGCAGGCAGTCCGAAGCGGCCGAATCAGACCTCATGGCAAGGCCGAAGCTTCGTTCCATTTTTAATTTAAGTTTTAAAAAAATGAAATTATTTACCCAAACTGACCTTATGTCATAAGAAATTTGTTTTTATAATTATTTTAGCAGAAGGAGATGCATAAAAAGATTTTGCAGACTACTTTGACATATAAAAAAAGACTTTATGTATACGTCAATTTTTGTTTTAAGTCAAAGTATGGATGGATTATAAATTATACTTCTTTTCACTCTTCAACTGGTATATATTATTTTGTAGGTAAACAAAAAGTTCAATTTTCAAGCATAAAATTAGCTCTCATATGCTTCTCACATAAACTTATTGTAAATGCTATTACCTTCTTTAAATGTCCTAAAAGTCTCAAAATATTTTTTTTTCTTCGTAATGTCTTTTTTTCAGTTTTTAAAGTAAAATAAAGCTTTTCTAAAACGACTTTTTTTTATACAGGCGAATATTCTAGAGGGAAAAAAATTCTGGTATATAAGAAATCTTTAGGTAAAGATAAAAATTTCAACGCGTTTAAACAAAAACTCCGTCTCGCAGTCAATTTTAATGAAAGGAGTTTTTAGAGTTTTTATTATCATTAAATGAAGTCGATTGATCATTTTTCTTTTAAACGCATTAATATGAAGTCGAAAGAATATGCGTTTTAAACGAAACAGGGCAAGAAATGTACCACATAAAAAAAAAATTTCTGAGAGAAAATAAAAATTATAATCACTTTTTTTCGCATTAAACAACTGCAGCTCACTGGTTTTTATTGAAATTTTATTTATAGTTGTTTGTTTAATTCATAAATTTTAATGTCGTGGTACTTGTTCGAGTACTTTCTATTTCTTTTATTTTATATCTGTGTGTTCATTTTCTAAATCTTGATTATTCGGCTTAAAAATAAGTAAACGCTTGGATGAAAATACTAACAAGTTTCCAGCTGCAAAATATTCAGTAAATTTTCAAAGATCAATTAAATTTTAGTCTAATCTTTCAATTTTGTTTGCACATTTTAACTATCGTATAAGTATGATTTTGGAAATAATAAAAACCAACGGCTTTAATTGTTCAGTATCAATTTTTTATTTCAATTTAAAAAAAAAAATTAAGTTCCAATAAAAGATAAAAAGCTATTTGATCTAGAACGTAATCATATAAATGACATAATTTTATATTTATGCCTTTTTATCACTACCTATTGCTTAAACGTCGATGTGAAAGAAAAAAAATACAAAAAAATTTCTCACCTCTTGCTAGATATTTAATAACGATTCACGAATTTCACTAAAACCAAGGTATTAATTGAGCCTTTTTATTTGAAATCAATACATTTTAATTTCTCAAAGCTTGGTTACTCTCTTCGCTGATGCAAAGAAACACATAAAAAAGCACAAAAATAAATAAATCTTCACTAATAATAAAGCAGAAAGTCTCTCTGTCTGGATATTTATGACGCGCATAGCGCTAGATCGTTCGGCTGATTTTAAAGAATTATGGCACATAATTAGTTTGTAGCATAGGGTAGTGCAAGTTGAAGCGTTTTTGTTTTTCGAAAATTCGATTTTGTTATTTTTCTATTCCAATATTAAGTCACCATTGGTGGATTTAATTCCTCTGCAGCAATACCGCGTGAATTAATATAACATGTGCAAGTAAACTACCATAAGTTGGACGAGCAAATTACCATAAGATGGACGAGCAAATTACCATAAAATGTACGAGCGAATTAGCATAACATGGACGAGAAAACTACCATAACATGAACGAGCAAGTTACCATAACATGGAGAGCAAATTACCATAACATGGAGAGCAAATTACCATAACATGGAGAGCAAATTACCATAACATGGAGAGCAAATTACTATAACATGGACGAGCAAATTACTATAACATGGACGAGCAAATTTACATAGCATGTTGACCAGAAATTCATCATCCAATATATGTAAATAAACAGGCGAACCAAATAACCTTTAAATTCTCTACTTTGGGCAAAGCCGTGCGGGTACCGCTAGTGAATGAATAAAAATAATGACGTATTGATTATAGTAACCTCGAATGCTAAAATAGAGGAAATACTCCAATTTAGGCAATAGCCCGAAATTATTGGCAATAATTCTCTTATTTTGGAAGGAAAGAAAAAAAGGTCAAGAGTTTCAGTAATCGAACTCTTTTCGAGACAGCACTATTAATAACACTAAATTACTTTAAATAAATTGCGGTGTTTGCATGTAAAAACAAATAAGACTAGAAAACGGTATCCAAACTTGATTTCTTATTCATATAGGAAGATGTTAAAACTCAGGAAAATGATATGCTGGCTGAATTTAACCTTGTTTTAAAAATGTTTTTAGAGTTGTTATGGAAAGCATTTAAATGATTTTTATGTCTCCTAATACATTCCGCATTTCTGACTGTTTTTCTTTTTCCATGTCACTCAATTGATTTATGGCAATAACTGGAAAGCACTTGTTTTAAATATTGTACCCTATAAATAGTGATATTTTTTTTAATTCAGGTACCATTTTTCTCAATACCGGTAACGTTCGGGTCAGCAACATGTCAGAAACGTTGAAAATACGTAGTCAATAAAACCGATGAGTGCCTAATTAGCAGAATTGCGGTAACGTAGACACTTGGCAGGAATGGTGCAAAATAATGGAACTTTTTAACCCTGTTTTCTTTAGTTGGTCGGCTGTATAACATTTTAATAGAGATTTGAGGTTATTTCAATAACCGGGAGATAGGCGCAATTTCAAAATCTTGTGCAAGAAATGTTTTTCTCAAAGGATTTTAAAAATTTTATATTTTGCTAGACTACCGTTTTCGCGATTGCAACGTAGTCGCGAAAATTGGAAAATAAGTGCTTTTACACAAGTAAAATTTTCATAAACCCTTAAAAGCCATTCTTTCCTTTTGATTGACAACATTTCATGTTTAAAGAATCCCTTTAGTTGGCTTGTTTCTTTATATTACCTTGACATCTCCATCTATCGGCACATTTTAGAAATTGTTTTCTGTTTTTTTTTTCCCTTCATGAAACACTTTACGACTGTTCTCGTGAAATAACATGTCAGTCGGACCAGCAATTTTTACATAAAGCGTTTTGAGATCGTAAATTAAATTATAATCATCCTGCATATCAGTGTATGCTTATAAAGTTAAAATCTATACTTTGATTCCAAAAAATGACGGCAATTTTAAGATGAAATTCAATTTAAAAAGCCCTTTAAAAGTGAGAAAACAGCTGTTTCAAATGTTTTTAAAACGGTTCGTTTATTCTTAGCAATCTGTAAATGCATTATATTTCTCAAAACCTGCATCCTGCTTAGGTTATTACAGAAAGAACTCGAGCTCCACAATAAAAGGCAACAAATTCAAAATGTAAATTCAATTTAGGAAACGCTTCACATGAAAGATTTTAATATGCTTTTTATATCTAAAAATTTACTTCGAATGTATTAATAGAAGAAGAAAATAAAAGCATCTTATTTATTCACAGCTGTCAAAAAATACATATATTCCTAAAAATCCACACATCACGCTCAACTTATTATAGTAAGAACTTGAGGTCCATAAAAATGGTGTTCGGAATCTTCGATAGGATATTTTCCACGAAATAGTTTATCTTTGGTCCCGCGAAATGCACCCGCGCGACATACTATCACAGATGCCATATTTCTTGACTGAAATTCATTTCTTCCTTGGTATCAATAAAAATTCCCGAAGTCTTATATCCGAATTCCATTTGTCCCATTCCGGCGGTCACGATTCGGTCTTCTTTGCCTGACGTCACTGCGAGGAACATGAAAGGAGCAACAAACGGTGGGATGGGGGGCTGCGGTCAATCGATTGGACCGATAACCAACGTCTAGAGAGGGTGATGGCCCACACCTTCCATCGATTGAATCCCGGGCTGGAATTATGTATGGGACTCAAGGCACAATCCGAAAGCTCTATTTTAATCCATTGGTGTTTGGGTGAAAAAGATCCAAAAATCGGTTTATGATGCAGCGATGTAATACAACACCAGTTATAGCATTTTGATTTTAAGAAGTAAATAAATGTAAGAGCAAGTTTTCTTTGAGAAAGCCTTTTATCTCTTTGATACGTATTGGCTTTACTTCCCTTTATTATGTAAATACAAGTATTACGTTGTCATTAGTTAGTGTTACGTTGTCATTAGTAAACAACGTAGATAAAATTCACATTGGTGGCTACTACCACTCAGTAGCGCAGCCAAAAAACCTTCTGGAGGGGACTTTTTGATCAAAAATATCTTCTGGAGGGGTTTTTTTTTGGTCAACAATATATTCTGATGCTGTTTTTTGATCAAAAAATACCTAGTGGATGCGGTTTCTTGATCAAAATAGTCCTTTCATATATTTAACAACTATATTAGAATAAGCATTAATGCTAAAACCAATACCTCTGGGGGGCGGCTACCCCCGAACCCCTCCCCCCGCTTTTCGTTGCGCCACTCATTTTGTTCCACATTGGTGGCTACTACCACTCAGTAGCGCAGATCGGTAGCGCGCATCTCAGTAACGCTTTCATCTTTTATGCAATTTAGGCATTTCAAAAAAGATTATTCACTCACTTATCAGCGTGTATTTCCATTTCAATCACTGCTGAATGATTTTTTGCTTGTTTTTCACGCACGTGAATGCATGTACTTGTACATAGGGGAGAAACGATACGCTTTTTTTTTTTTTTTAAATACTTTTCCCAAGTTTCCCAAAAAAAAAAAAAAAGACTGTGCCATGGTTTCGTATGAAGTCGCCTTTTATTTATTTGTTAAAAGAGCTCGAACTGGGGCTGAGCTATCGAACGTTTTTTGTCGTCATTTGTGACTGATATACAGGCGTTCCTCGTATAACCCGGTACTTGTACAACACGGTTTCGATATTACACGGTGCGAAACTTACTTCATGGTAGTATTTATACTTCATTTTAATACTTCATGGTTTAGATATAACACGAATGTTGTCTTTAAAAAAGATGGAATTTTGTTTTAGTTTAATACCTTCTGTTAATGTTTGATAACTCTAATGAAATTTTACGTTGTTTTTATGAGACTAGGTTTATATATAACACGGTACACATCCGATTTACATTATTTCAAAGTCTCGTATAACACGGGTTCGATATAACACGGTACGTATTGACATGATTTTTACTATGCACATAATTAATTAGTGTAAAAAATAAGTTATAAAAAGTTATTTTTAAAAACGTCTCCTATAACACGGTTTCGATACTACACGAACGAATTAACCGTGTTATACGAGGGACGCCCGTA
Organism: Uloborus diversus; assembly: GCF_026930045.1. NCBI lineage: Eukaryota > Metazoa > Arthropoda > Arachnida > Araneae > Uloboridae > Uloborus > Uloborus diversus. Next base: position 101,155,819 of record NC_072734.1, read on the forward strand.
TCTCAAAAAATAATGAACGGAATCAAACAAAAATTTATCGATAAGTAGCCTTTAATGGGTACAAGAGCTGATTCTATTTTGTGTTGCAATCGAACGTTCCTTCTTTTTCATTGCGAGTGCCATATCTCAAGAATTATTGCTACATTCTGGATGAAATTCGGAATAAAAGTGAACCTGTATATAAGTAGACGCTGGTTCAATTTTGGCGCCAATCGCTCCAAGGGGGCTATTTTTTGTGCGAATGAATAGTTTTATTGATGCAACAATTTATATATATATATATATATATATATATATATGGAAATATGTTTTTGGGTGGGTGGGTCGGTCGGTCGGTGTGTATGTTCCTTATACAAATCCACAGTTTTCGTCAGATTTCTTCCAAACTTGGCACAAAGGTAAATTGTTGCTCAGGAATTCTGCCGTGCGCAGGTAAACGGCAGTAACTGCAGATTTTTCGATTTTCATTTTTTTGCATTTTTGAAATCTTTATTACTATAGTTTTATGGTACAAACACTTTTATTTGGCTGCCGCAGAAAAAAAAGCATTTTTCTATCAGTGGTAATTAGCAGTAACTGCTTTTTTAGCAACATTTTGCGGGAAGTCGGCAGTATGTACATACTGCTCTTTACCTGCCCACGGAAGAACGAAAACTTTCTCCCGTGGTCTGGTAAACGGCAGTAACTGCTTTTGTCGCTACATTTTGCAGGTAATTGGCAGAATGCACTTACTGCTCTTTACCTGCACACGGAAGAACAAAAACTTTCTCCCGTGGGCAGGCAAACGGTAGTAACTGCAAATTTTTTGATTTTCATGAAATTTTTTGCCCATGATCGTTCTGCCGTGGGAGGGTAAATGGCAGTAACTGCAATTTTTTCCATTTTCTTTTCTTTTCTTTGTTTCTTTTTTTTTTTTTTTTTTTTTGGAATTTTTCAAATTTATGCTTCTTCAGTATTATGGTGCAAACATGTTTATTTGGTTAGCGCTAAATAAAAGCATTTTTTTTTATCAGTGGTGATTAGCATTAACTGATATTATCGCTACATTATGCAGGTAATCAGCAGTATGTACTTACTGCTCTATACCTGCCCATAACCATTGTCTGGAGAATGGAACATAAATGAATCGCCGCCAAAACTTGAACCAAGACGCATAAATGGTTTTCGCGATTTCTTTTTAGCTCAACTAAGGGCAAGCAGTAACGCCACAATGGGAGATCATTGTGTGACCTCTCAAAAATTTCCTTGATGAGGCAAATTTAGAGAAAATATTGCATTTTTTAAAATGATTCCTAGTCGCTTCTCATTAGATGTAGGTATGCGTGCCAGGTCGTATTTTATCTTTCGGCAAAATTTGGGAATTACCGTCTCTCGTCCTTGAGCGAAAGAGATACTTAAAAGGGGGATATACTTGGGGAAAAATAATCATACTTTATTTCAAATAAAGTCGATGAAAACGTTTTGTAATTTCACAGCCCTCAAACATTAAAAAAAAAATCTTTGATTTTTCATATCCGTGTTCTAAAAAAAATTAAACAAAATTATTTTTTGCTAATGTACAGTTATAGAAGATAACATACGAGTAAACACAAGTAATGCTCGGCAGTCGATAAATAAACGTGTACCAACAGAACGATTCTGTTCCATTTGTTTTGTTCTGTCGCAGACGATATTTTTCACAATTTTTTATATATACTAAGCTGCTGCACTTTTAGTAGTTCGATGAGAGCCATTATCAACACACGAAGCATTTCTTTCGCCTAAATTTTCATAGATATTTATTGCTTTATTGCAAAGTGCGGAACATTAAGCGATTTGTCGTCGTTTTAAAAATGCCTAAAAAATCTTCCAGTTGCCAAGTGACAACGTATGAACATTAAAGAGTTTTCGACAGTGCCGTAAGCAATCAAAACATATGCTTCTTTATTTTAATTTCAAATTTTATTTCATTTACTGATTTTAAATTTATGTCAAGTGTATACACGGTATTATTTATTTTTTAAAGTGAAATATATTATTCACATTGCAATAAATATACTTCGTAATGACATATCTACTCCGTATTATGTTGAATTGTAATTATTGGGCAGTCAACAGTACATTGTGCAGTTACTGCTGATTACCAGTAAAAGTGCATGAAAATTACTACTGCGAAGTGCAGGTAAACTGCAGTATCTGCTTTAATTAAAATTTTGATTGCAAAATCAAATTGAAACAAACTGCCCAAAAAATACTTCGATATAAACATATAGAATAGCCTAAAATCAAATTTCAATATTTAATTGATATTTGTGGGAAATCAAAAACGCATTTCTTCAAATATCTCAGAAACTCATTTTTGTAGATACTGCCGTTTACCTGCACACGGCAGAATTCATATAGGTGAGATTTTGGAATTTTAAAAAGATCCAAAGAGGTCTAAATTTATATTTTGAGTCATAAAATTGCTCTTTTCTGCACGAACTAATTTTTGTATAGTTATGAATTTAGTGTAAATGAAAAGCCCGTAAAAAACTGCCCTAGATGAAGTTTCTTTAAAGATTAACTTTAATCGTTAAATTTGTTAACCTTGGTTCAAAGCAAATAAAAATGATTATCAACATATAACCACCAGGAGATATTTTAAATGCAATCAACACAAAACGTATCTTTAACAATAGCCGTCAATGCCGTTTAGCGACGAACGTTAAAGCATGATGGCGAGAAAGCCGAACGAAATGAAATACTGCTGTTCAGTGTTCCTTAGCTTGCACTCTGCAAAGACACGGGGATGCATTGAAGTCACGCTGGTTGCACTTAATTCGCTTGCAACCTTTCGCTAATAAATTTTCAAGTAATAGCACCCTAACAATAAACGAAATTTTTGATCAGTATTTTCTACATAAACAACACAAAGTACCAAAATGAGATAGGTGTCGATAATGCATTCATTATCGATGTATAATCTTGAACAAATTTAGCATTAGAATACTAAATTTTTATTAAAACGACATCCTTGAAACAGAAATTTAATTTAATATTGTATTATCCTTAAACAAATCAACGCAGTATATATGTGCTCTTTATACTGCTCCATGATTTACCTAAATCGGTTCAACTAAGTTTAACAGATTGCAAAAGACAATCATTTGTGTTTGCATTAAGCCATTGGATGTACCGTCCGTCTGAATCAGCAGCAGACAACGTGCCAGTGGACACGACAGAACTCCACAACATGCTTCATGCTTTTTCGTTTTTACTCGATGTTATTTTTTCTGCAAATGCTCGACTTTCTGCGCTATTTACGGTCTTTTGAGTATTTAAGCCTAGAAAGCGGTGAGAGTGCAATTTTTTACCCTCATTTAGATAGAATTCATCCATTTAATTATCTAAAAGATATGTTGCATTGAAAAGCACCCAGGCAACGCCGGGTAGTAAGTTAGTTAACTATAATTACTTTGTACACCTAAACCTAAATCAAGGTTTTAATTTTTGGTTCATTTTTCATAGGCATATTTTCTTACTTTTAGATCATTTTAGTTATTTTTCCTTCAAAGAATAACACTGAACTAATGAAGCATTTCGAATGTACGTGAATATGTCGTGCAGAGAGATCACCTGCAACTTTTGTAAATGAACGAAGTCGTTCTAATGAACAAGTTGAATGAACGGATCAAAAGAATGAACGATCATCTGATGAACGGATCATTAAAAAGAACGACATTGCCCACCTCTACTTTAAACATCTTTCAAACAAAAGCACGGGACTTATGTACGAGGTTTGTCCGAAAAATAGGTATAAATAAGTCGGGGTGACGTATCACGACGTCGTGAAGGCACCGCTAGCTGGCACCGCTTCTGTAGACAATCCCATCAATGCTCAGTTCCAATCTGAGCGCTCTGCGTGTATATAGGAGTCTGCAGCTGCTTATTGAATGTTTTAATAAGAATACGTTGATTGAAGAACAGCGTATCAGCATCAAGTTTCTTTCAAAGCTAGGCGAGAATGGCCGGGAGATTTTTGAGTGTTTGAAACAAGTTTACGAAGACAATTCTTTGAAAGACCAACTGTGAACAAGTGATTAAAACGGTTCCGGGAAGGCCGAGAAGATGTGATAGGAGACCCTCGCCCAGGACGACCCTCGACATCGAGTTATAATGAAAATTGTGAACGAATTCGGGCTTCTGTTCTTCAAGACCTTATACTGACAGACATAATGATAGCTGACGACCTGGCAATCCTCAAAACAATCGTTCACGAAATTCTGGCCCCAAAACGTGAAATGAAGAAATTGTGCTCGAAAATGGTACCGAAACTCAATCACCGTGACAGATCACCCGCCTTATTCTCTCGATTTAGCGTTTTGTGACTTCTTCATGTTCCCTAAGTGCAAAATGGTACTTGGAGGGCGGCACTTGGAAGATGTGGAAGCCATCAAGGCAGAAATGACACGGCAACTGAACAGAATCACAACTGAAGATTTTCAGAACTGTTATCAACAGTGGAAACAACTTTGGCAGAAGTGCACCTTAACTCAGGGAGAGTACCTTGAAAGAAACAATGTTTTAATACCTGAATAATTGTAAAACAAAGTTTTTTTTTATACGCATTTTCCGGACAGACCTTGTGTGTCCATTTGTCAAGCATTAAGAGGGATTCAAATTATCCAATTTTTAGAATAAAAAAATTAAATTTAGTAGAATAAGTAATCTCTGTTCAAAAATTGCTATTTTTTGAAGTTTTCATATTCTTGCAAAATACGGTACAAGATATTTTATATAACCTTCGACTGTACTTTTTTATAAAAATCGCCGATGGTCATGTGACGGGCCCTGCCTGATATGAAATGGAATGGCGCTATAGAAACTTCTTCCATTCTAATTTTAACTAATCAAATAACTGTATAAGAAAAGATTAATTTTCAGATTTCATAAAAAATAAATGTTGCAAGTTACTTTGTTTGTTTTAAAATCTAGTAGTTTTATTTATTGTTAAAAACTATTTAATTTTTTGTTGATTAAATATGCTAAAATAAAATCTAAGTCATTATCATTCAAATTTAAATTTAAGAAATTTTTAATATGAACAATTTATATGTAGTTATCAATGTATCTTTCTTTCTTTATTTAAACAGAATATATTATACAAATTTATAGGTTTACCATTTAAAATTAAATTTTCAAACATGCACAAGCGTATCATTTCTCTCCGCTACTTATGTATAATTAATTCTATACTGCTTTATTAAATTTTCCCGCCTTGAATGTTACATCTATAATAAAATGGCAAACGATTACCTTTGTAAAAACGATATTAATAATGTGTTTCATAAATCATAAAATGTAAAAGATAATATATCCAAAAAAATAAGACGTAATTAAAAAACAAAAGTAGTATATATTTACCCCGTAGTTCTGCTAAGAAAAGAAATTTTCACAAGCATTAGAATGGGCCATATTTTGAGAAAAGTTGTCAATACATGAATCCTCTCTATGTATCAAACCTTCTCTACCTCCCCTGTGTACGCGTGGAAAATTGAAATGCGCATTCAGACCACCCACGAGTCCTTTTTAACGAGTTTTGTGTAGGCACCTCCATGTGTTAGCAATAGTGTGCTAGTGGGGGGGGGGGGGGGATTATTAATAAATTCATCGAAAAATATTGAATTTAAGTAAAATATTAGACATGTCCCCAATCAACGACTGTTTGGCAATTTTCGATAAAGTTTTGCCGCAAATTGGCGATTTTCAGCTTCATTAAATCTTTGCAAATATTTAAATTATGAATCGTTTCAAAATTGTATGTTGAGCAATTCGCAAGAAAATAGTGAATGAAAGTATTTAAAATGTTTGGCATGCCCTTTTCTAACATATGTACTGTCATTTTATTCAATTTATTTAGTTTAGTTTTTTTTTTTTTTTTTTTTTTTTTTTTTTTTGCGATTGAAGATTTTAGGTGTCATTAAAAAAAAATCCAGTTTCCCTTAATTTGAAAATTATATTCTATATTTTATCCATACCTAATGGCGTAGAAGTATTTCCAAATTCGCAGAAAATAAATCATCAGCAAGTATGTCATGATTATATTTGGCCCTTTTTTTAAAATTCAAATAAATAAATAAATAAATAAAATGCTTAAAAAAGTCATGTGGTAACCACATTGTATTTCTTCGGCAAGGAGTGTGTGTGTGGCTTATCCCACTTGGCAGACAGCAGCATCTAAACCAAGTTCATTCACCCGAAATCCCGCAGACACCCAAATACTGCGCTAGGAATTTAGTTGACTCCTATCATATCCTATGCACATTAAAATATGTGATGGATTAGTCTAAATGTTTTTGCTCTTCGTGCAAGCGAGATAAACTTTCTGTCTCGCTACATGACGTTGAGCACGCAGATGACCAGAACGTAACCTGGCAATAGTAGTTTGCTGACATCGACTCTTAGTCTCGTGCTCGGTAAGGAGTTAAAACAAGATACTGAGAATTATTCTTAGAACCTTTTCTTCTTAAGCTAAAATCGTTCAACATTTTTACATACCTACTGAAGACCTATTTCGAACTATCAAGAATCCATTTAACGAGTTTTGTTTGAGCCTTCCGTGTGTAAAAATTCATGTGTGTATCTTGCATCCCTCGAATTTTGTGCTGTAACTATGAATTTCACAACAACTTCTTGTGTTGATTTGCTTTCTATTACTCAAAACTGTATTAAAACATAAATTCATTAAACACCAAATTATTGCCTAAAAAGTTGTAATTACAAGAATGCTTCATCCTTTTAAAATAAAACTCAACATGCTTACAAAATGAATTCTTCCTTCCTAAAACAAAATTAATCCAGTGTTAAATTAATGTCACTTTTGTTCCTTCCCAATTAAGTAGAAACATTTCCTATTTCTTAAAAAAAATATCTTATGGTTTTTTTAAACTAACACTTTTTAACAAGACGTTTCCCGCTTTAGTTTCGAAATTTATTTCAGTACGAAAAAGAACAGTACATTTGAATTTTCTGTTCCAATTAAGAATTGAAATACGCTTTTCTAATTTTTTTTACATTTATTTCTTCGAGAAAATTACTTTTAAAGCAGTAGCTATGCAAAATGAGAGAAAAACACTTTTGTATTTTAACTAATAATTTTGTTTCGTTCTTTAAATTGGCACTATGTTTTAGTTTTTAATATTTTTTATGATTTTTTTTTTCTGAGTAAAATTTTAGTACGCCTCGGAAAACTTCAGCTCACTTTCCAGGGGCGGCCTCTGTACCGAAATGGCATGTCGCGTGTATTTCTTTAATACACCGTATTAATAAATCATGATGAATTTCAACTATCTGTTTCAATCCAGGTAAAAGGGTTTCCTTCGTAGTCTCGGACTTTTTGAGTTTTACATGTGTTCAAATTCAGAAAACGTATGTGTTACAAGAAAATATGTTTTTCCACAAAAATTTCAGCCTGCTAGATATGGCAACCTAGGTGCTATTTTTCCCTTGTGATATTCGACAACAATTTTCAACTACTTATCTCCGGAATAGTGCACGGTATTTCAAAATTTAATAGGTAATCGTTTTCGTTTTGAGAGGATATGAACCATTTGAAAATATGTGTTTAATTTTTCCTAATTATTCGCTTAAAAAAAATCTTTTAAAATAAACTTTTTAACTTTTTACAAAAAAGACAACTTTAAAATTGTTGTTTTTTTACTGATGATCAGTATTATTGAGTACTACATTCCCTAGAAAGGAAAGCTTCCGCAGTTTTGAGTTTAAGGGGTTTTAGAGGCATTTAAAAAAAAAATAGGGATTTTTCATCAACTCTACATGTAAAGATAGCCTGGTCAATCAAAAAATTTATTCAGTTGCAAGTAGCCAGAAGATACTTTTTAGTTACAAAGCAACATTTTAATTTTTGGTTTCCACTTTATCCAGGTTTTAAATTTTCATGGAAAAAAAAGCACTACTCTCAACGAATCTTTTAGCACTGTGCTGAAAGGTTTCGGCGGAGAAAGGTTTCGGTCGGCAAGTCGGAGTAAAGACTGTGTTCTTAATTTTATTTAAAAAAAAACAAAACTCTGGATGACTCTGCAACTAGAAATGAAAATGGGGCTTTATAACTAAATTAAAAGTACTGGTAACTTGATACTAAATAAAATTTTCAATTTTCATATCTACCTTCACATTCACAGTTCCTAAAAAATCAATCATTTTTTCAAGTGTCTCTAACCTGTTAAACTAAAAAAGGAAGGCACTTTTGTTTAGGTAATTTAGTATTCAATAATTCTGATTAACAGTAAAAAATCAAAAATTTTAGAATTGACGTTAAAAAAAACCTGAAATTCATTTCAAAATGCTTTTTCAAAACGCTTTTGGGGGAACAAAGTTTTCCAAATGATGCATATTGTCTTAACGAGAAAAAAATTATTTATCAAATAAAAGAAACGAAACAAATTATCGTGTCCCCTTCAGGAGATTAATCAGTTGGAAATTTTTATCGAAAATCTCAAGCCAGAATTGGCGTACTGGTAACCATCTTTGGCGGGCTGTACCTTGGTTCAGGAAAATTGCCTCTACCTTACTTTTTCTGTATTTTAACATATGCCAAATTCAAAATCTTCCAAGACTATAAAGGTAACTCTAAGAAGATAAAGTCAAATTAAAATGAAAATATTTCTTTGGAAATTAAACTCATCGCAAATTAAAAGAACATTGAATACTCTTTGCAATTTTAACTGTTGTAATGTTAGAAAAAATAATGATTTTAAAAGACATCATCATTTCCTGGTTAATAATTTATTTTATGTCACCATATATTAGAATAAACTGAGCTCAGAAAATTTCCGGTTATTCGTGATATTGCAATTCTATCTTTTACCATACAGACAGATAACTTAGAAATGTAATATAGACTATTGAACCGTAAATGTACTTATGGTTCGGTCCAGTGGAATACAAACTGATGTCCGTTGGCTGAAGCACAGTGACGTTTGTTGCCTCCCTGCCGAAAATGGGAGGGGGCATCTAAATCAAAAACATTTTATATAAAAACAGTCCCTTGAAATGCTATGTGTTCGATTGTTGGAAAAGCAGCAGTAAAGGTTCATTTGCTGCTTTTTAGTCTGCTGTGTGTGTTTAGATGATGGCAAGGAAAAAAAATGGAGTGAATTATAGTGCTAAATGGGAATAGTCAGCATCAGCAGAGCTAATTCAAGAGTTGAAATAGGAAATCTCAATATTGGAAAATATTAAATAGTGCTACGTCTTTGGAGTTCCCGCAAATAAAGGCTACAGTCATAGAAACAACGATCATCGAAAGTGATCTTAATCTCCATTCTTCAATTGCTTTATCTACCGAACTCGTTCAAAGAGAAACAAAAATCATTACTGTACTCCAACCAACGGAAGTCAGTTTGTATTCGACTGGATTAAATTTTATGGCCGATCCATAAGTCTATTTATATTTCAATAGTCTATGAATATTCATACATTTCTAAGTGATATGTCAGTATGTTGTTGTCGTGTGCCAGCTAGGTTGGCAGTTTGGGGTGCGCTGCTTCACTTTTCCATTTATACCGTAATTTGGTGTGAAGTCTGACTTCTACAGTACACACATGCCATAAGGACCCGTTTATATGGTAGGCAACCATTCACATCATAACAACACATTCATACAAAGAAAGGACAGGAGAGAGAAAGTACGTCCATTCGTAAACCGGGATTCGAACCCGGACCTTCCTGTCGCAGTCAGACTTCTCTGACCACTAGACAAGGCAGGCGGCATGTCAGTATGGTAAGAGATAAAATTGCAATATCATGTATAACAATTGATTTACTGAGCTCCGTTTATTCTAATATCTGATTTCATAAAATAAATAATAAACCATCACATGTTAATGACTTATTAACTTATTATTGTTTCTAGCTTTGCAACAATTGTTAGTTGCAAAGAATATGACGTTCAATATTCTTTAAATTTGTAACGAGTTAAATATCTTTCGAGTTCAAATCTTTGGATTTAAACTGGAATTTTTCTGACAATTAGCCAAAAAGGACATCAGCTTGTATTCCACTGGATTAAATTTTTTGGCAAATCCGTAAGTCCATTTACAGTGCAATTGTCTATGAATGTTAAAACATTTCTAAGTAATATGTCTGTATGTTAAAATATAAATTTCAATATCATTTGTAAACATTATATTTTTTGTATCAGTTATATCAGTTTAATCTAGTATATGGTGTCTTGAAATAAATAAGAAACCAGGAGATACTAATGCCTTTTGAACTCATTATTGTTTCTAACATTGCAACAGTTTTAGTTACAAAAAGTAAAATATTCAATATGTTTTTCACCCACAAGGAATTTAATATATTAAAGATAAATCATTTCATATAAATTAGATTTTTTGTTACAATAAAGTTTTTACTTTTTTTTTTTTTTTGCCTGCATGGACATGGACTGTGCCACTGGCATATATAATGACGCTCTTTTTTTTCTTTTTAACTTTTTGGCAATTCATCACAGACTAGAAAACATGTTGAAGTGTTTTATTTCTCCCTTTCACTACCTTGATATACCCATAAACAGCATGCTTTTTTCCTAGCATTCAATAAGTTGTGTGTTTTTGTTTTTTTTTAGTTTTATGAAAGTAAGTTCTGTTTTTTTTATTTCAGATCTAATACTGCAGTTGATATTGTACCAGTATTGATATGAAAACAGAACCAACAGCATCGTCTTCACCTGAAGCTCCGTACAGCTAAACCTAAGCATGCCAAAAAATAGCACAATTTGCTCATTACTAGATATTATTTCTAAGCAGATTGATTTGGAGTTTTTGGAGTTGGTGCTTTGATTTCTGAAGAACAACTCAAACGCTAAAATGATTTCTACTAACAAGCTTCCGGTAAAGCAAGGCAAGAGGACAGCACATATAAAAATGAAATTTTGAAAGAGTTTTGCATTCATGTAGATGTAGGAGATATTAGTTTAGTTAGTGTCCTTAGCTCAAGTAACTATCAGGCTCTTAACGTATTGATTTTAAAAAACATTCTGTAATATTTTTTTTCCGGAAGCAAGAAATGTTCATTTTGTTATTCCAAGTCAATGAGAGAGCTTCAAGATCGAACTATTCGAATTGAATTTTTTGTACATTTATCAGAAGGGTTTTTGAATAGAATCAAGATCTTTTGTGTTTATGGAAAGATTTTAAATGAGAAAGAAGCAGTTAAAGTAATATTTTTGAGCAACCAAGTTGGATAACGATCTCCCGGTAAGTAGTCTTTTTTTTTCACTTATATACTACAATCGGATTCGGAAAACTATTTTGTTCTTCAGACTGTGTTAACGATGTTTACTTTATTCATGCATTCATTTATACACAATCATGCCCCCTCCCCAACAAAAACACAAAAATGTGATTAAAAAAATGAAAACAAGTTTTAATCAAAATTTTGATTAAACCCGGCAAAGGGTAGAAGGGGGAACATGAACATTTTCTTTTCATTTCCTAACTTCTCAAAAAATATTATAAATTTTTAAGAGAAAATGTGTCTTCAAGATTGAAGTTTTTCTTTGTGCCCTGGATTTTTTTCAGATTTTGAAAAAAAAAATATTTTTGTACCTTCTTTCTTTTTTTGGTGCTTATTGCACAGGTTTATTTTGATGAGGACTACAATATGAGTGTCTTTTATATATTATGAGTGTCCTTATGAGTGTCGATGATTAAATTTAGTTTATTATTTAGTTTAAAATATGTTTTACGTGAAGTTGTCAGCAGCTGCTACAACGAAAAAGCTATCACCACAGGAGCAAAAAATGGCTTCTTCTCTAAAAGTTTGGCCTAGAAGTAGAATTGGAACTGGCACTACTTCAGAATTTTTCGAGAATTTTTGCTTGACGGTATTCAAGTAAAACATACCATGTTTTATGTGCCCCGTGCTCATATGTGCCCCCTTTTCACTAATATATTTTTTTTCTCTAGCGAACAGGGCTACCAACAGGTTTTTAAAATTTATCATCCTTCAAAGCACAGTAAAAACCAATCTACGTGCATGGACAAAGTAGTTTTACTCAGTTAAATGTTTATTATAGTAAAATACATGTTCTTTAACTCCAAACTATATCGGTATGTTCAAATCCAAACCCAGTGTTACAACAGCAGATATTGTTGCATTTAATCTAGTACAGTCGGATTTATAACCTTATGAGTTGTAGAAATTGAAATAAAATTTCTATTTTGGCAAACTGTGATTAGATTTAGCTGAAAAATAAACTTTTATGTTCAGAAAAATATGAAAACAGGATAGAAACTAAACATTCTACATTTTGATCTGGACGTGGTACAACAATTTTTATAACGGATCATAAATTGGGGTAATTGCCTTTAGCTAAAGAGAAAAGACAGTACGATTTGATTCGGCAAAAAAACGAACCATTGAGAGATTTTCTCGATGAATATTGCAAAGAATGATTCAAAACGAAGAAACAAAACTTAAGACTTGTCATGTTTTGACCACAGTGAGCAAGCATTTGTTTTAACCTAACAGAAGCAAAAAAAAAAAAAGGGTGTATCTCTTATACGTGTATTAGAAGCATCGCCTCTAAAACTCATACTTTTTCATGTATTTTTAAACATATTACTTTGAGTATGTTTGACGCTACTAAGTTATACTAGATTTAATAATACTTTTTCTTATACTAGTTTTTTTTAGATCACAGAAAAGTTCAGTGATTAGGTAAAAGAGAAAAATTAGAGAAATATTACAATCCATTCTCTTTCCAAAACCCCTGTCAAAAGAATGAAGTAAGTATTTTAACGGATGAAGCATAAAAGCTAGCGGTATTACAAAAATTATTTCGAGGTACTGATTTTAAATAAATGTGACTTCATTATCTCCGTTGCACTTTAAAATTTTACTCACATCACTCCACAAAAAGCTTTGCGTCATTGACATAAAACAATGCTTACAAAATGAAGGTAAATTCATCATTTAATACAGTCAAAATTATTTGATCATGATGACATCATGCAGTTAGTAAAGACATTCTAAACCATCTTCTGTTCACATTGCCCACAGCCAAACTTCGCCACGCTGTCGTAACATACGCAAGTTTTGTACATCCCGAAGTGATTCCTACAGTCGTTTCCCGTAGTGATGCTTATCGATTATCGCTAACAAATCTACACACACGATCACTGGTGCCGGTCGCTACATGCAGGCGGTGAACCACTGCAATTGTCCAAGGTGGGAGGTTATGTTGGAAATTAGTTTTCTTGGCATACTCTTGAAAAAGCGGAACTCGAAATGCTGAATTCCGTGTCGATGTCTAGTTCTATTCCAATTTCTAAGTCTTAATTTTGTCGTTCATGCGGCCATAATTAGGTCAGAAACATTTTCACATAAAGTGCTTGAAGAAAAATGAAATCCCTGCTGTTGCCCTTCAATTTTTTTTTAAATATTTCATACGTGACTCCTGCCCTCTGTATACTTTCACTTCAATTTTATTTTTAATCTTTGTTGTTGCACTTCAACTTTATTTTAAATCTTTTATACGTGACTCCTGCTCTCTGTATACTTGCATACTGCTATTATATGACTTCTGTCTCATCGTAAATGGCAATTATTGGTGCTTAATCAGACCGTATACGATGTCACCATTTTCAGTAGAAGCAAAGCAGACAGTTTAGCACCACGTTTGCTGTTTCATGACACATATGTTTTTTACAAACTCTGCGTTTTAAATATTACATACTAGCGGTACTCGCAGGGCTTTGCCTGTAGTAGAAAATTATAAGGTCATTTGGTTCGCCTTTATATTTACAAATAATGGATGAAGAATTTCTCGCCAATTTGCTACGTTCATTTGCTCGTCCGTATTATGGTAATTTGCTCGTACACGTTATGATAATTTACTCGTACATGTTATGATAATTAGCTCGATTAAATGTTCTTAAAATTTAAATTAAAAAAACACAAAATCTAATTTCCGAAAAATCGCTTCGGGGTGCTCACCCCCATCCTAAGACTAATTTTGTGCCAAATTGCATGAACATCGACCGAATGGTCTAGGCGCTATGCGCGTACAGACATTCAGATATCCAAACATACAGACTTTCAGCTTTATTATTAGTAAAGATAAAGAATATAGAAAAATAGATGATGGTTAAATAAATTAAAACTTGGGATTGTACAAAAAGTATGTCTGATGCAAACATTTCTGATTGGATATTTGAGACAAAAATTAGGTTTATTTCGCTAAAAGAGTTTCATTTGCATAAAACTATTTTTTTTTTTACCGGCGTATATATAAGCAAACGAGGTAACAATGTTCTAATGCAACAAACTATTTGGAGAAGCCAAGTAAGTTAGCGGTTCAAGTGAGTAATAAAAGCTGGTGCAATTCTGTCGCCCCGATTCGATTTACGTTATTTTTACATCACGTGCTACTTCCACGATAGAGCGGGAGGCTGGATCAGAAGCGTGCACGGGGGGGGGGGGGATAGACCTGTTGGACCGGCCCGAGTCTGAAGAGGGCCCAATATTTTTAAAACTAGGCGTTAAATATAGGGGCAAACAATCTGGGGAGGGGGCAGAAAAGTCATTTGTGACGGGCCCCAAAATTTCTTAGCGCGCCCCTAGGCTGGAGACGGTGCAGTATAACGTACAAATGTGTTTCTTCCTAAATGAATTTCAGTCTCCCGTATCCATTAAAAGCATATACACACCAAAACTTTCGACTAATTTCCTTTCTGCAACCAGAAAAGTACCACAGTTTTCTAACTTTGTTAAAATCTTTTCTACCTCAAATTTCTCCTCTATTCGTAAGTAAAGACTCTTTTATGTTCATGAAAACTACTTGGAATACGTATAACCGATATTGAACAAGCCCCAAAGAAATAGAATCCTTCGCGTAAATATTTACACTATCTTTGGAAGACTCTAAATTGCTACATTGTTAGGTTCTTTGTTTACTTTCCCGCGCTTTCTCTCTAACAGCAGAGGTGGGTTGAATACCAGATGTGCTTTTGACTGGTAGTCATGGATACAGGATGGAAGTGAGAAAGGGGACTTTGATTTTCGATTTCAATAGAACGGAGAAACTAGAGGATTCCATACGAAAGATTTAAAAGTTGACACTGAATGAGAATTCGTAACAAAAGTTTCAATCAAGTTTGTTCAAACTACACTGCGTCTGGAAGGAGTTATACAATTCGAATGAAATTTTCTCTTTTCAATAAAACTTTTAAACGAAAAAACGGATCAAGCATTTTGTAACACTTCCGTTTCTACCCAATCGATGAATATAATGAGTAATGAACTCTTTGTTTTTTCGTTATGAAAAACGTATTAATGTTTAGTATTTTGTTTCAAAATTTTGGTAAAACTAAATATTTTTGGTATATAAAGTAAGAAATAACAACATCAAAAAGCACAAAATGCAGATTACTGGCAATAATCTGCAGTAATCTGCAATTTGTACTTTTTGACGTTGTTATTTCTTACTTTACTTTTCAGCACAAAGGTATTTATTTATCTTATTTTTGACATATTTCCAAGTCTTCATTTTGTTTTCTGCTCGTACATTAGCATACATTTTTTTTCGCAGCCTCACTTTAAAAAATGCTGATTTCACATAGTTATTTGATGATATTAAGAAGGAAAAATCTAATGAAATAAATTCCTGATATTTTTAGTAGATAGTTCAAAAAACTGCTAAATTATTTAAACAGTTATGCCAGTTGTATACTTATTAAAAATGATATAAACGCAATTAACGTATTCATTAATGTTGAATGCATATATCATGTAACTAAAAAGTAATATCCCTAAGTACAATAGTACACCAGCTAAATTCAAATTATATATTTCCGCTTCGGATAATCTTAAAACAATAAAAGCCAGGTATTGTTACTCTTCCTTGAATCTAGATAACTTGCACATACGTAGGACTCGAAACGTAGTTACACAACCGCAGGATGAAATCGAGTTTACCACGATTACCAAACTTTTCCTGATAGAGAAAAAGTAGAAAATACTATACGATAATGATTAATAACAAAAGTAACTTCATAATGTAATATACAAGTTAATATATAAATTTGTAAAAGGAAGAAAGATATAATAAAAAGAAAGTCCAAAGTTGAAGCAAAGTGTGTCTCTCCTTTGCAAGTGGTCTCGATTTACTTGGTACGTATTTTAGCAAGTTTTAGCAATATTAAGATCTTTAAAAAGGTTCAGTAAAAGGCCTGCATACAGAGAAGGTTCAGTAAAAGTTCTGCATTCAGTGTAGAAATCATCCCTTAACGGCAGTTGAGACAGGTTCTATTTACAACCGCTTGGCTTTTTTTCTTCTTCTATATATAAAAATAAATGTTTGTCTGTATGTCATCCATGAACTCAAAAACTACCCGGCAGATTTGGCTGAAACTTTCACCGTTTGTTATTTTTGGTACTGGGAATGTTTATAGACCAGTTCGAAAAAAATCCGATCGATATTTCCTTTTTTATTCCAATTTAAGTCACAATCCATTGGATAAATACGAATAAAATTATCGGCTACAGAAATTAGTTCGCGTGAAAGATCTCATTGATAAGAAGTTAGTTGTTGCCATTTTTCTTGAGTTTGAACAAATAAATTCTTTCTTTATTGTTTTATGGCTTTTCATGCAACGAGGGAATTTAAAACTTTTCCTATTTGATATTTTTAGCGATTGATTGATCTTGCAAACTGGGTGAGTACAAAATTTGAGTATAGTCACGACTTCACTTGATACCTGAACCGATTATTATGAAAATTGCTATATATATGTATTTTTCCACGGAGAAGGTGCATAATATGCTCATTGAAGCCACTGGCCACCAAGTGGCACTGCAGAGTAGCAACTTCTGCCCCGTTCAACCGATTGTCATGAAAATCAGTATAATGATGTATTTTTTTGTTGACGTAGCAACGCCCGTCGGGTACAGCTAGTTATTTAATATTATTACTATTATTACTGTTATTATAGATACTTTACAGGTGAAGGAAGCGATTATTTAGAGTCTAAAATAGTGTAAAGTTTAACATTTTAAATGTTAGATGTTTAGTACCAGAATCAGCTCAATACATGACCTGGCAAAAGTTATTTTTTAAAAACAATTGAAGCAGTGAGAAGCGAAGGGATGCAAGTGGACATTTTGAAGTTTTGAGCAAAACGCGTTTAACGATCAGATCCTAGGTAGACTTTCATAGATTTTTTTTCTAAATCAAGCTGTATACCGGAACTTACAAGGGCTGCTAGTACTATATCTTGCCCCGATATAGAGGAGGGGTTCACCTACCATTTGTGCACTTTTGTGTAATTTTTTAAATTTTGCCACTTGCATCCCTTTGCTTCTCACTGCCTCAATTTGATACTTTTTATTGGGTACTATCACAATGTAAAACGAGCCCGGAATAGGAAGTTACTGAGCTGGAGGTGGAAAGTTTCTTCAGGAAATCAAGAGTGCCAAACAAACTGTGATCAGATGAGTGACCAAAGCAATAATTCGGTTCAAATCGAAACTTGAAGGCAAGGCATGGTATTTTCAGTAAGTTACTGAAAATACATTTACTTACTTAATTTACTGAAAATACCTTTCTCTACAATTTCAAATCAGTGATATGATAAATGGAAGAATTATTGCAAAACGATTCTTTCAATGGTGAAATAGCTCATGCCTTTTAACGTGTATGGCTTCGCCTGAATTTTTATTCACTTTGTTTGTATTGTGGAAAGTTTTCAAAAAATGCTTTACTCTATGAAAACATCTTCAATCCGCTAACCTTAGTTCCGGACTATTCAAGCCTCAGTTACTGAAGCCCTACTATTGAAACTGAAAATAAATTTCACACAGATGAATATTTCAACCAAGCGTGAAACTTTTCAAAAACAAATCTTACTTCAAACAAATTTTAAAAATGGAGCCAAAAAAAAAAAAGACAAAAATCTGCACGATAATGTGAAGTTATAACATTGATTTAATATTTTGTATTGAAATAATAGATTCAGTTTCTAATGAAATTAACACAAGATTTGATGATAAATATATTTTTTTTTTTTTTGTATTGTTGGCTCTATTATTATCTGGATTGGATTTTGAAAACAAAAAGTTAAATGTTTAAATTATGAGTAAAATATTTACCATAAGACAAAAAAAATTACAAGCAATATAATACATACAGACCGGTTATCACATCCAGAAATTTTTGAAGTTGCCAGGGTGAGTTTGAAGAGCAAGATCTGAAAAGCTCTTGCATAACTTTGTGTTACTTCAGTTATTTTTAACTGTTACAATCAGCTCAGCTAACCGAAAAAGATTTTTTTAAATGTCTCAGGAAGTTTATTTTCGAAGTACAATAGACAAAAAAAACTTTTATTTTTAGCTGTACTTACAAAAGAGCACGACACTTTGCACTGATAGATTAGTAACAAGATCCCCTGCTCTACCGTATTCATAAAATCATGCATTACAACTTTACTAAAAGGCATAAAACATAAGAATTAGTTCTGTATGATAACTTAAATGAATGAATAAATTAAAAAACAAATAAAAAAAATTGTCATAAAAATTTAAATTGTTTCTAAACACTTTTTTTTTAAATAATAAACCCATTTTATGACCACTGCTCTGGATACTAGTGAGAGCGTGATATTGCAAGTCTATTTTGTATTACTGTTTGTAAGTACTCAATTTCTTTTCTTTTTGCTTTCAGGTGCATTTCGGGAAGTCGAGGCAATGGCCCTGCTCTATCGCTTCTCTCGTCTAAATGATCGTTCCAACACAGGCGTCTTCACTTTCATCGTGACACGCTCCGTCACGAGGGACATCCACCGTGACGCCACAACAAAGGACTTCTCTTTCGGTTACCATCGCTGGGCAGTGTCCTTCACAAGAACAGACAAAGTCCTGGGCGTGTTCCTGATCCTGCGAAACCCCTCGGAAGGAACACGCTGCTACATAGACTACGCCTTCACCATCCTCAACCGCGAGCATTTCTCAAAGAATGAGACGTACGCGGAGAAGCAGTGTCGGTTTGGTGTGGACCGTCCCGCGCACGGCACCAACAAGTGGATGCCAATGGGGGAGCTGAAGTCTCGTCGTTTCACAGACGAGAACTGGGAGTTCCTGATGGAGCTGTCCGTCAGCAACGCAATGACTGTCTTCGAAGGTGATGTGAAAATCCACCACGTCCCCCACTCGTCGAGTGGGCAGAAAGCGCCCTTAAAGTTAGAGACTTCTTACTTTACGTTTGGAAACTTCGAATGGAATGTGTCCATCCTGCCGCACGGCGATGAAACGGATACGAACAACCGACCTAGAGTGTTGCTGAATAGACTGACTGGGTTCGACCATCAGTGCCGTGTCATGTACCGTGTCGTGCTTGGAGAAGGAGAACGGAAAATAGACTCTGGAATCCTGGACCAAATATCGGATATGAGTGGTCGTATCCGTGGATTTTCTTTGAGATGTCAAGTATGTATGGGAAAAAATAGTTTCTTTTCCTATTGTGTCCCTTTGTTTAAAAAATTTAATTATTTTTATTGAATAATGCCAAAATATTAAGCTATTTAGAAAGAAAGCAAATTATTTCATTGAAAATTATAAAAGTCTTGATTAATAACCATTGTACCTGTAGCTCAGAGTCAGACTAACAAAAATAGTAATTTTCAGGTTTTTACTCCTTTATATGTAGAATTTTCTTCCACATTAAGTCATTATGACGTAATTCTAAAAAAAAATCTCTATAATTATTTACCAGCATTATACAAGAACGAGCTCCATCGTTTGTATGAACCAGAAAAAAGCGTTTTTCTTCAGCTTCCTACAAAGTTGAGATAATGTGACTTGCATCACGTGCAAGGAAAACCAACCGTAGTGTTTAAATTTTCTTTTTACTATTAATCAGTAGGTGCCATATAAACTCACAAGTAGTTCATTCGTCAAATTTGAAAATTCAGAACACATTCAAAACATAAATAAAAAATGCATTAATAAATAATCTAACTGAATTAAAATCAAATTATTTTACTTGGGTATTAACCTAAAAAAAAACTTTATCAATACCAGTGGAGCAGCAAAAATAAAATAAAAGTGCAATGCCAACTCATTACACAACATTTTTAATACGTTGACGTCTAAAAATAGGCTAGAAATTATTTTGCCTTATGGCCCTGATATGTGCTTTAAAAGCAAAACTACTACTCTTCTGTCCAGCTTTACTCTTTTGCGATTTTATTTAAAACTAGACAGAGGAGCGTAAGTCATATTATGATAATTTTACAGTAGAAAGGAAAACCTTTTTTTATGGCGCAGCCAAAAGATGGGACGCGCGCTCTTTTAACCCTGGTAAAAAATTGAAAAGAATATTTTTTTAAAGAATTAGGCTCACGTGTCTTGATGTGGAATAGGCTTCCTCATGCAAAGCACTAATAAACAGAAAACCATAATTTTTGGACTTACGTCCTTCTGGCTCTGAGGTACAGTTATGAGTAACGAGAGTTAGAGCTTCACACGAAAAAGAAGTTGGCTAAAAATGCCATGGGACATATTAAATTTTTGAGTTCATATCGTCGCCTCAGAGCAATAGTCGGATATTTTAGTGTTATTCCTGAGATTAGATGTCTTACTGTTACTCTGAGGTGATTATATGAAAATTCATATGATTAAGATAAAAACCCTCCAGCAAATTTTAGAATTGTAATGGAAAGATTTCTGTTGATAAAATGTTTTGAACCTTGAGCATTTTTCAATGCTTTTTTCAAATGCATGTGATTGAGATCAAAATTTTCCAGTAAACTACAGAGATTTTGGGGCAAAAAAAAGGCATTAATTCAAATAACGTGGGTGTGCAAAACAAGGCCACGGGGGACCGATAAAGCCAGTGTCCTATTTTTCTACGTAAGGTAGCAAGAATTAGCTAGATCGTGATTTAATCCTGAACAGAAAGAATAACTAATCGTAAAATGCAATCAACTAGCAGTTTGTTATCATTATACGTGTACAAAAGTGTAACAACAGTTATTAAAAATAATCTTGTCAAAACTGCTTGATATTATTTTACAGTAAATTTTGTTTTATTCATGGATCACCATTATTTACTAGTGTAAGAACTGTTGTTAATTGTTCTAGAAAGACTAGTTTATGTAGTTGACGTAATCAAAAGAAAAATGTGACCGTGTCAGGTCATTTTTTTTTCTGAGATTTGATAATCGTAGAAAAGTAGAATGTAGCCTAAGAGGGCCAGGATTGACAATATTAGGACTTCGGTGTCCTTATTGAGATATCGAAGGATTGGGTCGAGGACATCATCCAGTGCTACATATGTTGCACATATGTGCACGAATTACGCGCAGAAGGGACCAAAAAACAGAAAATAATGTTTTATCAGTGTCCCGAGTGTGACGATTAATCTTTTTCCTTTCCATTAATGTAATTATGAATCATTCGAATAAGTTATTAAGTTCATTAAATGTGGTTTAATATGTTTTTATGTTAAAAATAAAGATTTTGAAAATTTTTGAAACTTTACAGTTTTTTTTCAGACCTTTTTAAGAGGGATCCCCCCGTTCTATTGGGAACCCATGTTAATAATAAAGAGAGTTCGTCCTTTTTTTTACTGCGAAAGAACGCAATTTAAACTTAAATTTTCACGTGGATTGATTTTTTCTTTTTTTTTCAATGAGTTATTTGATCATTGTAAAGAAATTAGAGTCAATTGAATCATAAATGATCAGGATGCTAGACCAGGGGTCTCCAACCTTTTTCACTCGAGGGGCACATTGTAACTTTTTGGAGGCAAGGCGGGCCAGTTCAACAATATTTTAGCTCAGATGGTTTATTTAGCACTAGCCCCTCCGCCTCCTCTTCACCCATACATCGTGAATATATTTATTTATTAATTAAGTGCTCAGTGGTTGTTTTTGAAAATTTCTGGGCTTGCTTCTAAGTTGCTATATTTCCTTATAAATATTTGCTGTTGGCTACATAAATTATATTTTATGTGCCCGTAAATCTCTAACAATATAACGAATATAACGATAGGGAGTCTTTTAAAAATTAGAAGAGTTCAGGAAACTGAAATAAAAAGTATTCTTTGTCACAAAATAAAGTGAAGCTTTTTTATAAAAAAGGCTAATGAGTGAGTGATACAAGACAAAATTATTGCAATATACTACAAATTTATTTTATTGAATTAATGACGATTAAAAACTTGGGAATAAATGAGAACACAACACGTGTAATGCTTTTAAAGTATTTTAAAGAGTTTAAAAAATAATGAGAAGATTGTATTTCTTTACCGCTAAAAATTTCAGTCCATTCAGGGACAAATTTTGTAGTTCCGATCATTAAGAGTGAATTTAAATATTCGTCTGATAAAGAAAATCTCTGCATAGATTCAACGTATTTTAATTTTGAAAACGTCTGTTCACACTTGTAAGTGGATGCAAAAAGAGAAAACATAGCTCAAGCATGAATTTTTAAGAAAGTCTTTTTCTGGTACAAAACTATAAAATGTAGCACATATTTTCCCTAGGGCCAGGAAATGCCCAATGCCAGGGTACAACAGGAGAATATGGCGTGGAGAAAAGAGATTTGTTCTCGGAAAGAGCAAAAAGAGAGATGGGTGCTGAAAACGTAGTTAACAGTAAAAAATGATTTGAAAACAATTTAAATTAACGGTAAAAAAGTTAAGTAATTATTTGAAATTAAAAAAAAAAAAAAAACTCTATTATATTTCCAACGAGACTGTCTTTGTTCTGGAAAAAAAAGTTCGTAAGCTTCCCGCGGGCCGTAAACCTTAAACCTTAGATTGGGCTTATTTCGCGCACTTACCGTATATGTATTTCTGATGCAATGTTTGTTGCAAATGCATTTAAAAGTATCTTTTGGGATAACCGTTGAAGGTAGCCTAAAATGTGTGGTTATTTTGTAAACTTGTTTTGTAAAATGTGGTTTTTCATACAGGTTTCTCACCTTTTTATCCTAGGTTACGGACTTGGTACGCCGAGCAGTGCTACGAGTCTACACAGAGATGATATGCGCCAATACCATCTCCGAAGCAAAAGTGCCGACCACTCGTGACCCGAACTCGACCTCCAACTGCTACGACCGCGACAAGCAAGGGTGGTGTGTCGAAGCAGACCTGGAGGGCGAACAATTGCGCTTGAAACTTTTCTACTCAGATCTACATAATGTGCCCAGGAACCACCTGCGATCTGTGTCGTGGAATGCCTATGTCGTCCGGGACCATCCTAGTACAGGCACAAAGGAAAGTGTGATCGTGTTGAACGCGCCTCACAATAACTATTACGTACAAGACGGGGTGGATACGGGTGTCATCATGGAGACCAATATACCAGTTAGACAGGTAAACTACCTCACTTTTAGCTTAAAGCCCTGAATCATAGTAGAATAAAGTAGCGACACGTCCGCCATCTTGGGACTAAATGCTGCTTTATTCCTATGTCTGCTATAATGAAGTATCTTGTTTTGCTTCTTGATTGTGGTGCTTCTTGATAGGGAATTGATCGTTGATTGGTGGTAAGAAACTATTGTCAAGAAGCAAAACACATTACTTCGCCATAGAAGACAGAGAAAGAAAGCATCATTTAGCTCCATGATGGCGGACGTGTCCCTATTCTACGATTCAGGGCTTTAGTTTAGCCGACTTAATAAAATAAGTCTCGATAACTCGAAGTTCTAAGGGACCGATTAAAACGTTCGATATGGGAAGTTTCCACAACAGTCTCCAGAGTTTGGGACCCAATGAAGGTTTTGAAATGAAAGAATATTTGAGTTATGAGCTTCAAGTTATCGATGTTTGTCTGTAATTCATTTTTCAGTTTTTTTCATATTGGGCCTGTTTGCGATGACCAAAACGCTGGCTACATTGTAGAAACAATTAAGAAACGCTCCTGGAAGACAATGAACACCAAATAATGCATAAATTGTACCAGTATTGTACCTGGCGAAAAGCAAGAATGATTCCAGATGAAATTCAGGGACTTCCCTGAAACAAACCTGGAATATTTCTAAAGAATTCAAGAACTTTCAAAATAGTAGTGAGTCACATCTTCGGAAAAAATCAGGAAACCTCCAAGAAACTATTCATATGTTTATAGTCATCACTTGTCACCAGTCTGATCTATTAGGAAAACTCCTATAGCATTTTAGATTTTTTTATTCTATTTTGGAGCTTAATCATTCCACTTGGCCTGTAAGCTAACCTGAAACACTTAATAAGGACGCTAGTTATATTTTGAAACCGGTTGCTAACAAGGGTTTTCACAACAGTGATAAGCTCCGTATGAAGTCTCTGCATTTAAATGATCCATTGCATTTTCTTTGTAAACGCATCCTTTTCATATCCGGATTAAAATAAAATGGAACGTTTGAAACAAAACATACTCACACTGGTGTACCATAAGAAATAATTTTACTATTAAAGAAAGTATTATATGTCTTCTATTATGTTACTTGAAATGTTTAAGTAATGCACCGAATAATTTTGTATCTGAAGTTTGATGATAGATGTCTTGCAACATTTTACTGTATAGAAATTCTTATAGAATAGTTAAGAATAAGAAAAATGAACCCTAATTTAAATTATTATTTCTCATTACTAAGCCGTGATGAATAGCTATTTATGACAAACTAAAGATCTAGTAAATAATATTTCATATCAAGATCAGTTCGTGATGAAGCATGCACTACATATAAGATGCGGGCTAAAATGTCTTAGGCTGCAGAATTCGTTAGTCTTATAGATATTCACAATTTATTTTCCGGAAACATATAAACATCAGAAAAGCTCTAATGCTCTTAATATGGAAAACAAGCAAAACTAGCTCCCAAATCAACGAAGTTTATGAAACTTCGGTAAAATAACGATTCCGATCTAATTGCGAAATAGCTTTATGAAACGACTTATAAGACTTTTGCAATTCAAATGAAGCATAATGAGGCAAACTATCATCAGTAAATCTTGTACTGCTTTCCATATTATCTTTGGATGATGCTTTTGAAGTATTAAAATATGCAAATCAGCATCTGGTCCAAATATTTTATCTAAAACTTTTATTGTCAGGCATCAAACTGTGCAAAGATAATATTCGAAAAAAATATGTAAACAGATCAAATACATAACCTTTTTTCCCCCTTTGAATGGGGAAAAAAATATTTCTGCACAATTTCTATGCTTACTTATTTTACAGGCACTGGGCGAAATTGTCTTCATGTGTCTTCTTCTATCACATTTTGCTCTTTATACACTGCTAGTGGTATCCGCACGGCTTTGCCCGTAATAAAAAAATTGAAAGGTCTTTTGGTTCGCCTGTATATTTACAAACGAGCTGCGTTTCCCGGCTTTGCCCGGTCTACCTTGAAAATAAAAATTGTGTCAAGTGACGTATATTCAACAATCAGGCGTAAAAAATAAATAAAAAAAAACATCATGATTTCCTTTCCAAACGATGACGACATATATTAAAATACTTTTAATATCTGTCTTTAGTTTTTTTTTACCAACAAGTTATTTAATAATCCCCCCCCCCCCGTGATATGTGCCCATAGGCCAGGGCGTATGGGCCTAGGGGATGGCCTGTTAAGTAATCCGGACCGGTCTGTAAAAAAAATCCGGAAACGTTTCTGAGTATATCATGCAGCTGTGGTTCATGAAAATTTCAAAAACGTTTCTGAGTATTTCGGAATCCTCTTTCTGTAATGTCCAGAAACGTGTCTGAGTATTTCGGAATCCTCTTTCTGTAATTTTCAGAAACGTTTCTGAGTATTTCGGAATCCTCTTTCTGTAATTTTCAGAAACGTTTCTGAGTATTTCGGAATGCTCTTTCCGTAATTTCCAGAAATGTTTCTGAGTATTCTGTGCAGCTGTGGTTCATGAAAGTTTCGAAAACGTTTCCGAGTATTTCGGAATTCTCCAAACAATTTTCAAAAACGTTTCCGAGAATTTCGGAATCCTTTTTCCGTGATTTTTTCTAAAATATAATTATTTATTATAGTATTGCATACCATATCAGTTTCAATTCTTTCATATCTAAGAGCAATAATACAAGCAATTTTAGAATCATTCGTGGATTATTTTTTTTTTTTTTTTGAATTTCTAATGACAAATAGCATGGTTAACAGCATAACATATGCACAGTTATAAATTTTTGAAAAATTATGAAATAATCTAGTAGTTTTATTCCTAATCACAAAATCGTCGGGGAATTGGAGGGAGATCTTACCTTCTGAAAAGTGGGGATTGTTTAACAAACAATCTTAAACTTCATTTTTTCTCTCAATATTTTCAAGACAAAACTATCAACATATTGTATTTTTAATGCAGAACTTAAAAACATATCTTGTGTCAAACTTGATAGCTTTTATCTTCGGATAAAATTTGACAGGACTTACCTACCCTTCGCGTTCCGGAATTCGTTCACCTCAAGTCAATTTCTCTGACGAACAAAGTGTACCGAAAAGTACCAACAGAGAAATTGATGAATTTAAATATGACACCACGTCCGCCTGCTGAAACCATTCGGGTTGATTCTACTGTTCTTGCCCTTTTCCAGCTCATCACAAATATAAATACTCATTCAAAATAGGTTACTGATTTTATTTTTACAGTGTGCGCAAAATGCAATATATATTTTATTCATTAAAACATTGAACTCTATTACATGATTATTCCATTTCATATATACGAGAATCCCACCCCCCACCATAAGAAAGATGGTGCACCCATAAAATGCTATAAAGCGCCCCCCCCCCTTAAAAAAGCAACCCCCTAAAAATGTCAATGGCACAGTCTGCGTGGTGAACGCCCCTCGTCTTCTCCCCATATGTACATTGTATATTAATAACATAGTTTTTTAAAAATGATCATTTTTAAAACAATGACATGAAATAATATTACTTTTTATTTTGGCATGTAAATGCAGCTGTTCCCTTTTTGCCACTGACTCATTCCTCCTGACTGTCCTACATTAAACTAGTATGCATGCAGCAGGTACTGTCCTGAGGAAGACAAATTATAGGGACTTGTTTCTTAATTTAGCCGAGGTAAAAAAACCCTAATTTTAATTTTAGGTTTAAGCTCTTGTTTATTGCATATAGTTTAGCATATGGTGCGTTTGGCCCCATGTAATGCATATATTAAAGCTTAAACACTCTCTATTTACTAAGTAGTTTAATATCTTTTGGTCTTTTGACCATATTTATCGAATCTTCCACGGCTGATGAGCTCCGAATTCAACCTTTCAACTTTATTCTAATAATTGCTACTTTTAATTTTCTTTTTCTCATTGCTATTCATTGCTTGTGTATTTCATAAATATACAAAAATATGTTATTGAGAAATAATTATTTTTTTTTATTTGCAGCTTCTTCCCCTTAAGGGCAGGTACATTGCAACTAAAATAAATCGTACTAATGAAGCTCTGCTGAGATAAATAATATTTCATGTATAATATACATTATAAATCAAAGTATCATATACATTATAAATCAAAGTATCATATAAATTATAAGTCAAATACTTTAATATGGTGTAAAAATACAAAATTATTTATTTTATTAAGTCTTTTTTTTTTTTTTTTTTTTTTTTTGCTTTTGGTAAAATTGAGCCTCGTAAAACGAAAAAAAATGAAGACACTTTTAAATACATTTATGAATATATTTGTTAAAGAAATTAATACACATTTAACTAATTTAAAGCGTTTCGCTAATGCAAATATTTAAAGAGATATCGTCATTTAGATAATACTGAAGCACTATGTTCCTAATTACAAGAGATAGTTTTTTTTTTTTTACTTCATCCAATCTAGCTTACACTGAGAGAGAATGAAAACATGCAACCTTAAAGACGAACTATCAAACCTGACAATTTGCATATTATAACATTTAATTCATAATGCTTGATACATAAATGTTCAGCCAAATATTAACTGAGATTGACACATAAAAACAAAGTACACAATAACACTTATTTGAAGTTTTTTATAATCTTCAATTTATAAATTTTACAGATAAAACTAGACACACTTGCACTTTAAATATGTGTTCTATGTAATGTAAAATATTTTCAAATTGCAATAGTTCACAACGAAAAAATGATACTGAAGAAAATAGTTTTTTTCAACGAGATTTATATGAACTAAATCACTTTAAAGTAATAGAGTTGCAAAGCGACTTACCTATTCGTCAGTGTTGGTCTTTTGCAGGCTTTGGTCACCAAAAAGGTGATTTTTATGACAGAATGAAATTCTGCCTACAAAAATTACCCATTTGGTAGAAAGAAGAAAAGCATCCATGAAAAAAGTAAATTACCTACACAAGTTATGCGACGTAACGAATTTACATGGCGTCCTCTCGGCAGTTATTTGGTTTTTAATTTCAGTTTGCATTCCTTCCACGAGCATGCGTCGAGAAGTTGCATTTCGTACTTAAAAAAATAAGTGACATAGCTTCAAATTCAATCTCATGACGATACATTAGCAAGAAAATATAAGACTTTAAAATTATCTTCAGTGAATTCATGCGAGGAACAAAACTTCTACTAATCCCCTTGATGAGTGTTACTTCGCACTTGTTTCAGCACTTGAGTCAGCACTTGTTTTCATTGCGTGCTTTCACGAGTTTCAGTTTGGATTTACTGCGGGACTATAAAATTGCCGTGTGAGCTGCGCATGCGTCGACTCTTACTGTCTTGTTAAACGGGAAAGCTTTTTGATAAGAGCAGAAAACTGCTGAGGGCGTACGAATCTGTGTATTACGGAAAGCTTTTTTGTATATTCAGAGAGTTTTCCGAGATTTTTTACAGTGTAGAAGAGGTAAATGCACTTGCAGTCGCCACAGTGAAGCATATTTTTGTGGCTTTTTTTAAACTGTGGACCTACACTATCAATTACCATATTTGAAACTCAATAAGCATATTATAGCCCTTCTCTTCCTTAATCGTCCCATTTTTTAAAAATGCAAGAATGTCAATTTGTTCAATTTTTTTCAAACTTCAAATTTGATCCAATAGTGGCCATTATATAATGTACATAGTCAGTAGTGGCCATATTGCTGTTTAGAAGTTGCCACCGGGTGGCCACTACTAGATCACACAATAATATTATGTCAGAAATGAGGCAGGTTTTTATGTAAAGAGATTACAACCTATTAAAAGGATAATTATGTTGATTTATGAAAAGTTTTCCTGATTCAGTAGTGGCTACTCGGTGGCCACTTTTGAATTTCCCAACTTTTTTGGTACCAGTAGTGACCATGTAAACTGTCAGCCAAAAAAGCAACTATTTCCAGTTGAAAACGATCCAAACATGGTCTTTCACATCTCATGACATGGTTACAGCTCTAAAAATATTATTTTTGAGCACTGTTCTATTCATAATACAGCACAATGTTTATATACCTCGTTACGGAGAAGCGTTAGAAGACAGCTGAAAAAACATCGACTATCCTGTATTAAATAGTTGATAACAATTTTCCATGATGCTCTACCTTCTCCTCCTTGAACTGCCCACTACACTATAGCCTGAGGTCTACTCCCTGCATGTTTGAATCCATTGGGACCCCTAGAATCCTTATTTTAAAAATATAAACCTCAAAGTGGCCACTACTGGTGCATTTAACTTAAATCCAGAAAGATGGATTTAAAATGCGTAACCATGGAAACACAAAATAAAATAAGTTTAAGGAATTAAAATGCGAAAGAAAATGGTTCACAATTAGAATGGAATCGAGATTTCTTAAACTTGATTTTAAAAGGATTGTAACTTTTTTTCCTTTCGAGATAAAAGCTTATTTTTTCGACCATAGGTCGAATTAGATCTGGAGTAAAAAAGGTCACTTTTTCCAATGGCGTCAAAAAAAAAAAAAAAAACAATTCCTTCACTTTTTATTGATTTATTTAATGAAGAAAGTAGTGCCTAAATTTCAGCTAAGCCTAAAAAAGTTCGAGCTAAAAACGCAAATAACTCCCGCCGTAATAAAGTTAGAGCATTGAAACAAATTGCGTAGAACGCGGAAAATTCTACCCTTTCAGACGATATGTAATATTGATATGTGCAAGTAATTTTTCACCCCCATATTTGAGAATTTATGTGAAACTTGGACGTAAATTGGAATAAAAAAAGAACTATTCATCAAATTTTATTCGAACTGGTTTGCAAACCTTTTCAAGACTTAAAGGAACAAATTGTGAAAATATCAACGCAATCGGCCAGGTAGTTCTCGAGTTTTGCAAGTTCAAACACAAAGACGCTTTTTGGGACTTCATTTTGTACTATGTACCCAGCTAGAAAATGTTTGCACTTTTTTTGCAAAAAAGGGCACATTATGCATACAATGTGCACAAAAAGTGCACAATTTTTGAACACTTCTAAAAATATACACTTTTTGTGCAAACTTTGTGCACAAAAAGTGAATGATTTTTGGATACTACAAGAAGTATTCACTTTTTGTGCAAAATTTGTGCACAAAAAGTGAATAACTTTTGAATACTACAAGAAGTATCCACTTGTTGTGCAAATTTTGTGCCCTTTTTCCGCACACAAAAAAAGTGCACACTCGATTTTGTCAAAAATTATGTGCCATTTTTCACGCACAAAATATTTGCCTCAAATTTATCAGGAAAAAAAAAGCAGTCAGAGATTTGTTATTTCCACTTAATAATTTTTTATATTCGGTATGTATTTTCAATATTAATGCAGGCAGGAAGTAAAAAATAGTTATTTTTTTTTTAAATAAATGG
Organism: Uloborus diversus; assembly: GCF_026930045.1. Lineage (NCBI taxonomy): Eukaryota > Metazoa > Arthropoda > Arachnida > Araneae > Uloboridae > Uloborus > Uloborus diversus. The sequence continues at coordinate 101,186,573 of NC_072734.1, forward strand.
ACTTTTGAAAAAATTGTGTCTGAATATTTAGATTTTTTTTATAATGATATTTTGATAAACTTGTACTTCAAAAAAATCATAATGAGGTGTAAATCATTTTTCATGCAAATGCATAATGATTCAAATCAAATTTAAAGTAGATGATATAATAGTACTATACAGAAAAATATGGGGGGAAGGAAGGATACACTTAATGTGAAAAAATGAAAAAATAAAATGAAAGTTAAATGAAAAAAAAATGTTATAATTCAAATTAAACTATTTTTTCCTCTGTTCTTGACCAAAATCAAATAAAAAAAAAAATATTGGAATTGAGAAAAAAATAAGCGTAACAGCTCTTCATACATACAAGTAGAGCTGAAGCCAGAAAATTAAGTGCTAATTTTGATCTGTGCTCTTTCCATTATTCGCAGAGTACATTTTACAGTGCACTTTTTGAGATCTAACTTTTTCATTTGACCAACAGAGTTTTTTTTTTTTAACTATCCCTATTTTTAAGAAAATAATATCACAAGTTTTTAAGTTTTTTTTTTTTTTTTTAAACAATTGATTTTTGAAGTGATGTTGAAGTTTCCATTTTGCCATGAAAAACTAATATGCATCCAGCAGGCCACTTTTGAACTTTCATTAAAAAAATCATAACGGGGTGTAAAACCAATTGTCTTGAAAATGCATCTGTTTCAAATCAAATTTAAAATAGATGACATAGTAGTATTATACAGAAAAGTAGGGGAGGTGGGAATTGAGTTCTGTGTAATATGAAAATAATCAAATGAAAGAAAGTTAAAAGAAAAAACTTTTTAAATTCAAATTCGACTTATTAGTTTATTTTTTTTTTCCTAATCTTTTTTTTTTCTTTATATTTCTGTTCTTGATCAAAATAAGTTTTTTTTCTTCAGAAAATAAAGAATGTAAAAAAATATCTATTCGAAACTCCAATAAACTATTGGTGGTGCTGCAACTACTGGCTAAAGGGGGATGAAAAAGGTAAAACAAACAAACGCCGCAACTTATAACTTGCTTTGACGCTTAGTGAATGACAGTCATTTTTCACCGTGTTTGTAGGAAGCTATTTTTTCTATTCTTCTGAAATTACATTACAACATAAACTGTCTGAAACCTGTAATTTTCTCCAAAGAAAGCACGTGGAATGGAATGTTTTACCTTTTTCTTTAGTATTGCTAATCACTGCAAGGTAGCGTATTCGAGCTCTGGAGCTGCGATTAACTTTTGATTGCGCAATAGCTTTTCGGATCAAACGTTCTGCTGAAAAATCAACGCAACGTATGATTTTGAAAATTGGCACAAAATTAATTTTCATCCCAGCGGTTAGCCTAACGAAGTTTTTTTTAATTTGTATTCGTCCTTTTTAATATTTAATAATTTATGAATCATTTCTCCTTATTTCTTTCACTCCTAACTAATCAGTTTCGGACAGAAGTGAAATCAACTCAACCGAATTACCGAATACGATACGGAGCCATGCGGTCGATTTGTTTACATTGTTGCTTCATGCTTGGCACGTTTTTGTAACTGAATTTTTTTTTTAGTTCATTCAGTTCAGTATGTCTCTTTCGATAAATTTTTATTCATTTTTTTTCTTACTATTATTTCTAGCAATTTTTTTTGTAATGTAATTTCTTTACTAGTGTTGCGCTGTCCTTATTTCATCGTTTAAGGTGCTAATATAAAGTTATTTTTTGTAATATTTGTTAATTTTAAGCTTTGTTCTTCTTAATTTTTGTCTGAGTTAATTCTAGCATATAAAATAAGTCCCCGAGGTCTTCACCATATTAATTTTCGTCGTTAGAAAACAGAAAAAAAATCCTACATTTCGCTCACAAGCAATTTTTGTTACGTTCCTTTTATATTTTTTAGGTAAAGCCCCTTTTATTTGTTTCGTTCGGGGTTTTTTTTCACATTTATTTATTTTTGGGGGATATTTCGTCGGTATAGTCAAGTAAAATTTGTCACCAAACATTTTTGCATGATTTACACAAAAATAAAACCACAGTTGAGTAGCAGTAACTTTTGTACAGAAGTAACTGTACCTAAAAGAAACAAGTTAAGCAGAATAAGGCTAAAAATTCAAATGTATAGAAATAAGAAAAATTACAAATTGGTCAATGTTCAATTACAGTAGACTCGGACAAATGAATTTCTTCCGAAAAAAAATCTATTTTAATAAATTTTTGTATTTGAAATGGGGGAAAAACTATTTTTAAAGTCTTTATCAAATGAAAGTAGAGCGTTTTTACATGCTAAGTGTAGTAACATGTGCTGAACATTATGTACAGTAAGGATGTATTGTACTCTAAATGAAAATCATTGCTTGCTGAATATCGCTGTCAAAGTGACTGGTGTGAACTAGCGTTTAACTAGCACGCAGAGGGAAAAGCAAGCGCTTAGACAGATTATTTATTTTGTGAATCGCTTATACTTATATTTTGCGTAAGTTTGTCTTAATTTTCTTTTTCTGGAAAAAATTCGAATAATAGTATACTTACTGTACACATCAGTAAGGAAAATGAGATGCGTGTTAAAAATACAAATAGAAAATATCCATGACTTAATTTATAAGTAACTGAAAATAAGAAATGGTAACAAATCAGAGAATTAGCTAAAACGTGCAAGGTAAATAGACATTTACACCTTACGTTGCGCAGTTTTCAGGCCACTGTCAGATTGTTGTGCAGACTCTTTGATTTTCGTCAATTCATTTTTTAAAAAAAGGTTTTTTATTTTACTTATTTATTTTTTTTCCTGGATTCTTCTCCCCATATAAGCAGCAAAATTCTTTCAAGACTACTCTGGACTCTGCAGAATTCATGCAGTTTTTCCGTTCCAGAATCTTGGAATTCTGTTGAATGGTTGTTCTGAATTATTGGTCATGATTTTTTAACGGGCATCCAAAAATAAATGTTTTGTTGATGCAGTATAAATGTATTGTTAATGGGTAGGTTTGCAAGTTTTTTCGCCCAGCTGAGCATGGACGGATACAAGGAAGGCATTCCACAGGCAATTTTTTGACATTAAAGTTTCAAAAGTATTTTTTAATTAATCAGCCAAAAATTTTATGGAACTTTTAATCAGAAGATTTTTTGAACAATTTGTTGAAGTCTTAACTTGTTTGATTGAAGTCTTAGAAACGTGATTTTAAATCATCTTTGGTAACGTTTAGGAGGAGGCTTTGGTAAGGGAATGAGGTTCAAGCTCTTTCCTCTGTTAATTTTTCAAAACTGCAGTTCCAAGAGGACTATTTTAAACGATACTGGATTATGGTGAGGGAGAGGGTTCAGAGGCTTGCAGCTTTTCCAAAATTGAAGTACTAAAAGCGCAATTTCGTCCCTCCCTTGAAGGATTCCTGAATCCATCCTTGCTGCTGAGGGTGTTTCTTAGATTCAGCCAGATTATCATTCAAGTGCCGGGACTCCACTGTCTGTGTTAGACAAACGAATGCCTCCAAATGTACACGTATTGATTTTCAAAATGTTTTTGTCAATATATGTTCCGATAAAGATAATAATCGGAAACTGAGGCATGCGTCCTCAGAAGAATTATCATGACAATTAAAAAATATAAATACAGTCAACTTAAACTTGATAGCTCAAATCCCAAGGCACCGACTAAAATGTGCGAGTTATGAGAAGTTTCCACAAAAGTTTCAAACCTGATGAAAACTTAGAGATAAAGGAATATTGGAGTTACCGAGATTTGACTATTTCACTTAAAAATATAAATTTTCATTCCAATTTCCTTTCATCTTATTTATCCACTCTTCTTCAGTGCACGAAAAGTTCTTAAAAAATTTCCCATTAGCAGAAAACTTTTACATTACAGGGTCAAGGTTTCAAATTTCTTAATAAAAATACACAATATTTTCATTACAGGTATATTATGTTTTCATTCAGAGCACTCAGGCCTGTAGTGCTTTTTTAATTTCATTTTACGACCCCGACAACTAGCAATTTAATTGCTTTATCATGTAATCAGAAGAATTGTCATAACGATTAAAAAATAGAAATGAAATTTTTAATTTTCATTCTAATTCACTTTCACCTCATTTATCCACTCTGCGTCAATGAACGAATTTATTCAAAGATTTCCTATAAGAAGATATGACATATATTACAGGATCAAGAGTTCAAATCAAATATTCAAAACCCTGTATTTTCACTAAAGGTGTTACTTTATTTGCATTAAGATCACATAGGCCTGTAGCATTTTTGTAACTTCATTCTGTTATGGGTCTTTGCACTTAGCCCCAAAAGATGCCAGCATCTACCAATTTAATTACTTTGTCAATCCACATCGAGTGAGTTGCTGATATCTCTACAATTACATTATGCTGCTGAAGGAGAGAGTTGGTCTCCAATACAGTCCACTCAAGGTAAGTGCTAGCAAGGGACTTATCGCAGGACTTTCGGACCCACAAATTTTGCGAGCGTGTACTCGGTGGGTTGTCTGACACAGTTGCGCTCGAATACCTCTCCAACCTAGGCTGATGTGGCTTTTTTTCAGCTATTGATTTTTTTTTTGCTCTTTTTCTATAATTTTTATGTTAAACTGAAGACAAAGAAAGAAAATATACTTTTTACTCTGTTAACTTTTTCTTTCTTGACTAAATAGCTTATGATTTGAAAACTAATTAAAAAAGATGAAAAAATAAATGAAATAGTCTCCTTCGAAAAACCAAAGTTTTTATAGAAACTAGAAAGGTTTGCCAATATATAAATGCTTACCTATGTATTTAGAAAATATTACTACTAAATAAACACATTGTCAGCTATTAGTATCTTCAGAAAACAACCACTTATTTCTTATAAATGAATGACTGCTTTTGAAAAATATTGAAAAAGGAAGATGATAATCGACAATCGCGGGAAAGGTTGTGATCCACAATGGCAGGTGAACAGTTTATCTCCAAGTAAATTCAAATAACCACGGGTAAACAAATGTACACGCTTTATTTGCTATGCAAAATATTTAATATTTTTTCCTAGATACACAATGGGATTTCTACTAACTAACAAAATAACAAATCATCTCTAAAAAGGAGAATTACAGTATTCAACAACGAATATTTCAAGTAAAGAGGTCAGAGATTTTTGTTCGTCTTAGCCAAGACCTTTAATTTACTGTACGCTAGAGACATACCGAGTAGCACTTTGGCCGAGTTACCGAGTAGTGAGTTACCCAGTACCAATTATGTTTTAAGAAGAACCACCGACACATACGTAATGCATTTTGAACTTATTGGAATAGTAGTATAGACCTCCATGTCCATATAATAGTTTTTAAAACAAAATTCCTGCTGAAATTAGTTTATGCGTTATTTAAAAGATTTTGTTTGTGTCAAAAATATTAAAAAAAAGAAATTTTAAAAATTAAAAATAAACATATTTAAAAGGTATGTATAATCAAGTTGGAGTTAAAATGAATTATACCAATCTATTATAGTTCTAGTCCGCCAAACATAAATAATTTTTAAAAGCAAATACACGAACACTACAGACACGTGCTTCTGCGTTACAAGGAATGTCCTTTTTAGGGCATAAAATGTGAACAAATGAATGTAAAGACATTCGACAAAAAATAATCCGACTTTTGTCGGATGTCTTTAAATCCATGAGCTCACATTTTATACATTGAAAAGGGCCTAGTAACGCCAAAACACGTGTCTGCAGTGTTCCTGCACATTCGTGCTTTTAATGTTGTTTTGTGCTTTTATTTTTTAAGCAAAGGTATTTTTATGTTCCTTATAAATAATTTTTGTTCGTAGCAAAAATCCATTTAATGATATAAAAATTCCTTATTTTCTATACTTACCTTTTTTGTCCAATTTTTTGTAAATAATTTTGTTAACTTTGGGGACATTAAAATAGATCATGGCCCCACTGAATACTTAACGGCCGTGGCAATCGCTGAAACTCATGGCAACAAAGAGGGCGCCACTGGCTACCCCTGTTTTTGTTTCCACTTGGCGTGATTGTGAGCGTTGGCGCTTTGGCATCTGTGAATACGTGATTTCTCGACTTATTATCGGGCGTACGTCATTTGATGAAAATTTTAATTTCAAAAGAAGGAATGAAGAGAAAAAGTGCTGAATAAACATTGTATTACAAAGGTGGAGAGCATTTCTTATTGTTATTTTAATATCATATCAAAAATTACGCGTAATAAAAATTTTAAACTAAACACAGAAAACATATGATTTTTTAAAAATATTAATGCGTAATTCTTAATATATTTTTTCAAACGTTTTTTTTTTTTTTTGAAAGCTTTGCAAATAATTTAGAAATTTTTTATTGAAAATCCCCTGGGGTTTTCTTTTTGCATACAACAATTCTAAGATTGATTATATATGGTAGGCAGCCCTCATTTCTAATTTTACATGCTCATTTACATGCGAATTTTTTCTGCTCAATAAATTACATAGGAAAAAAAAAAAAAAAAAAAACACGCTCCGCAATCTGTAAATACATTCATTTCTCAAAACTTGAGAGGGTCATTCATTGCCCCTTTTGACCCTGATGGGGATTAGAGAGGTATAGGAATTTACGTTAACAATTGCCATTCTTTTCACTCGTAATGTAGTGTATATTTTACAACGAATAGCATTTAATTAAAAATTTACGCTTGGGAACAGGCCCGACATTTAAAAATTTCCGGGGGGGGGGGGGCAAAGGTTTTGTGTTCGGGAAAAAACAAAAAAATAAGAGCAAAATGCCTAATTTTAGTACGTTTGTAAAATTTAGGGGCGTCATAATTGCCCCCTCCCCCCGTGATATCCCCACTTGACAGGCATGGTTAGGAATATTCTTTTTCGAATGAAGAAGAACAATAGAAAAGTTTAAAATATGATGGAAATTTAAGAAAATGAACCATTAACATAATTTTAAAAACATTTAAAATCAGAGTGTGACTAATACATGGTTCTACGACGGGTCCGTGGTTCTCGCACCAATATTTTACGGACACCAAAATAATGTCATTTATCTTTTTCCCCTTCCATTTTTAGCACATCTCATAACTTTAGTGTAGATTTTAGTAGTATATTAGAAGCATAGAAATGCACAAAAGTTTAGTGCACAAGAGCTATTTCGAAAAACTGCAGATTTTTTTCCCTTACGAAAGGAAATTCATAGCATAATCAAAAAATAAATAAAAATAACATGGAGGTAGAAAAAACTTTCATTTTCCCGAAGCTTTAATTAATTTTTTTAAATGTCCGATTTTGAAAATAAGGCGTGGTCTTTATGACGTCACAAATGATGTACTTTGTCGCATCTGTCTACCGCGTTTCTACGTTCTGATGATCAAGAAGCGAATTACTTATTGCACTCTACGCTAATACTACATAGTTGCCAACACATGCGAGTAAAGAAACTAATTGAATATTGTGCTCTGTGAGTGGCATCAGTGAATGGCATTTCATCATTTGTGATGTCATCGGCAGAGGCGTAAGCAATGAAAGCGCACCGATGCATTTTTTTTTTAATATTAAACTTAGTCAAGTTATTTAAAAAAAATGTTCTTTCAAAAAAAAAAAACCCTTAAAATTTCGGAAACGACCCTGTTGTTTCACACGCTTTGAGCATTAAAAAAATGTATATATATATGCACCCAAACCTCTTTTTTTGCGGTGAATAGGGACCGCAGAAAAAAATTGTGTAAAAAAAATTCTTGAAACTTCGCCAGTAGCTTTAAAAAGTTTTCGCAACTGAGTTAAAAAATATTTTTTTATGCGGTGGATAGGGATTGCATAAAAAAATTCTCACGTAGAAAATACCCAAAATGTTATATTTAAAAGAAATCAAAATAAACCAAGCGATGATAATTTTGCCGACTCCCGAAAAATTTCCCGAATTTAAGAAATTTTTGGTTGGTCACAGTAACTTTCCATCGGATGCCCCTATCGACCCTTGATGATACTACCACGCACTCGTTTTATAAATAATTTCCGCTCGTTTTATGAATAATTTTCATAAACCGCACAAAAAAATCACACAAAAAAAGACCGCACAAAAACAGGTTTGGATGTACACACACACACATCGGAAGGCGCACAGACCGGAGAGCGTTCATTTTAGCTCAGGTTCTATCCACACCTCCAGGCTCCCACCTTACCTATAGCATCCCAGGTGCTATTACTTCAATATATTTTTCAATTGTTATAAAGTGTTCACGCAGTAAATAATTTTTATGATAAAGGTCAGATTCGGCCATAAAATATTTATCTTTCTTACGGCCTCGTATTACCTATTCTAAAAAATCAACAGTCATATTATGATGTGTGCAAATTTCTTGGTCATTTCCATTTCATTCCATTTGTAGAAACAAGAAACTCAACGAGTAAGATCCTATCGCAATTCATGATCGTGAATAACTTAATTCGAACTCATCAAGCAGCCAAAATTCAAATTATTATTATTTTTTAAAATTTATTTTTAACATTTAACAAATACATGCAATAGGGAAAAAAACTCCTCAAATATCTACACATGAATTTGTGAAACTAATTTTTTTTTTTTTTTTAATGGGGAACAGATTATTTTACAAAATATCAACACTGTTGATATTTTGTAAAATCCTAGCAGGGGAGAGTTCCGTACAAAATTTATTTTGTCCTTGCAAAAGTAAAACAATGATATGATTTTTTTTACTTGCCATTTCTATGATATTTTTAAACATACATTCGATTTGCGATAGCTCGAATGTAAAAAGACCCGACGGAAAGCTTCGACTTATCGAAAGTTTGACTTAACGATAGTTTTGGTTTTTGATATTTTAATATTAAAAACCATCGAATACTTTAATTAATATGTACATATAACAGACAAAATTACAGAACTTAAGTTTTTTAGCACAATATGCACAGTTTAATCAAATGTATTGATAGAAAAAAATCAAAAGCATGCTGGAACCGCTTGAATAGAGCTGATTCTACTTCAGGAAATGTGCACATCTTCATTCGTTTCAAATTCGGATTGCAAGTGAAGGTGAAATAATTATTCTCCCATAGTCACTTCTTTTTTTTTCTTTTTCTTTTTCTTTTTTTCGTTCTCTCGAAATAATTTCGAGCAATCTTGGACAAAATTTCGAGTTGAAAGAAGTTAACTTCGAGTTATTCAGAATAATTAGAATGGAATTAAAGACTAAGTTGTCAAGATTTGATAAAAATTTCGAGTTATAGTAATATTCGATTTATCGGACTTCGAAGTATCGCAAATTTACTGTACTTTTAAGAAAATTTAAATATTTAGCGATGTAAAATCCTGTAAACATTGAATTCGTCATAAAAAACTATTTTCTACACTTTAAGCATGAATGAGAAAGGAGCTTTGAACTAGAAACTTTGCAGGAAATTTGATCGCCAAGTTTGGCGAAAATTAGGATATGAATTTTCTGTTGGAAAAATAAAATACACACACACAGTAGACCGTCAAGTATCCGCAGGAATCTAAGATCTGCTTACAAATTTTTGTAATCTTGTTCTAATAGTATAGCATTAGGAGCAGCTCTAAATATCTAGCATTTCTTAAAATAAAAAAAAGTGTGTGGGGGGGGGGGGGTAATTTTCCGTGATAGGTACGTATCGGAGCATTTTTTAATCTGGCGATTAGTTTCAATTTTATTTATTGTCGGGGACTATTTCAAGTTACATATGAAGTATTTATTTGGCGATACTATAAACTATTTTGTCTTTTTCAAAGACTTGTAAGCGAAGCGATAAGCCCTAGAAACAAGATCTAAAAGTCCATTAAAATAAAAAATAATCCTCTGAATAATTATGTTTCTCCATTAAGCGTAAAATAATTCATCAAATGATACACAAGCTATAATTGAACATGTAAAATTAAATTAAAAGAAATTGCCTAGTCAACTTTAGATCCACCATTTACGCATAATCAGCTAAATAACTTTACTAATTCGATTCGAATTGGTTTTTACGGTATATTTCTGAGCATCATGCGAAATATTGATGTTTGTTACATGTTCCATTTATTAATTAAAATAAACAAGCTTTGAAACTTGTCGTTGATTGGTGGATGCAACCGTGGCTTGTGGCGCCTCCTTGCGGTCAGAATGGGCAAATATGAAGTTTTGAAGTTTTTCCATCTAGTGTGGCCATGTTCAAGTGCAGGAATAGTTGCCCCGGTTTAACACAAGAAAGTCAAAAATTGTCAAGGCCTGGTAAGCGCCAGCGCATTCAGTGGGGCCATGAATAGATTTATTTCATTGAAGCTATACAAACTTCATTATTCTCAAAATTTAACCTTGACTTGTAAATTTAAATTGTTAGTAATTGCAGTATAGTATATACCTGCGTTTATTATTAATTGTAATATCCGTCTTGAACAATATTCAATTTTTCGAAACTACTCGGTATTGACCGAGTAGGTCGAGTACCGCGAATAGTTACCAATACTCGGTACGTCTCTACTGTACGCATTATTCGTGAAATTTTTAGTGTAATTCAATAGCAAACCAAACTTAACCAACAAAATGCTTGTTTTAATTGTGATTTTATATTAAACGTAATCGTATAAGACAGATCCTGTATCATTATATTTTCGATATTATTTTGAACTGCGAGGCTCATAAAATAAAAATTATATGCATTTGTCATATCAATATTATTCCTTTTATTAAAAATAATGCACTATTTATATGATATATTAATGTATCATTAAATATAATGTAATATATTCTTTTTCTATTTAATATTCCTAAAACTATTAGTATTGTAACAACACAAACATAGATTAACAATGCCTCATGTAAAATTAATGGTTGATAAGAAAAAAAGAAAATGTGTTTGACGGCTGTGCACGGACAAGTATTGCATTTTTTTTTTCAGTTTCTAAAATTTATAATTTTGTTAAATTTGTTTGTTGCTGTTGCGAAAGCAACTCGATTAAATTTAATAAAATTTGTTGTAAAACATTAATTCTAAATTACATATAAACATTAAAACACATATAAGCAATAATCAATAAAACTATACTTATATAACCTATAATTGTAAATCAGTTTTTCATGCATTAATATTACATAAAATATTATATTTGTGTACATGATACTGTATAATTCTTTACAAGACTTTTGTGTATATTTAATCAATTTCATAGAGTATATAAATATTGCAGTCAATAACCAAAATATAGCCAATATCAATTGTAGTTATGCTATATTTTATTCTTATGTAATGTTAAATTATCATATTTCATAAATTGTAGATATCAGCTATATTTAATACCATTTAATTGCATAACCTTTTACATTAAATACATGTTTATTTATAATCAAACCTGTTTTGTGCGGTGTATGAAAATTATTTATGAAACAAGTGTGAGGTAATATCTTCAAGTGATGACAGGGGCATCCCGATCGGAAGCCACTGACCTCCCAAAAATTTCCTTATTCAGGAAATTTTTCGGGAGTCGGCAAAATTATCACTTGATTTATTTTGATTTTTTTTAAAGATAACTTTTGGAGTTATTTTCTACGTGAGACTTTTTTTATGCAGTCTCTATCCACCACATATTTTTTTTAAACTGCGTTGCAAAAACAACTTTTTCTAACTTGGTGAAGTTTCGAACAATATTTTTAATGGTGTTTTTTTATGTGGTCCCCATCCACGGCATAAAAACAGGTTTGTATGTATAAGTAATGAAAGAAACATTAATTTTAAATCTATATACTATAAGAATAATGTAAGAAAATAAACAGCAGCAATTTGACAATACATTTAATTACTTAAATTTGAAAATATCCGACAGATATCAAAATTTATTTTCAAACCATGGAAACCAGTAACACGCAGTGAGTTATATAGATAACACACTAGATTTTCTATGCTATACAGCAACAAAACTGACACGAACAGATGAAAAAATATTGAAGAATAAACGTCTACACAATAGTAGTTTTAAGTGATTTGAACTCAAATGTTAAAATATTTGCAAAAAATGACGTGGCACTTGCTATTTACTTTTTGTTGTTTAAATTAATAATGCATACTGAGTGTTTGAAATTTTTGCTTCTAAATTATGAAATTTTAATGTGTCACCATTGATTATATCGTTTTTATATCATCAGCATGTACAAGAAAACCTTTTGTGGCAAGAAAGAGCATTAAATTTGGGTTATAACACAGTGGTTCGTACATTTTTCCAAATTTTGGAGTTTTGTTGCCGGGCTTGGTATGTTTTAATTTATTTTAGAAAGATCTTTTCCCAAACAGACCCCGCAACAGGTTGTGGGTTAACATTCAGATTATGCCATAGACATTTTAAAGGGTTTATTGACCTCAACTTTGGGGTCTCGTTTGCTTGGGGGAGGGGGTGCATCATTCCTGGAATGAAGGACATTGTTGCCATACATGTTAGTAAGTTAAAATGTATATTTTGTTCAACTTTAAATTATTAATGCATTCAATAAAAAGTTACAACTGCAGTAACAACTGCTGCTGAATTTCAGGTGTAATAAACAGATATAAGTTTTTTGGTAACAAAGAAGATGATTTCCACTCCATGACAGGCTTTATTTTAGAATTTCTCATATTTCATCAAAAATTGAACAATATTTTTGATATGTTCTCCTTAATAAATTTATTGTTAATAAACATGCTGAAATTAAGAAATTTTAATTTTCAATTTTTTTTTTTCATTTCAAATATTGTGGACTAAAAGTATTCTCTACACAGTGAAAACATTACGTAAAAAAGTGCATTAATTCTGAGCATTGTGATTGCATATGAAAAGTATTGTACAATTTAGCTGTACAGTGTGCTGTATGTACAGTGCACTTTTTGTGCACTGTTCAGTTTGCACTTTTTGTGCACAAAACAGAGGTGCCAAATATGCTCAGATTTTGTGCACTTTTTTAGAACGCTTTCAGTTTGCACTTTTTGTGCACAAAACAGAGGTGCCAAATATGCTCAGATTTTGTGCACTTTTTTTGCACGGTTTCAGTTTGCACTTTTTGTGCACAAAACGGAGGTGCCAAATATGCCTAGATTTTGTGCACTTTTTTTTTGCACTTTTTGTGCAAACTTTTTCTAGCTGGGTAGAGATAATATATGGTGAATTTTCTCGCCAATTGGCTTGTACCCATGTTACGGTTTCACGTTTTGATAATTTCGTAATTTACTCGTCCATCTTATGCTAGTTTTGTTCTTAAAATTGAAATAAAAAAAGAACCACATCAAATTTTTGAAAAATCGTTTCGAAGTGCACACCCCCATGCTACAAACTAACATTGTGCCAACTTTCATGAAAATCAGCCGAACGGTCTAGGCGCTATGCGCGTCACAGAGCTCCAGACATCCAGACATAGAGACTTTCAGCTTTATTATTAGTACGGATTATATTATTAACTCAGTTTAAAAATTGCATTGCAAATTTGTGGATATCTGTGTCTTGGCTTCAAAGCTTCAATTTTGTTTAATTTCGGGTTATTTTTTTGCTCGGAGATTCCACCTTTTCATACAAACCTCAAAATATTTAATTCAAGATGTAGACCAATTTATTTGGAATTAATCCTTCCGGGGTAAGCCTTTCAAAACAACATCGGAAAATAATTTCTGTGTCGTATGCCCAATTTTTCCGTTATTATTACTAATGTAGTGCAACGAGTTTACGGCGCTTGTCGATCGTGCATACTAGGGATGCACTGATAAGCAAATTGGCCAATTACCGATTAATCGGTAAAAGATTGTCAATCGATTCCTGCATGGTTACGAGCGTTAACTTTTGACGACATGTTTCCTTTTTAGGTAGAAAATTACAATAATTTCTGGTTTCATGGTTGCTCGTTCTGGGCATGCTTAAAGTAATTTTAAATTAAAAATAATTTCGGCCAATTAATCGGCAAATATCCGCCAAACATCAATAAACGGCAAAGTGTCCGATTACTACCGCATAATCGGTGCATCCCTAATGCATAACACTGTCTGATATTAAACAAATCTGTTCCAGGAGTAATGAGCATTACCAACTTGCGTTACCAATCCTGAACATGCGAACAAACTTCTTACTCGTTAACAGGAAGTGAGATAGTTTAGCGTTATTATTTTCCTTAAAGCGTAGTCGATGAAAATGTAATCTGGTGATTAACCTTTCTAGCTTCTGGTTTCTAGATGAAAGCGGATCAGTTTATTTAGCGATAAGAGATACTCGCTTTTTCCACATAAGTTTTTATCACACATAAAAAGAAAAAATGCTTACCATTGCATATGAGTGGTTTTGACTTTTGATTTTCATTTTGTTCTTTTTTACACTACGATATTCGCAAAAATAATCCACATATTTCAAACAAATATCATTTCTTTCAGCTGGACCGACTGATCTGTTTTCCTTTTCACAGGCCACCTGCTAAATTTAATTTTTCAATAAATTTTATTGATGTAAAAGGTTTATTTCTAGAAAAAAAAATTTCTACCTCATTCTCTAAATTTTGCACTTATTGCTTTACACTATGGGCCATTATTGGTGCCATATCAGAAGCTACATTCCTTTTACTGGCCCAAAAAGTTTTGAAACATTCACGCAAGCAAATATCACCCTTAATATTGCAAAAACAACTAAACTTTTATTGAGTTATGTTGCAAATACGAGGGTCAGTCAAAAAGTTACTTGCACTGCTCAAGGGGAAAAAAAGTAGGATAGAGAAATTTTGCAATAACATTACCAGTAACTTAAAGTTCTATTCAAAATCTACTTTTCAAAGTAACCACCTTCGGTATTTCAGCATTTGCGAACTCGTGGTACAAGTTTTTCGATGTTTTCTGCAAAGAAATCCCGTCAAATCTTCAATAAGTTTTGTCTGGTTGCACTTCGACATCCGAATGGTCGCTTTGAAAGTTCTTGTTTCAAGGGACCTAAAACATGAAAGTCAGGAGGTGAGTTTAAAGTGATCGGCAATAATGTTATGCACACTTCCATGAAAAATTTCCAGTTCATTTGAGATTTCGTCTATCGTTATGCGTCTGTTTTCAAGAATGCATTCATTCACACAGAGCCTGCTATATCCGATTTTTTTTCAGTTGATTCTTTCCTCGCGCTCAGCGTACACAATATCTGTACATCCATTCTCAAACATTTCGCACCGTTTTGCGATAGCTTGACGTGAAACTACATTTTCACCATACACATAAGGAAACTGCTCATAAATTTATGTGCAGTTGCGCCTTTCTTCCCATAAAAAACGAATTACTGCACATTTCCTGTTTGAAAGACATGTATCGAGTCATGTTTGTGACTGGTTATCAGAAAAAAAACTAAACTTGCCTCAAGAAAGCCGCAACGTCAAACGATAAATGTACTTGTCTGAAGTGTTGCCACACAGTGTCATCAAAATTGTCTAGACGAAATATATTTATGAAATAGTGCAACTTTCTGAGCTTGCGTTCGACGAGCTCAGCCGGTAGCTATCGGTTAACCGATCACGTGACAGCTAATGATCACGTGCTTCAATCAACCAATCAACAGCTTAAAATGGTAACCGGTAGATGATAGAACGCTGCGGTTAGTAACCGGTTACTCCCCGGTCGACCGGTTAGGTCGAGATCCAGAATCTCGCTCACGTGATCGGTTGCGACTTAGAATTGTCGCAAAGTAGCATTCTAATCTAATTGAACTTATCTTGCGGCTAGGTTCGAGTAAATTAGAATGCTACTTTACGACATTTATACGTCACAACCGATCACGTGAGCGAGAATCTCGATCACGCAACCTGAGAGCTTGGAATGACCGCCCTGATATATATTCCAATTCCAAGAGTCAAATAGATAAATAAAGATATTTTTATTTGTTGCAAAAAATTGTATTTTTAAATTTGATGGATATTTGTTCAATATAAATTCATTTGCTTTAGGTTCGAGAAATGAACAGTGCCTACTTGGAAAACAATACTCATTTAACAGTTCATATTGAATGGCTTGAATCTATGTTGCTTTTTAGTGCTCTTTATCACAAATATGACGATGTTTGCCGAATACATGGACATCAGATGAAGTAAGTGTTTACTTGAAACGAGCTAGTGCGTACATTAGTGTGTTTAATGCTAGCTTTATACCGAAAACAACAGCAGCAAAAGTCTTCTAATTCTGAATTTTCTCTTGATCCCTGCTTGGTGGCACTATGTGTAGAGAAATATTTTAACAAGCAATGCGTGGCCGTAGAAACAGATAAACTGAATATTTTACTGCTTCTGCAGTCGGTGTACGGCAGATAAATAACACCACTAGCTTTCATTTGTAATATTTTTCTTTAAAAGAGTCAGCAGAATAAGTATATAATTATCTTTAAACTCAATATTTTCCTTTACCATTGTTGAATGATAGATATTACGGCTGCATTCTTTTGATTGTTTCTACATCATGGGTGGAGACAAAAATTAAACCTTCATTAGCACAACTATACTGTATTTACGCATACTGTAACACTAGATACTTTTCAATAGTTAAAGAAACGTTTCACCAAGCACAAATTTAAGAAAACAAAACAAGAAAGAAATGTGTTGAATTTAGAATAAATAGCCATAGTTCACGGTGTTTAACCTTAATATAAGTCATTCTAGTGGCAAAAATACGCTGAAGGCTATAAAAAAAGTTGGATTTACCTAAGACACATTTCAGTATCTTACGAAAAAAATATAGCAAATTTGCGACCCCCCAATCCGCTATGTTCAATAAGCATATTAAATAATGAAAACAATTAAAATGTCGAAAACATTTTTTTTAAGGGATGACTTTTTTATATAGGAATTTAAAAAAAAACCTCTTAAATTAGACCAAAAGTGTTTTAAAACTTTATTTATCATTTAATTTTATCATTTATATATAAATAGTTTTTCACTCTTATCATTTTTTCTCTATTTTTTCTTTAAAAGAGCTAGCAGAATAATTTAGAATCTGAAGTAAATTGAGAAGTTTTTAATATTTGTTATCAGATTTAATAAAAGCATATTTATAACATGTCAGATTTAATGAAAGCTCAAAATAAATCTTACTTTCGTGTTTCTTAATATCGATGTTTTTTAAGAATCGAATGAGAGTCTGTCGATTGAGGTAGAACCCATATAAGTACGCAGGCCGACTTATCCGCCATTTTGGATCAAAAGGTGTTCTGGCGTGCTGCCGCGCTTGACGTGTTATCGCCCTTTTCAGCTCAGCTTCGTACTCGCCGCGCAATGCATTTTTTTTTTCTTCTCGCAAATACATAATGAGATTTGGATATGGAATGAACTAGTTATGGGAATACAAGCAAATACGCCACATAAAAATACAAGTACGCAGGAAGTAAAAATAACTGTGTACATGCAACAAAAAAAGAGAGAGTAATATTTGTGTCACTTAACCTCCTTTACTTCATATCTTTTTAATTATATTTTAAAAGTATTAATTTATTTAATGTTTGCCTAATTTTGGTTTGAAGTGTTTGTCAAAAAATCATGGATTAAAATAAGTTTTAAATTTTATTTCAAAAAGGGATTTACATTAAAAAATTCCTGATAAAATGTCCCCCCATCCCCCCAAAAATAGACTTGATGGGCCTGATCCTATGAAAAAAATGTTGAGACCTAAAGTCTTTAACAAAGAATGAAATAGTCCCGGACCAGCAAACCACTAAAATTTCAAGCCCTGATATGCACTCTGCATTTTAAAGATCAATGACTTCAAAAATATTAATAGTTTGGAGCTATTTAGTGCTTTGAATGTAAAAAAAAAAAATCTTCACACACACACACACACACACAAAGAGAGTTTGTAGCAACTTATGAATAATGGTTTGTAATCAATATTTACAACGTCTGTAAAAAAAATAAAGAGGTCTGCTAAACGAGCAGAATCCTTTCTCTGTACTGTTTGTACAATTAACTGCGGCACAACCATCCATTTTTATGTCTTTAATACAACCAATAATAACTTTGTTTTACAATTACTTATCGCATGCTCCACGGTAATGGATCAACAGCAGACGACTTTTGATCCAAGATGGCGGATGCGTCGACTCCTTATTATAGGGACCTTAGATTGAGGATATGAAAACATTTATTTTTAAATTTTATGCTAATAGCTAAGGGAGTTATTAAGACACAAATAGGCTGTTATGAGCTCCGACTTTGTAGACTTAAAGTAAACATCTACTTCTAATTTAAAAAAAAAAAATTAAAATTTCATACTCAACATTCACTCGGAGATATGTATAATTTACTTAAATGAATATTTTCAGTGAAATTTGTGACACTTGATCCACTACTTATTTGCTCATTTAGCATGTTATTACCTCTATTCCTTTTTGTTGTTTTTTATTATTCACAATATTTGCATAACACAAGGGTAATAACCGGCAAAGCAAATCTGTAGCATTAAATGCATCCGCTTGATTTTACTCTTACAAATATTGCTTGCAAATGAACTTTTTTACAATTATCTTTTAGTAGTTCTTTACAAAAGAAAACAACAAAGAAGATAACAACCTCGAAACAAAGAAGTAGATGCAACATATTTATTTATTTTCGAGTTAGTATTCACAATTCAAGCGAGGTCTTTGGAAGTAGAATTAGACGAACAGTATTGACGCAATTACTAGTTCTATTAATGTTTGGTTTGATTGATAAAATTGATCGAGCATTGTAAAATATTTTGCTCTTCAAAAAAATAAAAGTAAGAATCTTGGCTTTCCTGTACTATTATTATACAGAGTGTTCCGTTTTAACCTGCAAGACCACTATTTTTGCAACGTTTAGTATTAGATGAATACTTTCAATTGCGAAAATGTTCAAAATCAGATGCAGTGTTAAGATATTGAAAGCTTGAAGGAAAATAAAAATGAGTAAAAAAATAAAAAATTTAACTTTTTGTAAGGGCCTTAGGTCCCCTAACTTATATTCAGGGAAATAATCTCCATTGAAAACTATTACTGACACAAAAAACTTTACATTTGTGTGACTAAAACTTAAGGTACAAATATCAGTTCAAAGTTCTAAGTGAACTTACGGAAGATGAGATTGGAACTTATCGCCGTTTCAGAAGAATGACAGGTTGTCAATGTAAAAAAAACGGTATATTAATATTTTCATTGTTATTTAAAAATAAATGCAAATGTTATGTCGTGATACGCAAAAAAACACATTGCAAAACCCTGAACGATTTGAAAAACCACTCTATGCGCATATATAATTTTGAACATTTGTTAACCGCTATATTTTCCTCCAAAATTTATTATTGATGGCGAGTGTAAAGTGGTGTAAATCACAAAACACTGCATTTCATATCTCGGTGAATATTGGTAATAATAATTTCAATCTTGTGTTGGAATTATTTTCCAATTCAGATAATTTCCCTAAATATAAGTTAGGGGACCTGGGGCCCGTATAAAATGTTGAAATTTGTATTTGTTGACTCCTTTTTATTTTCACTTCAAACTTTCAATATCTTAAGGGGTTACAGTACCTCACAAATGATCAAACGATCAAAAATTTTTTTATTGCTAATTTCAAAACTAAACACTAGTCCAAACAAAGGGAAAAGTTTCATTGCTTTAGTTTAAATATTTAAAAAATTATGAGTGGTTTTATGTGATGCTCGCTATGTGTTCTCACTCGAAGAAAAAACTTTAAATTGATTTTTCTCGATGATCTTTTTTTTTGGTGTGTGTTCATGTCATATAAGAATCCCTAAGGATTGTTTTCTATTTAAGACACAGCTTTAAAGTAATACTTTCTGAGATTAGGATAATATATTTAAGGTAACAGTGCATTGGATTCAGTGCAAATTATCAAATGTTTAGAGGATGTTATACCTTTGAAAGTCAAATTTGTTTGAAAAAAATTACGATTTTTTACATAATCACAGAAAATTTTCTAATAAACACAAAAGCAAATGAATGCACAGATTTTTAGAGATGATGATTGTGATCGTTTTAGCAAAAAGCTTTTTCATATCAGTTTAAAAACTAAGCCTTAGGGAATTTTAAAAATTTAAAATTGTCTTAATTTTTTGAATTTTGAAAAAAGTAGGCAATATTTTGAATTTTTTTAAATTTATTATTAATTACAAAATAAGTAAGCATGTTATGGTTGCAACGAAAAATAGAATTTACTTAAATTTAAAAAAAAAAATGTTTGAAAGGTTCTGTGACCCCTTAACTCTGCATCTGATTTTCTTGCAGGTTAAAACGGAACACCCTGTATAATACATTTTTTAAGAGTTCCTTTAGCAACAATGTTTCTGTTTTCAATTTTTAATCGGAACTCTTGCACAGCAATGCAAGTTTAACTATAAGTGCTTTCAGGGTTGAGCCACTTTTAGTTCAATTAAAACTTTTAAAGATCACGGATTGGTTGTCAACTATTACATACATAAAAAAAAGCTCACTAAGAGGCTAATTTTCCTTGAAATCTGTGATTTTTTGACTGGGCTAACACATAAAGTAGAATTCTCAGCGCAAGTCTGATATATGTAGCAAAAATCTTGCTTAAAGTGTTTCTCACATCCTTCTGAGCAGGTTATTGGTTTTACATGCATTAATTAAGACGTTTTAAAGATCACTCATTGGTTTTTCCCTAACATATATTTTTAAAATAGAACACTAGGGAGGCCATGATTTGTTGGTTGCGCTAACATATAAAGATCATTTCCTAATGTCAGTGTGATAACTGTATAAACATTACTTTAAAAACAAAAGAATGCTCGAAGTTTTTCAAGTTCATTTTACACTTTTTCATGTATCATTGGTTTTACATCACTAATTTAAAACACTTTAAAGTTCACTGATGCGCTGTCATTTACTCCATACAAAAAATAAATAAATTTTAGAAGATGATGCGCAAACATGTAAAGCGAATTCTCATTGTTAGTATACGTGCAGCAGAAATCTCTTGAAACCGACCTGTTTCGCTTCCGTTGAATAACGGTAAAAAGCATACTATGGTTTTCAAAATGTGCGCAGTTATATATAATTGTTTTTTATATCATTAAACAAACACATGCAAAATTACCTTTTTGGAAACATTTAAATAATATTTTTTTATTAAACAGGCGAGAAATAACAGCTTTACAAGTGGAAAACTACAGTCTGGAAAGGCAACTGTTCAGCTACCAGAAGTCTCTGGCCATATCTCACACTAGAGCTCAGCATTCAGAAGATTTGGAAGACGAGTACTACAATGACCATTACTATGACAGGAGCTTATCAGAGGCACAAAGTTTCTCAGAATCCGAGTACGCGTGAAGGAACAAGACTGGTTCTTCAATTTTTTTTTGAAGTTTGAATTGAGAAGGGCTATTTTGAAAGTCAATGCTACATCACGTTGCTGTAGCTTCCATTAGTAAAATGATTTAATCTTCTTTAACACTCACGCACTAAGATCAGAAGAGGTTTCTCTGAAGTTACTATCACTAACAGACTACTGTAATGATATATATCGTTAAAGTCCAGTGTTGGATAAGCAAAAATCAAAGAGTTGGATACTTATACACAATAATACTGCCTTTGTTTTAAATGCTTCCATTTTGATGAAATGTGAAAGCAAATGACAATAATTACATTTTGTACTGCTAGGTATCGTTTGTTCTGATATTTTCATACTATACATTGCTGTCGATGCATTTATTTTATACTTTGAGTATGCTTTTTTTCTATCCTAATCTGCTTTTCAGCAAAGTTTTGTACGTGCTTTATTTGATGGTTATTTCCCTTCTTCACGGTCGTGGGTATTTAAATAATGTTCTTGAATTAATTTACTTTGACAATATTCACCTATAAATAAGCTGTTGTTAAATGCAGAGTACGAAAAATTGTGCTGTCTGGACGAACGTTTGGGTAAAGAAATACATTGGCGACTAGTTCTTTCAGAGAAAAAACTTTTTAGCATCCCATGTTGCACTGAATGTTCTTATAAACTCTGAGAAGGAATTTGTTTGGAGCCAAAACTTATTTTTACTACGTCTAAGATTTTCCATTTTTGTCGGTCCTTGATCAAAGATCAACTTCGGATTATGTAAATTAAATTCTAATCTGACGTATTACAGGCTTCATTTAGCAAGTTTACTTTAATGGCAACTGTCAACATGCTGGCTTTTTCAGTACTTTCTCGGTGTCAATAATTTAATTTAAAGAAAACAGTACCTTAGCAATTTCGTTAGCAAGTTCATGTTGTGATGAATAAAAAAAATCAAAGTGGCCATCTCGTAATAAAAATTGCACATGATGTTTACGATTGCTACTATTCTCTTGCCGTTACTGGTTACGTCTGTCAATGAATTTAGGCAGTGAAGAAAGGAAATACCATTTCATTTCAAATATATTTACAACTGAAGACTAGTGAATGATTTTCCAATGAGAAAGAGGTATTTTCGTCAAATGAAATCACTATCAACAAAGCAATATCTTTAATACTGATGTTATAAATATCCATGCTTCAATGTTTCTCAACTATAAAACGCACTTCATATGAAATAATTTTTACTTGAAAATTGACTGATTGCCTTTCTTTTGATCAATGCTGAAAACGTGAATTTCTGAAGTTCTAATTAGGTTTACTCATATTTTATAATGATTGTATTTACCTGTACAAATCAGGTATTGGTAAAAAAATTTACATTAAATCTTTTACTCACAATTATAAACTTCTCTTAGAAAAAAGCTCTGCAGTATCATTTTTTTTCATCCTTTCTTTTGTTTAAATCACTAAATACTTCACTGTTCAAACAAAATCTATCTTTGAATTTTTTGAAAATATTTCATTATAAATGATAAAGTGCCGCTCCATATTTCAAATAACATTTTAAATTAATTTCGTCCTCAAATCAAAGTGAATGGAACTAGAAATTAAATACACAATTAGAGCAAAATGAATGGAACAATTTTAAAAGCCCAAAATTAGTCCTTCTATCTAAAGATAAAAAAAAAACTTGCTCAGCATTTAAAAAATAAATTTGTTAAACAAGTTTTAACGCCAAATAAATTTTACAGAAATTAATCTATTTAAATTTTTATGAATTTTACATGGTTTCAAGTGTGTTCATAAAGAGCTTGAAAAAATGCATTTGCGTTCATTACTTCAATAAAATTGATTTATTTTTCTAACAAGGGTCTAATTTCTCTTTTTGAGTTGAAAGACGAGAAAAAATGCAATATAAGTTGGTTACATAATTTATTTATTTTATTTGAAGAAATTATTCCACAAAATGTCTTAACTTTATCATTTCCAATGGTAATTATTAGCAACATATACGAGATCATTTACATTTCTAGAACACATAACTTCCAAAACATTCAATTATAAGGTGAGATATTTTTTTAAAGTTTGTTAATTGAATATAGGATGATGATGTACCTAAAATGTTATAATTATTTTTTTACCTTAATCACTCGTTTGGATTAAAATGGGATAACGCCGAGAAAACAGTACAGTCGAACCCGCTTAATGGAATAAGCAATTTGCCAGGGAAAATTATTCAAATAAGCAATTTGCCAGGGAAAATTATTCTAATAAGCGGGATATTCCATTATCCGGGATAAAAATAACACAAATCAACGGTGTAGTAGATGTAAATTTTATTACATTTAGCAGGATATTCTATTATCCGATATTCCATTAAGCGGGCTCGACTGTATTTTATCTCTGAAAAAAGACAGCGTACTTGTAACTTTAGAATGCATCTAAAAACATGGTTTTGATTGGTTCCAGCTAAAACAAATTTAGCAGCTGCTGAAAACTGCCGAAATTCCATTTTGTTTTTATCGGTAAAAAATTTCAGTGTCCATTCATCACTTTCACCAGCATTTCAGGACATCAAATAACGTTTGTGACGAAATCTGCAGTTTTTATGTTTCACCGAAAGCAGTTTTTCAAAAACGATCATTCAAAAACTATCATATTAGCTGAAAAGCAACGCTGTCTTAGTTAGCTTTAAAGGGGAAAACAAAACTGTTGTCATAGTTTATTTGATTCCCCTTTTTAAGTTAAAATATAGTTGAAACATTTCATTTACCAGTTCTTTGCCAAGAAACTGCAACGAATCAGTTTTGACCATCACTAAATAGGTTCTCCTGACATAAATGTGTCTTTATTTTTAAAATGATCTCGTATGTGTTGCGCATCAAGAATCTTTGTTTTATTTGTATGCAGTCTCTTTTCAAATTCGGAAAACTTAATCGAAAAAAAAAAATCACGAAAGGTTTTTTTTTTTTTTTTTTTTTTTTTACAACGTGCAAACGTTTTTGTTTTTAACATGTCAAATGTCGAAGGTCTTTGCAGAATATTTTCTACAAATGTACTGTTCGGAAGATTTGCAGTGCTTCATTAAATATGACCCAATGTACGATACAGTATTAATCTGATTAAATAAACCAAAAAATAAAATGCATTCAAATTTTGAATCCAATGGATAATTAAAAATCGTGTTTTGTAAAGAGATTGCATAAAACGTTGCTTCAAATATTTGATATCTGATTTTAAACCTGGGGCCAAATTTTTCAGTTTATAAACATGTTTTGACTAAAGTGTAATGGAATAAGGAAAGCTTTAATTGTGGCTTTTCCAGTTAATAAGTCGGTAGTCACCAAATCAGTAAGCATATTAATTTATGAGAACATAAAATGCAATTTAAGGTGAATTGCAATTTATGCTAAATATCATATAACCATTCTGGTTGATTTTTTAAGAGTTTTTTTTTTAAATCAAACTTTGATGGTCCAGTATGGGTACGATGAATTATAATTTCAAATTAATTATGCATACATGGTGATTCATTTATTTACTGGTTGATTATTATTAATATTGTCATTGTTCTAAATTTGATTATGTTTATAATATGATTATTACACTTATTATTTTTATTATTATTAGTAGTATCTTTGTTACAATTTATATTATTATTATTATTATTATTACTATTATTTTATTATGTTATTTTTTTTATTATTATTTTATTATTTTAGTATTGTTATTTTATTATTATTTTTTTATTATTATACTATTATTAAAGCCTTTATTATTATTATTATTGTTGTTGTTATTGGTTTCTTATTAGTACTGTTATCATTATTATCATTCTTATTATTAATATTAATATTGCTATTGTAATTTGTTATTTATAACAATAATTATTATTTTAATATTTTTTTATTATTATTTTACTATCATTATTTTTAATGCATTTATTATTGTTATTATTGTTTTCTTATTAGTACTGTTATTATTATTACCATTATTGTTATTGCTTTTATCTTTTTCCAACACTTACTGTTGGCGACTACTGGTGAAACAAACGGAAAACTGGCAAAATGCAAAATTGTGTCCTTTACAGCTTGACAACACGTCCTTTTAAACTTTGATGAACGCAACAATATATTTGCTAAGCAAGTATGGCACCTACTCAGCTCAGCTATAAAGCAATCCTGTACTTAGTTTTGCAAAGTAACTATCACTGAATGTTTTACTTCTTAGTATACTTTCTTAAAGCTTGCACAAAAAAAAAAAAAAAAAAAAAAAGCAGCGTCACATTATGCGCTGTCTTGTCAATACTTATTTCAAAGCACTTTTCTTGCTGGGACCAAATAGAAAATAAATTCCAATGTAGATTACTGCAAGCGTCTTAAGTACTGTATGTTAGATAGAACGTGTAGAGTTAAAATAATTTTTCGCTGGGACATGATGTTCGATGGATTTGTTTTGCAGCTTTTAATATGTACCTACAAAAAAATAAATGAGTACCTACTCACAAGACATTGCTTCAAAAATCAAAAAAAAAAAAAAAAAAGAAATTAAGACCGCACATATAACCTTCTATTTTATAAAAGTTATAATTTTTATGAGTATAGTTTTACCGTCTTTTTTATTTATTTTATTTTATTTATTTATTTATTAATTTTTTAATTTTTTTTTTGCATCGTAAATGATTAAAATGAAACAGTGTGTTATTTATTTACTTTTTTTTTCTTTTTTCTTTTGCATAATTCATTGCTTTTACTATTTCATATTTGTCCAATACAGTTCGTTAAACTGATTTTTGTTTTCTGGCTCTGTCGGAATAATTAAGATTAATATTGAGACATCTGTGCATATTTTTATAAAATCTATTGTTGTGAGAATCTCACAATGAAAAAAAAATGATGAATTAATTTAGTGATTAGTTAATTAAATGAGTTTAATGGTCAAAACTTTGCGTATACGGTAATTTAATATTTTCTACATTGTATTAGAATTATTATCTGATTTAGGGAAGTAAGAGAATGGGGGGGGGGGGAGAGTAGAATAGACTCGAATAAACTACATTCTTAAAATACAGTTAATGCCAGTCAAAAAATATAGCTCTTAAGACGAAGGTGTACAGTAATATAAGTCATTTTCAAAATTTGATGAACACATTGAAATATTTAATTGTTTATCAAAATTATTTTTTGATGTTATAAAATGATGAAGATTTTACTGTAAACATTTTAAATACTAATGCAGATCTACTGCTGTACATTTCAGTACTTATTTAGTTTATATAAAGTATGTTTTCATTTAAAATGTTTAATAAGACGTTAGACGGTGCACATAGGTAAAAGTGAAAAATTCAATTCATTTTCTTATTTATGCGTTAATTAATTTACTTACATTTCTTCATTTATTAATTTTCGAGTGTTTCATTCATTCACTTAAATTCTTATTCACTCACTAGTTTATCCATTTATTATTTTTCCCATACACTACTTAATGTTTTTTCTATTATTGTTTTTTTTTTTTTTTCATTTATTCATTCGTTCCGTTATTTTTTCATTTAGTTGATAAAACATATTTTCATTAATCAAATAGCAAATATTTCCTTTAAATAATATTTTATTTTTCACTTTGCCCTATCAAAAAAAAAACTGAAACTCTTCCGCTCTTTTTTAAAGTACACATTTACCACCAAAAATGAAAAAAATATATTTTATTAACAGTTGCAGTATAAAATATATTGTTCTTTCTGTATGTATATAGTTAGTTTGCAAATCAAATTTTCAACTGGTTATTTTGAAAAAGGTAAGCATTTTTACTATTTCAACTTTATTTCACTGCAACAAAAAATGCTTTGCACGTCCATTCTTATTTTTACTATGCATTCTTATTCAGCAATTATTTGTAGCAAATGTGTACTTATAAGATCTTTCATAAAGTTTAAACTATTGTACGATATAAAATGTGTAAATTTCGATTGTACGACTAAAACATTGTCCGATTAAAAAATAAATGAAAAAATATATTGCATTTGTTAAAAAAAGAGTAATTTTTCATACCTTTCAAAAAACTTTTCGGCTAAGATGTCCATCGAGCAACATACCCGCCATTTTGTTCCTATTCCATACGTAGACTAGCATCAGCCAGAAAAACAAAACATATCAAGATCTTCCAAGAACAAAGGTCTGGAATAAGAAAAACAGAATAAAAGTTGTGGAATTTTCTCACGTTGAAAATTTTCAATTGTATGTTTTTCCAGGTTTTGGTGCTGGTTGTTTCTTTGTTTCCCTTTTAGTTTTCTCCGAGAAATGGCATTCAATCTTGTTAAATATTTTTTCAATTTCATCGGATGCTGGAAAGATGACACATGATATGTTTTTTCTATTTATTTTCAAACAAAACAATAATCAATAGATGGTACAAACAGCCATCGATTTTTTTAGCGAAGTTTTTTTTGATACTCCAAAAGTATAATCTTTTAAGTTCAACATTCTGTTGAGAAGAATTCTATAAACATAATTCTAAAATGCTCAAAACTGTTTGATACTATTAAGGAAAGACTTATTAATGATACGAAAAACACACACGCACACACAGAGACTGTGTGTTATATTCTTTAAATGGCAGTGAGAATTGGAGACTTGTTTATAATTGAGACGTACATAGGGTAGGATTATCAGTAAGTGAACACATAAGCAATAAAGCCTTTTTCAGGCATTAACTATATCGCTGAAAAGTAACATTTGGTATCTGTAACTTCGTGCCATTAAACAATTTTTTTTCAAATGTATATTTATTTCTATATATATATATATATATATATATATATATATAACACTAGCAACATATTTTGCTTTTTGTTTTATGGGTGTGAAGGAACTCATTACATTAATGTGTCTCCCCAGAAGACAAGGAGAAATTTTTTTAGTCATTTTCTTTTAAGAAATGCATAAAAGAAAAATGATTTAAAAAAAACTTTATTTGCACAAAAAATGCGGATAACAGCATACGCGTATTTCGGAGTTAAAAAGAACCCCTTTTTTCAATGCAAAATAAATGGGCTTCTGGATAAAAATGACATCCGACAATAGCCAAACCCTTTTTAATCCATAAGCTCACTTATTTTGCATTTAAAAAGGGGTTTCTTGTAACCCCGAAATACGTGTATGCAGTAATCTGCAATTTTTGTGACATTATACGTTGTTGTTTCTTATTTTTACTTTCCCTGCATAAAATTTCAACCTCAAGGAAGTTAATGTTGCCAACTCATGTAAAGAAAAAAAGTGGTAAATGTTCACTCCCTGATCTGACTATCCTATTTGTAACTACAATTAAATTTTAATTATCCTTTACAATATTAATGCGAATTAGAAGCATTTAACATCATTAGATATTAATTATATTTTGATATAAAAAACAAACAAAAAGATAGAAGGAGGGGGACCAGAGCCCGGATTGCAGTTTTGCATATTCGTTTGGAATGCCATTTCTCCTGCTTTTTCTTCCTATAAGCAATTATTAAACCGTCGCTGTTTGTAAATATCTTGTAAAAATTACTGTTAACAGTTTAAATTCTTTAGCAAAGGGTTTACTTTTTATTATATTACGTAAGAAATAGTTTGATATTCATGCTCTGTCGATGTTGTGTTGTGTTGTGATGTAAAAGTGTTTTCCGTATTCACATAGCAAAGGCTCTTGGATGCTTGTCCTGTAAAACAGGTTTTTACTATGTACTGAAGCAAAAATAGTAATGTTTTTTTTTTGAAAATGTCTTTATTTCTAAAGTCATTTTGAAATAATGCAATCGTAAGAGAAAGCATAAAAAAGTCAGATTAATATTTATTATATTGCAAACAGTTGTTAAAATGTGTTTTATTTCAATAATCTCTTTCAAGAAAAAAAAAGTTGTATTTTATTTTTTGCTAAATCATTTTTTTTGTTCTAATATTCACTCATACATTTTTATTATAAAGATACGAATGTAATTACATGTTAAATTTATTGCACTGAAATTACTCTTAAGGAAACTATATCAATTGACCAGGATCAAACCTTATAATATTAAAGAGGTGCAAAATATCCGTCATAGCAAATTTCTTAAGAAATGCTTCATATTTTTCGGTGGGATTTCGGAAAACGGATATAACATTTAAAAAATCTGAAAAAAAAAATATGTTTCGAAAATAATTTTTATTTTTAATGTAGTGATTTGTCATGCTAATGAAGGAAGTTGTTCGTTTCTGAAAGTTAAATGTATTTCGTTTCTGAAGTGACCTTAGAGTTAAGGGCTCCGCTGATGTTACTTCCATTCGGAAGATAGCCCATTTCTGTCCCCATTACAGGCATTAATAATAAATTTCCTGTCCCTAAACAGGAAATCTTTTATAAAATCCTGTCTAGTTATCAAAAATACTTTCGTTGGAATAATTTCGGGTTTTTTGAAATATACTAAACGGGTATAGAATATACTAATAACGTCATCAATTTTTCTTTTTCTTCAAGAAGTTTTTTATTGGAAAAAAAAGTAAACCTGTCAGATTGATTCCCATGGTGGAAGGGTTTCTTGAAGATATTTTCGTAGAAAAAGAACCTTTTTGAAAAATAACCTTCAAACTATTTTCAAGGAGACATTTCTTGCTGAAGCAATTTAATTGGTATGAGAAACGCCAACAGTTTTTCTGTGTATGGAGGAACTTTAGTTTCATAAATCTCGATTTATTTTTATTATTTTATCTGGACGAAATAATTATTCAGACATTTTTAGGTGCAGCGTGGAATGAACGTTCCCAAAATGTAGCTTTAGGAAAGGAACTGCGCTGTTTTTCCATAAGTACACTAACCGTTTTTAAGAAGCCAGCAATAACAATGACATTTTGCTAGATTTTTTTTTTTTTTTTCAAAGAAGAAAATGTTTCATACAGAACAAGCTATATTCGTTTAAAAGTGTTTTCGTGGCGTTGGTTGTTATTTACTAGGGATATCAAAATAATTTCATATTACATTTGTGAATGTCTGTTTGCTTGGTTCAAGAACATGTATCTCACCAATTTATCCCAAAATAAATACATATTTATCTAAAGAGACTGCAAAAGTATTCAATATAGAACCTCGGAAGTGAATTTGAATGACTTTGTATGATTTCCTTTGTGATGTTTATAATATTTTCTGTGTTGAAGAAACTGAATTTTATTTTATTCCAAAAATGATGACTCGTATTTTGCTCACTTTTGATATGCCTTCTTATAGATCCGAGAGCTTTTGCTATGAACAAAAAAAAATCTATAAGCATGGCTTTATTTTCGAATAAAAGCCGTAGAGCACCTTATATATGTACTGTATTTGCCAAAGTAAAAGCAAAGATACTTTTATAAGACTTCAGCACTCAGTTACCCTATGTGCCTCTGTACATTATATATATACATGTATCTATATATATATATGAAAATATGAAACATAAAATAATGAAATTTAAACATGAGTGTCTGTACATATATATATTATCAGGAGAATACTTGTACAATACTGTAAGCACTTTGCACGCGGGTATTGTATTATATGTTATAATATGCTTAACCCAATCACAATCGCAAAAGAGCTCAAAATAATGTATATAGAGATTAAAAATAGAGTCTATGATAGGTTTGAACATTTATTTAGCCAATTTTTAATGCAATATGGTGCACGTGATGCTAAAATAATATTTAATTAACGTTTTAAACGATCAAGAAAGTAAAAATATAGAATATTATTTTTCAATTAAGGAAACATGGGTTATTTGAAAAAAAAAACATTCCTTTAGTGAAATGTAAGTCATAAACAATGTACTATTGCTCATGAATTTCAATACACCTATAGTTTTTCTTTCTTTTTTTCAAGAAATATACCAAAAAAAACTTATTTCACTTCACACTTCAGCATAAATAACATAATTGTGTCTAAAATTTCCCCTTTATCAAAGTAACCACCTTCAGAAGCAGTAATAGCAGCACACAGACGAAGGACATTACAATAGTATATTTGAAGTTTTGACTCAAACGGTTATGTAAGCTTAATAATTCCAGATGAACCCAAAATAGATCAATACATTTTCCGTCTAATTTTTTGGGCTGACAAGCCATATTTTGGAGCCTTTGTTGACATGGTTAAAATTAAACATAATTTGCATATGAATTTTAAGTATGTTTCAGCTTGCTATGGAATGAATTCAAACTAATAAAGCAAACGCTAAAGGGAATAAAAGTCGCACAAGGATGTTGTGATATCATTTGGAGTCCATGATTCTATGTATTTTTACAAGATCACAAAATGCACCACCACAAAAATTTTCCAAAACTATTATAGAAACATCTCCATGATTCATAATTGGTTGGGAGCAAGTCTTCTTCAAATCTGATGAGTAATTTCTTTTGCGACTAATGTTGAATGAACAGAACTGAATGAAAGGAGCTTTACGAACAGAAGCTACTTGTATATTACATTAAACCACTGTCTTTTGTGCATTTTTATTGATTTTTTAAGGAGGTGTATTGAAATTAATGAGCGTAGTCTAAATACAATAACATTTAATCATAAAAAAAACAAAAATAATATTATATGTACTGAGTTAGGGGGTAAACCAGCATTTCTTAAACTTCAGTTTTCTGCCGACGTCATAAAGAGGTTTGTTTAAGGTGAAGACAATTTTAGATGCATTACTTTCAAGAAACTTCAAATAAGGCAGTTTTTTTTTTTTTTTTTTTGTCCTCAATCTCAATAAAAATTTGTGATAAATATCGTAAGTGGTAAAAAAAACTCTCATCAGTTTCGCGAAAAGACTGTTAATAGTAATCCTGTCACACACACACAAAGGTGCTGCTACACCTTGATTTAGAAAAAAAAATCGGGGAAAGCTAACCAGTGTTTTAAGTTTTGCTTGGGTTTTACTCAAAGTTTAAAAAAGTTCACTTAAACACTTTTGCGCATCTGACCGTCTCAATTGCCAATGAATTTATTATCTCTTATTTATTACCACAAATTTTCATTTTATTGAAATCGTAAATTTATAATACGATAATCCGAGGAGAACTAAGCTACACGATATATTTGCATACCTAAAAGTATACTGTAGAACCAATGTCGTATTTGGGAACTTTAAATGTTTTCAAAATGAGCATATACTTCAGTGTCAGACGTTTTGTATCACATAGACGTGTCAAAAGTAAAATTAAAGAAATGTAGTGCATTTATTTTTTTCCTTGACTGATTCGGCGTCTATTTTAACAAATGTTATGTCATGTTATTTCAAAAAAATTACACTATCTTTAGGCTGGTGTCTAAATTAAGACAGTGGTAGGTAACAGGTAGCGCCACCCGTCAATAGTTAATCCAGTTATCTACGTTCTACGTAAGCGATAATGAAGGTTGTCTGTTAGAAGGTTTTTAAAGTTATTGTAACTTTCAATATGGCGAGTCTTTCAAATATGAGATTGTAAAAAATTTTAATGAAAAAAAAAAAAGAGAATTGATTAAAAAAAGTTTAAGAAACGCTGGTGTTAAAACCTGGAATGTGCTCATTAAAATTAACATTTTTCAAGTTAGTAATTTTATTAAACTAAATTTTTCTCGAAGTACATAAAGCAAACCAATGACGCCTTCCCAATATGATTTGTATTGTAAAAATCAAACTTGCAAAATGTTATTTTCATTGTTTGCGTCTTATGGTTTTAAGTATAATTCTATTGAGTTGTTAATGTTATGAAGTATAAAGTTTGTAGCTTTGAATGTGCTTTAAAATATGTGGCTCAACTATCCATTTAACTGAAATGTCATAATACTATTGCCGGAAATCATGCTACATTGTAATACTTTAAATGAAAAATCATGTGGTAACAGCGCGCAATAAATAAAAACCAATAATAATGTACAATTCAAACAGTTTAGCTTTTTTTTATAAGATTTAAAAAAATTATCTCTGTTGTCTTTTCAAAACAAGTAAATCTATTGTTTTATTATAGAAACCCAAAAATCTAAAAAGAATGCCTAGTATTGGCAACGGTGGTATACTTTTGTATTGTGTGTATAAATTTGAGGTAAACTTTTTCGTGATGTGTTTTTTTTTTTAAACTATAAGTAATGAAAAAACATCGCGTTGTACCCACAGAACCTAGAAAATAAAACTGATAAAAGTTTTAGTAAAAGAATAAAGTATCCAATTCTCTTTCAAGTATGTCGTAAAGAGATCGTTACATTTTAAAGTGTGCATCTTTCACAAATAATATATAGTACAGCTTTGTGCCAAGGAATGTCGAATATTTTTATGAACAGTGATTTTAAAAACTTTCTTCAAATATTTCTAATAATAATAATGATTCAAGCCGCCGTTCATAATAATTCTCTTGCATGGTTACATGATGAAAAGTGAACAGTGCATTGCGCAAACAAAAAATTTTGCTCACTCGCCCTCTACTGGCACATGCATTATGCTGTGATTATCGTCATTAGTAGATGCAAAGTTTTGTTTAATAAAAACATTTCGTTCTCTTTAATATTGAAAAAAAAAATTTCAAAAAGAAAAAAAAAAGGTTCATTTGTTTCATGTAAAAGAAATGAAACGATAAGCGTTTCAAAATAAAGTTTAACTCAAGTGCTCGACTTGGTGAGGGGTAAAACATAATTCAAAGTTGCTACTGATAAATTTAATTTACTACATAGTAACCATATGAATCAGTTTTCGGCCCCATATTTTTTCACATGTGTTTAAATGATATTTTTCAGTGTTATGAATTGCTATGCTAAAGTATGAGAAATACATTGGGTGTCAAATTTTAAAAAGATTTAACAAGTATGACGCATGTGAATCAGTGCAAGGTGTCGCGCATTTTCATGAAAATTTTTAAATAAACTTTTATAAACTTATGGATTGTTATTTTAAAGTATGAGAAATACGCTAGGTGTCAAAATTTAATATTTATTTACAAAATGTTACGCATAAGAATCAGTCCAAGTTCTCTCGCCTTTTCACTAAAATGTGAAAATAAATTCTTTAATACTTGTGGGTCGCTATTTTAAAGTATGAGATATTATATGCTAGGTTTCGTCGAATTAAAAAAAAAAAGAAAAAAAAAACTAAATATTACGCATATGAATCAGCCTACTTTTTGAGCCTTTGCATAAAAACGTTAATTAAATTTTTTGATACCAATGGACTGTTGTTTCAAAGTATGAGGAATATACTAGGTGTCAAACTGTAAATTAATTTATTAAATATTACGCATATGAGACAGTCCAAGGTCTTACGTTTTTTCGCAAAATATTTCAATTTATATATTTTAAAACTTTACAGAATGAGGAAAACACTCAATGTCAAAGTTTATTATATTGATTTTAGAAAGACTCTTAAACAGTGAATAATCTCAAGAAGCAAAATAAAGATATTTAAATTTTTAAGAAACCGCATCTATTTTGCTTATAGCTTGCCCCTTTTCAGCGCGGAACGCAAAATACTGCCACTAAGCTCGCTTGCTAAACTTTTTACTGACTATTTGCTGTATCAGTGTGGCGTAAGTGTTGCACCATCTACTGTGTAGCAATCAATGTTGTTCAAGTCAAATGCTGTTTTTCTAAGGAGAGAAAAGACACTATTGTATTTTATCAAATACTTGATTTATGCTTTTTATCTTCTATATTATCTTGATGGAAGCACACTATGTCCATTTGTGTACCTGGTTGTGGATTTTTGAATCAAATAAAATTTACTTTTTACTTTAATAAAGTTCATTTATTTGCTTACGTTACTTTTTTGCACGACGGACAAGTAACCCTACCCGAATCTGAATCAGAGATTGGGATCAATTTTTTAGCATCGAACACTTAAAAATTTTGAATCCGCATTTGTTTTATAGCTTTCTATTCATATATTACTTGACTTTCTTACGATACATTTAAGTTTCCAAGGTCATTCAGCGTTAGGGGGCAAGATTTCGAAGTGTGGTTTACCGCAAATAATAGTACTTTCAGAAAAATCCATCACGAAGCAAAACAAACCAATGCCGTCAAACAGATAGAACGTATGGCATCAAAATTATATATCTGAAGTCAGCTCGTATTTGACGAGTCTCATTTCTCATTGCATCCGCTGTTGTGTTCGAGTAAGATTTACTACGGACAGATTCGTTCGAACCTTGTTCCTTTCCTTTTTTTTTTCTTTCGAACTTCATTGAAAAGAAGTTTTTAGAAATTGCGAGAAACTACTTATTTTTTGTACGAACTATTTGCTACTCTACTTTTTTTTTAAAAGTAGTGCAGTACTCTACAAATTACTAAAAATATAGCTACTACAGTAGTGTCGCTACTTGTAGCGCGCTACTTCCGACTACTGGTTTCAACGAATATTGGCAATTTTAATACGACAGCCTCTGCCCACGAAAATTGTTATGACCAAACCTTCATCCACCAGAAGGAAAATTTTGCCTGCGCAAGTGCCTGGCGGGAAGTTTAAAATCGTCCACATCTCCTCAAATCAACAAAAGATGCGTACTTATACTCCTTTCAAGTGAGACACTATATGTAAACTAAGACTAGCACTATTTTTGGCGACCTCAATCATGTGTTTTGCGTGGACAAGAACAAATTGGTGCCAAGAAGACGACAATTGGGAATTCTATTGGCTAAACTTTTTTTTTTTTCACTAAGAGAAAATTTCCAAATGTGGCACAGTCGCAAACCTTATGGTAAACTTTTTGTTTACTTTCAGTCTCTGTATTTCGTGAACAAAGTATTACAGATGTGTATTAAGGTTGGGAAAAAAATCAAAAATTAAGCATAAGGAATCTAATTTAAAAATAATTTAAATAAGAGGTAATTGTTCAAAATGAATTTTCTTTGTTAGTTCAAGACTTCTTTATAAATACATTATAAAGTATATACCGTAATCTGACACGAATCAACCCACATTTTACATTCGGATTTTGGGGATGAATCGTACTTTTCTAATGTGCCAAATCAATTTCTTCAGGAGGGAAATTTTTCGTAGAAAGCAAACATTGATAAAATTGCGCAAAATCTTTCGCTTGAAGTATAAAAAAAGAAATGGAGCAAATAATTAGCTGAAGAAATAACTTCTTGAAGCCTTTGCAACTTATTACACTTGGGAAATATTTTTTACTTTGCGCTGAAAGTTTTTGCGAGTTAGTGTAATTACGAAGCTTTGAGTTTAAATAAAAAGAACGAGAAAAGTGCTTAATTTGCTCCTGTAAAATGCAAATATCTCAAAGTGAGGGCTTTTTAGTTTAACTGTAGATTTCACGCTTTTAAGTTTTTCGAAGTTTCACTTGCTGATGTGGATGATAAAAACTTAAAAGAAAAGAATAAAAATTCAATTGTAGCAGAATTATGATTATCTAGTATTTATTTAGTAAAAAAAATAATGACATAAAACAGCTATGATAAAATTGAATTTTTATCTGAATTATTTTTAATGGGGATTAAAAAACGAACTTCAGCGTATTTTTTCTCTGCTTGAGCAAATTTCTGACTGCTTTCATGGCATAATTTGCATCGTCTAAGTAAATACTAAATCTTGACGCTGCTACTTAAATTGAGAGAACTAAAACAAAGACATTAAAAATAATATATATATATATATATATATATATATATATATATATATATATATATATATATATATATATATATATATATATATATATATATATATATATATATATATATATATATATATATAAGGGAAACATAATAAAGATTAAAAATAACTACAAAAGTGTATAATATGTCGTGAAAATTTACTATACTTAACCCTTAATATGCCATTACAATTGCAAAGAGCACAAAGGAACATTTACGTTTAGACAGTGCATACATAATTGGTATTGCAATAAAAAAAGAAAAGAAGCGCATAAAAAAATAATTAAACATAAGAACATAGAAAAAGATCTGTAGTTGTAATAAGGTTAATTGTTATATAGTACTTTAGCAGAGACTTTAGAAAATAAAGCAACTAATTAAATTTATAACTAGGCATGCAATTTTATCAATTTTTTGTGCCTGCAAATAGGTTTTTAAGCTTTAACGCAATGTTGTTTAAAATGCGATTGAAGAAAATTGAAGATCTCCAAAGAATCCTTATAGTAGATTTTACAATTTTCACCACTCCTAAATGTTTCGATATTGATAGATAAAATCGCCAAAAAGTAAAAACAGAAATGCTCATTAAAAGTCAAGTTAATGCAATATTGAAAAAAATATATATAAATAAATTCATACCGTTTGCTAGTATGCTATGTCCATCACGAAACTTTCTTCTATATCTTTCTTACGATTTCCGACCCCTCCCCATGCTTGACGGGAAAGTAATATTCCCAGCAAAAATAAGATTACGCACACAAAAACTTGACGCCCGTCTCTATTTCCGGATTATCGCAAAAGTAAGTCAAAGAGCGAAAATTGAAAGTTATTTTAAAAGCCTTGCTTGAATAATTACAAATATTTTATTTCTTAATGAACATAGTATGGCAACAGCTAAAATTTTTTAGTCATTAAGCTAATATTTCCAATCACTTCCCAATAACTAAAATCACGGGAAATACGCAGACGACAGTTTATTACGGTTTATCTTTCTTATTGTTGCAATAATAAAGCTATTTTTATTCGCACAAAAAAAAAAAAAAAAGAAAAAAAATCAGCACCTTTTGGAGCGGTTAGGGCCGAAATTGAACCAACGCCTGTTTACATGTAGGTTTACATTTATTCCGAATTTTATCCAGAACGTTTAATCACTTCTTGAGATATAGCACTCGCAATGAAAAAGAAAAAACTTTCGATTGCACCACCCCCTTTTCAGCTAGTAACGCCAAAATAAAATCAGCTCTTGTACCCTCTAAGGGCTACTTATCCATACATTTTTGTTTAATTCCGTTCATTATTTCTTGAGATATAGCAGCCACAAGTGACGACAAAAAACGTTCTACAGCATTACCCTCGTTTCAGCTATTGACACCAAAATTAAATCAACACCTGTACATGTTAGGAGCAACATTTGGACTAAATTTTTTTTATTTCTGCCAGTTTCTTCCTGGGTAAAAGCAGGCACGCATATTTCAAAAAACATTCCATTGCTCCACCCCCTTTTAGGAATTCGCGCCAAAAACCAATGGGCGCAAGTTTACATAAAGGCACATATGTGTACTAAATTTCGTTCGATTTAATGTGGTAGTTTTTGCTATAGAGCGTTCAAAAGAAAAAAAAAACGATTACACATACATACAGACAGACACACACACACATACACATTTTCCAAAACTGGTCGCAATGGACTCAGCACACCTCAAAACGTTCGAATCCATCAACATTCGAAAATTTGCACGAAACCAATATTTTCTTCTATAAATTAGGTAAAAAGGTAAACACATAATTAATAGTTTATATCTACTGCATCAAAATGAATAACAGTTTGATAAAATAAATTTGATGTCGTTTTTACTTACTTATAGAAAAAAGTATTGGTTTCATGCAAATTTTCGAATTTCGACGGATTCGAACGTTTTGAGGTGTGTTGAGTCCATTTTGACCATTTTTGGAAAATGTCTGTCTGTCTGTGTGTGTGTGTCCCCATATGTGTGTGACTGGTTTTTTGTGGCCACTCTATAGCAAAAACTACCGCATGAAATCAAACGAAATTTGGCACACTTATGTGCCTTTATGTGAACTTGTGCCCATTGGTTTTTGGCGTTAATTCCTCCAGGGGGGTTGGAGCAAAGGAACGTTTCTTGAGTTATGCGTGCCGGCTATTCCCCAAGAAGTAACTAGCAACATAAAACAAAATTTAGTCCATATGCTGCTCTTAACGTGTACAAATGCTGATTCAATTTTGGTGTCAATAGCTCAAACAGGGGCTGAGCTATAGAACGTTTTTTGTCGTCACTTGTGTCTGCTATATCCCAAGAAATAATGAACGGAATCAAACAAAAATTTATCGACAAGTAAGCCTTAAAGAGTACAAGAGTGATTCCATTTTGGCGTCAAGAGCTGAAAAGGGGTTTGTTCAATCGAACGTTCTTTCTTTTTCATTGCGAATGCTGTATCTGAAAAAGTAATGCTACGTTCTGGATGACATTTGGAATAAATGTGAACCTATAGTATGTAAATAAGCGTTGGTTCAATTATGGCGACAATCGCGCCAATGGTGCTGATTTTTTTTTTGAGCAATCACATTGCTTATTGTTCTCACTTGACGGTTTTGATGTCCTATATGATTTGATTTCCCCCCCCCCCCCGCCTCCCTCTGCAGCACCACCGTCTACTGGCATCTCCCGATGCTGCTGCTCCTCTAGCGAAAACCGTCTCCAGGTTGCGCCCAAAGCTACACACACACACACACGCATACATACACACACTAGCACACACACACTTACACAAATACACACACACACATATTCACACACTCATGCCTGCACACAGACACAAACACACACGCCTACACACATAAACACACACGCACACACACTATACCCACACACACACGCCTACATACACACACACACACAGATACACACACTCGTGATTGCGAAAAACATAATTCGAATTCAAGATGTCAAAATTCAAATTATTTTATTTATTTATTTATTTTATTTTATTTATTTATTTTATTTTATTTATTTATTTTATTTTATTTATTTATTTATTTATTTTTGCGAATAAAAATAGCTTTATCAATGCAACAAAATTAAGGTTAAATCGTAATATACTGTCGTCTGCGTATTTCTCGTAATTTTAATTGTATGGAAATGATCGGAAATATTATCTCAATGATTTAAAATTTTTAACTGTTGCCATCTTATGTTTGTTAGCAAAAAAAAAAATAATGTAATTAATTCAAGCAAGGATTTTAAAATAACTTTCAATTTTCGCTCTTCTCTTTGCTTTTGCAATAATTCGGAAAATTGGACGGTCCTCAAGTTTTTTTTTTTTTTTTTTTTCTTTTTGTGCGCAATTTTATTTTTTCTGGGAACATTGCTTTCTCCTCAAGCATGGGGAGGGGTCAGAATTCATAAGAGATATATCGAAGAAAGTTTCGTAATGGCCACAACATACTAGTTCTTATTAGTTAGAAGCTTTCCTTTTATTAAATAGTCTACTCTTTTTAGCCTACTTTTTTTTTAAAAGTCGAAAAAAAAAAGAACAAAAAAAAAAAAAAAACATGAGAGATGGTTTAATGCATTTCAAAAAATATTACCAAAAAACAAAAAGCCAAGATTAAATAAAGTATTCAACTAATCGTTGAAAAATTAGAAAATGGATTGCAGGGTTTTGAGATGGGGAAGTGTTTGCTTATCTGTGCCTCCTAGTAACCTTGTAACCTTTGAGTTAACGTTCCAATTCAATCAACCCTTTTTTTTAATTATTTGATAGGTCCCGGCAGGTTTACCTCATTCATATATATTACTTTTTTATTTGAAAAATATTTTTTTCAATTTTGAATGGTTCAAAACAACTTGACATTAGGACCTGCGGGGAAAAACATTTATTGAAAAAAGCTCTAGATGAAGAACTTATCTACTATATTGGTCGTAAGTTTCCCCGCAGGCTCCAATTTTACGCTTTTTTATTTATTTATTTTTTTTTTTTTTTTTTGAACTGTTCAATATTGAACGAAAACTAGTTCAAATTAAAAAGCAATGCATGGAATGAGGTAACTTTGCCGAGATTTATCGAACAAAAAAAAATTTTCTTGAATAATGTGCAGATTGTATTTTATTTAGTTAGCTTATTTGAGGGCATTTTTTGAACAATTAAAAAACATTTTACCTAAATGACAGCACCAAAAACAATTTTTTGGCTCCAAAATAATGTGCAGATTCTCAATTTTTCGTTAAAAGGATTAGAAAAAAAGTTATTATGAAAATAGAAGTACCATATCAAGTAGATTTAACTTTGACGAAAGTTTTGAGAAAAATATGACGCAGTCAAAATAAATGACTTCAAAGTGCAAGTGTTCTAACTAGAGCCGCTATATAGACAGGCCGACGCATCAGCTTACGTTTAGCCATTTTGGATCGGGTTTTTCATTGTTGCACTGCTTGGGTTACCACAGCAAAGTCTCGGATTTCGCCAAATTTGACGAAAATAAGATTTTATTTTATAAACAATTCACGTGCCGCTAATAACTGCTTACAGTGAACAATCACCAACACGATAACTCGCCAGAAAAGACAACCACTCAAACACGCGCTCCGATCCAAAAAGGCTGATCTTAAGCTGATGCGTCGGCTCGTATATATAGGGGCCTCAGTTCTAACCAGAGTTGCGGAATCAGTGAGAAAAAGTCCAACTCCCAACTCCTGAACCCCAAGTTCTGTCCGACTCCGATTCTGACTCTGCAGCCATGAGAGAAATGCTGACTTGGAGGGTTTAATGACCCGACTCCATACTCTTTGGTTTTTAAAACCTTCGACTCCCGATTCAGACTCCGCATTATTTACCCGAAACTCAGTGGAACTTCGAATCCGCAGCTCTGGTTTCTTGCTGTAAAATGATAATTTTTAAGGTGGTTTGTTTCAATTTCATTTTAAAGTTTATTTAACTTTATTTTTGGCAATAGGAAACAAAAGAAAGTTCAGAGAGCTTTTTTTAAGAGAAAAAAAAGAAGTGTGCAGACGATTTAATCATTGATTAAAATTATCTGCTTAAGTGGACTTTTTATGATTTATTTAGTATGTTTACTTATTTAATTATTTTTTTTCGAATAAATGCACATGTTTTGGCGTGATTTATATTTTTATTAATTTAGTTTTAAAAAATTTAAAAAATTTCAAGAAAAAATATATTAGATGCAGAGTTTAAAAATGTTTACTGCTTTATTTGCTCGTTTATTTATTTTTTACGTGTACATTAGATGATAGAGGCAAATTTTGTTGTTCGAAATCAGCT
Source organism: Uloborus diversus (assembly GCF_026930045.1). Classification (NCBI taxonomy): domain Eukaryota; kingdom Metazoa; phylum Arthropoda; class Arachnida; order Araneae; family Uloboridae; genus Uloborus; species Uloborus diversus. Next base: position 101,228,720 of record NC_072734.1, read on the forward strand.
TTAAATGTTAGAAAGATATGTTTGTCATAATTTGCGATCATAGTTTGATCGGATACTAGAGAGTCGGTGTTGGTATACAGAAAAATAGGCTTGTTTAGTTTTGAACTTGTCATTTGAAAATTTGCCACCGTGAAAAAGATACATTGTAAAATTATATGAACCATAAGCCAACTGAATTCGATTTATAGTTGATGGTATATTTGGATATAGGTGATGTGGTAGAAATAAGGTTTGTTAAATGCTTTTCAAATTTCTTATTGACTGTAATTTATATTTGTCATTTTTGCTTTTCTTATTATTTTTAACAACAATCATCATAAGCTGCATATGTTAACTCCTAATAAATTAAAAAAAAATGGTGCATTGCATTGAAAGACAAAAAATATTTTAGACTGCTGTGATTGAAATTCTTCATTCTCAAACAATCAAAAAATATTAATAATATGTTGTTTTTTTTTTTTACTTTTTGAAACCTTTTTTTTTCTTGCATTTGATAATGTCTGTAACTCCCGGAGGAAAAAGGAGCGCTTTCAGAAGTACTGCTGTAAGCAAGAAATTAATTCTCTGGAAGATAATCTGTGGGAGTCAACCTGTTGCCTAGCAACAATGACCGAGGGCGCCTGTAAGTGATAGGCGTCAATTTCTTCTGTCGGGTATTTCGTATTATGAAGAGTGTATTACTGCTGTCAGCTTTATCATTGCCCAAGCTTAGGGGCTAGAAATAAATAGTTCCAAAGCAATATTGCTAAGTGAAACTAAACCGGTGTCAAGAAAAAATTTAGCTCACTTCTCGAAAGAAAAACAAAACCAGACGGTTTTCTGAAGGATAAGAACTTGTGTAAAAGCTAAAATCCGGTGTTTTTCTGAAAACTACGAAAATACTTATGTCTTCACAATACACTTAAAAGTTTGTTTTTGAGCAGTATTCGTAAGAAGGCATTTAATGTATCTGATTTAAGGCAAAAATCATCTGAAAAAATAACGTGTGCTTTTAATGATTAGGACATATGAGGTAGTGAGAAAAGCAAAGGGGTTTAAGAGAACATTTTCAAGTTTTGAATAAAACGCGCTCACAGATGAGGTTTTAGGTAGTTTTTCATCAAAATATCTTTCTAAATCATGATGTAAAGCAGCAACAACCAGTGCTGCAAGTACTAGCTCTTGCCCTAAAGCAATGGACAGATTTACCTACCGATTACACTGGCTATCTCTAAATTTTTAAGTTTTGCAATTACATACTTTGCTTTCCACTGCTTCATTTGTAATGCAGCCAAAAGAAAAAAAAGATCTTTATTTTATGAATTTTTAATGAAGATAAAATTGGGAATGCATAGAATTTGTACGCTGGAAAAGTATTTGAAGTACACACACTCTACATGTAGATTTTATTAAAACTTCCAAATGACTATCAAATGTGTATTCTATTGGAAATCTATATTAGTTGAATATTTATCTAAGGAGGTATTTTCAAATACTGAATGCTGTTTATGATATATAACTGCTATTAAAAGTTGCCATTTCACATAGTTAAAAATTATGAAACACGAAACATTTCATATACGTATTTTAGCTGTTACATAAATAACCAATTACACGAGTTAATGTGATTAGTTTTCATAAATTGGAAAAGATATTAACTTTTTTCTCCTCCATAGAAGGGCTTTTTATCTTTTGCATGGAACGTTTCCCGATTTTAGCACTTTGTTTCAGGTAAAGTTTACATTTTCCCTCCTTTTTTGTTTACAATTTTCACTAATATTCATATTAGCTTACTGACAATTTCAGGTAATTTGTCTTAAGAACATTGAAAAATGACGGTAATGAAGTTGGATTAGCTGAATTCTAAAAGGTCTCTTTTAAAGCAATTTACAAAAAGCAGTAGGGTAACGACACCAGTAACAGACTTGCTTAAGACATCGCTCTTAGGTTAACTCAGTTCTCTAAGCCTTTTAATGTATTAAGACTTTTGAAACTAGTTTTATCTTATGCAACTACATCTCACCTAACATTTGGCGGGTCCTGGATACACTGAATTACTTGATTTTATTTTTATTTGTTTAATTCCGAAAGAAGAACCGACCTCCAGTAACAGACACTGAAAGTTTTGACAATACTCAGCAACAGATAGGATGAGGAAAAGATGAGTAATGGGCAACACTCCCTTCTTATCTTCAGAATGTGCAAAATTTCTTTATTTTTAGATCTAAAGCCTTCTCAAACTCAAATGAACATAAAACACCGGCAGACTTCGTGGTGGCTGTTAAAAACCGTAAACCACTGTAACTTGTAAATGCCAACTGGCTCATGAAATTCATTTTGATAACACTAGATGGTTGCACCGTATTCATGGGTATCAACAACATTAGTTAAACCTGCCTAAAATTCCTACTATTTAAATCCAAACTTACGACTCTCTGTTACTGGACCCTTGTCTGCTACTGGTGCCGTTATCCTAGTTCCTTTTGTGCGAATAGGAAACGTTGGTTTATATTTTTATGTTCCTCAAAAGGCATAAATCTGTGTTTTGGGCAATGAATGTTTTACATTTTCGGAGCTTTGTTTGTATTTTAATGTTTGTATAATATTTTAATGTTTGTATTTTAATGTTTGTATAATATTTTAATGTTTGTATTTTAATGTTTGTATTGTTTGTATCAACAAAAAAAAAAAAAAAACCTCCCTAGAATAAGGAATGCAAAGAAAGAATACATTACCATGGATCCTGTTTAAATCTCGCCTAGTGCAGCGGTGTTACTGGTCGGTATTACACTTTTTCTATAATGTCTTTGTGGTTTGAAAGTCAACTAAAAAGTAGATCTTTCAGAAATGTTCTGGCTGTACTTAACATACACTGCTTATAATAGCACAATGTCATATCTCAGACACTGGTTCCTTTTTTCACGATCGATCTGTTTCTACAAATCTCTAGCAAAAATATGGCTTAAATCTTTTCTCTTTCCAAATGACATTTTTGAGGACAAATATAAGGAACTAACATGATATTGATGCTTTTTCCCCGCTATCGCTTGTTTGAAAGAAATAGAAATAATAATAATAATAAAATTTTGCGACCTTTAGCTTTGACATTCTTTATATGAGGTGGAAGTTTCAGATAAGACCATGCATACCTATGAAATCAACATCCCCCCCCCCCCCTTTTTCTATGCAGGACAGCAAGCATTTACTTGATCGTGATTTTATCATCTTCTAAAACCTAACCGATGATAAAGCAATTTCAACAAGTCATTTGTTACTAAAAAGCAAAAGTCGAGCAATAATTACCAAAAAAAAAAAGTCTTGTCAGAATAGCCTGACCTTATTTTACAGTAAATTTTGTTTCATCATGGTGTACTGCAGTTAACTAGTATAAAAAAAGTTGTAAATTGTTCAAGAAAGCCTTGTTTGTGTAATTGACGAATTTAAAAAGAGAAACGTCGCTGTGTTCTGCTATTTTTTATAGTATCCCAATAAGACCATAATTGGCATTATCAGGACTCCGGTGTTCTTATTAAAACACTGAACAGTCAAGTCTAGGATATGTTTCTCTTCCTGACTCTGTAGTCTTTCGTCTTCAAATAATTAATTGAAGTTAAAGAATTTTTCCTTTGGAAAATAGAAAATGTGGAACACCTCGTAGTATATTTGCTCCATGGTAAACGCATAACTTGAAATTCCATTGTAATTGTTTCCTACGATGAGCGAATTAAAAAAGCGAGATCCACACGTACATTCTAATTTAAACTGTCGAAAATTCTGTCAATTTTTCGTTTTTAATATGTCATTAAAATAAGTGAAATTTCATCACTTGGAAGTTAGGAAGTATAAGTGCAAAACTACAATTTCGGAGATAACTACTTCAAACGGAAGAAGAAACGCTCCCTTGTGTAGGGGCAAGAGATAGTACTAGTAGCCCTGGTAGGTGCGGTTATACTACATGACTTTTAATACCTTTTCAGTGCAAACCTACTTACGTTCGCCTTTGTGATCTCGTTCTGCTAAAACCTGAACAAGTTTCCTTGCACTGTGTTGCTTCTTATTGCGTCATTTATTTATTAAAACGTTAAGCACAAAAGTAGTCTGCTTCTCAATTTTTTGTGGTTAAAAAAGCTGCTTGTTAAGTTCATATGCTTTTTGGATCTATGTACTTATAGTTTTCAATTACCTTTTGTGTTAACCGTTGCAAATGTGTTAGTTTATAGTCTCAAGTAAGATTATTGGATATAATTCCGTCACATACATTAAACCCTGATTTGGAATTTTTTCACGTGACATGAATTTAATGATTCTTATATATTGAAACGCACTATTTTGTTTTTTCAATGCATTTTATTTCTGCGTTAAATAACAAGTGGAATAACATGTATCTTGAATTTAAGGTGACGTTTTTATTTCTATTATTTTTAAATAAATCTCTATAGAAATGATGTTGCTAGTTTGTTTAATAACTTGACATGCTGTAAATTTATTGTCTAGTATTTTGACATGTGTCTAATAAATATCACTTTATAAACGCTGGTGCTTAGAGTTGGCAAAAAAAAATAAATAAATAAATAAAAAAGAAAAATAAAAAAGAAAATAACTTTGTTTTTTTTTCGAAGTCATTTACTTCATTTTTCTGGTCTGGTAGGTCTGTGGATTTGAATTTGGTTTATGTTGTTTTTTAACAGATTTTTGCCTTTTTTCCCTAAATTTCAAAGCTAAATAAGCTTTCTTAAAGCAGAAATTTTGTACATGTGAGTGATTTTTTCTCTTCATAATTTGAAGATACAATCTTGCTTCATTATTATCATATTAAAGTTAAACTGATCTCAGCTCTTTCACAATTTAAATTAATTGTATTTTAGTCTATTTTCTTCTAAGCACTGAATCATAGATCAAATTAATATATTCCCACAAAAATGCAAATAATAACTGCTTATGATGCCTTCTATTGCATTTGAGAACGATTTACGAAAGAAAAAAAAATCTAAAATTTCGTGATAGTTTTTTTTTTCAAATGCACACTTTGTACAACTTCTAATCAGATATTGTGCTTGAGCTCAATTTTTTTTTCTGACAAAAAAAAGCTTTTTTTTTTCTTTGTTCTTTTCGCAAAACAAGTGCAACCTGATAACAACAATCATGGGAAAGACAGAACTTCCCCTAAAAAATGTTTTGCTATGTGTTCTACAAAAAAAGCTAATTAGCTTCTGAAAAGAGAATGCGATTTAATTACCTTTCTAATTAGCGTGGCATTTTTAAATGTTTTTAGGATAGAACTCACTTAATTAGCTTAAGCTTGTTCAATCTCGGAATGTCTCTCCTTGCGAAGCCATGTCACATATTCCGTGTTTCTATCTAAAGCAAATCAGGCATTTATTTGAGCAAAAGCTCGTTTGCGTACATAAAACACAAATCAACCGATTCAGAGAGTCATGTTTAATCGTTTTTGATGAGTTTGTATGAGCTAAAATGTAAACCAAAGTAAAAACAATCGCAGTACCAGGAAAAGTAGGACAAGGCTATTAACCATCATTAGATTTAACAGCAATTGGTACAAATATTCATTAATTTAAGTTTTTTGTCATGCGGAAAAGCTCTGGTAGGGTAAAGTTTCTATAAAAACCAGATTCTTCAGCTTAGGTAAATAATAAATACAGGATTTTTTTTTTTTTATTTTTTTTTTTTTTGAAACTTCAACCTTTTTTTTTTGTTGTTGTTATTTAACATAACACGAATAAAGAACACGTGACACTTAAATATAGGATTTTTTTTTCAAAAAGTAGTCTTTGGGTTGGGGATAAAGGGGAAACCATTAATGGTGTCCCCTTTCTTTTCAACATTTGAGACCCCTCCCCCTTTGTCACACGTCAGTCTATTTTTAGTAAGCATATCCTTATAAAAATGCGTCAATTCTTATTACCCCGCCCCTCACCCTTTCCACAAGTTCTGAAAATTCCACGCCGGTTCCCCCCTCAAATCTTAATACGTTTGTAGCCAGCTCTTTATGGTATCTTCTTTTAGATTTGACCTAAAAGGGTGTGATATGGTCATTGTTAAAAAAAAAAAAAATAAAATAAAAAAAAACAGATGTAAAAACGTAATTAATAAGTATAACTTTTAAAATGCTGAACGCACCTAGCTTTTTAAAATGACATTTCAATTCAGTTTGAATAAATTGCAAATTTGTGATGTCCAACTATGGTCAAAACCAGGCTCACCGAGAATTTTAATTATATTTGACTCTTCTATTACATTAATGTCAACAAGGAAGGGGTGACAGTTTTCAATGTTTCCGTAATTATAATTTTGCAAAAAGATTCCAGCGATACTTTTAAGATAGTATCTACACAGCATCTGGAAAACGCAAACCCAGTAGCACGACAGCCCATGGGGATCAAGGCCTCCTGTGCCCATTTCAGTATTCCTGGCTACAGGTCCTGTGGTGCTAGGCAGAGGGTTTAGCTCACAAGCACGCTTGGTACTGTTTTTGTAGAAAAAATGCTAAGAAATTTGCAAATGTTATAGAAACAGAAGCATGATTTAAATTTGATCTTTTTATTGCATTTATGATCAGTTGTATGTTATCCCGTTCACCTTTAAGGCACTTGATAATCAGTTAAAAATATATTTAACAAATATTTGCCTTAAAAGTTAAGATTTAGTGATTTCAATATGGTTTTATGTGGTTAAAGGAATCTATGATCACTTTATTATCTTACTTTATCTTACTTAAGTTGTTCTGAAATGTTTTTTTTTTAATTAATTATGCTTAGCAATTTATGGGGAAATATTTTTTAGACATGTCGAATGATTTCTGTAGAGTTAATTTGATTAAAATGATAATAAGAAAGATTTCACAGAAAAGTTAAAAGATGTGCTCAAGTTTCAAAATGTACTATAAGCAACCAAAACGGATTTCATCACTAAATAAAGTGTTGCATTATTAAAATTTTGAATTCAAAATTTTCTTCTCAATTGTTAAAATTAAAAAAAAAAAAAAAAAAAAAAACTTATTCCTCTACTTGCTTTAAACATATAGCCTTTTACTTGATGCAAAACAACTTTATCCCATTGACCACTTTACCCCACTAGAACCGATTGAGTAAGTATATATTTGAGCTCAAATCATAAACTTCGACCGATTCAAATTGTGTTTCAAACATATGCACACAGCTTTATTGCATATAAAAACAAAAAGTACTTCGGTACATTTTTAATTTAATTATTAAATAAACTATAAAACTCTTAAATCAACTAAAATTAACGTTCCCTATTAATATTACGAAACTGTTACAATTTCATAAGTAAAATAATGAGATTCAGCTGTTTTCCCCCTTTCAACCCAATGTCACAAAATACCAAAAATTGACTGTAGATTTTAGGACTGGGAGTCTCAACCACTGGTACGGCGGACTGGCAAAAACATTTCACCGGTCGTCGAAGATTTTGACCTGTGTGTGCTAAAAAAGTTTCTCATTACATAAATAAATAAAATACATATTAATAACAACAATAATATTTAAATTTCATACGATATTTCCTTTCACTTATCTTCTAATAACTTTATATCCTCATATAAATAATAGCTGATGATAAAGTAATCCACGTGTTTCAACAATGAAACTCGCGCCACGGCTTGATAATTTGATAATGTGTTTTAGTGATGTTTATCATGCAATGAAAGGTTTTTATTGAGACAAGGCGGAACTCGATCCGGTAACTTAACAGTTTTACTGGTAAGACTGCGTCATTTCAGGGGAATTAAGAAACGAAAAAATGGTCAACAATATGAACACTACCTACTGGAGTTTAGAGTTAATTCATTGGTGTTAGGGTTAAAATTTGAACTATCAAAATATCACCCAACAGGCAATGGCTGCATTCAAATGTAGAGCCAAATTTTCACCCGTCATACCATGACGAACGACTTTCTAGTTTTTACAATAATTGTCCTTTTTTGGATATAAATATAATAGGACTATCATTGTAAAACAAAATATATACTATGACTACTTTGCGATAGTTCTTTAACATCTGAAATAGCTCCTCCCCCCCCCCAAAAAAAACCTCAAGTTTCTTTAAAATTTTAATTGGTTCCCGGGTTAAAGACGTCGAGAAACGTTGTTCAAAGAAAAAATCTCAGCAATAAATTTAAACGAGCTGATGCATCGCATGACTTCTTTTACTCCAATTTAACGTCATTTCCCCATTACTGGCAATTTTAATGGGATTCAATAGTTTACTCTTTAAATGTCACCAACAGTGGCAATATTGAATCAGTTTAAAAAAAAAAAGAAAGAAAAATCGCCAAATTTGGACCAAAAGACTGGTGATATATCGCCAAATGTCCGCCAAATTATAACACCACTTGAATTTACATCGATATTAACAATGATTTCCCCCAAAAAAAGGGGCAAAAACCCCCTTAGAGACACCCAAATGAAAACTAAAAGGGGAGCTGCACAACTATACTTCACTAGGAGTCTACGTACCAAATTTCAATTTTCTAAGACTTACCGTTCTTGAGTTATGTGACATACATACGCACATACGCACGTACGCACACACATACATACATACGTACATAGAGACGTCACGAGAAAATTCGTTGTAATTAACTCGGGAATCGTCATTATGGATATTTCGCGTGTCTACACGTTCCTAGGCACTTATCCACGAGTCGAAAAAAAAAAAAATATTCATTTGGGGTGAGTAAAATGGAAATTAAAGTCGATTTTTGAGTCAAAATTTTTTCGCGAATACAATACTTCCTTTTTGTAAAAGGAAGTAAAAATGGATTAATCTAGATATAGTTATATAAAATTGTTGTCACATTTTCTAGACTTTTTTCCTCGAAAGTGAGGTTATTCTTAATTTATAACACTGAAAAGCAAAATTATCTTAGAACCTTTATTACCTTCAAATAATAACACGTCTGACAATTTTTCATGAAGGATTAAATCTGCCTTCTGATTAAGCTTATTTCCTAACGAACCTTCATTAATGTAACGGTTAAACATTTCTGACACTGCTAAGGCGGGAATCTAATTTCCGAAATTAATTAGAAACTTCGGTGAAGAAGCGATACACGTGTTTATGTCAATAAATCAACACATATTAAATTCTGGACAAAAGGATTCTTTGACAAAAGTAATAAACGAATAAATTTTCTATCATTTCTGAATTTTCTCAAAACTGGCAATCATGTAATTAAATTATAATTCTTTTGTTGAAGTATATCAAACTTTGATTTCAATAATTTTTATATAAATTAAGTAGAAAATGCATAATATTAAGAATTTCCAAAAATCATTATTTAAAATGTTTTGCATTCTTTTTAAATGTAATTTTAAAAACCTGTTCAGAAAAAATAAAAATAAAAAAGCCGATTAATTTCAAAACTACTAGCTCGACTCAAAATATTTTAATCTCTACTTAATTAAATGTGAAAGAGAATTTATAAACACAAGTTTAAGTCTTACACCATAGGTTGACCAATGAAAAGTTAATTCTTTTGGAATAGTTAGATGAGCAGTGCTTTTTTTTTCTCCTGTAAAACTTAAACAGTGGATTGATCTGGCATTTATGCTAAAAGCTTTACTTTCGAAACATATCGCTTCGTTACACGATTTGCCCTTAAAATACTTGCATGCTGTTCGTGATTTTTCTTCTGTTCTGATATTCAGCGAGAAGGAATAAGAATTAAACTTTTGAACGTTCTAGTGCCAAGTTACTATTTGTGAACGACTAATCCCTTGAGAAATTCTCCCGCTTACTGAAAAACGAATTGCTAGAGCAAGATTCAGAATCTTCAATCCATGACTTTCCTGATGAAAAATTGAACTAATAAATAACTCTTTCGGGAGCTTAATCGGAAGAGGTTTTAGCGTTCAGTTGAACAACTGAGAATAACTATTAATAAATTCTTTGTCAGCTTTAAATAAACAAAACAAAACAAGCTAATGTATTTGTACCCAAAAGGTTCAGTTATTCGTTAGATTGATAGATGCAACCCTGCGTTTATTTAACATTTTAATATTATAATGGCCATAAGCTTTGTAGCAAAGTATGGACGTTTATAATGTTTAAAACTATTAAAAACGACATGAATAAGACTAGGGATTGCAATGCAATACCAGACAAAAACTCGATACAGGTATTCGGTACTTTTAAAACGTCATACCGGATACCAAAGATCAGATCTTAGGTAGGCTTTCATTGAAATTTTTTTTCTAAATCAAGCTGTGTACCGGAACCTACCTGGCCTACTAGTACTATATCTTGCCCCAAGGTAGAGGAGGGGTTTACCTACCATTGGTTATCTCCCAAATTTTTAATTTTGCCACTTGCATCCCTTTGCTTCTCACTGCCTCAATTGAGAGTTTGAATAAATTGTTGATAGTACAAATGCATTCAAAATTGCACATGAAATTAACTTTCACATAAGTTAAAGTGAGTGATCAGAGAAATGGAGAAAATAAAAACATGATGCACAAAAGCGCACGAAAATGCGATTCATCTCACCATCTAGTAATGACAATATCATTTTGCAATCTTTCCGCTACTTTTATGTAATGATATTTTATTAGTTCGTGCTTTTGAAGTCAAATTTTTGCATCAATAGATTGACTTTGGTTCTGTATCATGGAAAAAAAAAGTACATTTCAAATAAGTAGAAAACAATAATAAGAAAATTTGAAAATTCTTTAACTGAATCTATTGATTATTTTCAGCAAATACGGGAAATACCGGTATTTTACCGCAGCAAATACCGGTATTACGAAATTGTAAAATTGCTCGAAATACTGGCATTTGGTATACCGGTATTTCAATCACTAAATAAGATCAGTTTTAAATTTTCTCAAAATTGATTCCGTAGTTTTTTTGTAAATTGATTTGACACATGTGTCTATGGCGCCCAGAAAACAAAGCTAAACCTATTTTCCAAAATCTGATTATTCGGTTGTTTCATTCAGAAATACTTGGTTTAATTATGTCATTACTTACATTAATTTCCAATTAAAAAGCAACCTTGAATAAAAGTATAAGCATAGCATGATGCATACGCGAAGGTGATTTGGAACGTTTTGAGCCTTTTGGTTTCATTAAAATAAAACTACTCTGAAATTTAAACTTTTTTCTGCTAATATGAATATTGTAACATGGAGGACATGGGTTCGTCATGAAAAACGTGAGGAAAATATAATTTATAAATTATTTGCAATTCATCCGTTATTTAAAAAAACGATGTCAGGAGACATATGTGTCCCATGGTTTTAAAAAGTTTAAACGTGATTGACAGAATATGATGAACGGTCGTCCATAATTTAAAAAAAAGCAAGTATACAACGCAGACCATTTAAAATTGTTGTAGATTAAGAAAGATTTTTTTTTTCTTTCATGATTTATTTAATTTTTAATTGTTACCAAAAACATTCTATCCTAAAATTTCACTTTAGAAAAGTTTTGGATTTTTATGTAATATGCTTCTTCATTAAAAGTAATAACCATAAAATACCTTTAGGAATCTTAAAATTTATTTTTCATATTCTTATTTGAATAACAATATTTTTACACTTTTTTTTAGAACATTTTGAAGTTACCTTTTCGCAACAGAGCATTATTAAAGTTACCATTATCTTTTTTACGAAAGAATGTGAACATGTTTACGAAGGAATGTATCTTATAACTAATTTGAAATAAATTTGAGCCCCAGAAAAGAGGTATTGAAAGCACGAAATGAATCTGAATGAGACTTTTTAATGATGACTGGTTAATTAGCACTTAATTCTGTTACTCAGAGTCAGACTGACGTAAGTACAAAAATTGCGATTTTTTGTAAACTAGTGCATTGAATGTAGAATCTTATTCCGCATCGAACCACGTGAACACAATTCTAAAAAGATATACATATAATTATTTTCCAGTGTTAAAAGAGCGCGCTTCCAATCTTTTGATTGCACCAAACAAAAGTTTTCCTCTCTCCTCTAAAGTTGCGATTATTGCTCTGGCTCTGAGGTACATAATTAATGAAGAAATTAAACACCTCCGGTAGCAGCATCACTTATATATTACATTTAAAAACAAAAACTAGATCCTTTTTAATTTGTCTATATTGGTAAACGTTTTGACTTGTTGGAAAAAATATTGAATCCCGACTGTCTAATAGTATGTTAATATTCTGTAATTTTGTACAAACTAAAAAACTTTTAATTTACTTCTGTAATATCTTTTGATACTTTTTGCAAGCGCCAAGCGGATGTTTACAATTTAACCGATTGAATTAATTAAATTTCATGTGTAATGTTTCAACAAATGGCACAAATGGGAATTGTTTATTGTTTTGCGAAAGTGGGGAAAAATCTTTATAAGGATACCTGAGTGATAATGTTTGGTGAAGAATTAAAAGTGTTACACTGTAACAAAAAAAAAATCCCCTTAAAGAAACAAGTTATGATTTTGAATAAAATACATCAAACTTATTTCATTTTAAAATAAAGCTTTATTTACTAAAACATTTCAACCAAAAATTTGCTACTTTGTGCATTTTTTCTACTTAAAGCTTGCTTTAACTATTAGTACACGTTCTTAAATGCTGCAGTTTAACAATCATTAATGCACACAATTTATTTCATACTTTTCAATCTATAAAAAATTACTGCTTAATGAAGTTTCATAGATACAAGAGGAGTTTACTTTCAAAGCGGATTATATCCAGTTTTATATTTTTTTGGCAACATAAAAAAGTTTTACGCACAAACACTAAAAGTTAGAATTTTGAATTTTTCACAATGTTTTGTTAGAGTAACAAGTGACCATTGGAAAATGTCTAGGAATTTTTCCTCAATCTTATCAGACCTAAATTACTAATTTTATTTTTGATTTATTCCCATTTGGTGCAAAACAGTGGATATCATCCCTTTTTTAAAAAAAAAAAAAAAACATGCATTTTCTAGTTTACTTCCAAAACGAATCATATCCAGGGGTTTTTTTTGGATATCATTTCTTTTGCAAAAAAAAAAGAAAGAAACAGTTTCTTCAGAAACAAACTTTAAAACTGAAACAAAATATTCAAACTTTTTTAATATATTTTTTTACTCTACATTATTCCCCTTCCTACTTACTTTATTGTTTGCATTTAAACATTTCTAAAAAAAAAAGTACCTTCGATCCAATTAAGTATGAACAATGAAACCACCCAAGCCGATTCAAATAACAATGTTGTATATATAGGTATTAATAGATCACAATTTTTATCACAATTAATCACAATTTTCCAATGAATCACAATTTAATCATTAATTAATTACAATAGTAATGTCATAATATAAATTATTTAATATTAATTTTGGTAATCACAATTTGGGGTTGTGCTTGCCTAACTGATAACAGACTTGTACAAGGCGCAAGATGCAGCGATCTCTTAATATGGACGGGTATTATGCTTTATTGGAAATGCTCAGCCGGTGCCTCGCTCCGCTATTTTATTTGTGAACTACTTTTGAATTAGAAGTGGAAAATAAAAATTTGGTTATGTGCCATGGTTATGTGCTTTTGATATGAAAGTGAATGAGTGGATACCGACAAATAAGGAATAAGTTCCGCTTTTCCATAAAAGACCTGGCAAGAGAAAAGGGGATGGATATACACCGTTTAGGTGGTAAAACCAATCTTTACGCACTTTTTAGCAGTATATATAAACCACTTCGAGAAGAAAGAAATTCATAGGTCGCGATAGGGATTATATTCGATATTCTGAAAACGAAAAAAAAAAAACGTTTCATTCCTCAAGTGGATAGAATCCGTTTTGATAATAAACTCCTCACATACATATTCCATGAAAAGAATACATATCCATGAAAGAATTGATTGATTGAAACGAGTTTTCATTTAATCTACCGCGAGTCCAGTGCTAGTCGTAGTTTAAACTTAAATCATCGTTGCTTTATAATTCTGAAGATAGTTGACACTGCGCAGGGGAAACCATTTGTAGATGCCTACGCTGCAAGTCTGTTTGGTAATAAACGCTTGAAATATAGACCATTGTGAAATTAAATGGCATTCTCTGTACAGTTTACGACTCGAAAATGAGTAGGACTTCCATTAGTGCGTTATGTTTCTATCGATTATGGGCTAAATTTAGTGGATAGGTAAGAAACATTTATGTGCAAAAAAAAGTACGATAAAGTCAACTGAAACTCCTTCTAATAAATATCGTAAGTTTTTATTTCTGTGTTGGAAATTCGAAAAGTGAAGTACAATCTGAATCGGTTCCCTGTAATCTCTGCTAACAATATAAAAATATCATGAGAATTACAAACAAAAATTGTGTGAAGATATTTTTTTTTTTTTTTGCAGGGTTGGACAGAGTAAACTAAATTAAGGAAACTTCAAGGAGACACCATGTTCTTTATCTAGTAACGCACGATACATAAAGTAATTAAGAAGTTGGTCAGTATGCTTTTCTAAACACGTATGTTGAGTAAAACGCCTACGTCTAATGCGTATTATAAGGAGTTGCGATGATATCGCCAGCACTTGAGTGAGAGTGCATGTGTAGTATTAAGAGGAGTTGAGTAAAAATAAAGAGTGAGTACACTCCACAATGAGATTTTTTAGTGTCTTTTAGACTCCGATAAATTAATGAATTATGGAGCTATCGACGGACCCCCATCCATAATCAAGATATTTTTTTTTTCCCATCATACTATACTAATCCTTTTTTTTTTTTTTGGCACATGGTGAAAAATGCCTGAACTTGGTGCAGAATGAGACGCTGAATTCAAATATGTAAACAGTTATTCCCCCATCACGCACCGTTTTTTATTCTTTACAAATTGAAGTTTGAAAGAAATTTATATATTCATAAACGTAAATAATACGAGCAAAAATAACCAAAAACATTGAGATCTTTCATTTCTATCTATATTTGGATCAGTAACATTTATCTTAAATGTCCAACAATAATCGGCTAGAATTACTTTATTTGGACAGGAAAAGGCCTTGGCAGAATGTTTTCTTTAACCTTTAAATCTCTTATACACTGATATTCTGGTTTTAAAAATTGAAGCCCAACACCACTGTTAAAAAAAAAACATTTCATTAAGTGTTTGAAAATGCCCAAGCTGGTTTGGAGTACAAAAGTTTGGCTCAGACCGGTACAGAGTTAAGAATAGGCTACAGGCTGCTGATGCACCAAAAAAAGAGAGGCAGGTTCAAAAATAGTGTAATGGTTTGGGACGTGGCCCCAAAGTTTGATTGGTTTTTCTTTTGTAAAATTGGGCTATATCACTCGTTTTAAATTTTACTGATTACCAACTCCTAAAAATATAGAATCTTTACCCTTCCATCTTAAATTTCACATTCTTATAGAATAAGATGAGAAAAGTTCCTTTATTTGCAGTTTTCAGTTTTTACTTTCGTCAAATGAATCAATCAACCGGAAAAAATTTCTATATAATGATTACTCTAACTCTGAAAAGTCAGAAGGTAAGGTCACTTTTATTTTTGGAAGTGAGGGAGCAGTTGCCCCCCTCCCCCTAAGAATTGCATATGAAATAGGCTGTAGATTTCCCGACTGCCTTTTGAAAAGAATGTTGGAAAAGTTAGTGCCGCACTACGACAAAACGTTTATATTAGCACGGTGACAACGTAGAAAAGTAGCATGATGATATGCCTAAAGATTCCAAATAAAGGTTTTCATTTTCTCAGTGGCTTTCATTTCGAGACCAAAGAAACTTTGAAAGAAAGATGAACTTCGTATTAAAAATAATAAAGAAAGTTTAAAAAAAAAAAGGTAGCAAGTGAAAGATAATAAAGTTCAACCAAATAGCAATTTTATTGTAGAAAATATTATTAAAAATGCAAATACAGTCTTTATTCTTATCGACTTCAACCTGACATGCTAAAAAAACACGAAATATAAAGTTGTCTCACTTCAATAGCTACATGACACAGACGTTTAAAATTTCGGCCTCGTGGAAGTAAATTAAAGGTGAGAATTTAAAAAAAATGAACGATTTTCAGAAGAAAAAATCTTTAATAAGAAGCTATGTGTGAAATACTGTAATTACAAATGTGACTGTTAATGCTTCTTTTTTTTTTTCAAAATCATATTTTAAAAGCTACGTATTTTAATTCTACATTCTTCAAAGCCAAAAGCAACGTAAAAAGTGTCCTGAGTAATTAACTTTATTTTATTTTATGTTTTGCTTCATAAATAATTTACATGAAAAGAAATACCAAAATGAAAATCTACTGAAGTAAAAAAAAAAAACATCGGAGGAACTAGTTAATGATTCATTAACCAATGTTCTTGGAGCAGTAATCTAGCACTTAAATGATTATCCCAAGTCGTTTGTAACAATTACTGTTTTTATTGTATCACGAAAGCGCAGAGAAGCTTTTAGCTCATACAAATCTTAACCGGTAATTTCGGAACGATGAGTGCATTTTGTCTTCTCTGTTGTTGTAAGTTGCGCCAAATTGATTTATAATGTACAATATATGCATATAATAGTATAGGTCTATTTATAATGTAAAGCAAACCTGCTGAATATTTAGTACAATGTTTTTTCTTTGTTACTTAGGACCAACACGAAGAAAAAAAAGAAAACACACATACACGCAGAATTAAGCATAAAAAGAGGCTCTGAATTCTTTGATTAGTTTATTCTTATGTTTAAAAGCTTAAATCAAAAAAATTCTCACCTAACTTTGTTTTTCTATAAATCGGGAAAAGGTTTGTTTACAAGGGATAGCTATTATTTTGGATAACCACAGAAATAACACCAGAAAATAACTTTGCCTTCCATAAATTAGGTATTTAAACTTCAAACAAATCATATTATGTTTCGATTACCAGCGCAGACACGTTAATTCAATAGAAGCCTTTTCGACGCAGAATTCACTACTCACCGCCCTCGAATAAAGACTTGTCGCATTCACACACACACACATTAGCAATTTTCAACGTCACTTTCACTTGTCCATTCTTTCTTTTCTGAAGAAAAATGAAGTTGCTTCATCCCATATTGCATATTTTGCTTGACATTGGGCACATCTCCAACTTTATTTTCATTCTTCATCGCATGCATACATTGTACTTGAAGCCGAATAACTGCTGACAAAGTTGTAATGAAGTGAAATTAGCTAAGAAAATTATAATTTTCAACGTATAAGAGGGAAGGTCTTTTCCTATATATTGCACTGGACTTCAAAAATCACATGCACCACTTTGATTACTGAAGTTCAGTGCAATATATACTACAAATATTTTCGAATCAGCAAAATAAACAAGCACTTACAACCTCCATAACTTCAGCAGAGACCACTGTTTCTGGAAGCAACATCCCAATTCATTAATACTAAGGCAACTAGTTCTGACATTCTCCGTAGATTTCGGATGTATGTACAAAAAAGAAAAACCACCCATATAAGCTAATACCATCGCTTTGCACGACTTTACCCTGTGTATTAATGAACCTATAAGGAAGGATATGTAAATCCGTGTTAGGGTAAAGACTGGTTTGAAGTTAAAGTTTGAATTTCAAAGACAGTTCGTGTTTTTTTTTTTTTTAATTTTATTATTATTGTTTTTAATCAAAATTTTTTCTCTTTCTACTGTTTTACTAGTTCAGTGAACTATTAAGTTGGTGCATAAATTGTAGGTCCGAGTTGTATGGACGAAGTTACAGCACAAATGATTAAGTCTTCCAATGCAAGTCAAAGCACAGTGTCATTAAGCGTCTAGGGTACGGAACCAGTAACAGACATACTTAAAACTTCGCTCTCAGGTTCACTCAAGAGTTTACCTCATCTGAGACGTTTAATATATTTAGACTTTTAAAACTATTCTTCCCTCACGTAACACGATCTCATCTAACGTTTGGTCTGGATCCCCTGAATTACTAAATTACATTTTTATTACTCAATTTCGAAAAAAGGTCTGACCCCCCAGTAACAGAAACCGAAAAATCTGATGCGATTCAGTAACAGATAGGATGATGAAAGGATGAGTTATAGACAAAGTTCAATCTTTCTTTTCACAATGTGAAAAAGTTCTTTATTTTTAGAACTAAAGCCTCTTATTTAATTCAAATGAACATAAAACACCAGCTGACCTCGTGGTGTCTGTTCCTAAACTTCTACCACTGCCTGGTAAAAATCAACTGGCTCATAAAATTCACTCTGATAACACTAGATGATTGCAACGTACTCAGGGTCACATCAACATCAGTTAAACCCGCCTAATATTATCATTATTTAAATCCAAACTTTAAATAATCCAATCGATTGTCTGTTACTGGTGCCGCTTCCCTACTAATTTTGTATTTTTCTGACATTTGAGAGTTTGCAGCTTTTTTTAATTACTTTTTTTAATGTTCTTTTATACAACTACTTGTTTAATTACTTTTTAATCTAAGTAATTATTTTATGCAGTAATTGTGTTTTCAATCACAACTTCTTTATTCAACTCTTCTTGAATCTTTTAAGGTAAGTTCACATATTTATGTTTACAAGCTTATACTCAAATGTTTTTGATTACTAACCCAGTGAATAAATTTAGAAAACTGGCTTTGAACATATTTTTTTATTCTTCAAACATTTTCAGACAGTGTTTCTGTTGTTTCCCATCAACTGCAGTTCGTTACTCAGCAGGAAAAAATTTATAAATAAAAAAAATCAATAAAACTCTCAACGTGCCCAGGGAAATTCACTTTCTTTAGTCTCTTCTTCAAAATATAACACATTTCAAAATAGAAGACGGAACAACTGTGTTTGCTTTGTTTGTTCAAAATTGCTGTTTCAAAGCGGAAAGGTAAAGGAACAGGCATTTTCACTTTCTTTACCAACAAGAAACACTCAGGTTGTCTTTTCGTTTTGGAATTTCATAGGACTAAAAGTTTTAGATCGTTTTCTCAAAGAAAGAAAGAGAATATCGAGTCAAAAAATGTAGCATATACATATGCAGCGATCTTATAGAAAGTAGTTTATTTCGAGCAAAAATTAATATTTATCTTGACTGTTCTTTTTGGGAGTCTCGGAATGATGTTATTCTAGTTCATGCAGGCGGATAGTTCCTGAAGTACACAAAATTTGACTTATGAAGAATTTTTTCAAAACTATAGATATCCGTAGAACTTTTTTGAAAGATTAAACATATTCTTAAGCCTTTTTTGGGAATAAAATTTATTTCGGAAGAGCGAAGTATGCGAAAACATTGAAGACCATAAAAATGATCAACTCCATCAATTAACTTTCTTAAGATGGAAAAGAATAAATTTGCAATGTTTTTACATGAAGCATTTATAATGTTTGCCATTTTGTATGAAATAAAAGTAGCAAAACATTAAAATACAATACCTTATAATCTTCAATTGCAACTTTTTTTTGCGCTTATTTTTTGCGCGATGAATTGTTTTAAATTAAAATTCAAAATGTGAAAATATTCCAGAATTGTTGTTTGAAGCGTGTGTTCCAATATTAAACGCGTGAAATTCGCTTGTAGAAAGGTAAAAAAAACCGCCTGGCAACGGTTGCCATGTAATTGGCAAAAACAACAACTGAACAATCCAAGTAAAAAAAAAAAAAAAACAGCAAAGACGATTCTACATTAATGAGGATAAAAAGAAAAAAGTGTGAGTGAAGATTTTTTTTTTTTAGAATCATCGTGTGTTTTGTTCATTCAAATTTCTACCTACAAATCGGATGTTTACATTTCCATCTCATTGGTGGATAGATAGCTTTTCTGACTAGAATGAATTCTAAATAAAATACTAATTTACATTATGTTGCGCACAAAACTTTAGTGCAAATAACATAGTTTCTGAGATTTTGTGATGGTATATTTATGTTCCTTCATTTTTAAACTTCAGATTTTGTTTTGCAATTCCTTTTAAACTTGTTTTTTCTAGTTACTTAAAATAACAACCAAGACAAAAAGTATAGATTTTTAAATTTTTATTTACATATTGTTTTCATTTCTTATTTAAATTTCGCCGACATATTTGAGCGTAATGGTCATTTTTTTAAAAATATTTCAAATAATTTACGCATGAACTTTGTATTAAAACTTTTAGTTTACGCTCGCAAGGATAGTGTAATATTCTCATTTGTAATAAATTACCTTTTAAGGGGAATGATGGAAAAAATGATAGCAAAATGTGGGAACCTTTTCCAGTAAAGAAAGAATGACCGGTTCTGAACTGTTCTCATTTGTCCTAAATTACCTCTTAAGGGTAATGATGGAGGAAATGATAGCAAAATGTGGGAACCTTTTTCAGTAAAGAATGACTGGTTCTGAACTGTTCTCATGTGTCCTAAATTACCTCTTAAGGGTAATGATGGAGGAAATGATAGTAAAATGTGGGAACCTTTTCCAGTAAAGAAAGAATGACCGGTTCTGAACTGTTCTCATGTGTCCTAAATTACCTCTTAAGGGTAATGATGGAGGAAAGGATAGCAAAATGTGGGAACCTTTTTCAGTAAAGAAAGAATGACTGGTTCTGAACTGTTCTCATGTGTCCTAAATTACCTCTTAAGGGTAATGATGGAGGAAAGGATAGCAAAATGTGGGAACCTTTTTCAGTAAAGAAAGAATGACTGGTTCTGAACTGTTCTCATGTGTCCTAAATTACCTCTTAAGGGTAATGATGGAGGAAAGGATAGCAAAATGTGGGAACCTTTTTCTGTAAAGAAAGAATGACTGGTTCTGAACTGTTCTCATGTGTCCTAAATTACCTCTTAAGGGTAATGATGGAGGAAATGATAGCAAAATGTGGGAACCTTTTCCAGTAAAGAAAGAATGACTGGTTCTGAACTGTTCTCATGTGTCCTAAATTACCTCTTAAGGGTAATGATGGAGGAAAGGATAGCAAAATGTGGGAACCTTTTTCAGTAAAGAAAGAATGACTGGTTCTGATTTGTTCTCATGTGTCCTAAATTACCTCTTAAGGGTAATGATGGAGGAAAGAATAGCAAAATGTGGGAACCTTTTTCAGTAAAGAAAGAATGACTGGTTCTGAACTGTTCTCATGTGTCCTAAATTACCTCTTAAGGGTAATGATGGAGGAAATGATAGCAAAATGTGGGAACCTTTTTCAGTAAAGAAAGAATGACTGGTTCTGAACTGTTCCCATGTGTCCTAAATTACCTCTTAAGGGTAATGATGGAGGAAAGGATAGCAAAATGTGGGAATTTTTTCCAGTAAAGAAAGAATGACTGGTTCTGAACTGTTCTCATGTGTCCTAAATTACCTCTTAAGGGTAATGATGGAGGAAATGATAGCAAAATGTGGGAACCTTTTTCAGTAAAGAATGACTGGTTCAGAACTGTTCTCATGTGTCCTAAATTACCTCTTAAGGGTAATGATGGAGGAAATGATAGCAAAATGTGGGAACCTTTTTCAGTTAAGAAAGAATGACTGGTTCTGAACTGTTCTCATGTGTCCTAAATTACCTCTTAAGGGTAATGATGGAGGAAATGATAGCAAAATGTGGGAACCTTTTCCAGTAAAGAAAGAATGACTGGTTCTGAACTGTTCTCATGTGTCCTAAATTACCTCTTAAGGGTAATGATGGAGGAAATGATAGCAAAATGTGGGAACCTTTTTCAGTAAAGAAAGAATGACTGGTTCTGAACTGTTCTCATGTGTCCTAAATTACCTCTTAAGGGTAATGATGGAGGAAATGATAGCAAAATGTGGGAACCTTTTCCAATAAAGAAAGAATGACTGGTTCTGAACTGTTCTCATGTGTCCTAAATTACCTCTTAAGGGTAATGATGGAGGAAATGATAGCAAAATGTGGGAACCTTTTTCAGTAAAGAAAGAATGACTGGTTCTGAACTGTTCTCATGTGTCCTAAATTACCTCTTAAGGGTAATGATGGAGGAAAGGATAGCAAAATGTGGGAACCTTTTTCAGTAAAGAAAGAATGACTGGTTCTGAACTGTTCTCATGTGTCCTAAATTACCTCTTAAGGGTAATGATGGAGGAAATGATAGCAAAATGTGGGAACCTTTTTCAGTAAAGAAAGAATGACTGGTTCTGAACTGTTCCCATGTGTCCTAAATTACCTCTTAAGGGTAATGATGGAGGAAAGGATAGCAAAATGTGGGAATTTTTTCCAGTAAAGAAAGAATGACTGGTTCTGAACTGTTCTCATGTGTCCTAAATTACCTCTTAAGGGTAATGATGGAGGAAATGATAGCAAAATGTGGGAACCTTTTTCAGTAAAGAAAGAATGACTGGTTCTGAACTGTTCTCATGTGTCCTAAATTACCTCTTAAGGGTAATGATGGAGGAAATGATAGCAAAATGTGGGAACCTTTTCCAGTAAAGAAAGAATGACTGGTTCTGAACTGTTCTCATGTGTCCTAAATTACCTCTTAAGGGTAATGATGGAGGAAATGATAGCAAAATGTGGGAACCTTTTTCAGTAAAGAAAGAATGACTGGTTCTGAACTGTTCTCATGTGTCCTAAATTACCTCTTAAGGGTAATGATGGAGGAAATGATAGCAAAATGTGAGAACCTTTTCCAATAAAGAAAGAATGACTTTTTCTGAACTGTTCTCATGTGTCCTAAATTACCTCTTAAGGGTAATGACGGAGGAAATGATAGCAAAATGTGGGAACCTTTTCCAATAAAGAAAGAATGACTGGTTCTGAACTGTTCTCATGTGTCCTAAATTACCTCTTAAGGGTAATGATGGAGGAAATGATAGCAAAATGTGGGAACCTTTTTCAGTAAAGAAAGAATGACTGGTTCTGAACTGTTCTCATGTGTCCTAAATTACCTCTTAAGGGTAATGATGGAGGAAAGGATAGCAAAATGTGGGAACCTTTTTCAGTAAAGAAAGAATGACTGGTTCTGAACTGTTCTCATGTGTCCTAAATTACCTCTTAAGGGTAATGATGGAGGAAATGATAGCAAAATGTGGGAACCTTTTTCAGTAAAGAAAGAATGACTGGTTCTGAACTGTTCCCATGTGTCCTAAATTACCTCTTAAGGGTAATGATGGAGGAAAGGATAGCAAAATGTGGGAATTTTTTCCAGTAAAGAAAGAATGACTGGTTCTGAACTGTTCTCATGTGTCCTAAATTACCTCTTAAGGGTAATGATGGAGGAAATGATAGCAAAATGTGGGAACCTTTTTCAGTAAAGAAAGAATGACTGGTTCTGAACTGTTCTCATGTGTCCTAAATTACCTCTTAAGGGTAATGATGGAGGAAATGATAGCAAAATGTGGGAACCTTTTTCAGTAAAGAAAGAATGACTGGTTCTGAACTGTTCCCATGTGTCCTAAATTACCTCTTAAGGGTAATGATGGAGGAAAGGATAGCAAAATGTGGGAACCTTTTTCAGTAAAGAAAGAATGACTGGTTCTGAACTGTTCTCATGTGTCCTAAATTACCTCTTAAGGGTAATGATGGAGGAAAGGATAGCAAAATGTGGGAACCTTTTTCTGTAAAGAAAGAATGACTGGTTCTGAACTGTTCTCATGTGTCCTAAATTACCTCTTAAGGGTAATGATGGAGGAAATGATAGCAAAATGTGGGAACCTTTTCCAGTAAAGAAAGAATGACTGGTTCTGAACTGTTCTCATGTGTCCTAAATTACCTCTTAAGGGTAATGATGGAGGAAAGGATAGCAAAATGTGGGAACCTTTTTCAGTAAAGAAAGAATGACTGGTTCTGATTTGTTCTCATGTGTCCTAAATTACCTCTTAAGGGTAATGATGGAGGAAAGAATAGCAAAATGTGGGAACCTTTTTCAGTAAAGAAAGAATGACTGGTTCTGAACTGTTCTCATGTGTCCTAAATTACCTCTTAAGGGTAATGATGGAGGAAATGATAGCAAAATGTGGGAACCTTTTTCAGTAAAGAAAGAATGACTGGTTCTGAACTGTTCCCATGTGTCCTAAATTACCTCTTAAGGGTAATGATGGAGGAAAGGATAGCAAAATGTGGGAATTTTTTCCAGTAAAGAAAGAATGACTGGTTCTGAACTGTTCTCATGTGTCCTAAATTACCTCTTAAGGGTAATGATGGAGGAAATGATAGCAAAATGTGGGAACCTTTTTCAGTAAAGAATGACTGGTTCAGAACTGTTCTCATGTGTCCTAAATTACCTCTTAAGGGTAATGATGGAGGAAATGATAGCAAAATGTGGGAACCTTTTTCAGTTAAGAAAGAATGACTGGTTCTGAACTGTTCTCATGTGTCCTAAATTACCTCTTAAGGGTAATGATGGAGGAAATGATAGCAAAATGTGGGAACCTTTTCCAGTAAAGAAAGAATGACTGGTTCTGAACTGTTCTCATGTGTCCTAAATTACCTCTTAAGGGTAATGATGGAGGAAATGATAGCAAAATGTGGGAGGAAATTCTGAACTGTTCTCATGTGTCCTAAATTACCTCTTAAGGGTAATGATGGAGGAAATGATAGCAAAATGTGGGAACCTTTTCCAGTAAAGAAAGAATGACTGGTTCTGAACTGTTCTCATGTGTCCTAAATTACCTCTTAAGGGTAATGATGGAGGAAATGATAGCAAAATGTGGGAACCTTTTTCAGTAAAGAAAGAATGACTGGTTCTGAACTGTTCTCATGTGTCCTAAATTACCTCTTAAGGGTAATGATGGAGGAAATGATAGCAAAATGTGGGAACCTTTTCCAATAAAGAAAGAATGACTGGTTCTGAACTGTTCTCATGTGTCCTAAATTACCTCTTAAGGGTAATGATGGAGGAAATGATAGCAAAATGTGGGAACCTTTTTCAGTAAAGAAAGAATGACTGGTTCTGAACTGTTCTCATGTGTCCTAAATTACCTCTTAAGGGTAATGATGGAGGAAAGGATAGCAAAATGTGGGAACCTTTTTCAGTAAAGAAAGAATGACTGGTTCTGAACTGTTCTCATGTGTCCTAAATTACCTCTTAAGGGTAATGATGGAGGAAATGATAGCAAAATGTGGGAACCTTTTTCAGTAAAGAAAGAATGACTGGTTCTGAACTGTTCCCATGTGTCCTAAATTACCTCTTAAGGGTAATGATGGAGGAAAGGATAGCAAAATGTGGGAATTTTTTCCAGTAAAGAAAGAATGACTGGTTCTGAACTGTTCTCATGTGTCCTAAATTACCTCTTAAGGGTAATGATGGAGGAAATGATAGCAAAATGTGGGAACCTTTTTCAGTAAAGAAAGAATGACTGGTTCTGAACTGTTCTCATGTGTCCTAAATTACCTCTTAAGGGTAATGATGGAGGAAATGATAGCAAAATGTGGGAACCTTTTCCAGTAAAGAAAGAATGACTGGTTCTGAACTGTTCTCATGTGTCCTAAATTACCTCTTAAGGGTAATGATGGAGGAAATGATAGCAAAATGTGGGAACCTTTTTCAGTAAAGAAAGAATGACTGGTTCTGAACTGTTCTCATGTGTCCTAAATTACCTCTTAAGGGTAATGATGGAGGAAATGATAGCAAAATGTGAGAACCTTTTCCAATAAAGAAAGAATGACTTTTTCTGAACTGTTCTCATGTGTCCTAAATTACCTCTTAAGGGTAATGACGGAGGAAATGATAGCAAAATGTGGGAACCTTTTCCAATAAAGAAAGAATGACTGGTTCTGAACTGTTCTCATGTGTCCTAAATTACCTCTTAAGGGTAATGATGGAGGAAATGATAGCAAAATGTGGGAACCTTTTTCAGTAAAGAAAGAATGACTGGTTCTGAACTGTTCTCATGTGTCCTAAATTACCTCTTAAGGGTAATGATGGAGGAAAGGATAGCAAAATGTGGGAACCTTTTTCAGTAAAGAAAGAATGACTGGTTCTGAACTGTTCTCATGTGTCCTAAATTACCTCTTAAGGGTAATGATGGAGGAAATGATAGCAAAATGTGGGAACCTTTTTCAGTAAAGAAAGAATGACTGGTTCTGAACTGTTCCCATGTGTCCTAAATTACCTCTTAAGGGTAATGATGGAGGAAAGGATAGCAAAATGTGGGAATTTTTTCCAGTAAAGAAAGAATGACTGGTTCTGAACTGTTCTCATGTGTCCTAAATTACCTCTTAAGGGTAATGATGGAGGAAATGATAGCAAAATGTGGGAACCTTTTTCAGTAAAGAAAGAATGACTGGTTCTGAACTGTTCTCATGTGTCCTAAATTACCTCTTAAGGGTAATGATGGAGGAAATGATAGCAAAATGTGGGAACCTTTTTCAGTAAAGAAAGAATGACTGGTTCTGAACTGTTCCCATGTGTCCTAAATTACCTCTTAAGGGTAATGATGGAGGAAAGGATAGCAAAATGTGGGAATTTTTTCCAGTAAAGAAAGAATGACTGGTTCTGAACTGTTCTCATGTGTCCTAAATTACCTCTTAAGGGTAATGATGGAGGAAATGATAGCAAAATGTGGGAACCTTTTTCAGTAAAGAAAGAATGACTGGTTCTGAACTGTTCTCATGTGTCCTAAATTACCTCTTAAGGGTAATGATGGAGGAAATGATAGCAAAATGTGGGAACCTTTTCCAGTAAAGAAAGAATGACTGGTTCTGAACTGTTCTCATGTGTCCTAAATTACCTCTTAAGGGTAATGATGGAGGAAATGATAGCAAAATGTGGGAACCTTTTTCAGTAAAGAAAGAATGACTGGTTCTGAACTGTTCTCATGTGTCCTAAATTACCTCTTAAGGGTAATGATGGAGGAAATGATAGCAAAATGTGAGAACCTTTTCCAATAAAGAAAGAATGACTGGTTCTGAACTGTTCTCATGTGTCCTAAATTACCTCTTAAGGGTAATGATGGAGGAAATGATAGCAAAATGTGGGAACCTTTTTCAGTAAAGAAAGAATGACTGGTTCTGAACTGTTCTCATGTGTCCTAAATTACCTCTTAAGGGTAATGATGGAGGAAATGATAGCAAAATGTGGGAACCTTTTTCAGTAAAGAAAGAATGACTGGTTCTGAACTGTTCCCATGTGTCCTAAATTACATCTTAAGGGTAATGATGGAGGAAAGGATAGCAAAATGTGGGAATTTTTTCCAGTAAAGAAAGAATGACTGGTTCTGAACTGTTCTCATGTGTCCTAAATTACCTCTTAAGGGTAATGATGGAGGAAATGATAGCAAAATGTGGGAACCTTTTTCAGTAAAGAAAGAATGACTGGTTCTGAACTGTTCTCATGTGTCCTAAATTACCTCTTAAGGGTAATGATGGAGGAAATGATAGCAAAATGTGGGAACCTTTTCCAGTAAAGAAAGAATGACTGGTTCTGAACTGTTCTCATGTGTCCTAAATTACCTCTTAAGGGTAATGATGGAGGAAATGATAGCAAAATGTGGGAACCTTTTTCAGTAAAGAAAGAATGACTGGTTCTGAACTGTTCTCATGTGTCCTAAATTACCTCTTAAGGGTAATGATGGAGGAAATGATAGCAAAATGTGAGAACCTTTTCCAATAAAGAAAGAATGACTGGTTCTGAACTGTTCTCATGTGTCCTAAATTACCTCTTAAGGGTAATGATGGAGGAAATGATAGCAAAATGTGGGAACCTTTTTCAGTAAAGAAAGAATGACTGGTTCTGAACTGTTCTCATGTGTCCTAAATTACCTCGTAAGGGTAATGATGGAGGAAATGATAGCAAAATGTGGGAACCTTTTTCAGTAAAGAAAGAATGACTGGTTCTGAACTGTTCTCATGTGTCCTAAATTACCTCTTAAGGGTAATGATGGAGGAAAGGATAGCAAAATGTGTTAACCTTTTTCAGTAAAGAAAGAATGACTGGTTCTGAACTGTTCTCATGTGTCCTAAATTACCTCTTAAGGGTAATGATGGAGGAAATGATAGCAAAATGTCGGAACCTTTTTCAGTAAAGAAAGAATGACTGGTTCTGAACTGTTCTCATGTGTCCTAAATTACCTC
Organism: Uloborus diversus; assembly: GCF_026930045.1. NCBI lineage: Eukaryota > Metazoa > Arthropoda > Arachnida > Araneae > Uloboridae > Uloborus > Uloborus diversus. The sequence goes on from NC_072734.1 coordinate 101,256,625, forward strand.
TTAAGGGTAATGATGGAGGAAAGGATAGCAAAATGTGGGAACCTTTTTCAGTAAAGAAAGAATGACTGGTTCTGAACTGTTCCCATGTGTCCTAAATTACCTCTTAAGGGTAATGATGGAGGAAAGGATAGCAAAATGTGCGAATTTTTTCCAGTAAAGAAAGAATGACTGGTTCTGAACTGTTCTCATGTGTCCTAAATTACCTCTTAAGGGTAATGATGGAGGAAATGAGAGCAAAATGTGGGAACCTTTTTCAGTAAAGAATGACTGGTTCTGAACTGTTCTCATGTGTCCTAAATTACCTCTTAAGGGTAATGATGGAGGAAATGATAGCAAAATGTGGGAACCTTTTTCAGTAAAGAAAGAATGACTGGTTCTGAACTGTTCTCATGTGTCCTAAATTACCTCTTAAGGGTAATGATGGAGGAAATGATAGCAAAATGTGGGAACCTTTTCCAGTAAAGAAAGAATGACTGGTTCTGAACTGTTCTCATGTGTCCTAAATTACCTCTTAAGGATAATGATGGAGGAAATGATAGCAAAATGTGGGAACCTTTTTCAGTAAAGAAAGAATGACTGGTTCTGAACTGTTCTCATGTGTCCTAAATTACCTCTTAAGGGTAATGATGGAGGAAATGATAGCAAAATGTGGGAACCTTTTCCAATAAAGAAAGAATGACTGGTTCTGAACTGTTCTCATGTGTCCTAAATTACCTCTTAAGGGTAATGATGGAGGAAATGATAGCAAAATGTGGGAACCTTTTTCAGTAAAGAAAGAATGACTGGTTCTGAACTGTTCTCATGTGTCCTAAATTACCTCTTAAGGGGGTCCGGGACACATTTTGAAAATTTTTTTATTATGTACTTTAGAGTTTTGAAATTTTTTGAACTGATTCATCATTTATTTAATAAACAAAATCATAACATAAATATGAAAAAAAATTATTTTTTTATTTAAATTTAATTAGTTTTTTTCAAAAAAATGGGGTTGCTTTAAATTGCTATAACTCAAAATATTGTTGGTCAATTTTCAATTTTTTTTCAAAAAAGTATGCACAAATATCTAAACTTTAATTTTTATTCGGCGATTTTAAAAATATTGATTCAATAAAAAATAAAAAATATTTGAAGAAAAATTTCGAAAAATTCGAAGATACTTTTTAAAAAAAAAATCATAATTTTTGAAGTAAACGTTTTTTTCAAATTCGCCGAATAAAAATTAAAGTAAATTGCTTGAAAAAGATATGCTCCAAGTTTCATTACTTTATCTCTATTGGTTCCTGACTTATAAGAGTTTGAATGCAAGAAATCGGGAAAAATTTCATCATGGAGAAAAACGCGTTTAAAGTTTCAAAGTTATGTACACATTCGTTAGATGCATGCAACAAAAATAACTATAACTTTCGTTCTATTTAAGGTAGAAACAAGATTCAAACGTCCTCTTAAGCAGAAAAAAACGGAGCAATTTTTTAAATTATAAAAAAAAATTGCAAAATTTGAGGATTTTTGTGTCCCGGACCCCCTTAAGAGTAATGATAGAGGAAATGATAGCAAAATGTGGGAACTTTTTTCAGTAAAGAATGACTGGTTCTGAACTGTTCTCATGTGTCCTAAATTACCTCTTAAGGGTAATGATGGAGGAAATGATAGCAAAATGTGGGAACCTTTTTCAGTAAAGAAAGAATGACTGGTTCTGAACTGTTCTCATGTGTCCTAAATTACCTCTTAAGGGTAATGATGGAGGAAAGGATAGCAAAATGTGGGAACCTTTTTCAGCAAAGAAAGAATGACTGGTTCTGAACTGTTCTCATGTGTCCTAAATTACCTCTTAAGGGTAATGATGGAGGAAATGATAGCAAAATGTGGGAACCTTTTTCAGTAAAGAAAGAATGACTGGTTCTGAACTGTTCTCATGTGTCCTAAATTACCTCTTAAGGGTAATGATGGAGGAAATGATAGCAAAATGTTTGAACCTTTTCCAATAAAGAAAGAATGACTGGTTCTGAACTGTTCTCATGTGTCCTAAATTACCTCTTAAGGGTAATGATGGAGGAAATGATAGCAAAATGTGGGAACCTTTTTCAGTAAAGAAAGAATGACTGGTTCTGAACTGTTCTCATGTGTCCTAAATTACCTCTTAAGGGTAATGATGGAGGAAATGATAGCAAAATGTGGGAACCTTTTTCAGTAAAGAAAGAATGACTGATTCTGAACTGTTCTCATGTGTCCTAAATTACCTCTTAAGGGTAATGATGGAGGAAAGGATAGCAAAATGTGGGAACCTTTTTCAGTAAAGAAAGAATGACTGGTTCTGAACTGTTCTCATGTGTCCTAAATTACCTCTTAAGGGTAATGATGGAGGAAATGATAGCAAAATGTGGGAACCTTTTCCAGTAAAGAAAGAATGACTGGTTCTGAACTGTTCTCATGTGTCCTAAAGTACCTCTTAAGGGTAATGATGGAGGAAAGGATAGCAAAATGTGGGAACCTTTTTCAGTAAAGAAAGAATGACTGGTTCTGAACTGTTCTCATGTGTCCTAAATTACCTCTTAAGGGTAATGATGGAGGAAAGGATAGCAAAATGTGGGAACCTTTTTCAGCAAAGAAAGAATGACTGGTTCTGAACTGTTCTCATGTGTCCTAAATTACCTCTTAAGGGTAATGATGGAGGAAATGATAGCAAAATGTGGGAACCTTTTCCAGTAAAGAAAGAATGACTGGTTCTGAACTGTTCTCATGTGTCCTAAATTACCTCTTAAGGGTAATGATGGAGGAAATGATAGCAAAATGTGGGAACCTTTTTCAGTAAAGAAAGAATGACTGGTTCTGAACTGTTCTCATGTGTCCTAAATTACCTCTTAAGGGTAATGATGGAGGAAATGATGGCAAAATGTTTGAACCTTTTCCAATAAAGAAAGAATGACTGGTTCTGAACTGTTCTCATGTGTCCTAAATTACCTCTTAAGGGTAATGATGGAGGAAATGATAGCAAAATGTGGGAACCTTTTCCAGTAAAGAAAGAATGACTGGTTCTGAACTGTTCTCATGTGTCCTAAAGTACCTCTTAAGGGTAATGATGGAGGAAAGGATAGCAAAATGTGGGAACCTTTTTCAGTAAAGAAAGAATGACTGGTTTTGAACTGTTCTCATGTGTCCTAAATTACCTCTTAAGGGTAATGATAGAGGAAATGATAGCAAAATGTGAGAACCTTTTCCAGTAAAGAAAGAATGACTGGTTCTGAACTGTTCTCATGTGTCCTAAATTACCTCTTAAGGGTAATGATGGAGGAAATGATAGCAAAATGTGGGAACCTTTTTCAGTAAAGAAAGAATGACTGGTTCTGAACTGTTCTCATGTGTCCTAAATTACCTCTTAAGGGTAATGATGGAGGAAATGATAGCAAAATGTGGAACCTTTTCCAATAAAGAAAGAATGACTGGTTCTGAACTGTTCTCATGTGTCCTAAATTACCTCTTAAGGGTAATGATGGAGGAAATGATAGCAAAATGTGGGAACCTTTTCCAGTAAAGAAAGAATGACTGGTTCTGAACTGTTCTCATGTGTCCTAAATTACCTCTTAAGGGTAATGATGGAGGAAATGATAGCAAAATGTGGGAACCTTTTTCAGTAAAGAAAGAATGACTGGTTCCGAACTGTTCTCATGTGTCCTAAATTACCTCTTAAGGGTATTGATGGAGGAAATGATAGCAAAATGTTTGAACCTTTTCCAATAAAGAAAGAATGACTGGTTCTGAACTGTTCTCATGTGTCCTAAATTACCTCTTAAGGGTAATGATGGAGGAAATGATAGCAAAATGTGGGAACCTTTTTCAGTAAAGAAAGAATGACTGGTTCTGAACTGTTCTCATGTGTCCTAAATTACCTCTTAAGGGTAATGATGGAGGAAATGATAGCAAAATGTGGGAACCTTTTTCAGTAAAGAAAGAATGACTGATTCTGAACTGTTCTCATGTGTCCTAAATTACCTCTTAAGGGTAATGATGGAGGAAAGGATAGCAAAATGTGGGAACCTTTTTCAGTAAAGAAAGAATGACTGGTTCTGAACTGTTCTCATGTGTCCTAAATTACCTCTTAAGGGTAATGATGGAGGAAATGATAGCAAAATGTGGGAACCTTTTCCAGTAAAGAAAGAATGACTGGTTCTGAACTGTTCTCATGTGTCCTAAAGTACCTCTTAAGGGTAATGATGGAGGAAAGGATAGCAAAATGTGGGAACCTTTTTCAGTAAAGAAAGAATGACTGGTTCTGAACTGTTCTCATGTGTCCTAAATTACCTCTTAAGGGTAATGATGGAGGAAAGGATAGCAAAATGTGGGAACCTTTTTCAGTAAAGAAAGAATGACTGGTTCTGAACTGTTCCCATGTGTCTTAAATTACCTCTTAAGGGTAATGATGGAGAAAAGGATAGCAAAATGTGGGAACCTTTTTCAGTAAAGAAAGAATGACTGGTTCTGAACTGTTCTCATGTGTCCTAAATTACCTCTTAAGGGTAATGATAGAGGAAATGATAGCAAAATGTGGGAACCTTTTCCAGTAAAGAAAGAATGACTGGTTCTGAACTGTTCTCATGTGTCCTAAATTACCTCTTAAGGGTAATGATGGAGGAAATGATAGCAAAATGTGGGAACCTTTTTCAGTAAAGAAAGAATGACTGGTTCTGAACTGTTCTCATGTGTCCTAAATTACCTCTTAAGGGTAATGATGGAGGAAATGATAGCAAAATGTGGAACCTTTTCCAATAAAGAAAGAATGACTGGTTCTGAACTGTTCTCATGTGTCCTAAATTACCTCTTAAGGGTAATGATGGAGGAAATGATAGCAAAATGTGGGAACCTTTTTCAGTAAAGAAAGAATGACTGGTTCTGAACTGTTCTCATGTGTCCTAAATTACCTCTTAAGGGTAATGATGGAGGAAATGATAGCAAAATGTGGGAACCTTTTTCAGTAAAGAAAGAATGACTGATTCTGAACTGTTCTCATGTGTCCTAAATTACCTCTTAAGGGTAATGATGGAGGAAAGGATAGCAAAATGTGGGAACCTTTTTCAGTAAAGAAAGAATGACTGGTTCTGAACTGTTCCCATGTGTCCTAAATTACCTCTTAAGGGTAATGATGGAGGAAAGGATAGCAAAATGTGGGAATTTTTTCCAGTAAAGAATGAATGACTGGTTCTGAACTGTTCTCATGTGTCCTAAATTACCTCTTAAGGGTAATGATGGAGGAAATGATAGCAAAATGTGGGAACCTTTTTCAGTAAAGAATGACTGGTTCTGAACTGTTCTCATGTGTCCTAAATTTCCTCTTAAGGGTAATGATGGAGGAAATGATAGCAAAATGTGGGAACCTTTTTCAGTAAAGAAAGAATGACTGGTTCTGAACTGTTCTCATGTGTCCTAAATTACCTCTTAAGGGTAATGATGGAGGAAAGGATAGCAAAATGTGGGAACCTTTTTCAGTAAAGAAAGAATGACTGGTTCTGAACTGTTCTCGTGTGTCCTAAATTACCTCTTAAGGGTAATGATGGAGGAAATGATAGCAAAATGTGGGAACCTTTTCCAGTAAAGAAAGAATGACTGGTTCTGAACTGTTCTCATGTGTCCTAAATTACCTCTTTAGGGTAATGATGGAGGAAAGGATAGCAAAATGTGGGAACCTTTTTCAGTAAAGAAAGAATGACTGGTTCTGAACTGTTCTCATGTGTCCTAAATTACCTCTTAAGGGTAATGATGGAGGAAAGGATAGCAAAATATGGGAACCTTTTTCAGTAAAGAAAGAATTACTGGTTCTGAACTGTTCTCATGTGTCCTAAATTACCTCTTAAGGGTAATGATGGAGGAAATGATAGCAAAATGTGGGAACCTTTTCCAGTAAAGAAAGAATGACTGGTTCTGAACTGTTATCATGTGTCCTAAATTACCTCTTAAGGGTAATGATGGAGGAAAGGATAGCAAAATGTGGGAACCTTTTTCAGTAAAGAAAGAATGACTGGTTCTGAACTGTTCTCATGTGTCCTAAATTACCTCTTAAGGGTAATGATGGAGGAAAGGATAGCAAAATGTGGGAACCTTTTTTAGTAAAGAAAGAATGACTGGTTCTGAACTGTTCTCATGTGTCCTAAATTACCTCTTAAGGGTAATGATGGAGGAAAGGATAGCAAAATGTGGGAATTTTTTCCAGTAAAGAAATAATGACTGGTTCTGAACTGTTCTCATGTGTCCTAAATTACCTCTTAAAGGTAATGATGGAGGAAAAGGTAGCAAAATGTGGGAATACTTTCCAGTAAAGAAAGAATGACCGGTTCTGAACTGTTCTCATTTGTCCTAAATTACCTCACAAGGGTGACGTTCTCATGGAGGAAACAGGAGAAAAATCCGCAAATATTTCCAGCTAAAAAACTGACCGATTCTGAAACGGCACTAGAAGAGTACGTAAATAAACAAAAGCACATAATTTGATTGGTTTCCTAAATCATTCATTTCAAGTTTAGCTATAATTTTGACTCAAGTTCATCTGCAAAAGATTTTTAATGGCATTATGGATTTAAAAAATGTTTGAATTTTAACGTTACTTTGAAAAAGCTTTTTACATACCTATAAAATAAACTTACTTATTTTATACAAATCTGAATTTAAAGAAAAATACTTTTGTCTCGTATCGTGGGATTTTATATTCATGTTTATTTGAGTAAATTAAAAATAAATAAAATAGATATGCTTTATTGCACGAACAAAGTTTTAGTTCTACACTAAATTCTATAACGTGACCAGTTTCGGGGATATTCTTAAAAACATATGCGTATCATTCTTCAGTAGAGTTTAATTAATGGATTTTAAGAACAATGTAGTAAAAACTAAATTTTATTTTTTAAATTAAGAAAAAGCTTTGGAAAATGCGTTTTGGTGTTATGTGGAACTATTTTTACAGCAAAGAAAAATTTTAACTTCCCACATTAAGCAGCTTCTTTGTGACTGCTGCTGGCGTCAGAAGCTCAACAGTTTTTCTGCACCAATAACATGGTTACTTGTACCGTATTACGTTGGTAGTACCCCGCATTAGCCATCATGTCGGGAAAAGCGAGATTGACCAGCGTGCCAGGAAATTCGAATTTTCGGCATGCCGGATGATTCGAGTTTTATTTTGCAACAAAACAAAAGTTAACTTCGTCATTCAGTTCCAATCAAAAAGCAAACCATTGTAAGGAAAAAAATAAATAAAAATTATTTTAGGCTCCTTTTAGAGAAGTAAGTTAAATTTTACTTTATTGAATGGCTATGGTAAATGTTTTAGCACTGGCTTAGGGGCAGTAACCTACTACTTAAATATTTGCTTAGTTTTAGTCTAATTTTTATAAACTATTCTTTATCGAATAATATTTTCCTCGTTAAAATACACCGTTATGACACTGTTAGTTAATATTTTTACAGAATTAAATTGTTTATTTTTACTAATAAGAGACGTAAAAGATCTTATAGATCTTAGATATTATCTAAGATATACTAATAAGAGATGTATACAATCTTATATTATTTTTTAAGCTAAGCATATATTTTTTATAGTATTTTTTCCCCTAACCTTGATTTTTTCGGCATGCCGGAAAGAGACAGGCAAGTATTATTGAAAATCTGGTGACCTCTGAATTTTGCAGCATGCCTGCTAATGCATGGTAATATGGTAACCTTAAAACATGTTCATGTTATATTTTAATAACTTAAGATTAATTAATATTATTATTTTTTTCTTTTACTCTGTTTCCTATTCACTTCCCTAATTCATAAAAGTAAACGCCTTATTTCTGTTGAATACTTATTCAACAATTCTAAATTCTTGAGCCCATTCTACCCCCCCCCCGCCTCATATGATTCTGTAAATTAAAAAACAACCCTTTGCGCATCTTAAACTAAAATTAATGCATTGATGGGTTTGGAGGTAACTTTAAAGGAGACAAGCTCCGATTTACGAATTAAACATCCTCGAATTAACTGATTTACTGTTAAACCCTTTTAATGCCAAGTGGATCTATTCTCTGGTGACCACACGAACGATTTCAAACGTACAGAAATTGCGGTCCCAGCAATGAAATTAATTCCCCACGGACGAAATAATAGGAGATCTGAATTTCAGTCATTTACATAGACGATGGTTTAATTCTAGAAGTTTTGCGACAAACGACTGTGGCATTTTCTGAAAGGAAAGATTCAGTCTAGTAATGTTTGAAAATGATTTATAAAATGTTAGAGTCATTTAAATAAGGAAAATTTAAATAATGCTTACGGTCCAATTTTGACGTTGATTATTTTTGGCATCCTTTAAAATAAAGTGACATTTAGTTTTAAAAGTTTGCGTAGTGCTAAAACTTTGAAGATATAGCTTCGTATATTAACAATACAAAATTAGAGCACTTTTGATAGAAATATTCCTTTGATAATACTTTGAATTTAAATTCGTATTTAAAGTTATTGCATATTTTAAAGTGCCATAAGCAATTTTTCAGTTATTGGGAATTAAATTGAGCACGTTTGCGCAAATAAATTTTTAGATTTATCATAAAGTAGGAGCCAGAAATGTAACTATGTAAATTTCAATAGAATCAGTCTATTTTCAATAGAATAGTAATATGATTAGAGTTTACTAAGGATTAATAACATTAATAATTAAAAATTCAGGTAACAAGACTTTTCTCTTTTTTTTTTCTAAGCTTCAGTACTTAGTAGGAGCCGGAAATATAACCATGTTAATTCTAATAGAATCAGTAATATGATTCATTTACTAAGGATTAATAATATTAGTAACATTTAATTCAAAATTAAGGTAACAAGACTTTTATTTATTTATTTATTTATTTTTTTGTTTGGTTTTTAGTTTGCAATCAAAATATGTTTGTTCTAAGGGGGGAAAAAGAACTAAAGTGTTCTTAACTTGGCTTGCAAAACAAGATTAAAAAAACTTCTCTATTCCTTTATCATATTGTGTTACTAGTGAGATCATTTTCACCTTCTGAAAGCTGCTAAAAACCATAAAAACTGGTTCTTCTTTCATTAAAAGTTTTTTTTTTTCCTTTTTAATTGGGCTGCGGTAGAGGCACTGCCTTTTGCAGACTTAGTGTGATCCCCGGAATAGCATCCACTATTTCACGTAGCACCACTATCAACGGGATGCCACTGCTACGAAAATTTTGACGCAAGGTTTCTCCACTAGATTAAGGCACCTTAGCTCTATTCAATGCGAAACTGAACTAGGAGTTTAATTTTTCCAAGAGATACGAGAGGTCAAACGAGTCATCCTAGGATCTTTTACATGCCGCTTAACTGTATGACATTTTCTGCATTCTTACACTAAATATGCTTGAAATAATAAAATTGAAACATTTCAGATTTTTTTTTTTTTTGAGCAATTACGATTGCTTATTGTTTTCATTTGACCGTCTTTGATGTCCGGATCCGTTTTCAGAATGGACCAGGGGTCTCTGCAGCACCCCCGTCCACCGGAGGACGAAGCCACCCCTCTAGTCCTAGCCTCCACTAGCAGCACTGATTCCTACATACACGCACGTCTACACACAAACACGTCCTTACACACATACACACATGTCTACACACAAACACGTCCTTACACACATACACACACGTCTACACACTAACACGTCCTTACACACATGTCTACACCAGTGGTTGGAAGTAGCGCGCTACAAGTAGCGACGCTACTGTAGTAGCTACATTTTTTAGTAGTTTGTAGTGTAGCGCACTACTTTTCAAAAAAAGTAGTGTAGCGAGTAGTTCGATACAATTAAAAGTAGTTTGTAGCGATTTCTGGAAACTACTTTTAAATAAAATTTCAAAAAAAAAAAAAAAAGAAGAAGAAGAAAGAAACGAGGTTTCAAACGAATCTGACTGGTGCAAGTCTTACGCGAGTAAAACTTGTACTAATCAGGTCCGGAAGACTCTAAAAAATACGAGTTGACGTCAGATTGACACCATACGTTCTATCTGTTTGACGCCATTAACTTGTTTAGCATCGACATTTTCACATTTCCCCAATATTCACATCGAATGGCATAGAAAGAATGAGCGATAACTGTTAATGTAGTACCGCGTTTCATGGGCACCCATATAGGGGGCAAGTGGGGGCTCAAGCCCCACCCCCCAACCTTTTAGAAATTAGAACTTCCTTGCTTTTAGTACTTTTTTTCTTCACAAAAATGTAAAAACATTTCTTCTCCAGCCATTATTAAATAAGTTATTAAAAACGTCAAATTTTAAAAATTCTAATCTGTACGGAAATCAGTTTCCATGTGAACTTCTCCTGCTAAACAATGGGGAAAATATCTGCCCCCCTCCCCTAAAACTATGCAAAATGGCGCCCATGCCGCGTTTCTGTTTTGTGGCAGCTGAGAATGTCCCGTTGATGAACATTTTAGACGTCAATGAAATTATTGTGTCAATTTCCACCTAGTATAGAAGCTACAGTAAATGTTATGGAAGAGGATGATATTGAACTGGCTTGGCCGGCTAACAACAAATATATAGTGTTATAGAAATGTATGATCACGGAAATTTTTCCGTTTCTTGCAAATATGCTCGTTGAGAAAAAGCTCTCGGTATCCATGTCAGATGTCATCTGCATATACGGTGGAATCTCAACTTACGCGAGGGATGCGTTCCAAGACTCCCAGCGTAGGTTGAAATTTCGCGTTGTAGAAAAGGCGGAAAAATGCGATTTTTTATGAGCATACCAATAATTTTGAAGCATTTGAAAACATCCCTCAAATGATTTTTACCCATTTCTTAACCTTCTATTACCAAATTTAAACATAGAGAACTGAAACTTTACTGTATTTTTAAAAAAGCTATGTTATTGAATAAAAATACCGTTAGGTTGCACAAAAATCAAAAGGGAGATATGGCATAAAATGAAACACTGCGGTACGTATAGTATGTAGCAATAAAAAAAGTGAAACACTACAATAATACTGTACAGTAGATATTGTAATTATATTCGATACACATTTTAGTTGTTCAAGCATATCGAAAATCTTTACATTTCTTTAGTTATCAGAGATTTCTATTTTTCCTTCCATTTTTAAACTTTAGATGAACAGCAGCTTATGTGAAATTATGTTTCATCAACTTCATATTTAGAATGAAAAAGATGCGAGTGGTGATTTGTAAATTAACAAAGCGATGTTTCGGTTGGGGAACTTCCGCTTTCAGTGAATCGGAAGCGAAAATTTATTCACAAAACTAATATTTAGTAGCCAGTAAAGAAGGTGATACTTAAGCCCCGTGATTCCCACTCGAAAATTTTCATGTAACGAGGTGAGGAATTCGCGTTAGCTCCAAAATTCAGTACTCGAGAAAAGCTCGCAAAATATACATTTCGTTTAAATAGAATCGCGCTGTCGCACGAGTCCATTGTAGTTTAAAATTTCACATTGAAGTAAAGTATGCATTCTTAGTTATGTTTCATGTTTCAGATGTCATCATATATATATACTAGCGAATGATCGAGTAACGCTCTTGACGTTATCAACTATTAAACGCACGCCACGACATGATAATTTGAAAATATTCTTTGATAATGTTTGACATGCAGGGAAATGCTGTATTTCGACAAAGAGTAATTTCAGGAGAATGAAGAAACCAAAAAGTGGTCAACAAAATTAACGCTATCTACTGGAGTTTAGAGTTAATCCACTGGAGTTACGGTTACAATTTCAACTATCAAAATATCACCAAACAGGCAATGACTTTGTTCAAAAGTAGAAGCAACTTTTCTTTTGATTGGGTGTTGGATATATTAACATGATAAAAGTCAATTATTAAATAATGTAAGTTTTTGAGGTTATTCGGTGAAATTGAAAAAATGCTTTTATTTCATTTTATGAGTGGCGTAAGAAAGGAGATAGTGTTTTGGTCCGGACCTCTAGCTAGAAGCTCAAAATGAATTCATTAGTTCCAGCAAAAAAAAATCCTATAAAATTAACAGATATAATGAAAATTAAAGTTTTTCTCTTTTGTTTAAAAGATGTTTTTCCTCATCTAAATCAATTTTATGTACATGTATGTCAATATAAAATTTAAAACAAATTATGACTGCATCTATTTACATTTTCAAGTAGCCGAGTTACACTTCTTGAATGAAATATTCACTGTCAGGAAAGGATTAAACATTTTAAGGTTGAATTCTTTCCACGTTTAAATCCTTTCTTGCAGCGAGTATGCGTAAAAGTCGTTACAAATATTTGAATGACAAATTAACTCAGCAAGCGAAGGAAAGAATAAATAATACTTGGTAATATACCATGTTCAAATGGATTCAGTTTACTAACCTAAATCATTTTATGAATTTTTTCGTTCAATCCTCAAACGGTGTATAAGTGAATGCTTTTTATTGATTAACTTTTTTAAAAAATAACTAAAAAGTAGCGAAGTAGCGACTACTTTTTAAAAGTAGTTTGTAGTTGCTACATTTTGAAAAAAGTAGTTGTAGTTGTAGTAAACTACATTTATATTAAAGTAGTTGCAGTTGTAGTTCGCTACAAAAAAAATGTAGTTTTTCCGACCACTGGTCTACACACAAACACGTCCTTACACACATACACACACGTCTACACACTAACACGTCCTTACACACATGTCTACACACAAACACGTCCTTACACATACACACACGTCTACACACTAACACGGCCTTACACACATACACACACGTCTACACAAAAACACGTCCTTATACACATAGACACAAACACTTTCTTACACACATGCACACACGTAACCGCCCAGGAGGAGGGGCAGGCTTGGGAGGACATGAGCCGTTTCTAGAAACAATAGTCCCCAATTAGTAAGGTCCTGTCGCAACTCGTAATTGCGAAAAACGTAATTTGAATTCAAAATGTCAGAATTCAAATTATAAATATATATGTATACACACAAATATATATTAATATCTTTTTTGATGTTTTTATTAAAATCTCAAAAATCCAAGTCTTTTGCCAGAGCAGAAGAAATTAATTCAGATTGACGAAATTTTGCACAGTTATCAGTGTTAGGGAGTCACAAATTTTCCGCACTAAGGCTTAATGAGCTGCAGAAATTTGGTTTTTTCCTTCTAATGGGGCTTCGTAAGAGGTCTAAGTTTTTTTAAGTTCTAGTATGACCTCCCACAATGACACCCACGTACCGTCGTTAAAGTGCAAATGGCAACGACACAGAACATTTGAGTAAGCACCTGGTCTCTCACGATGCAAAATTACATTAGGAATTTAATTTGAGCAAGAATGTCTGGGCCTAATAGCACACCACAGATCTTTAACATGGCGCATAATTATACGACATGAGCTCTTACGATTTTCTCCCGCTTGAACTGATCACTTGGACCTCGGATTTAGTACCCAAAACCAAAGAAATGCGAGGCCAACGTCGAATCATTAAGCCACCCAGCTAACACAATTTCAGAAATGTATTGTAATAAACCATAGTTGGTGTCGATGTTCAAAAGGATTGTGCCATGAATAACAAAACACTTTATGCACGAGATATTGCGTATTCAATAAACTCTCTGTTCACAGTAAAGATAAATAACTACATTTGCTTAAATATAAATTGTGTAGCCTTTTTCATCTAAGAGACTGTTTTTTGCCTTCTTACATGTTGTTAGCATGTAGAAAAACCTGTTTTGTCTTGGGGAGGTAAACGGTAGTAATTACAGAAATGAGTTTTCTTGATATTTGAAAAAAAAAAAAAAAAAAACACGTTTTGGATTCAATACGAACAATGGGGAAGTTGGAATCGGACGTAATTTTTTTTTTTTTTTTTTTTTTTTCACACGCGCGCGCTTTTCTTTCAGCAGAAACAGTTTTTGTACAGTTAGGGTAACGTTCAATAGATGACAAAAATTCAAAAAAAAAAAGTAGAGTAATCCTACTTTACCTGCTCACGGCAGTATTGTTCTTCAGTGGATCGCAGGTCACTGTGGCTCTAAGGACAATGGGCATGCAAACACGTTGGCGAAGAATGTCGATAGTGTATGTCAAATAAGAGCCAGCAGCGATACATTTTGCATGTTAAAATGGTTAATCATGAATTCGCTTTCTTCACGACATAAACAGAAGCTTTGACTTCCAAAAACTGGACTGTTCTGGATAAATTGAACATACCTGACTCTCGCGAGTTTGAATCGGTTGCTATGTTTGGACTTTTTATGCAACACGATTGACTAGCTGGATATATTTGTTTTAATCGGTACCTATGCAGATCCCAGTGTACCCTTTTTGCGGGATCTATTTCTTCCAACAGCAAGGACGATCACCAATCTCGCTAAATATCATGCGGGATCCCACGGGATTTGGGATCGGGATTTCTTTATTGGAAACCCTATTAAAATAGCTGATTGTTTGCACAATCAACAAAATTACTATTTCGGTATTAAATTGGCCTCGATTTTTAAATATTAAAAGTTTTTTTTTCTCTTTTTTTTTTTTTTCATTTCCGTGAACAAGGCGTTTTTATTATTTACGAGTAAATAATTAGAAATTAGCTATGTCATTGTTTATGGTTACTTCTAGTAGGTAACACTTTCAAGTAAGAATAAAAAAAGGGGAATAAAAAAGGTTTTGAAATTGAAAAATATTTAAGTTCAAAAGTTACGTTTCATGAAACATGACCCTATTGTGCTTCACAGCCCATTTTTTTTTCAAAGAAAGTGTTTTAGTGTTAACTTCATAAAATAGTTGCGTGTGACTTACTGCGCGACTGAAGCCTTTTTTGTCAATAGAAAATAAAACTTTAAAAAAAATTAGTTTCATTATTTACTTCAACTATTTTGAAAATTATTCAAAAAAATGTATTTTTTAAAAAGCAGCCTAATAAATTTGAAGTTCTATAGAGCTTTAAAGATCTTGTAACGGGTAGCAAACATAAAGTACTGTTTCATTATGGGTCTATAAAAAAGTAATTTATACATTAGATTCTGTAGCATATCTGTAGCGTACTACAAAAAAACTTACTTTCGTTATTAAGGCATCAATAAGTTCTCGAGTTTAAAATTTCGCGAAATTTATATAAACACAATCCGAGGCAAAAAATTATTTCATGAGGTTTAAATTTTTGCAATTACGACAGTCTAGCAAAAATTAAAGCCTTAAGAACATATGTGCTTTTACATTATTTTACAGTTACAAAATAGTTTAGTAAAAAGATGCCGAACAAGAATAAATTGAAAAACACAAAAAGAGTGAGAGAAATTCAGTTGAAATACATACACCCAATTAAAGTAATTTTTTGAAACATATTACTGTATTAAAAGTAATGAATACATTTAAAATGGAGTACTTGTAATTAATTTTTAGGGATTTTCAGTCAAGTAAACATTTATTGTTTTTGTATTTCTAGTAATGAAGTTTGATTTACTAGCACGATTGGTAGTCATACTCTTTTTTTTCCTTTTGGGCCATTTTTTTAATCCAGACCAATAGTTATTTTCCATCCTATGGGGAAAAAACCAAAAAATTGAGAAAAAGAGGTAAGGGAAAAAATGGGAAAACGTGAAAGAGAACAAAGTGCTTTGGATTTTATTCCTCTAAAAAGGCCCTTTTTCAGAAATAGATGCCGAAAAAATTGCGTTTGTATTCCATTTTTTGAGCAAACATACATTGTAAAACGCTTAGGTGGTAAGAAAGCAGTGCAATGGAGAAAAGTAGAGAGGTATTTTTCCTCTGAGATTCGAACGGATTGAGAAAAATGAAGTTTAGAAAGATTCATTCTTACATTACGCGGACGGAATTTTATTTTTATAAAAATAATATGATAAAAATGAGAATTTTTCAGAACAAAATATGCTAGTGGATTTCAATGCATGCATTATCAGGTTGTTCAAAGTATTATAAAATAAGAAGCTTTCATCCCATATGTTGAAATAAAAGAAGCAATGCATTTGTGAATATATATAGTGAATGCAATATATAGTTAAAGAAAAAAAAATATTAAATAAAAAAAACCCCGACTGCGTAAAGACCAAAAAAACTAAAAAGAAAAATGTATAAGCCCAGTAGTTTAGAATGTTATTAAGTACTACAAATAAGTACTACAAAGTAAGACAAATCATAACTTCAAAAGCAGAATAGAATGATCAACAGTCGGGGTTCATTCCTTTCTGATTCAAGGGACCCCGTAAAATTTGAATGAGCCCCGACTGTTGATAACTATTTCAACGGTGCAGCTATTCAGTAGTACTTAATAACATTCTAAACTACTGGGCTTATACACTTTTTTTTAGTTTTTTTTTTGGTCTTTATGCAGTCGGGTTTTGGTTTTTATTTAATATTTTTTTATTTTACACTTTTTTGTTAATTTTCATTGACTTAGGTATTATGATTATAAGACGGTACATTTCGAAATCCTGTCATTTTATTGAGAGAGTTTGATTGTATCGTGAGGTTTATTAAGTGTAACTTGCGGTGGTCTAAACTACTGATAATTAGTCCCTCTAGAGAAATAACTCGGTTTAAAGCTACATGTGCTTGACCTTCGGCAAAAATGCGCGAACTTAAGCCAACCACAGCACAGCTATACAAACAGCCTGTATTACTCATGATGACGAGATATCGGAAACGGCCAGTCAGTCAAATCTTTCTCGCAAAACTTAAAAATAGCCTGTCAAGAAGTTACACGTCGCGAAACTCAGTCCCTTGAACCAAGGCAAAAAAAAAGCAACATGTTAGAGATGAAAATCGAATTAGTAGACTTTCTTTCCTTTGGTGCTTATTCCAAGGGTTTGTGTTGATGAGGACTACAATCTGAGTGTCTTGCCTTCGTTACGCATAATATATTTTTTATTACAGTACAGAATACATGATAACATAACATGTAAAAGAATACATAAAGAACACATGAAAGAATTTACATCAGAAAGAGGGGAAAGTACATCCGGAGCGAGGGTGTCTTGACCCACCGCCTCAAGTGGGAGAAGCAATCGCTTAGACTACTCGGCCATTGAGACCCCAATTAGTAGACTTAGTAAACAAAAAAATTCAGGCAGCGAAAACTACCTGCATTTGTCGCACGCAGGTAGCGTGCGACACAGTGTGCAACACCCAACGTGCGCCGATTCTGGACTTGCAAAATATGGCAACTGGTTGTTGATATGGTGAATTTTGATTACTGTCATGTGTTTAGTGACACTCTCAAGGTTAAGACAAATCGATTGACGTAAGAATTACCAAAATTGGGCAAGGCGTTTAGCTCCTAGAACGCCACATAGAAACAAAGATACATAGACTTATAAACACATTATCCTCCTTTGCGTCGCGCACGCACAGTCGGGAAAAAACAGAAAAATGTTTAGCAAGGCTAAGGCAGAACCACATGCAAATTACCAGACAGTTTGGTTATACCTCCAGAGACTGCAGCTTCGTTCTTATTAGAAATTAGAGTTACAATGAGAACGAAACTGCAGTGTCTGTATGTGGTAACCAGGCTGTATGGTACATTGTATTATAGAAAATGTTTGGTCCTACTGTAACATTTCTTTATTTTATGATCAGCAGAGCATTGTACAGCATTAGTCGTAATAAGAACGACAGTAAAAGGTCATTTCACGGTATTTTGTCTAAACTTAGAGTCCGCAACAGAACACGTTTTTTGCCATAACTTTTTAATTTGCTATTTGATTAGTGCAGAATGTAATTTTGAGTTAGTCCTACCAACGCACAAATTCAAAATAAAACAATGTTCGTATCAAACAGTAAATCAAAAAGTTATCGCAAAAAATGTGTCATATTGCAGACTCTACATTTAGACAGAATACCGTGAAATGACTCAAAATGAAACAATATGATATTAAATCGCGCTTATTTACCAATAGCTGCATACACGTGTTTCGGAATTACGGAAATTTTTTTCATTGCGAAAACGTTGAGCTTATGGATGAAAAATCATTTCTGACAGATCGACCTATTTTGAAAGATGTTGGACCCGAGGGCAGCCTAGTGATAAGTCTTTATGTGGTGTAGTGGGGTGTCGCACATCTCTGAAAATTAATAATTCTAAAGTATTTAGTACTAGCTGTACCCGCATGCTTAATGCTAGCGTATCTTTCTGCTCTGCAGAGTTGTCAAAATCGTTGAGGTCTGTATTGATATTGCACTAGAAATTAGCAGAAAAATGATTTCAAGGGAAATAAATTATTATTTTGAGTGAAAGGAAACAAAAGTGATGACAAGACAAGAACGTAGAGGCAAAAAAGGATGAAGAAAATTTGTATTCGAGGAAACAAATGAAAATGAAAGTAGAAGCAAAACAAAATGTATGAAAACTCAAACTTTAATTTTAACATTTTGTTTTAACTTTCAAGTTATGTTTTTGTAACCTCAATAAATTTAGAAGGCATTTAAAAAAGGATTTTATTTTCATGCTTAAAACTGTAGATAAAACATTGAAGGATTTTACGTTATAAATAAAGAACGCATTTTAAACAAGTTTAAGAAAAAGTTCAAACGCTCAAGAGAATATTTAAAATAATAATATAAACACATATTAATTCACAAACCAATGAATTGTCAATCAAAAAATTTCCAAACACACATTTTTGTGGAGTTTAAAAAAGACATCTATCATTCATCTAGAAGTGAATGTATTAAATACAAGCGTTCTAATTAATCTAATTTCGATTATTTGCTGTTTGTAAATATTTTGACTAATCTGACTTCGAAAAATTCAACGTACTAAAAAATACTCTTCTCTTCCTATTATTTTCTTCTCGTAACACGAAAATACAAAAGCACAATTTAAATTTAAAAACATTTTTATCATTTCTATTTGTTAAGATACAATGTATCTAAAAATGCTCGTTCATTCCAATTAATTTCTTTTCGTAACACCAAAATACGAAAGTAAACTGAACTGGGACCACATTTATATCATAAGTTAGAATTCAATGTGTCCAAAAATACTCTTCCATTATTTCAACTTTCTCCTCGTAACACGAAAATACGAAAGAAAAACTTAAATTTAAAAACATTTATATCATTTATATGAGTTAATATCCACGTGCTAAACATAGCCTTGTAGTAACTAAAAACCTACACTTAACTTTATGCTCAATTGGCTTTTATTTTCATCGAATGCTGCAAATATTATTTCGTTTCCAAAGCATCATTACTGTTAACGACTCAGCAAGTTGTCTTAACTGCAATGGTTTTAGGAGATTAAAAGCTGTAATGATCTGGAAGCTTTCATAATATCAAAAAGAAAGTCCTAGATTAGAGTTTGAGATGAAAAGTTTAAGATCAGTTTGGAATCTTTTCGCGCATTATAAGCCTTCTTTTCGTTTAGTGACCCACTTAGCAATCACTTAAGAAGATATAAGTTTTCAATGCGTAAGTTTGTTTTAGGTATGATGGAAGATGGGAATGTTACTTAAAATAAATAAGTTCTTTTTAATGGATGAAATGTTGTGGAGTTATAAATAAGCATGAAAAGATAAACAAAAAACATCGGATATAAGACTTAATGAGTGTAAATAGTTGAACACGAATTAGTTGTTTTCGTGAATTTTAAAATAAGTTTTCGGCAAAAAAATACGTAAACATTTTAAAAGCTGAGTCAGATAAGAACGTTTTGACACAGTTTTTGCAAAACTAATATTGATGATTTAAAATGATCTTAACAACCCTGTTGAATAGAAAAGAAAAACAAATTCCTCCACGTTGCGTTTTCATGCTAAATTTTATTTTTCTTTTCTTTCTTTTTTTTTGAGCAATCACGATTTCTTATTATTCTTATTTGACTGTTTTGATGTTCCTATGATTTTATTTTCCCCCCGTCTCCCTCCTGAAGCACCACTGTCAACCGGCCTCACGATGCTGCTCCTCTAGCGAAAACCGTCTCCAGGTTGCGCTCATATCCTACACACACACGCATACATACACACAACTACACACACACACATACGCACACACTCAAGCTTGCACAGAGACACAAGCACGCACGCCTACATATACACACCTATGCACACACACATACACACAGACTCATGCCTCGACACAAACACACACGCACTCGTGATTGCGAAAAACATAATTTGAATTCAAAAAGCCATAATTCAAATTAATTTATCTTTTTTTTTTGCCGGATGATTGAAAGATAACGAGTTACCTGACCCAATACTTGTGCTGGTGATATTTCTTGAAAATGGTCATCACACCAAAGAAAGTATTTAGATTTTACCAAATGGGTAAATAACTTTCGTTTATTAACAAATATTACTTACAAATGCGTTTCACATAATGTAATTTGTTCATTCAAATTTTGTATGCCATTTGTGGTTTTTTTACATTAGTTTACTTTTATCCGGGGAGAGAAAAACTAAACTCCATTTTTCAAACATGCATTATTCATTTCTTGTGTAGACATTTTCATATCCGTCAATATGGGTTAGCCCAACATTCTCTTACCCCCCCTAATAGATAAATAATTAAATATAAGACATATTGTTACAAATCCTGTAAATAGTAATTATTGTAGTAACGTAACCTGTAAATAGTTTCCCGTAATGAATATACAACCCCTTTTTCATATGGCTAAAATATACGACCCCTATTCCCTTTTTGTTCATTGATAAAATTTGATAACGGTCAACGCATTTCGAGAAGCGTGTGGAATATTTGAGAAAATTCTTTTCGGTGTATTTAAGCCGTTAGCGATGGATAAACAGTTAGTTTCGTTTGATATTTCGAACTGAGGGCATTTAGCTCTGTTTATAGCGAGGCATTTCGCTGTGTTGTTTTCGTATTTGGAAGTAAATACGTGTGTAAACGTTGAGTTTACGGTGTTGTGTGATAATTGCTGATGAATAATTTAGCAGTTGTTAACGGTTTCTCCTGTACATAGTGTAAATAAATTTCCTGTGTTTTTATCAAGAACTGTGTCTTCATTTCAAGAAAGTGGAAGTCGCACCGAATCCGTTACAATTTGGCGCCCAACGTGGGGCTACTTCAGGACTTTCTTGCAGTAAGTGTGACTTTGGACATTTTTTCATAAAAACTTTTTGAATTTGGACTTTAATTTTATGGATATTACTCGCGCAATGGATGAACAATTAAAACAACTGCTTGATGCAATCAACTCTGTTAAAAATGAATTGGCGGCTAATCAAGACCAATTAAAAAGTGATTTGACTGAAAGTTTTACTGCAAATCAAGAACAATTAAAAAATGATATGGCGGCTAATCAAGAACAATTAAAAAATGATATGGCGGCTAATCAAGAACAATTAAAAAATGATATGGCGGCTAATCAAGAACAATTAAAAAGTGATCTGACTGCAAGTATGTTGGCAAATCAAGACCAGTTAAAAAGCGATTTAACGGTGCTGAAAAAGGACTTAACGTCTAACCAAGAAGAAATTAAAAACGACCTTATTTCCGTAAAGACTGTGATGGAAAATAAATTTAATGACATAGAGCATCGAGTTGATGCTATTGAAGAAAAATTTAATACCGTTGAAAGCCGATTCAATGCTGTAGAAAATAAATTTGAAGATGAAGATAGAAGATTTCATCTATTTAAAGAAGAGATCTTTAAGGACGTGGAAAGGAGATTGGCGACCGCGGAAAGCAGCTCTTTACAGTTTGGCGCTCCCACATCGGTTGCTGGACCGTCCATTAAACTTGCCACATTTGATGGGAAAACTTCGTGGCAGGTTTACAAAACTCAATTCATGATAGTGGCGGAAGCGAACGGATGGGACTCTGCTACCAAGGCCTGTCATCTTGCAGCATCCCTGAGAGGTGACGCAGCGGACATTCTCCAGACCCTTCCGGACAGCCAGCGCCTGGATTTCGCCGCCCTCACAGCTGCGTTGGAGCTTCGCTTCGGTGAGAAGTGCCAGAAAGATTTCAGCCGACTCCAGTTGAAGTCCCGTTTCCAGAAAACTGGGGAAACCCTGCAAGAGCTTGCGGCGGACATCGAGAGACTGTCTCATCTTGCTTTTTACGACTGCCCTGCGGATGTTCGAGACAACCTGGCACTCAACTACTACATCGACGGGGTTCGAGATCCGGAAATCCAGAAAGCTCTACGGATGGCGGATGTCAAAGACCTGAATTCTGCCGTTGTGTATGCGATGAGATACGAAGCCGCCCAAGAAGCAACCCGTGTGGATCGCCATCTAATCCGGACTCAGGAAGCTGATGAGTCTGATTCCAGGACGTCCCACCTCGCTGAACTTGAGAGACAACTCGGTGACTTGACAAGACATCTGAGCAGCATAACAGCCCAAAAGAAACAAGAGCAGAAGTGCTGGAAATGCGGTAGTGAAGGACACCTGCGAAGGAGTTGTCCGGCTCGGCAAGCTACGCGAGGGAAGGAAATCACCACCACTAGAGCTCTGCAGATTTCCTCTTCTAGTAGTGGCAGTGATGGACTTTTCATTTACGCACATGTAAATGGGAACCCCTGCAGACTGATTGTTGACACTGGAGCCAATGTGACAATCATTAGGACAGATGTGGCTCGTGAATTTGGATTGAAACTGCTGTGGACATCGCCACGCGTAAGTCTCCAGACTGTGACAGGTGACAAGATCGAGATTGACGGTAAAGTGGACTTGGAAATAGTGTTTGGGAATGCCACCTACCATCATACGGCATTCGTCGCTAACATCACGGACCCCTTCATTCTCGGATTGGACTTTTTGAAGAAATATGACTTCACTCTCGACTTCAAGACTAATGAGCTGCACTCGATGAGAGAAGACATAGCCGTTTTCCCTGCAGAAAGTGATGTAAAATCCGCTCATCAAATAATAGCCCAAACAGATATATCGATTCCCTCAAGGTCAGAATCATTAATACCTGGCTCCCTTGCAGAAAGCAATAGCTTTCGATTTGGAATCATTGAATACCCTAACCTAAGCAATTACCTAAAAGGAGTGCTGGTAGCATCTACGCTTGTGGACCTTTCTAAGGATGTAATTCCTGTGAGAGTCGCCAACGTGAGTGAAAGGCCAAGGAATATCCGGAAAGGTGAAAGGTTAGCAACTTGTACTCCAGTAAACTGCATCATTAGAAGAATCAATTCCCCCGAGACTGTGTCTTCTGAGTCCTTGACATCGAAGTTAATTGGGAGTGCACCCTTATCGAAGGATCAAAGAACTGCTGCGGAACAATTGGTGGACGACTTCAAGCATCTGTTTTCATCTACATCGGAGGATGTTGGCCGTACGAATTTAACGCAGCATAGGATTTACACTGGAGAACACCCCCCTATTAAACAGCATCCAAGACGACTACCGTTCGCTAAGAAGGAAGAGGTTGAAACCCTTCTGAAAGAGATGAAGGAGAATGATGTAATCGAACCTTCATCCAGTCCTTGGGCCTCTCCCATCGTCTTGGTCCGAAAGAAAGATGGCTCCACCAGATTTTGTGTCGATTACCGACGGCTGAATGAAATCACCAAGAAAGACAGTTACCCTCTTCCACGGATAGACGACACCTTGGACACTCTTTCCGGACACAAGTGGTTTTCGACCCTGGATTTGAAGAGCGGCTACTGGCAGGTTGAGATACACCCTGATGACCGAGCGAAGACAGCGTTTACAACTGGACAAGGCTTATGGCAGTTTAAAGTGATGCCCTTCGGCCTCTGCAATGCACCAGCTACGTTCGAGCGTCTTATGGAGACAGTGTTAAGAGGACTTTCCTACGAATCCTGTCTGGTCTACTTAGACGATATCATCATCGTGGGACGCAGTTTCGAAGAACATCTGGCAAATCTTAGGAAGGTGCTGCAAAAGCTTAAGGAAGCCAATCTGAAGTTAAGCCCGTCCAAATGTAATTTGTTCCGCCGGGAAGTGAACTACCTTGGTCACATCATCTCCTCTGAAGGTGTACAAACCGATCCAGAAAAGGTATCTGCAGTCAAGAGTTGGAGTCGTCCCGAAGACATCCATCAGCTGCGAAGTTTCCTGGGGCTCTGCACGTACTACAGGGAGTTTGTAAAGGGTTTTTCCAACATCGCACGACCTTTGCATAAGCTGACGGAGAGCAAGCAAAAGTTTGAATGGTCCAAAGAATGCGAAGATGCATTTCTACGACTGAAGGAGGCTTTAACATCAACGCCTATCCTCGCCTATCCTCAGCCTGAAAAATCCTTCATCCTGGACACTGATGCGAGCAACGAGGGCATCGGAGCTGTTTTATCCCAAGAAATTGACGGAAATGAACATGTCATCGCTTACTGGAGCAAATGCTTATCAAAGTCGGAGCGAAATTACTGCGTCACCAGAAAGGAGTTACTGGCCATAGTGAAAGCTGTAGAACACTTCCATCATTACCTCTACGGCCGAAAATTTCTGCTTCGGACAGATCATGCCTCATTAACTTGGCTTTTGAACTTCAAAAATCCGGAAGGCCAGATAGAGAGATGGATACAGCGGCTCCAGGAATATGACATGGAAATCAAGCATCGAAAAGGGTTATCTCACGGTAATGCTGACGCTTTATCAAGGAGACCCTGTCCTGAGAACTGCCACTATTGTTCCCGAATCGAGAAACAGTATGGAACGACTAGCTCTACCGCCTATCAGGTGACAGTGACTCCAATATCAACAGAACCTGATCCATGGAGTGACGACCAAGTTCGAAAAGATCAACTTGAAGACCCCGACATAAAACCAATTTTGGAGTTCATGGAAAGTGACAGTCGACGCCCTAGCTGGCAGGACGTTTCCATCTTCAGTCCTGCAACAAAAAGATACTGGGCTTTATGGAACTCACTCCATTTACGGAACGGCGTGCTACACCGGAAATGGGAATCTGACGACGGCAAAACATCTAGGTGGCAGTTACTACTTCCCCGATCAAGGATTTCAGATGTTCTGAAAGAAATACATAGTAGTGCGACTGGAGGACATTTTGGTGTCTTGAAAACCCTCAATAAAGTTCGGGAGCGCTTCTTCTGGAGCAAGGCGAAGGATGACGTGGAGAAGTGGTGCCATTCTTGTGACGCCTGTGCTGCTCGTAAAGGACCGAAGAAGAGAAGCAGAGGGAAGCTACATCTGTACAACGTTGGAGCTCCTTTCGAACGAATTGGGATCGACATCCTGGGTCCTCTTCCAAGAACTGCTGATGGGAACAAATACATTCTTGTTTCCATCGACTACTTCACCAAATGGCCGGAAGCATATCCCATTCCAGATCAAGAGGCTACCACCGTAGCAGAGACTCTAGTCCAAAATTGGATCTCGAGATATGGAACACCTGTGGAGATTCATTCCGATCAAGGGAGGAATTTCATCTCTGCTGTGTTTAAGGGCCTATGTCAAATTCTCGGAATTGAGAAAACTAGGACAACACCACTACACCCACAATCGGACGGCATGGTGGAGAGATTTAACCGCACAATCCTGAACAATCTCTCACTTATGGTATCCAGAAATCAACAGGATTGGGACAAGAAGCTACCTTTGTTCCTGCTGGCCTACCGCAGTGCTGTCCACGAGACTACCGGATATGCCCCATCTCAGATGCTCTTCGGACGAGAGCTAAGGCTACCTTGTGATTTCGTCTTCGGTCGTCCTACGGATGCGCCTGCATCGCCTGAGGAGTACATCCAGGATCTCCAGGCCCGGTTGGAAGACGTTCATAACTTCGCACGAGAGCGAATCAACATCGCGGCGGAGAAGATGAAGACCCGATACGACACAAGGTCTACTGGACATGAATTCAACGAAGGCGACAAGGTTTGGTTATGGAATCCCATTCGACGGAAAGGTCTGTCACCCAAATTGCAGTCGCAATGGGATGGACCCTACAAAGTCCTTAAACGACGAAATGACGTCGTAGTGAGGATCCAAAAATCACCTAATGCAAAACCTAGGGTTGTACATTATGATCGGTTAGCCCCATACTATGGCCATAGTTCATGAGTATTACGTAAACAACCATGGTTGATAACATAAAAGTTGTAGATAATTAATTTTTGCTTTTAATGTTTAGTAATATTTCTTGTTATTATTGTGTTTCCTTTGCACTATTGGTTATTATTTAATGTGTGTAATTGTGAACTTGTGATAGAAGTTTGGCACCCTTTCTGGGGATTGTACTGCCCGGGACGTGCAGTCCTTAGGAAGGGGGCAATGTTACAAATCCTGTAAATAGTAATTATTGTAGTAACGTAACCTGTAAATAGTTTCCCGTAATGAATATACAACCCCTTTTTCATATGGCTAAAATATACGACCCCTATTCCCTTTTTGTTCATTGATAAAATTTGATAACGGTCAACGCATTTCGAGAAGCGTGTGGAATATTTGAGAAAATTCTTTTCGGTGTATTTAAGCCGTTAGCGATGGATAAACAGTTAGTTTCGTTTGATATTTCGAACTGAGGGCATTTAGCTCTGTTTATAGCGAGGCATTTCGCTGTGTTGTTTTCGTATTTGGAAGTAAATACGTGTGTAAACGTTGAGTTTACGGTGTTGTGTGATAATTGCTGATGAATAATTTAGCAGTTGTTAACGGTTTCTCCTGTACATAGTGTAAATAAATTTCCTGTGTTTTTATCAAGAACTGTGTCTTCATTTCAAGAAAGTGGAAGTCGCACCGAATCCGTTACAATATTATTGACAGTAAAGAGAATGAATTAGAACCCTTTTTTCCGTCACGCATAAGTGTTTACTTTTTACATGCTCATTTTACCAACTAAAAACATAAGAAAAAATTGTTATTTAGCATTTAAACATCAACTTAGCTTATTTACTATACGTTGCCAAATGGCTTAAAATCTTAAACTATTCGTTTTATGTACACTTTCAGAGAAATACTCTTTTGTCGTATATCTTATGATGTATTATATATTGGAAAACGCAAGGATATTTTTTGCAAGACTGTGAAAAACATTTACATTTAGTTTTATTCTTATTACTACATTACTAGTTTAATCTTTTAAGTGACTAAAATAATACGCAGTTTTTGTTCTTCGGTTATTTTTTTAACACCACCGACCACCACCGTACCAATCCTGGTGAAGGTTAAACCGGATGTGGGGATTGGGAGGAACAGAGCAGTTCACGAACGACCAAGCACTCGCTGGTACAATTTTGATACATACATACACACATACAAAAGCATACAAACATCAAAATAAATAAAGTATACAACTGAAAATGAAGTTAAATGCCACTGGGATGGCTGGTAAATACTAAATAAATTGATACTCCGTTAAGTACTACATTACTTTAATAACATAAAACGATTAATAATTTAACTTAAAACTTAAACTTTTTACTAGTATGACACTTTACAAATGCCCCCCCCCCCCCCTCCGTATTTTTTTTAAACTTCACTTTTTAACAAACAACATTCATTTTGTCTCTTAAATTTTACTCATAACATTTCATTGTCCCTAGAATACCGTGTAATAAAATTTTAACGATAGATATACATTAAATTATTCTAATATTGAATGACATAAAACGGCTCAACTCCTCTGCAGGGGGTTCATAAAATCTTAACGTCTACACTAGGTTTATGAGACTCGGATTCCTACAACATTTATGCGTCTTGCAAGTAAGCATAGAGATCTATTTATACTGCAGAAGAGTAACATCATAAAACAATACTCAGATACGGGCTATACTGATTACCATAAAAAGCAATTTAAAATGTTTGCGAGCATGAAACATGATCTAAAGCGTTGCATTTTATAACAGTTCAATAGTTTTCAATGAATCTCTTGAGAGAAATATTTTATATTGCAATGAAAATAAAGCACGTTTAAACATGTTTAGCAGCGTTTCCTTTGGACGATTCAGTTCTATAGGCAACATTGTATCATTGGTTGCGAAAATATACGCTTTTCTAATTTCAAAATATTTTATTACAGAAATATTTATTTAATAAAATGTTTAAGGAATACAAAAAAATGGTTAATTAAGAGTTATGTAACTTATATTAGCGGTACTTAATAAGTTCCGATTTAGTTACTGTAAAATCGTTTGGTATTCTTAAAATTAAAGGTTAACATTTGTTATTACAATCGATTGAAAAGAAACAGTCCTAATAAACTGATATGAATTTTTGAGGAATTAGTATAACAAACGAGAGAGCACCTAAAAGAGAATTCCAAACTTTTTGTCTAAGGACTTAACAATACAAAAATCATTTGTTAATTTCAAGAAATTGAAGTGATGATGCAGATTCTTAAGATACGCTTGATTTTTGGTTTTCAAGTAACAGGTAAAAAATTTCTTAGTAAAAATTGAAATACTATATCTCGTAGGCTTAACCTTGCTAAAATAGGCGATAGATTGACTGAATCTTAATTTTAGACAAGTTCATAGGGAAAGCTACTTAATTGTAAAAAAAAAATCATTGTTTTTGAACCGGCTTTCTAAATAATTTGATTTGAAAGCTTAAGTTTAATTTTAAATTTTTGGCAATGAAAAATAAAAGGATAATCGGAATGTTTTATTTTCTAGGTGAAGTAGAGAGCGACAAAAACGCATTTTTTTAATGAAAAGTATTCACTTAGGTCGAGTTGATTTTCATTTCTTTCAAGTTATTTTTTTTTTTTTCAAATTTCCATAGCAGGAGAAAATTTAAGGCGTTTTATTTTTTAAACAAAAAAAAATGACCCTAACAGAGATCATTTTTGAAAAAAAAAATATTTATTTTGATGTGTTTTTAGTTTTAGTTTGTATTATTTTTTGTATCACTAAGTAGCAAGAAGATACGGATTAAACTAATAGAAAGTAGGCTAGTATAGTACATGAAGGAATTTCTTGTTATTTAGTTTTCATTGTAACTGACATTTCGCTTAGTTTGACGTTTGAAAATCGAATTTAAAATAAAAAATGAAGTACTAAACTCTTATTTTATTTAATTTTCACTTTATATTTTAATACAAGATTGCTATCTTCAAAAAAAAAAAAAAAAAAAAAATACAATATCAAACTGAGTAAAAGAATTGGAATTATTTTTCTCATACTATTATAGTATTTTTTGTTATTTAAACTAATATTGAAAGTTGGTAAGTCAGTTCTTATTCTAACAACATTATTAAATTTATAAAGAGTAAATAAATATGTAATCGATTAAACATGAAAATTCATAGTTTCACACAAGCACTATTTCCTTTACGAATACTTTTTCTTCCCATCAAAAATGATTTTTCCCTTATTCATCAAATTTAGTGTCATCAACAGCTACTTGTTGAACATGTATTGCAACTCCAGAGCAATCTTCCGCTATTTTTGTGCAACATAATATGATTTATCACAAAGCAATTTTCTCCGACGTAATCTATATACTACAGCAATTCTGTTGGGAACGAATGGAGCGTATTCATCATGTCACCCTTGATATTATCCTTTCAGTATTACGTGTCCAGAGTTTTTTTTATTTATTTTTTTTTACCTCAAGAAAAATCAATTATCCGTTTGACATTTATATCTTAGTATGAAATCTCAATCTGATTCTTGTAGCTTCAAAAAAATTCTTTTGTATTATTTTTTTGTATAAATTTCTTTCGAAGTTAAGTCTTCAACTTGTATGATTCGTACAAAATTATGTATTGTATATTTATTTTGTAAATAAATATTATTCGAAGCTGTACTATAAACCTACCACTCTAACAGGTATAAAAATTTGGCTAATAAATTAAACACTATAAAAATATTTAATTCTAAGAGCACTGTTTAGCACACGATTTTGTAATTGAATTGAAATATGCAAGTTATTTCCATTTTATACCTGATGAGCCTTAGTTTCAAGCCTTTTTTGAATAGAACCTTAAACGCCATTCTAAGCCATACGAGTTTAAAAAAAAAAAGTCTTACTGCACAAATTAGTGGCATAAAAGCATTACCAATATATACCGTACCGACAGGTATAAAATCGCCTGATGAGCCTTAGTTTCACTCACAATAAAATCACGCATAGAAGCATTACTAATATATACCGTAACAACCGTACGCTATTCTAAGCCATACGAGTTTGAAAAAAAAAAGTCTTACTGCACAAGTTAGTGGCATAAAAGCATTACCAATATATACCGTACCGACAGGTATAAAATCGCCTGATGAGCCTTAGTTTCACTCACAATAAAATCACGCATAGAAGCATTACTAATATATACCGTAACAACCGTACGCTATTCTAAGCCATACGAGTTTGAAAAAAAAGTCTTATTGCACAAGTTAGTGGCATAAAAGCATTACCAATATATACCGTACCGTCAGGTACAAATTCACCTGATGAGCCTTAGTTTCACTCAACATAAAAGTACGCGTAAATGCATTACCAGTATATACCGTACCGACAGGTATAAAATTACCTGATGAGCCTCACTTTCACTCACTGATGAGCCTTAGTTTCAAGGCTTTTTTGAAAACAATCTTAAACACCATTCTAAGCCACACAAGTTTAAAAAAAAAAAAAAAAAAGTCTTCGTGCACAAGTAAGTGGCATAAAAGTATTGCCAATATACACCGTTCCGACATGTATAAAATCTGGATATTGAACCTAAAAATAGCAAACTTTTACTTCTAAGAGTTGAGTTTTAGGCAGTTCTGTCTAGCAAATCATTTGAAAATATTTATATTTATTTTAGTCAGTTATTTCCTTGATAATCTAAAATGTTTAGCCGTTTATTTTCCTTTTGAACACATGATTCAATCCTAGTGCAAGCCATTAAAGCTGAAAAATATTTTCATTTCTTCTTGTACCAACTAATGCTATTAAAAGCTTTACTGACTTACGTTATATGTGGTGAATTTAGTTAAATATTTTTCATTTAAAATTTAATCTAATCTTTAGTAATGTTAAGAAGTGCGCAAGTAAACAAGGAAAATAAATTTCAATTGTAAAATGATTCACATTTGGAATATTTCTAATTTGCTAATAGAACTCGGCATTTTAATTTCAAGACTGCGACACATTTGTCTAAGGTTCAAACACGTCAGTTAAAATGATTCAAATAAGTGAGTTTTAAAAAGTTGTCTCCTTCTCTACTTTCATCCTAGAAATTTAATTTATAATGTTAAAGTCTCTTTGAAAAGCGAAAACTTATTTGCCCATTTATTGGAAAGTTTAAGAAGTTTTTCTTACTCAAATCTATTTCTCTTCCTTACTTCACATCTGTATTCAGATATTTTATACGTATGAAGTTTTCACTGTTAAAGAATTTACTTTTTACGGGGAGGTTCTCTAAAGCAGAGATAGCCGCTAAAACGGAGAAATTCAGTTTTTCATTGATTTGAGATTGATTCTGTTGATACATGAATTCCTTATTGTCTATAAACCAGATTTAATTGAGTTGCTTGAGAGGGTTGAAAAATTGAATTAGACCTGAATTAGCACATTGTTTTACATGAGTTACCCATTTTACCGAACGGGTTTTTCAAAACGAGAACTTTGCTCATTTTCTTGAAAAATATACCTTTTACCTCTTGCTAATTACTTTTTTGACCTAAAAAACCTCGATTGCTGCAAATCTATTACTTATTCTATAAACTTTCGAGCAAAAAAAAAAAAAAAAAAAAAAACGATCAACTACAGATTACTGCAGTTTTATGCAATCAATGTTTTTTTTTCTTCTTATTTTACTTTTAGACTTGGAAATATTTCATCTGACAGGTCAAAGTATGTTAGCGTTCCCCTTTAGGACAACTTTCCCCTACTTATTTTTTTCCAGTTATTTACTAATTTGAAGTCGAAACCCTAATTCTCCAAAAAACAAATAAAATAAACACTTTTTGTTATTTTGTTTTTCATTAAGAAATTACATAATATTTAAAGATTGATAAATAAGATATGATTTTCGAAGCAAAGATAGCGAACTTAAAAATGTTAGTTTGTATTACGAAATTGTGTATTGTAATAAAATGAGGAAAATCCTTCTTAGAAACATTTGTACAGGAGGCTTACGTGACCATAAAACTGTTTAATTTAAATTACACTTGCAGTTAAAAATATATGATGCAACAGTGAAAATAGAAAACAGCATTGCTTTCGTCAGCTTCTAAGTAGGAAACATCTTTTTTTTTAATATCATAACACCGAATGTTTCCAAAACTATATATTCCCACGTTGCTGAAAGCACCGTCAGCTGGAACAACCATAAAAGTAAATGCATAGTTTTAAAACAGATTTTTCGATTCAAATGAAAAGACGATGTAAATCGAAGGTTCTTTGTCGTTATTTTGATCTTTTGACTTTTTTTTTTTTTTTTTTTTTTTTGCAGTTTAACATTTTCTGTGGATAAAATAATTTACTGCTTCATCTGTGCACCTAATATTTATTTATACATTTCTAAAGAAATCATTTACATATATTTATTTGAAAGCTTACTTCATTATAAATTTCAGGCTTTACAATTTTAAGAGGAAAAAAAAAAAACTTTTAATGTCCAGAATAGCGATACAACCAAATGGGTTGAAAGAAGAAATCATATCCCCCTCCTCCCATCGATAATTTCGTATTATATCATTTTCTTTTTTCGGTGCAAAAGACCTCTCGCCATTTTACTTCCAGCACACAACATCCAGCCTCAAACATACAACAAGCAGAATCCAGCACACAACATCCAGCATCAAGCACACATCATTCAGCATCCAGCAAACAGTACACAATCTTTTAATAATACGGTATAGTATACACTGCGCCAATGAACCCTATGTTTCTATTTTTATATATGAAACGATCCTTTTATTTACTTAAATACGGTACTTGAAACTCTTTCTCTTTATCTATATACACAAATGGCTACTTCTGTATGTAAGGATGTCCAGAGTAAACTTCAAATCTACTGGACAGATTTTAACCATTTTTTGACCACAGATAGTTACATTACCGAAAAGCTATATAGGCTACAATTTATTTAAAAAAATTAGTTTAAAAAATGTGTGATGGAAAACACGGTGAATTTCACGTAACTTCCCCATTAATTGATTAAATACAAAACCCATTGTTACATAAATTCGTTGCCTTACAATATCAATATTAATAGTAATCATAGTGAAAGTTTTGAATCAAGGCCTATCCGGAGCAAAAATGAGTTTAAAGTCATTTAAACATTTGGAAACTCTACTTTTTGCACACTTAGGGAAACATAGTAGAGAGATTTTTTTTCTTTTTGTGTGCTTGAACTATTTTATTAAATAAAAAGCACGGTTTTTTTTTTTTTTTTTTTTAGTGATCTTTGTTTTTATCAGTTAATATTTTGGAAATTCTTCAAAATTTTATATGCTTAAATGTCGTGTTTTCGTTTCTAACTGAACACTGTTTCGTTCTTTATACTTATTGCTGTTTTACTTTTATAAGTAAGAAAGAAGTTCGATTTTTAATCACGTCAAAGCGGTGTGTTTTGATTTCTTTCAGTTAACACAAAAAACGAATGAAAGTAGCGATTGTTTCTCACAATTATTACTGACCCAGGCAACGCCGGATATTTTAGGTAGTAGAAAATAAAAGTAAGGTTTCAAAGAAATTCTGGAAGGAAGTCTGTGGCGGACCGGCGTCCAGGAGACCCCATAGCACCAACAGCCTTGGAATTTTGTGCAAAATTACTTCGAGCACCGGGTGCGTGCACCTAGGGTTTTATTTTTCAAAATTCGAATTAGTTTTTTTGTAACTAATATTTTAAGCTCAAATTTCGCGTAAATTGCCTATTATTGCCTATTAAAGGGGTAAAAAATTACTTGCACATATTAATATTATACTAGCTGCGTGCCCGGCGTTGCACGGGCTATTTAAAAAATGAAAGAGAAGTCCAATTGATATTTTTGTATTACTCTGACATTAGTTTCTAAAGCGCTAAGGAGTAAATAAATACACGTAATGCAAGGTTTGCAAAACACCAGTAGAGCTTATTTTTTGGCAAAAATCTCTTAAACGTTGATCATAGTTTTCAATGATACAAGTTATGAGCATTTTCAATTAGCACAAAAGATGAAAATATATATGCATTATCAACTATAATCTGTGCTCACGTTAAAATGAATTACATCTGATAGACTATATCTGAAATATTTATGTACAATTACAATCAGCTTTTTACTTAAAATGACACACACTTTATGATTGATTACGTGAAACTAAAGCACCAAGACTAAATAAATACCAATAAGCATTAATTTAAGGTCATCAGATTCCAAATTATCTTTAGTTAAAATCCTTAAAAACAGTTTTTTCTGTTCAATTCTGTTTCACTTAAAGAAATCCAAACACTCTTAATTTAACATGTTCTTTTAACGATACAAACTGTATTTCAAAAATAGAAACAGGAAGGAAAAAGAGAGTTATTACAATTCGAATTCACCCATGCGACGGGAAAAGGTCCAACAAAATAAACATAATTAGTCACACCTCCTAAATGTACCAAAATATGAGGCCGGCGAATGATAAACTTACACTGCAATCAATAAACATAGCTAAAGAAACAACTTTCCTATGCTGAAAAAAGTTAAGAACGTTGAATGTAAAAATTAAAAAAAAAAAGACAGACGATAAAATAAAGTCTATGTCCGAATAGTGCAACCAATTTTAAACTAATTTAAAATAAAAGTTCTAGATGGAAACGTTGTTTTAAGATTTGGACAGCAGCCAAAAAATCTCTTTTAAAATAATTATTAGAATTTTACTTGCTCACCCATATGCAAAATGGCAACAGGAAAGAAATAAAAATTCCTAAATAACGTTATGTTAATTAACGTTTTAATTAATATCTCCTTTAAATAAAGTCGCACAATTACGAGATTGGTCCTATTGTTTTCTTTGGAAAATTTCGAATTGATCGCTATCTCGTTTGACTCTCGATTCGCAGCGGTTCTCAAGAAGATACAGTGGCTCCCAAAAGTCTTCGTACACCTGCGACTTTCAACGAAATAGGCCCCAATCAATTGGTTAGAATTAATATTTCGAAATAGGTATTTAATTATAAGATCTATGATCAATTTTTAACAAAACTACATGAAAAGTTTTAAAAAATATTAAAACTTAATTTTTTAAAAATCAAAAACCGAAAAGTGTCGGAGATTTTATCTCACAAAAGTCTTCGTACACTTTCTAAAATGTCTATATATTATTGAATAATCTAACTTTTGATTAAGTTATTAATTAGTAGAATATCATACAATATTCATAACACCTTTTAAACGTCTGGGAAAAGATTTCATTCTTTTTCTTTCTTTTTTTGCGTAATTTCTGAGTAAGTGTTCTACCACACTTCGAGTCTTACTGTTTCTAGCTCTATTTTCGTTTTAAAGCCTTATTTTCGTAATCTAGCCTCCAGATAACTTTAAATACGTTACATTAAGTTAAAACCTGGAGATTTAGGGGGTATTTTCGAAACTTTAGGACAATTTTCGTGGCACTAGACGCAAATGTTGTAAACCGTGTGCTTCTTATCGTTATCTTGATAAAAAACAAAGATGTTTCCAAGAACCAAATTTTTGGCTAAGAGTTCAAAATTGGTTTTTAAAATATTTAAAGGAACAGCATGATTCATTATTTCATCAAAAAATTACAAACTACCAAATCCTGATGCTGATATGCACCCTCACACTAGAGCACCTGCACCGTCCTGATTAACTAATCCAAATAAGTTCTTAAGATTAAGTGCCTAATTTTTTCTTCTACTTGCAGTTATACAACAATTTAACCAAAAATGTTAAATTAATTTTTATCTGTAAGTAAGACGTGATTCTGAAACGCTTTTAACTTATTTATAATTGATTTTGCGACGAAAAGCGTAAGCTTTCTGTTTTTCGCACGACCAAGAAAATTTCTGCGGGAAGAGGTCCCATTTAATCCAGCTAATCAGAGAACATGGCGAACATTTTTAGGTGAAAATTAAATGTAACATGTTTCATTTAACTCTGCAGAAACGTTTACAGCACTCAAATGTGTATTTTTCACAATTTTTTTTACTTTAAATCTCCGATCACGTTTTGTCAACTTTGCCGGTTGACCTTTTCTTACCTTGTTTTAAGTCCTATTCCTTTCTTTAAAGCATTTTATCAAGCACTTTACTATACAAACAAATAAATTAACTAATTTAGAGACATTTCAAACCAATTTACCACTACTGTGGGGAAAAAATTCAAATTTTGAATGGTGTTTTCTGTTTTTTACGAATACCAGCCATTTTACACTAATGAGCACAATATTAAGGAATAAATAAACAAAAAATTTAAGCCAAATGACTTGAAAGGGTCAACACAATACAAAAATATTATTAAAACGGCATATGATAATTTTAATCATGAATTTATTCGAAAATATTTGAGTGTACGATGACTTTTGTGGCGTGTTATTTCTCTGTCTCTTCGTTTTCTGACCCATTTCAAAAAGAAGATCCGTCAATATTTTGAAAAAACCAATAGATTGTATTAAGAATGATATAGGAATGATGTGAAAAAATATTGGACTTCATATTCGAATTCAGTTTCGAGTTATTTTGGTTTTACTAAAAAATTTCAAAGTGTACGAACACTTTTGGAAGCCACTGTAGATCTTCAGACAGACAGACAGACGCGAACAGATTTTAATATTATAATACTAGCTGCGTGCCCGACGTTGCACGGGCTACTTAAAAAATGAAAGAGATGTCCAATTGATGTTTTTGCATTACTCTGACGTCAGTTTCTAAAGCGCTAAGGAATAAATAAATACGCGTGATGCAAGGTTTGCAAAACCCCAGTAGAGCATATTTTTGGCAAAATTCTCTTCAACGTTAATCATAGTTATCAATGATACAAGTTATGAGTATTTTCAATTAGCACAAAAAATGAAAATATATGCATTATCAACTATAATCTGCGCTCACGTTAAAATGAATTACATCTGATAGACTATATCTGAACTATTTATGTACAATTACAATCAGCTTTTTACATAAAATGACACATTTTGGTTGATTACGTGAAACTAAAGCATCAAGACTAAATAAATACCAATAATTTAATACCAAGTCATCAGGTTCCAAATTAGCTTTAGTTAAAATCCTTTAAAACAATATTTTTTGTTCAACTCTATTTCACTTAAAGAAATCAAAACAATCTTAATTTAACATGTTCTTTTAACGATACAAACTGTATTTCAAAAACAGAAACAGGAAGGAAAAAGAAAATTATTGCAATTCGAAAACTCACCCGGGACGGGAAAAAGGCCAACAAAATAAACTTAATTAGTCGCACATCCTAAATGTACCAAAATATGAGGCTGGTGAATGATAAACTTACACTACAATCAATAAGCATAGCTAAAGAAACAACTTTCATATGCTGAGAAGAGTTAAGAACGTTGAATTTAAAAAATAAAAAAAGGACAGACGATAAAATAAAAGCTATGTCGGAATAGAGTAACCAATTTTAAACTAATTTAAAATGAAATTCTAGATAGAAACGTTGTTTTAAGATTTGGACAGCTGCCAAAAAAATCTCTTTGTAAAGAATTATTAGAATTTTACTTGCTCACCCAAATGCAAAATGGCAACAGGAAAGAAATAAAAATTCCTGAATGTTAATTAACGTTTTAATTAATATCTTCGCTAATTAAAGTCGCAGAATTACGAAATTGGTCCTATTGTTTTCTTTGGAAAATTTCGAATTGATCGGTATCTCGTTTGACTCTCGATTCGTAGCGGTTCTCGAGAAGATCGATCTTCAGACAGACAGACAGACGGACGCGAACAGATTTTAATATTATAGTGGATATATATCGTTGGAAAGGGTAGAATTTTCCGTGTTCTACGCGATTTGTTTCAGAGTTCCAACTTAAATATGGCAGGAGTTATTTGCGTTTTTAGCTGAAACTTTTTTTGGCTTAGCTAAAATTTAGGCACTACTTTCTTTATTAAGGTAAGCGAACACCCTTAATATTTTTTTGTTCAATAATCATTGCACCTTTCTAAAACTTTTTACGATAATTAAATATGACATAAATAATACATTTTGACTATTTATTTGTTAGACAAAATTTCGATAGTTTTTTTTTTTTTTTTCTTTTCAAAAAAGCCATATTTTTAGCAAAAAAACTACCATTACCTTAGCACTTCCAGTGCGTTCACTTTTTCATTATTTTTAAAACTTCTGTGTATATCTCTTCATGAGATACTAGAATGTGATATGACCATCCAATTTGGAAATAATTAACTAAAAACAGATTTTATGGGTATATGCTTGAAAATTTCTCCCGAAAAACGTGTTTTCTGCCTTCTAAGTTTAATTGATTATTCTTCAAAACCACATATCGCATGCATATTAACTTTTGAGGTTTATATCACAGTAATGGGTTCAATTCCCAAATTTGTAAAGTTTCAAACCTTTAGAGTCAATACTTTTTTCGCTAGAGCTGTTGGCGTAAATAAAAACTTGAAAACTTAGCTATGAGAAAATCAAGAAAGAAAGAGTAAATTTCAGTTATAAGTAGTGCAATTGAGTTTAGTAAAATTCTTGGAGTTTTCTAAATTATTCACCGATTTAAAAAACAATTGCGGATTTAGAAAGAAGAACAATGGGGCTCTCTGAATTTCTCAAAATCTCAAAATCTATTTTTTTCGAAAATTAGGGTGTTCGTCTACCTTAAATCTATCAGTAAAAGGCGAAGGAATTGTCCCACAGTTTTTTTTTTTTTTTGACACCACTGGAAAGAGCTGCTTTTTTTACACCAGATCTAACTCCACCAATGGTCGAAAGCTTCTCATCTCCAAAGTAAAAAAGTTACAAGCCGTTAAATATTAAGTTCGAATAATCTCTTTACCATTAAAATTGATGTTTTATTTGACGTTGCCATAGTTACGTCTTTTCGATTCGTTCGTTTATTCTTTCTTATTCACAAATTTTAAGGGTCTCAACTTTAACCGAAAATCTTAGGCTCAAATCAATTCAAGCCCCTATCTAAAAAGCAAAACATATTGCTAGAGAATACGAATATGAAAGCGACTTTTCAAACATACAAAACTGCAGTTTTGCAAGACTCAGGAACCCCTTAGCCCTTATGGCTCTGGATTATTTTGAAACCCGGAGAAAGGGTGCTTTTTTAACCAAAAGGAAGCTCATAATGCTTTTTCAATCTGTTTCTATCTAGTTGACGATTTAAATCTTTGC
This sequence comes from Uloborus diversus, assembly GCF_026930045.1. NCBI lineage: Eukaryota > Metazoa > Arthropoda > Arachnida > Araneae > Uloboridae > Uloborus > Uloborus diversus. Next base: position 101,295,751 of record NC_072734.1, read on the forward strand.
GATTCAAATAAGATTACGAAGCAATCTTCGGGAGTTGGTGAGCGTTGGCGAGCAAGAGCCCTCTAGTGTTATAAATTTTCATTTCTTCTAGCTATGGTTAAAAACTTGAGATTATTTTTGAGGGTATATTACAGCTGCAATTTTTCATGAAAATAAAAAAAGCTACTGACATGCTAATTAGAAGATAAATTAAACGTATTCACTACTTGTAAAATTAAATTACTGCTAGTTAAGCAAATAAATACTTTAGAATTCATGACTAATTTCTGCTTAAACAACCCTAAAGTAGAAAACGCTAATTTCAATTAGGAATTTAAATTAAACTTTTCCAACAGGTGAATTGCTAATGATTTCGCATGAGAATTTAACTTAGAGAATTAAGCTTTATACTATAACTGAAATGTTTTTATAGTAGATGTAATACTATTATTTCCATTTTGCTACATTTGTTTTTGATGATTATTATACACACTAGATTAAGAAATATTTTATAGTTTTAAAATTGTTAAAATCTAGTTACATTAAGACACATTTAATCAAAAAGCCCTAGTTCCTTAAAGGAAAGATTTAATGCAAAACTAATTTGAAATAATCTTGAAGATTTTTTTGAAGTTACCGGTTGCTCAAAAAAAATCAAGAAATTCTGAGAAAGGTAAAATTGGTTATGTCAGATTAGGCAGTTAATTGTTTTTCATTTGTTTTAAATGGATAAGCATGATTATAATGCATACATAACGTTTACACATTAGGATAGACCTTGACACGTTTACACATCTGGTACGTTTACACAGAGCCCTTTTTCAAAAACGAGTTATACCTGGAGAGCCAACACTCATACCAGATTGATGCTGCTCAATAGCAAATATTCTCACAAGTTTTTGAGCATCAGTCGAGCTTCGGTTTAGCATGCGGATAGAAAAATCTGTTTTCTACCAAGCAGAGTAAATTTTGTGTTGAACATTTTGAAGTTTATTGTGACGGAATAGTACTTTGTTAAAAACAAATAAATATATAAAAAATAGCAGAATTTTTTCCTTTTTTGAGAATTGTATTTGAATGGACAAAACAATTATTACATTTTTTCGCACGTTAAAAATAAATCCAAACTTGCCGATGGGGCACGTTTACGCATTTTCACTGGGACCCATTTACGCATGTTCTTACTGTGTCTTACTACTCCGTCTTACTTCTAAACTTGCCTCACATGCTTTTTTCGCTCTGTACTGTTTGAAATCTTTAGTTTTTTCAGGTTATTTAGTTTCGAATATCACCATTCATTTTAAATTAAGTTAAAAATTCGTATCTTATAGCTTAAAATCTTATAGTTTCGTCTTCATGATTGTTCAGCTTTAACCATATACACTCTATTTAGCCTGTAATAAATTTTCTTTATTTTAAAGTTAGTACGATATTAAGTTCAAAACACGAATAAAACCATGTTAGATCTTAAAAATAATGAAAAGGCTTATCGATAATCCAAGTATTTTTCCCAGTAGGCCTTCCACAGCATCACATATGTACTACCCCCACTGAGACCATTTGAAAAAGTAGGACCAAAGCTTAAGAAGCAGGAAAAGAAAAAAAAAAAATAAGGATGCTCAGAATTCTAACTGATACTCCGATTAAGGAAGCCCTCAGAAAAGAGCAGTTAGAAGCTACAAAGAAAAAAAATGGCAGAACAAAATAAAAAGTAGAAATTACCTTAAAATTTGCAAGTTTCTATTGAAGCAGAAGTAGAAGACATCAAAGAAAAAAGTATGAAACCAAAACCTGCTACAGGGGAAAAGTTAGTACACTCTGTAAAAAGGAAATTAATGAACGATTCTGTTTATGAAGTAGAAAATTGTGCTTGCATCTATTGTGTGGAAGCACACAACCAATCAAAAAAAGAACAAGACAGGGTTCCATGCCTTAGATGTCAAAAGGCAGTCGCGTGACAAGTATGCAAAAAGAAATACTTCCTTTTTGTTGTTAAAATCTAACAGTGATGAAGAAGGTGACGAAATAGTTTTTGTTCGTAATTAGCAATAAGTCCTATGATTTTAGGACTATAAAATGTTCTTTAATTAATTATTTGAGATTTTCTTATTTTTAAAGTGTTTTAAGAGTGAGATAAAATATTTAAATTTGGTAAAATATCTATTTCACTAACCCCTTGTTATCATTTTTAATATGCGTAAACGTGCCCCACTCGATGCGTAAACTTGACCCGTGTTCGGGTCAAGTTTACACAAAAGAATTGTACTCAAAAAAATTTTACGGTTATAAACACAAGCTGAGCAACAACTGAAAATACGAATTTTTACGTCATTAACTGCTTCATAAAACCACAATATCTAAAATTTCCTAGGTTTAAACATAAAAATTAGAGAAATCATTGAAAAAAATGGTCGTAAATGTGCCCCGGTCTAAACTACCGTGTATCCTTTGAATGTGAAAACAATATGTAACTTAGTAGGGTAAATGACTACTTATGGGCATGGACACTCAATCGGAATCGTATTGCCTTGTCAATATCATGCTTGTAATTGATATTTCAGAAACATTATCATTGGATTCCTAAAATAGCATCTTTCAAAAAGAAACATGCCGTATTTTTCCAAACATACTTGTAAGTTTTATCTATGTTTCTAAAAAATATTCGAAAAGGAAAAAAATGCATTTTTTCTTGCTTTTAAGCTTTGAAGAGGTTTTTTCTTAAGGACCTGTTTTGCTGTCGTATTAGATAGCAGTTTTTCTGGTACGTACTCATTCCAATAGCTTTTTTCTTATCATATAGGTATATTTTTTGCCTTAATCTAAAAAAGATTAATTAAAATATTCTGTTAAGCTGATATGCCCGTAAGTAGTCAAGTAAAATTATGTATTTCCGTTATGGGCATACATAACCATCATTTTTGAGCAATCACGATTGCTTATTGTTCTCACTTGACAGTCCTTGATGTTGCGGTTCCTTTTTCAGCTTGGACCAGGGGCCTCTGCAGCACCACCGCCCACCGGTGGCGGCGCGGCCGCTCTGGTCCTGAGCTTTGTCCCCCGGAATCCATTTCTGCTGGGTGGTGGCGTCCATGTCCTACACACACATGCTCATACACTCCCGCCTACGCGCACACGCCTTTACATACAAACACACGCCTACGTGCACACACGTAAGCCTACACACACACACACACACACACACACACAACTATTCACACGTAACCACCCAGGAGGAGTTACATGCTTGGGGGGGAGTCATTTCTAGAAACAATAACTCTAATGAGTCGTGTCTTGTCGCAACTCGTGATTGCAAAAAACATAATTTGAACTCAAAGTTTCGGAATTCAAATTAGAAATAATTAGGGTAGGTGGGTCACAGTTTTTTTTTTTTTTTTTTTTTTTGCCATTCTAAATGAACTCATTGTTTTGAATTGATGTTAAAACATAAGCTAAATTTGGCAGACGATAAATATAATATGCAACAGTACAGTACGATAAATATAATATGCAGCAGTGCAGTAACCTACAACAGGTGGGGGTTTCTTCAACACTATATCTTCAAGCTCTACTTCAAGTCCATCATCATTGTTGAAAGCCAATTTCGGACGTTGATGACAAGGCACCATTTTGAGGTACTTCACATTGTAAGAAAACTCACGTGTAATCCAAGAAGACTGCAAGCCAGTCACATCGACAAGACCACAGTTTTACAACATTAAAAATCAGAAACAGAACCTTCAAAATATAGGGAATCATGATACCTGCAATAAAAATGAATAATACAAGCCACGTCGGACGAGAAAAAAGAAATTGCTCATGCTTTTTTTTTTTACTCAGATCCTACTAAAACCGAAAAAATGTGATAGAATCTTAAATGTTCATTTGATGGCATTAAAACTTCCTGTGGTAGTGGAGAGGGTTGTGACACACACGTTGAACCCCAATTAGGAACACTCTCGACGATACCCGGAATTTCTCGACCAACGCTCATAGATACAACCATCCGTGGATACAGCAGCTTCTCCTATACATATTATTCCGACCACTAATTCAAGATATTTTAGTCTAGTCAAGGTATAAAGAAATCAGTTCACATCTTGGAAGTCAACATGACTTCCAAGTTGTGAACAACCTGGAAGATGATATTTCCAGGTGATATTTGCATTTTGCATAATATTTTAAGACTTTCTTTTTGGTATTTTGACTTTAAATGATAACTTCATGTTTGGTGTATATATATATATATATATATATATATATTGTAACGGATTCAGTGCGGCTTCCAACTTTCTTGAAAGGATGACACAGTTCTTGATTAAAAAAATACAGAAAATGTATTTACACTATGTTCAGGAAAGAGCGTCAACAACTGCTAAATTATTCATCAGCAATTAAGCAATTATCACACAACACCGTAAACTCAACGTTTACACACGTATTTACTTCCAAATACGAAAACAACACAGCGAAATGCCTCGCTATAAACAGAGCTAATACACACTCTCAGTACAAATTCTCAATCGAAACTAACTCTTTATCCAGCGTAACCGTTTATATACACACCGAAAAGAGAGCTCTCAAAGATTCCAGAAAATGCTACAACGTTCTACAACTACACTTTCATTGATAAAATCAGTGAATGAAATAAGAAAAAAAAGAATAGGGGTTGTATACTTTAGCCATATGTTAAGGGGTTGTATATTCATTACGGGAAACTATTTACAGGTTACGTTACTACAATAATTACTATTTACAGGATTCGTAACATTGCCCCCTTCCTAAGGACTGCACGTCCCGAGCAGTACAATCCCCAGAAAGTGTGCCAAACTTCTATCACAAGTTTACAAATATACACATTAATTGATAACTAACAGATACAGAAAACACAATAATAACAAGAAATATTACTAAACATTAAAAGCAAAAATTATCTACAACTTTTATGTTATCAACCATGGTTGTTTACGTAATACTCATGAACTATGGCCATAGTATGGGGCTAACCGATCATAATGTACAACCCTAGGCTTTGCATTAGGTGATTTTTGGATCCTCACTACGACGTCATTTAGTCGGTTAAGGACTTTGTGGGGTCCATCCCAATGCGACTGCAATTTGGGTGACAGACCTTTCCGTCGGATGGGATTCCATAACCAAACCTTGTCGCCTTCGTTGAATTCATGTCCAGTAGACCTTGTGTCGTATCGGGTCTTCATCTTCTCCGCCGCGATGTTGATTCGCTCTCGTGCGAAGTTATGAACGTCTTTCAACCGGTCCTGGAGATCCTGGATGTACTCCTCAGGCAATGCAGGCGCATCCGGAGGACGACCGAAGACGAGATCACAAGGTAGCCGAAGCTCTCGTCCGAAGAGCATCTAAGATGGGGCAAATCCAGTAGTCTCGTGGACAGCACTGCGGTAGGCCAGCAGGAACAAAGGTAGTTTCTTGTCCCAATCCTGTGGATTTCTGGATACCAAAAGCGAGAGATTATTCAGGATTGTGCGGTTAAATCTCTCCACCATGCCGTCCGATTGTGGGTGTAGTGGTGTTGTCCTAGTTTTCTCAATTCCGAAAATTTGACATAGGCCCTTAAACACAGCAGAGATGAAATTCCTCCCTTGATCGGAATGAATCTGCAAAGGTTTTCCAAATCTCGAGATCCAGTGTTGGACTAGAGTCTCTGCTACGGTGGTAGCTTCTTGATCTGGAATGGGATACGCTTCGGGCCATTTGGTGAAGTAGTCGATGGAAACAAGAACGTATTTGTTCCCATCAGCAGTTCTTGGTAGAGGACCCAGGATGTCGATCCCAATTCGTTCGAAAGGAGCTTAACCGTTGTACAGATGTAGCTTCCCTCTGCTTTTCTTCTTCGGTCCTTTAAGAGCAGCACAGGCGTCACGAGAATGGCACCACTTCTCCACGTCATCCTTCGCCTTGCTCCAGAAGAAGCGTTCCCGAACTTTATTGAGGGTTTTCAAAACACCAAAATGTTCTCCAGTCGCACTACAATGTATTTCTTTCAGAACATCTGAAATCCTTGATCGGGGAAGTAGTAACTGCCACCTAGACGTTTTGCCGTCATCAGATTCCCATTTTCGGTTCAGTACGTCGTTCCGTAAATGGAGTGAGTTCCATAAAGCCCAGTATCTTTTTGTTGCAGGGCTGAAGATGGAAACGTCCTGGACTGTCACTTTCCATGAACTCCAAAATTGGTTTTATGTCGGGGTCTTCAAGTTGATCTTTTCGAACTTGGTCGTCACTCCATGGATCAGGTTCTGATGATATTGGAGTCACTGTCACCTGATAGGCGGTAGGGCTAGTCGTTCCATACTGTTTCTCGATTCGGGAACAATAGTGGCAGTTCTCAGGACAGGGTCTCCTCGATAAAGCGTCAGCATTACCGTGAGATAACCCTTTTCGGTGCTTGATCTCCATGTCATATTCCTGGAGCCGCTGTATCCACCTGGCTATCTGGCCTTCTGGATTCTTGAAGTTCAAAAGCCAAGTTAACGAGGCATGATCTGTCCGAAGCAGAAATTTTCGGCCGTAGAGGTAATGATGGAAGTGTTCTACAGCTTTCACTATGGCCAGTAACTCCTTTCTGGTGACGCAGTAATTTCGCTCCGACTTTGATAAGCATTTGCTCCAGTAAGCGATGACATGTTCATTGCCGTCAATTTCTTGGGATAAAACAGCTCCGATGCCCTCGTTGCTCGCATCAGTGTCCAGGATGAAGGATTTTTCAGGCTGAGGATAGGCGAGTATAGGCGTTGATGTTAAAGCCTCCTTCAGTCGTGGAAATGCATCTTCGCATTCTTTGGACCATTCAAACTTTTGCTTGCTCTCCGTCAGCTTATGCAAAGGTCGTGCAATGTTGGAAAAACCCTTTACAAACTTCCTGTACTACGTGCAGAGCCCCAGGAAACTTCGCAGCTGATGGATGTTTTCGGGACGACTCCAACTCTTAACCGCAGATACCTTTTCTGGATCGGTTTGTACACCTTCAGAAGAGATGATGTGACCAAGGTAGTTCACTTCCCGGCGGAACAAATTACATTTGGACGGGCTTAACTTCAGATTGGCTTCCTTAAGCTTCTGCAGCACCTTCCTAAGATTTGCCAGATGTTCTTCGAAACTGCGTCCCACGATGATGATATCGTCTAAGTAGACCAGACAGGATTCGTAGGAAAGTCCTCTTAACACTGTCTCCATAAGACGCTCGAACGTAACTGGTGCATTGCAGAGGCCGAAGGACATCACTTTAAACTGCCATAAGCCTTGTTCAGTTGTAAACGCTGTCTTCTTTCGGTCATCAGGGTGTATCTCAACCTGCCAGTAGCCGCTCTTCAAGTCCAGGGTCGAAAACCACTTGTGCCCGGAAAGAGTGTCCAAGGTGTCGTCTATCCGTGGAAGAAGGTAACTGTCTTTCTTGGTGATTTCATTCAGCCGTCGGTAATCGATACAAAATCTGGTGGAGCCATCTTTCTTTCGGACCAAGACGATGGGAGACGCCCAAGTACTGGATGAAGGATCGATTACATCGTTCTCCTTCATCTCTTTCAGGAGGGTCTCAACCTCTTCCTTCTTGGCGAACGGTAGTCGTTTTAGATGCTGTTTAATAGGGAGGTGTTCTCCAGTGTAGATCCTATGCTGCGTTAAATTCTTCCTGCCCACATCCTCCGATGTAGATGAAAACAGATGCTTGAAGTCCTCCACCAATTGTTCCGCAGCAGTTCTTTGATCTTTCGATAATGGCGCACTCCCAATTAACTTCGATGTCAAGGACTCAGAAGACACAGTGTCTGGGGAATTGATTCTTCTAATGATGCAGTTTACTGGAGTACAAGTTGCCAACACTTCACCTTTTCGGATATTCCTTGGCCTTTCACTCACGTTGGCGACTCTCACAGGAATCACATCCTTAGAAAGGTCCACAAGCGTAGATGCTACCAGCACTCCTTTTAGATTATTGTTTAGGTTAGGGTATTCGATGAGGCCGAATCTAAAGCTGTTGTTTTCTTCAATGGAGCCAGGTATCAATGATTCTGACCTTGAGGGAATCGATAAATCTGTTTGGGCTATTATTTGATGAGCGGATTTTACATCATTTTCAACGTTGAAGATATCTATGTCTTCTCTCATCGAGTGCAGTTCATTAGTCTTGAAGTCAAGGGTGAAGTCGTATTTCTTTAAAAAGTCCAATCCGAGAATGAAGGGGTCCGTGATATCAGCAACGAATGCCGCATGATGGTAGGTGGCATTCCCAAACACTATTTCCAAGTCCACTTTACCGTCAATCTCAATTTTGTCACCTGTCACAGTCTGGAGACTTACGCGCGGCGATGTCCACAACAGCTTCAATCCAAATTCACGAGCCACATCTGTCCTAACGATTGTCACATTGGCTCCAGTGTCGACAATCAGTCTGCAGGGGTTCCCATTTACATGTGCGTAAATGAAAAGTCCATTACTGCCGCTACTAGAAGAGGAAATCTGCAGAGCTCTGGTGGTGGTAATTTCCTTCCCTCGCGTAGCTTGGCGAGCCGGACAACTCCTTCGCAGGTGCCCTTCATTACCGCATTTCCAGCACTTCTGCTCTTGTTTCTTTTGGGCTGTTATGCTGTTCAGATGTCTTGCCAAGTCACCGAGTTGTCTCTCAAGTTCAGCGAGATGGGACGACCTGGAATCAGACTCATCAGCTTCCAGAGTTCGGATGGGATGGCGACCCACACGGGTTGCTTGCTGGGCGGAATCCAACTTCATCGCATACACAACAGCAGAACTCAGGTCTTTGACATCCGCCATCCGTAGAGCTTTCTGGATTTCCGGATCTCGAACCCCGTCGATGTAGTAGTTGAGTGCCAGGTTGTCTCGAACATCCGCAGGGCAGTCGTAAAAAGCAAGATGAGACAGTCTCTCGATGTCCGCCGCAAGCTCTTGCAGGGTTTCCCCAGTTTTCTGGAAACGGGACTTCAACTGGAGTCGGCTGAAATCTTTCTGGCACTTCTCACCGAAGCGAAGCTCCAACGCAGCTGTGAGGGCGGCGAAATCCAGGCGCTGGCTGTCCGGAAGGGTCTGAAGAATGTCCGCTGCGTCACCTCTCAGGGATGCTGCAAGATGGCAGGCCTTGGTAGCAGAGTCCCATCCGTTCGCTTCCGCCACTAGCATGAATTAGGTCTTGTACACCTGCCACGAACTTTTCCCATCAAATGTGGCCAGTTTAATGGACGGTCGAGCAACAGATGTGGGAGCGCAAAACTGTACAGAGCTGCTTTCCGCGGTCGCCAATCTCCTTTCCATGTCTTTAATTATTTCTTCCTTAAATGAAGGTAAATTTCTTGTCTTCTTCTTCCAACTTATTTTCCACATTGGCGATACGCTCTTCCACAGTATCAAAGTTTTCTTCCAGAACATCAACTTTATCTCCCATGGCGGTTAGTTGATTCTCCATCATGGTTTTCATCGACGTTAGGTCACTTTTTATTTCATCTTGACTTGTAGTAATTTTAGCAGCTAAATCACTATTTAACTGTTCTTGGTTAGTCGCCAATTCATTTTTCAATTGTTCTTGGTTAGTCGCCAATTCGTTTTTCAATTGTACTTGATTTGCAGTCAATTAATTTTTTAATTGGTCTTGATTAGCCGCCATATCATTTTTTACAGAGTTGATTGCGTCAAGAAGTTGTTTTAATTGTTCATTCATTGCGCGAGTAATCACCATAAAAATAAAGTGCAAATTTAAAAAGTCTTTATGAAAAAATGTCCAAAGTCACACTTACTGCAAGAAAGTCCTGAAGTAGCCCCACGTTGGGCGCCAAATTGTAACGGATTCAGTGCGGCTTCCAACTTTCTTGAAAGGATGACACAGTTCTTGATTTAAAAAATACAGAAAATTTATTTACACTATGTACAGGAAAGAGCGTCAACAACTGCTAAATTATTCATCAGCAATTAAGCAATTATCACACAACACCATAAACTCAACTTATTGTCGTGTTTAGCAATAACTATAAGGATACGATTCACACACGACAAACATTTATTCTTCAATGCTACAACATGAACACTACAGATACATAATCTAATAATTTTGCGAATAAGAATGGAACTCAAACGGAAACCATGGCAACCGCAATTTAACACAGCTTGGTAAAATATTAATAAATACTTGTTGCCAGGTTCAAGACACAACAGTCCCTCTGCGACTAAATATAACGTTACAAACCAAGTCTCTTAGGTGCTTTCCTAATTCTGGTCGAGCGTCGCAAAGGCACAGTAGTCGGGGAAGGAACTTCTAGGCTCGGCTCAGGTGTAGGCACAGGTAACGGTGTTGATGAGGGTTCTGATGCAGGAATGGAACTATCTGGCTTTTCTACCTCACTTGAATCAGATATTGCCTCTGGTTCCTCAGTACGTTCTGAAATTTTAGGAACACAATTTTCAAGAGTTGATTCAGTTGTCTCCAAGGATTGTCCACACTTCCTTAGCTGGTCAACATGTCGTTTCCATACTTCATTTCCGACTTGTACGCTATAACTCAAAGATCCATCACGGTTGATCACAGTACCTATCTTCCATTTAGGCGGTCCTGCATAATTCCTCACAGCTACCTTCTCCCCTTCGACAAACTCACGTGTAATTTCTTCTGTCAAGCAGTGAGAGCTTTGCTTTTGCATCACATGTTCTCTTACATTAGGTTTCAAAATATCGAGCCTGGTACGAATACATCGTTTCAAAAACAAGAAACTCGGAGTTTCACCTGTTAATGTGTGTGGGGTTATACGATACTGCATCAAATATCTCTGGAGTTTCACATTAATATCTCCAGGATCGCTTTGACTAGATTTCAATGATGCTTTAAAACCTTGAACCAATTTTTCTGCTTGCCCATTCGTAGCAGGATGATAAGGAGCAGAAGGAATATGCTTAATGCCATTCATTTTCAGGAATTGACGAAATTCGTAACTAGTGAAACTTCGACCATTATCGCTCACAACCGTCAATGGAAGTCCATAATGGGCAAATAGAACTCTTAAGTATTCAATTGTTAAGCTCGATGTAATATTCTTCATTGGCATTACCTCCACCCATTTAGAAAATGCATCAACAACCACTAGAAACATTTTCCCCATAAATGGACCAGCAAAGTCGACATGAATCTTTTGCCATGGACCATTTGGCCATTTCCACGGATGTCGCTTGATTCTTGATGGGTCATTTCTAGTAGAGACGCAAGCTGAACAATTTTGGACGAAACTAGTTATGCTCGAATCTATACCCTGCCAATAGCAGTAACTTCTTGCGAGGGCTTTCATTTTAACAATTCCTGGGTGTCCTACATGGAGCTCCTCCAAGACAGTTTTATGGTACTTCTGGGGAATGCAAACTCGATGACCATACATAATGCATCCTTGCTGCAAAGAAAATTCGGATTCCTTACCTTTTCAGGGTAAGGGTAGCTCAGTTCCAGTTCGTAAACTTTCATAAAGTTCAAACAGTTTGCTGTCAACTTTGGTCGCTTTTGCAATTTCACTTGCCGTAATTGGAAGTACTTCAACTTGCAAAATGTTAGCTGCATCTGCATCTGTAATATGCTCTACCTTCCCGGTTGACAATGGCAATCTTGACAGAGCATCTGCGTTTCCGTGATCCTTAGTGTTTCGGTACCTAATAGTATAACTGAAAGCTTGTAAAAACAGTGCATAGTGAACCATTCTTGTAGCAGAAAGACATGGTAAACTTTTATTTGGAGCAAAAATTGATACTAGGGGTTTGTGATCAGTGACTAAGTGAAAATGGCGTCCAAACAGGTACTGGTAATATTTCTTTACTGCCCAAACAATACTTAGAGCCTCCTTGTCAATTTGAGAATAATTGCGCTCTGTTGCTGTCAGGGATCTCGAAGCAAACATAATCGGCTTCTCCGAACCGTCTTCAGTAATATGGCTCAACACAGCTCCAATTCCCACTGGTGATGCGTCTGTTTGCAGTACAATGGGTAGCTTCGGATCGTAATGGCATAATACTCTTTCTGATGATATTTCTTTTTTTAGCTTCAGAAAAGTATTCTGACATTCTGTGGTCCAGCAAAATTTCGTTCCATTCTTAAGTAGCTTATTTAGTGGCGCTACACAAGTGGATAAATTTGGTATGAATTTTCCATAATAATTCACTAACCCTAGAAAACTCTTTAACTCAGAAACGTTCTTCGGAACAGGCGCTTTCAAAACTGCTTCAATTTTTTCTTGAGTTTTGTGCAGTCCAAATTTGTCGATTTTGTGACCACAAAAGTTTACGGAATCTTTGAAAAATTCACTTTTACTCTTGTTAACTTTAAGTCCATGTTCAGAAAGTCTTTCTAATACTTGTTCTAATCTGCTTAGATGTTCTTGATCGTTACGGCCCGTTACGGTGATATCATCCAGAAATACATGCACTCCTGGGATTCCGGATAACACTTGTTCAATACTACGTTGCCAAACAGCAGGGGCTAAGGCGATTCCATAGTTCATTCGTTTGTATCTGAATAAACCTTTATGTGTATTTATAGTAAGTAAGTGACGATCCTTTTCATCAACCATCATTTGTAAATATGCCTCGGTTAAATCTATTTTAGTAAAAGTCTCTCCGCCAGCCAAATTCGCAAAAATGTCCTCGATCCTAGGTAAGGGATACTGCTCAATATTAAGTCCAGGATTTATTGTCACTTTATAGTCTCCACAAATTCGCAATTTTCCGTTTTGCTTTACAACAGGTACTATTGGAGTTGCCCAATCACTATATTTAACTGGTTCGATGATATCTTCTGATACTAATCTAACGAGTTCTGCTTCGATTCGTTCCTTTAAAGCAAATGGTACTGGTCGAGGCTTGAAAAATACTGGCTTGACACCAGGTTTCATTTGTAGACGACAGCTAAAGTTTTCCAATTTTCCTATCCCTGGAGTAAATATTTTCTCATGTTTTTGTAACAATTCTACTAGTTTATTGCTACGGGAGTCGGATTTGTAAGCACAAACAGTCTTAATTTCTTTCCAGTCAAGAGAGAAACTTCTTAACCATTCTCTTCCAAATACTGCACTCACTTTTTCATTCACTAAATAAATCTTCTTGTTGCTACTTTGATTCTTATACCGAACTTTGACATGTGCTTCTCCAGCGGGTATGATCACAGAGTTGTCAAAATTACGGAGTATCATATTCGTCGGTTTAATCACTACCAATGGACACAGTTTCTTAAAATCAGTTACATTCATGCATGTGACTGCGGCTCCAGTATCTAATTCAATGTCACACTTTTGGTCTTCAATAAAAACTTCCAAATACATTTTATCTCTTGCTTGTGTAGCAGATTTTACATTAAGAACAGGGGCATTGTCAGAACACGATTCAATTTGTTTCACAATTTCAGTTTTATTTCTTTTTGAGCGACAGACCTTCGCCAAATGTCCTTTCTTTTGGCAAATTCGGCATTCCGTGTCTTTGTGTTTACATTCATGGGCTAAATGAAGCGTACTGTCACACCTATAACATTTGCGAGATGATTTTGCTGCTTTTCTTTGAAATTCTGGCTTTTTAAATTTATTCGAAACAGTTTTAGCAACTTTATCTTCCGAACTATACAGTTTATTAATAGATACCATTTTATTTTGAATTTCATGCACATCACGTTGTGCCGATTCCATAGCGAAAGCAATTTCTTTCGCCTTGGCGTAAGTCAAATTATCTTGCGCCAACAACTTCTTCTGGATGTTTTCATTTCTTAAACCCATGACTAATTTATCTCTTAGCATTGTACTTAAATTGTCGCCAAAATTACAGTTCATCGACAATTTTTGTAATTCAGCGCAATATGTAGTAATATTCTCACCTTCTAATTGATTACGCTTGTAAAATCTGAAGCGTTCCGTCATCTCCAACGGTTTTGGATTCAAATGTTCAGTTAATAGTGTTACAATGTCATCATACTCCAGATCAGAAGGAATTTTTGGCGTAGCCAAATTCTTCAATAATTTGTAAGTAGTGGCTCCCATTAAACTTAAAATGGCTGGTACCTTCTTAGTTTCTTCAATCTCATTCACTAAGAAGTAAGACTCAAGTCGTTCTACGTAACTTGGCCAATCTTCCACTGCAACATCAAATGACTCAAAATTAATGCTGGAAGATCCCATCATCCTCGTCGCCAACTTTTTGTCGTGTTTAGCAATAACTATAAGGATACGATTCACACACGACAAACATTTATTCTTCAATGCTACAACATGAACACTACAGATACATAATCTAATAATTTTGCGAATAAGAATGGAACTCAAACGGAAACCATGGCAACCGCAATTTAACACAGCTTGGTAAAATATTAATAAATACTTGTTGCCAGGTTCAAGACACAACAGTTTACACACGTATTTACTTCCAAATACGAAAACAACACAGCGAAATGCCTCGCTATAAACAGAGCTAATACACACTCTCAGTACAAATTCTCAATCGAAACTAACTCTTTGTCCAGCGTAACCGTTTATTTACACACCGAAAAGAGAGCTCTCAAAGATTCCAGAAAATGCTACAACGTTCTACAACTACACTTTCATTGATAAAATCAGTCAATGAAATAAGAAAAAAAGGAATAGGGGGTTGTATACTTTAGCCATATGTTAAGGGGTTGTATATTCATTACGGGAAACTATTTACAGGTTACGTTACTACAATAATTACTATTTACAGGATTCGTAACAATATATATATACAATTAGACAGCAAAAATATTAAAGTCAGTTAGCAATTAAAAGCAAGAAAAAATATCTGTCCTTCTGAATATTACTAGCACAAAATCTCAGCGCAATCCAGAATTTGGTCTGAAAATATCACAGCATCATTCATTACCGTTGAATAAGGTTTGAGTACTGTACTTTATCAAAGTATTTAAACAGCTTGAAATGATTAATTGCAATTTAAGCAACTGAGAGATACATGAATCTACTGCTATGTGTTAGCTATTTGAATTATGTACTGCAGACTCAGTATTGTATATGAGTTTTATTATGAGTTTGATTATTGATGCTTGAGTTTTGATGATGAGTATTGATTACGAGTTTTATTTTAATGATTTCTCGACTTTTTTTCTTTGAGTATAAATTTTCATGAATTCAAAGTATTTATAATATTTCAATAACGAAAGCGTATTTTCTCGTACAGTACTAAACATCACCGCATTTTAATGTAGAGATAATTAATTTCATTTAAGTTATTAATCTAGGGTGTTTATTGTAGATATGCCATGACTTCCTTTTGGCTGCATTATTAAGATGCTATTTTAAATTGCAACCTTATAAATTCACGATAGGCAATTTAAGGAACAAAATTACAAAGTGTAAGGTAAACAAACTTTGTAGTTTGCTTTTACTGAAACTAAAAACAAACAAAAACATCAAACAACAAAAATTACAAAGTGTAAGGTAAACACACTTTGTACTCTGCCACTACTGAAGCACTGGCCACTAAGAGTAGTGGCCAGTGCTTCAGTAGTGGCCACTTCAAGGTTTAAAACGCATTAGTAGTGGCCACAGTGAAGCATATTTTTAAACTGTGTGTTTAAAATATTAATTACCTCTCTTGTAACCCAATGAGCGCAATGAAGAGCGCTACTCTTCCTTAACAGTCCCATTTTTTAAAAATGCCAGAATTTCAATCAGGCTTAAATAAAAGAAACAAAAACACCATGCAAAATTACCCTTCCAAACAATGACGACGGATATTAAAATACTTTTAAGAAATTAAAACTGCGAAAGATGTATATTAAAAGCGTAACCATGGAAGCACGAAATAAAATAAGTTTAAGAAATTAAATGCAAAATAAAGAAAGAAACAAGGGATTCAAAAAGCTTTAGGGTAGAGCGGGGCTAGTTGATACTTCGGTAAGTTGATCCACGTATGGTCGAGTCTAAAAAAACCTCAACATTCATTCGGGGGTGAGCAAAATGGAAATTATGGTCGATTTTTGAGTGAAATTTTTTTCACGAATACAATACTTCCTTTTTTGTAATAGGAAGTAAAAATAACCAAAAGTTTCTCTAAATAAATAACTTCCATTGAAAATTATTTTCTTTTGGGGAAAGGTTAGATTGCATTTTTCTATGTTTTATCCATAACAGCGTATTTTTGAAACGCACAACTCTTGATCTCTTATAAACTTTTTTAAGAGTCGGTCGTAATATTAGTATTTCGTCCATGAAACTTTTTCTCGTTTCGTAAAATTTACTGAACAGTTCGAGAACTGGATCATAATTTAAATTACCATTTAATATCTTCTTAAGTTTGTTTTGTAGAGCAATCTCGTCTAATTATCATGTGTTTCACACGTACAGACGATTTCCTACCTGTTCGTCTTTGTGGTCCTTACTTGCCGCGCTTTTTGATAAAATTCTTCGTAACCAATCTCTGTTTATTCAGATTTGTTTTTATTTGACGTGGAGTAAGTCGTGAAGTTTTTTAATCAATCATTTTTCTTTTCTCAAATTCTCAAAATTTAGTACCTAGCGGTATGACTCTAAAAATAGAATGATATCCCCAATCGCTTTCTAAGCAATTATATTGTTATGTAATGCATTGTGCTGAGCAAAAAACAAGCAAATTTTGCTTTTTAGAACAGGCAAATATAATTGTCCTTATAATTTTATCCATATTACATGGATTTTTAAATTCAAACTGCATTCTATAAATACGAAATTTCTATGTATTTCCAATAAAAGTAATTAAAAATGTTCCTTTTACAATTACTTTCTAGTCTTTCACTTTGCATAATTTTCCAACCAAATGCAGTCAAGACTTTTGGGGAATTTTCTTTTGTCCTTATAATTTTGGCCACCACTGTATGTATACATAAACAGCGTCGAAACACACAATTGGGTTATTCCACGACATATCAACAAGGCACTCAGACCTGACCACCTTAGATTTGTCATGGCATTATCAGGAATTTTACTCTTTAACACATTAAATGTATGTATTATTTTTTAAAACTTGATTATTCATAATTCATGAGTAATTCCTGTTTTTTAAAGTCTAAATAGCACTTTTTTTACCTGCCGGCTGATCCATCGTCTTCATTAAGGGTGACTGGGAGACGTTATATATGCTGGTGGTCACAAAGTCCTCTAGGTGAATCGATACCTCTGGCGGCGCAGGACCAGGGATTGCTCGACTTCTGGCCTGGATCAAAGTATCAAAGCTACTTTCAGGGATCAACTAACTGCTTAAACTAAAAATAGTGGTAGGTACAGTTGACCCTAGAGTGTAAAATGATGTACCTTCACTTCTACGGGAACTACAGAGCTGTGTAACAGATCATTTAAAAAACAATTTTATACACCTTTTTTTACAGTTAACTTAAATACTTTTCAAAAAAGACTATTTTTTTACAAAAATTTAAACATAAATATTAAAAAAGCTTTGAATAAGTGTTTTTTTTTAAATTTTTGATAAAATATAGCATTTTTAGGTAGATTAATGAATACATTCAAAGCCATCACATTATGATCCTGACGGGATTTACACAGTAGCTAATAATCTAGGACAGTTTTGATAAACTTTTATTCGAAAACAAACAATTTAAGATTTATAAGAACTGGAGTGTTGTACAACATTAGCTCATTTTAAATTCAACTGCATAACTTTGATATGGTATGAAAATTGAATTTTTTCGAATAAAAATATCTTTTCACAAATTTTAAAAGAAAATGTGATGCTTTTTTTTTTTTTTTTTTGAAAAATGTTTGCAATACTTGCTTTAATTACATAAGAAATTACGTATTCCCAGTTTTGTGCGAACTACAGAGCTGCATAAAAGCTCATTTTAAAGAAAATTGGATGCACTTAATTTGTAATGTAAATTTGAAACTATTAGGGTAAAACAGATTTACACGAAATTTTGAAATTTTTTGAGATAGTGTTTTTAAAAAAAATGAAAATTATGTGTGCTTTAAAACATAATTTGATGAGTACATCTGGAAATTGTGACTCCATAAATAAATCAACAGTTACATCAAATATTACATCAACAGTTACATCACAAGCACATTTTGGTAATCTTTGCTAAAAAATTTTTAGTAACTGCTCCAACTGCGGAAGCAATAAATTAGAGAACCTGATTTTCTTTTAACGAGCTATTGTGCAGTTATGTAGCTCCCAAAAAACTTGAGTTATAATATTTTAAAGCAATGCGGGCGAGTAAAATAAAGTACTTTTTATAGTTTCTCACTAATCAGGAGTGATGCATTTTTTGAATGTCATATAAGGCAGTGAGAAGCAAAGGGATGTAAGTGGACATTTTCAAGTTTTGAGTAAAACGCGTTTAAATACAACATCCTAAGTAGGCTTTCATTGGATTTCTTTTTCTAAATCATGTTATATAACAGCAATTACCAGGGCTACTAGTACTATCTCTTGCCAAAAGACAGAGGAAAGGTTCACCTACCATGTGTACTGGTTATCTCCAAATTTTTAATTTTACCACTTACATCCCTTGCTTCTCACTGCCTCATATATAAAGTTAGATGTAACAGTACGATATCTGACAGTATTACGATTTCTGACAGTATTACGATTTCTGACAGTATTTTAAACATTTGCGACGGTCAAGTTCAGATATATTTTACTTTGGTAGGTTTTGCATAGAATGATCCATTTTCTAAATTCAATATTTGATTTGAACAATCCAAAAGCATTATAAAACTACGTAAAATGCTAAAAAAAATTTCGAAATTCATCGAATAACAAGGAAAATTTATTACATTAACGGCTACTACCATTTATTTCACATATAGTTTTGTAGAAAACACCATCATAATGATTTGGTACGATATTTTAGAAGCATGTTAATTTGAGAAATATGTGTTTTTAAAAGTGAAAAGTTTGTCTGAAAATTTTAGTTTTAAGCACATGATCGTTTCTAAATGAGTCTTAAACCTGAACGATGTAGAAAAATGTAATACTGGCAACGAAATGCAATTTCAGTTGCAAACATTAATTTAAATAGGTGCAAAGATGAGTTATCAACGTAGCTATTTCACGTGAGAACCAGTCAGGAGGAAAAAATCTTAGCTACACAAACGGCGTAGTTTAGTAAATAATAAATGCTTTTGCAAAGCATAAATAAACATACACGTTGTCACTCTTTTAAAAATACTTAATTGCAATGTACTCCGTTAGTATAGATTATAGGAGTGAGAATAGTGACACTGCGTCTGCAGGGAAATGTCTCAATTTGTACCACACATTCTTTTGTGAATAAAATTTTTTTAGGTTATGATTGTCAAACTATCATAAGCTTGCGGGTTAAATTAAAATAAAAAATTCGTTCTTTCAAGTCATTTATTGAGTACCATTTTTCGAACAATACCTTATTTATACATTTTGCAGCTCTAGCGGAAATAAAGTAAATAATGCAATTCACTAGAAAAAAATTTAAAAAAAGAGAAGAAAATTAAAAAGAAAATACTTTTATAAAACATAGAGAAATTATTTTTGTCTTCAAAACCTTTTTATGTCTCCGTTAAAATTACTTACTATTTCCAGAAAGCAGTTTATGCATAATGCTTTAATCAATTCTTTACACCTAAAAATTTCTTGTTGAATGGTTGGTTCTATTTATTTCAATAGAACCAACCCGATTGCAGAAGATGAAAGAGGATATACTGTGCAAAATTATAGAAAAGCATCTGGAAAAAGGAAACAAGTGAAAGATTGAATTATTTTAACATCCCAATATAATTTTATTTTGCATTTAGTATATTATTAGCTATATTTTTATAGTTTTTTTTTCTTTTAAGTCATATTGAAGTCATTTTGACTTTTGTTACCTCAGCAAAACATTTCAAACTGAACATAGATCCATACAAACACAAAATACTTTGCACTTTTTGTGTCACGTTAATACCTAAATTTATATTCCGAACAACGGACACCAATTACTACTTGCATATTGTTTTCTTAAATGATTTTGTTTGAGGAACAGGTAAAACACCAGTTAAACATTTCGTAAATAAAGTCACTTTTATGTTTTTAATCGTCTAAACTATCTTGCTGGTCGAATCGAGCTAAATTCGGCTGAAACACGTTCAGGTATTTTATGCAAAATTACCTTCATTTTTGAAGCTTTAATTATAAGCTGCTGTTCCTTTCGCCTTGTAATTAGCAAAAAACTTCATAGGCTTATGAATATCAACAAACTGACTTCATTTGTATGGAGACTCAATTTTGACACCAAATTTGACACGAAATGACCAACAGGAACTTAAACTGTTCAATTTTTTATTGTCGTTTATTCATCCGAAAGTATAAAAAAAATTGCTCATAACACAAGCAACTTAGGTGTCAGTTAATTTTCAATAAGTAAGGAAATAGATGTTGAACTCTCTGTTAATTTGATCAGAAGCTGCAAGTTGTGATTTAAATTTTCCGAGACAATTCTGAAAACAGAGACCGCTTTAATGAGAAGTTAGGGTGTCATTTTAAAGCATAATGCTACCGATTTTTCCTGGAATAGGGTCCTTACTGTTTTTTTCACCTCTAAGAGAAAAAACCGATGCAACTACTAATATTTAAGATCAATGTCAAATTGATGGACAATGAAGCATCTTTAAAGACGTTATTCGTGACAAAAGTTGATTTGTTTTTTTAAAGTTATGTCTCGTTTTTTCCTTATTCAATGTCTCAAAAGCATGACAATATTTTTCTAAGATTACCTGATACATAAACTAACAGCAATACTATATTGAAAAAGGGTAATCATAATATTTTACACTTTTCACATAGTAGCGTCCTTTCTTTAAATCCTGAAAACTGTTCTTCAATAAGGAAAAATACCCCAAAATATCTCGTGATTTTTAAACGAACGGAAATTCTTCTGAAGCCGAATAACCGAAAACTAGTTATCAAAACACTTTACCCAGATTCAAACTTTTGGTGAAATTCGCCTTTACCATAAAACTAATAAATTTTATTCTTAAGTTCGCTCCAATAAACAGCATTTAATGTCATTACACTTTTAAACTAACAGCGATAAATTTGCATAACTTTTAAGTAGCGTCATTAATTCTTCTTTAAAATTTGAGAAGATATCGATTATTTCCTGGCTGCCCGGAAAGTTTATCGATTAGTATTTTATGTTTCGAAGCTTAACTTTATTTCTATAGTTCAGTCAGTAATCGTTACACTTCTCGATTTAATTTCAGCTGATATTTGTTTCCTTCCGAAAGAAATTCATTAAAGTATGAGCATTATCTAAAGCAATTTTTATTTCCTATTTCATATGTTATCTATACTAGAGGACGAAAGATGTGTCAGGATTATGTTGAATATTTTCAATTTATATGTTAAAACTATCTCTTTATATTAAAAGAAAGTGAGGGTGAAATTGTGTCCACAGGTGTCTCACGTCCAGTAAACCTCACGGTACCTATAACCTTAAAGTTTGGTACATAGTTACTTCTGATTTCCGACTCGGGAGGTTTGCACCTTGGAGACTATTTTGGTTTTTAATTTTCATTTTTTGTAACTGATTTTTACTTCCTTTTACAAAAAAGGAAGTATTGTATTCGCGAAAAAATTTTCCCTCAAAAATAAATCTTAATTTCCATTTTACTCACCCCCGAATGAAAGTTGAGTTTTTTTTCGACTCGACCTCACGTGGATAAGGGCCTACGAACGTACAGACACGCGAAATATCCATTTTGACGATTCCCGAGTTAATTACGAGTTTTTTCATGATGTCTGTATGTACCTATGTGCATATGTGCGGATGTGCATATATATGTCGCATAACTCAAGAACGGTATGTGCTAGAAAGTTGAAATTTGGTATGTAGACTCCTAGTGGGTTCTAGTTGTACACCTCCATTTTTGGTTGCACTCGGGAGTTTCTAAAGGGGTTTTTTGTCCCTTTTAAGGAGGAAATCATTGCTAATTTCGATGTAAACTCAAGTGGTGTTATAATTTTGCGAACACTTGGCGATATATCGCCAGTCTTTTGGTATCCAAGTTTTGTGACCAACTTGGTGAGAAATTTGGTGATTTTTCTTTTAAATCGGATATCAATTTGGCCACTGTTGGTGACAGTTAGAAAATAAACTATTGAATCACATTAAAATTGCCAGTAATGGGGAAATGACATTAAATTGGAGTAAAAGGAAGTCATGTGATGCACACATCAGTTCTTTTATTCTAAAATTTCACACAAATAACCCAGCAAAAAGGTGAAAGATTTTCTACACCCTTAACATTCTGTCATTAAAAAAAAAAAAAAAAACTTTTTTTTTTTTTTTTTTGCACAAGTGTTTTGCAACTTTCTTAATTTATGAAAACAGGAAATATAAAATACTATTTTATCAAAAATCCTATTCAATTCAATGCCCCAATATCACGCACTTCAGACAATGCACTATGCATATTTAATGCAGTGGGGAGATGGCATTTTTGTCAGTTTTATAATAAAATATTTTTGCATTGAATCTGATTCCTTACAGCTCTTACAGTTTGCATTTACATCATGGAAATTCTTACAATCTCATAACACGAACCCGCAGTCAACTAACATTTCTTATTTCTATTATTCTAGTGATCTTTATTATGTATAAATCAAATATCCTCTCGTAAAGCACCTCGTCAAATTAGGATTCCCATTCTGTCCTTAAGAATGTATCCCCATCATTGCAAACAATACAATCAGTTTTGATACATCCAAGTATCTTCCACTATTGCTTGAGCATATGGTATTTCTGGAAAGAATAGTAGTACAGTTTTATGTCTAATGTTTTCTTTTTATCCCATTTACTTCTGTAATATTTTCTGATGAAACTTTCAGTCTCCTGTCATTCATATAATAATTTTTCATGTGGTGGAAGTATTTCAGTTTCAATGATCTTCCTTTGCTTTTTCAATTCGTAACATTGCAGAAAATGTAGTACATGAACACGTCACGAGTTTAATGATACGAATAAAATATCGCTAACAGTATTACAAAATAAATATAGTTAGTAGAGTGATCAATTTGTGATAGGATTTATGGAGAAAAAAAGAGCTTATAGAAAAAATATTTTATCTTCTTTTCAGCAAAAATGCGTTTCCAAGTTTTATTTTTGCAGGAAATAATGAAATCACAATTTAAAATAAAAATATCATTGATAATCAGCAACAAATGAGTTTTAAGTTGAAGACTTAACAGTAATAACCTTATCCAGCCTCTTAAATGTCTACTAGGAAGAACACCCATATACCCTAGAAACTCATCTCTACAACATTTATTTCTTAAATATATACAGATTATGTTTAATGATTATGTTTATCGATAGTGCCTGTTCTTCAGTCATATTAAAATCGATAACGTAACTTGCATTTGTCTTCAGTACTTTATCATCTAATATCTGGAACCTGCAAGGTAAACTAACGCTAGTTAAATTATTATTACCTAGCATCAGAGGTTAAAAACGTAGCATAAAACATATATGAATATATCTCTTTTAACACTGGTAAGCAATTAAAAATATTTTTTTTATATATATAGAACAACGTTGTTATGATTCAATGCGGGAAAATGCAGTGCAATATTAACCAAAAAATTGCCATTTTAGGAACTAGGTTAACCTGACCCTGAGGTACAGACATAAAAGCACAAGTTTTTTTAAATCGAACGAAATAATTTAATCTAGTCCAATAGGAATAATCAATATTTGTTTCATGATCGGAACTTAAACCTTCAGAATTTTAGCCTTTTTAATAATAGGCATATAATTATAAATTCTAAAAGCACACCTTATTAATAATTATTTTGTTGTTCAAAACATTTTTTTCTGTGCTAAATGCATCATACTAGATGGCAAATAAGCAAAAAAGGGATACTGCATGAAACTGAAAATCGGTTAGTTATTGATTTCATCTAGGTTCTCTTGCATTTAAATTTATTTTCCCGAAAACTTTAATGAAATACTTTGAACAAGTTAAGTTATATCATTCATAATAGAGGTGTTTGAAACTATTATGAAGAAAATAAATTATTTATCTTTAAAACTGCATTTCAAAGAATTTGTGTCAATCAAAAATTGAAATAGTGTAAAATACGAAAAGTGTTCAATACGAATCTTAAGCAACAAACAACGGGAAATGTACATTTCATGGCACGACAGCCCCGGGTTTTGCAGAGGCCTTCTGAACCAACTGTTTACAGCTTACCCTGTTCGCAACTGAGCTGTTCCCCCCCCCCCCAGTTCTTAGACTTAAAGACAATACAATCCTCTTCCACAGCATCCACCCAAGGCAGCTTTGGCCTTCCTTCCACGTCTTCCAGTACAATATGGTTTGGCCATGAAAACTCTCTTTAAATGTTGCTATTGACGAAATCTAGCAAAACATTAAACAAAGAGTAGTGGCAAAGCAACAATTGTTGAAATCCAAATTTCAACGGTGAAAAAAATAACTAAATAAAAATATTATAATTCCTAAAACTATTTTTGTAGTCGTGCTTTGATTTTGATGAGATTTACACTAGTGATCATATGGTGCCACAGCTTAATTATAATCAGGCAATTTAGAGGCTGATACACGTTTAATATAAAGAGACGGTAGGTACCATTTATGATAAATAGAGTTCATCTTGATTCGTATACTCACGCGTCTTATTTTCTTAAAGACCTTCTATAATAAGAGTAGGGCCATGCCTCGGAAAACCGAAATTTCTTCCCGCACGTATTTTTATTAAAAATAATACTTTAAAATCCTTATGAACATTTTTTTCTGTTTAACAAATTACAAACCTATGTGTGATTTTTTATGCAAAAAATTTTGTCACATAACCTTTTAAAATTATTACTTCTGAATGAAATATGTTGACCCTCATTTGCGGGACAAAGGTTTGACTTTTTCGTGGAATGGCGCTGTACAAGATGAACAATTTGGACGTGGAACAGTGATCAAGATATTTTTAGTTTTAATATGAGCGAAAATTCTATTAATAAGTGAGTTTATATATTACGTCAAAAGTACGTTGATTAGAGTGTCCAATCCTAATGAATTTCATTTCCAAGCTGCCAAAATTCTATAAAAATTAACTAAAAAAATGTGAACATTTTGAAATGAATAAGTAAAAGCAAGGGTCAAGAAACCTCTTACAAAGCTGTAGCTCCATACAAAACCAATTAAAAATTCTATATGCCTCCATAGTAGCTCCAACTATCGTCGAACAATACCGACAAATTTACTTTGTTTCGGTATAACCCACAAATTTTCTTGGAAATACGCGACATGTTCATTCAATTCTGAAATTACTCAATTTTGAAATCGCACAAGCGATTCTTTCGATTATTGATCATTCGATTGTCAGATTAAATCAGTATCTAAGAACTCGATTATGCAAATCAGTTCCCGCCCGTTGTCAGCACGGCAATCACGAGGCTGTTAAAGCTTGACCAAGAAGAGATGGTGGATGACTTTGAAGCGGAACATCATTTGTATCATTTTGTAATAGGTAGAATCAGCCAGGAAGTAACGAGTAGTAAGAGGCGCGTTCTCGCTGATCCCATGTGTTAAAAATAATAACAAACAACCTATTATAAATGGTTCATATGATGTTTCTGCTTCAATGTCATCCGACATATCTCCGTGGACCAGCTTCAATGGTGAAGTGACCAAGGCTTTCGGTGCCGGAAGCCATAAACTTTTGCATTGGTAGAAAGATGGTGCTTTTACCACAATGGTTACGGTTGCATATATATATATATATATATATATATATATATATATATATATATTTATATATATATATATATATATATATATATATATATATATATATATATTTATATATATATATATATATATATATATATATATATATATATATATATATATGCAAATGTAAGGCTACACTGTAGTTTGGATTGCTTTCTTCATTTTTTTTTCTTTTTGTTAAATATATTTATGAGATAAATTTAACACTGAGCTCAAAGTGTCGAAAATTAAAATTTCAGATTTAATTTACTTTTCCCGACTATACGCGTTTAAATAATGTAATGTAAGCGTATTTGCTCTAGTAAATGAACTGTATCCGTATATCTTTAAACGAAAATCGATGCGTTGAGAAAAATGAGGTTAATCTCTGATTGCTCAGACTTGAGTGAAGTACTGCAGTCAGAATCGCTCACCAAAGTATTTATGTGATCCAAAATCCAATCACTTAGAGGATTGAGCTTCAAAAATCAAATCGAAGAAAAGTAATGGCTTCTTTTTACTATTTTTTCCCTTGCAGCAAAAACATGTTCTTCGCTTTTTACTTTCTTTATCCCCTCAAATGATAGAGACTTCTTTAAAGTTGTCTTTACAATACGCAGAATCAACATTTCTGTTCGTATTTTTGCCTGCGTATAGTGTGTAGTAGAAATAGAAAAGCTAGACGATAGAACGTTTTTACCAATCCAACTGAATTTTTCACAAGCATGGCAGTGAAAAACGACTAAATAGCTAAGATCAAATCCAATAAACGGTTATTCATTTTTTAAAGGCTAAACCTCATCGTGTTTTCATGCCATCATAATAATACCCTTTTTAATACTAATAATATTTAGGACTAAATCATAGCAGTTTAAAAGCAAAATAACATTAAAGCTCAATATAAATGATTCAGAAAATTTTAGATTTTTTAAATTCGTGTTGAAGTGCATAGGAACGTGGTGAACACGTAAAAATTACTCTAACTGAAACATCGATACAAGATAAGGAAAATAAATTGTTTTTGCTTACAAAAACCAAAGTTGACATAAGAAGTTTAAAAATGCATTTGTGTAGACAATTAAAAGGAAAAATTACAACTTTTTTTCTCACAAAATGGCAGAGAACAGCTTACACGTAAGTCGGGTTTACAAAAGAAAACTGCTTTTCTATGGAAAAGAGATGAGTTTATGGATGAAAAGACATTATGCTGTTCTCGAAAAATTTATGCGAAATAACGTGTAGCCTTTTCTTTTCAAAAATAGCATGTCAGCTGATGATGTAACCGCTTATTGCTAAACATTAGATGAATTTCAAATAATGAAACTAACACATTTTGATGGAAGATAAGTACATAATCGAAATTTTCCTTTTCTTATGCATTAATTTTCAAACAAAATTAAAGTATAAAAATAAAATATGAGCAGTCAATCGTTGTTTAATGTTTTTCCATTCTTAGCATAAACTTTTAAATAATAAATGTTGAAGTATGAAATAAGTCATGGTGAAGGCATTTACAAACGTTTGTTCAAAATTGAAAAAAAAAAATCAACTCAGAAAGTAAAACATGAAAATATGGAGTCTCTTTATTCGTAAATTCTCTTAAAAGTTAAATAGAAGTGGTTAGTAGTAGTTAGTAAGGTTAGTTAATCAGAAATTTAGTTTTAAAATTTTAATTTTCAACGTTTTTTTTATTCATTTTTCCCCAATTTTCATTAAGACATTTTTTAAAAAGAATAAGCCTTTTTTCCATGCTGTTTTCGAAAGAAATTGCAAACTTTTAACGGGAGTGTAGAAAAAAGTCGGTTTTAACAATCTTTTTGCACAATTGTACACTAAATTCATATTTTGGTTATTTTCAGCTTTATCAAAATAATCATTGAACTAAATTTACGTAGCATTGAGAAGTGAGATTAAAATGAATACTGAAATAAGTAGTATCAGTGTTTAATCAATATAGCTTTTTTTTTTGAGATATACAAGTATGTCTTTTATTTGATACCGAAAAAGGTTCTAACATAAGGCGGAACAAACATCTGAAGAAATATAGCGTCAAAATTGCGAAATGAAAATGCATTTTACCACTCAAGATCCTTAAAAACTGATTGGTTAAAATAGAACACTTAATTTAAGTTTTTATTAAGAGTTTTTGCTGCATATACTAGTAATGAGAATTCAAAAATTTAAGCAGAAGATAGCAGACAACATCGGTTTTCAAATTTTTTCTATCATCACTATTTGTTAAACTCTCGAAATCTGACATAAATATACTCTCAAGAAATTTTGAACAGCACTTATCTCATAATGGTATTTTCACGAAAACAGGAGCGTTTTTTATCTACAACATTAATTTTTGTACTTCAAATAATACTTTCAGCACATGAGCAATAATGCAAATTTTATTTACCGTTCGTATATAACTGTTTAAATTAATGCTATTTTAAAAGCTTATATTTGGATGAGACCTTAAAAAGAGAGTTGCTATCTTTCAAAATCTTATAAGTAGAGATAGCTGAGATGAAGTAAACAAGCGATATACGTAAGTAGAAATAGATATTTAAATGATGCGTTTCATTAAATCGAATTAAATAGAACAGGGTAAAATCGTTGAAATGAGAAAAACAGAAATCTTAGAATTGATTTGACGTAGTATTGATGTTTCAAATATCTTTTGAATTTAGTTGCTTTGGATGTTGAAAAATATCAGATGCTTTATATGGTGAATAAGAGTTGTCGTTTTTTATTAACTCTGTATAATCAGCTTTCAAAGTTTTTTTTTTTTTTTAATTTAAAATTGTGTAGATTTGTGTCAAATAATACTTTTATGTGTAAAACTAAAAGTGAGTACGCTTTGATTGTTTTCTCCTATTTTCATCATTTAATTCTGTCCGTTGTTTAAAATAAGCTAAAATTGAGTTTAAGGAGGGTTTGTTATAAATAGTTCTTAGTAGTAAATTATTTTAGTTTTTCAAAAAGAACATATAATCATTCCGTGCATTTGATTTTTCTTTTTCAGATGCAAATAATTTATAAAGTCAGTACATGCTTTATTTTTGTTACTGTTTGATGTAATCGGCAAAAAAAAAAAAAAAAAAAAAAAATCATATGTTCCAATTTATTGTTTTCCCTCGTTAGTCGCAAATAGTTTATTAATTCGGTACCTTCTTTACTTTCAAGAGTTGTATGAGAAAATGTTACTTTAACTTTATTCACATTTTGTACGAACAAAAACATAATAAAAAAATTTGGGGGAAAAAT
This sequence comes from Uloborus diversus, assembly GCF_026930045.1. Classification (NCBI taxonomy): domain Eukaryota; kingdom Metazoa; phylum Arthropoda; class Arachnida; order Araneae; family Uloboridae; genus Uloborus; species Uloborus diversus. The sequence continues at coordinate 101,324,742 of NC_072734.1, forward strand.
TGGAGCAGACTGATGATCTAAGAATTTTCGTTATGTTAAAAGTAATTCTTTGCTTTTTATAGCGTTAACTAAATGAAAATTTTAGCATACTTAAGTTTTAATTGGCATAGTCCTTAATTATCACACTAAACACTTACTAAAGTTAACTCGTATTCCACAACTACTTAAACGAGTTTTCAAAAAAAAGTGAAAATTTTATTTGAATTTTATTCACATCTTTAAAAACAAAATTATAATAATAATTTTGGGGCGAAAAAGAAAAGATATTTTCTTTAAAAAAAAAAAAAAAAAATAGAAGTGCACTTTAAGAAGGTGTTGAGTTTAAACTTTACGTTTACTGATTATCTAAGACTTTTCGCTTCGTTAAAAGTAAAACTTTTCTTTTTTATAGTGATAATTAATTCAAAATTTTAGCATACTTAAGTATTTAATAGATTTATTCCTTAATTATCAAACTAAACACATACTGAAGTTAACTCGAATTCCACAACTACTAAAACTGACTTAATAGAACTTTCTAATTTATTAATCATTAAAGAACTTGAGGCGTTTGCTTTGCGTTCTACAATTCTTAGAGTATTCACCTACATAAAAATTCTCTGTAAAATATCTCAGACGCTTAAAATGAAGAAAAGTTTGCCATAAAGTATTCTTAAGTAATTTTGCAGTGAATTCGATTCAAAACTTGAAATTTGATTAAAATGTGATTACATAGCTGAAAGTTTAAAAATTACCCTAACCTAAACACATTATTTAATGGATTTCAAAATTACTACCAGTTTTACAGTTGAGGGAAATGTATAACCGTTTTATTTTAAAAATAGTTATTTTCTATAGTAAAATTATGAGGTAGAAATCATAACTTATAACTATCGATGTGGAACTACCACTTAGTTAGTGAGTGAAACTTTCATGTCAGCATATTTTAAGAACAAGAATCGATAGTCATTTTTAATGCGGAACTTATTTAAGTCATCTTAATTTTCTTTATGTCTCATCATTAAAAAATTAAGAATGGTAAATGAATGCAATATTACGGAATCAAACGTAAATTAAAAAAATAGAGCTTGCATGTGAGTGACTCTTAGCATGTAATTGAGCATAATTTACTGTGTATTTTTTCCATAAATATATGTTGGTTTCAAAGTACATCTCTAAGAGCTCCATCCTTAATCTATCTACGTAAAACAGTATCAAATATTATTTTGATCTGTATCTCAGTACTATGTGTACTGAGATACAGATCAATTTCTTCTATATTTGTATATCTAATATCTTTCTTCTATATCTAATATATAGAAGAAAGTATTGGATTCGTGCAAATTTTCGAATTTCGAATTTTGACGGATTCGAACGTTCTGAGGTGTGCTGAGTCCATTTCGACTATTTTTGGAAAATGCCTGTCTGTCTGTCTCTGTGTATGTGTGTGTGTGTGTGTGTGCCCGTGTGTGTGTCACGTCTGTGTGTGACCAGTTTTTTGTGGTCGCTCTACAGCAAAAACTACCGCATGAAATCAAACAAAATTTGGTACACATATGTGCCCTTATGTGAACTTGTGCCCATTGGTTTTTGGCGCGAATTCCTCAATGAGGGGTGAAGCAATGGGGCGTTTTTTGAGTTACGCGTGCTTGCTATTCCTCAGGAAATAACTGGCGGAATCAAACAAAATTTAGTCCATATGTTGCCATTAACAGGAACAGGTGCTGATTCAATTTTGGTGACAATAACTCAAACGGGAGTTGAGCTATAGAACGTTTTTTGTCGTCAATTGTGACTGCTGTATCTCAAGAAATAATGAACGGAATGAAAGAAAAATTTATCCGCAAGTTGCCCTTAGTGGGTATAAGAGCTAATTTTATTTTGGTGTCAAAAGCTGAAAAGGGGGTGGCGCAATCGAATGTTCTTTTTTTTTTCATTGTGAGTGCCATATCTCAAGAAGTAATACTACGTTCTGGATGAAATTTGGAATAAATGTGAATCTATTTGTAAATAGGCGTTGTTTCAATTTTGGCGCCAATCGCTCCATGGGGGGCTGATTATTTTTTGTGTAAATAAAAATAGCTTTATAAATGCAACAATATAAAAGATAAATTGTAATACTGTCGTCTGCTTATTTCACGTGATTTTAATTTTTGGGAAATAACCGGAAATGTTATCGCGATGATTTAAAATTAATAACTGTTGCCATTTTATGTTTGTTAACAAATAAAACATCTAATTAATTCAAGCAAGGCTTTTAAAATAACTTTCAAGTCGTTCTTTGCTTTGCTTTGGCGGGAATTCAGGAATTCGGACGGTCCTCAAGTTTTTTTTTTTTTTTTTTTGGTTGCTGGGAATATTGAATTCTCTTCAAGCATAGGGCTTGATCAGAATTCACAAGAAATATATAGAAGAAAGTTTCGTGATGGCCACAACATACTAGTTTTAAATGTGGCATGATTGTCTTTAATTCACGTTTGTAAAAGTCATGTGCAAAAGGCTTTCTTTTGTACATGAGTAGATGGCTGGGAGAATGCACTTCGTTTCAGAAAAATCTTTTTAAAAACTTCACACTAAATGAATCTAAAATTTTATATTTCGAACTACATTTTATTTTATTTTTTTCTGAGATTGAAAAGTACTTCCATTCGAAAAAGAAGAAAGAAAAGACTTAAAAATAGAAGCTCGAGAAGTTGCAAGCAAATATTGTGATGAAATTTTTATGTATTGCATAAAAGATTAGTTTATTTCCTATTCAAGGATGTTTTAGAAGACTAGAAATGTCGGTTTTTGTGCACGTGAAAAAACGGTTCAAGTTAACTCTTAAAAAAATATTTTTTAAAACCTTGTTCTGCTCCCGGAATATACTAAATATTTTTATATTTTGATACAGCTTGAAAAATGTGTGACCATAGGACAATTGAAATATTTTATAAGCTAACTTATTTTTGGATTGCGTATACAAAAAACTGAATGTTGGGAATGTTGTTGTTTGTCTTAAATTGCAGTCTAATTACAATGAATTTGCTAATTACACTCTAAATACAATATAATTACAATGAATATAATAACATTTAATTCCAATTAATCATGATGTTTTAATGTAATTAATGCAAAGCACTGCGTTTTTATACGTATAATTTTTTGAAGGGATATTTCACTAATTTAATTATCCATTTAAAATGTAATTACTTGAGGACAAGAACTCATAAATTTGACTTTTCTGTTCTCCCAATTGAATAATTTACTGCTACCTTTGCAATTAGTTTTTTTTCTGCGATTTTCACCTATAAATCCAGTTACTCTTATATTCTAGGTACATGTTAATCCTACATAACACAAATATATTATATATCTTTTTGTGTTATGGCAATGGTTAAATGGCTGCAGAATACAGAAGAAAAATGCCCTAAAAGAAACATTAAATATTTAGAGGGACCGTGGTAGCCCGATCGGTAGAGTGTCGGATTCGGTACCAGAGGGTCCTGAGTCCGAACCTCGATGATCGAAGATCCACCGTCGTCATTAAAGGGGACTGGGCGACTTTAAATATGCTCGTGGTCTCAATGTCCTCCAAGTGAAACGATACCTCTGGGGGTGCTTGCACCAGGTAGCTATTAGCTCCTGGTCTAGTTCTAAACTCTCATTAACTGTTCGATCCGGTAATGGTGCTGCCATCTATCGGTATAAAAAATAATGAAGGCAAGGCACTTAGTATGCAGTCTTCGATATAAATACAATTGTAGTCAGTTGTGACTCGGAATCGAATCGAAATATTTAGAGTTAAATTTATATAATTTGTTTCAGCTTTAAAGCTCTATATTACGCAAGTATTAAAAATTTAAATATAGATTTAACTAAGAGTAAAAAGCACATTTAAAAAAGGATATAAAGCACCTAATAGGTGTTACTTTTTGTTCTGACTACTTATAACTAATATACTGAAAAAATTATTATGCATACTGATAATGAATGAAACGTAGGATTCTGTGATAATGTTATTTGAGATATTTTTATTTAACCTTAAACCAATAAGTTTATCAATGGGCATGCTGGGTGAGAGCATGATTATAGTTATGGGCATCAGCATGGTTTTTTAAATGTTAGATACAAATAATGCAGCTAAAAATCACGAGAAAAAAAAGAAAAAAACAATTCTAACGGTGTTAGAACTTAAAAATTGCAGTTTTATAGCTGTGAAATTTTCCTTATTTTTTCAGTTATAATTTATGCATATAAATTTGGAAATAAATTGGCAATATTATTAAAATCGAAGTATTTTCATTTACCTATTTGAGCAACACAAAAATTCAAAATGGAATCGCAACTCTAGAGTTCGAATATGCTACCTTGAGGTGAACCTTTGGACGAAACTACCGAAAAGGTAAAACATTTCATTCCATGTGTCTCCTTTGGAGCGAAACAAATTCATATTGTGCACACTTGTTGTGATCTACATTTTATTCATTCACGTGATTCATCATTCGAATCACCATCTGCAATATCATACAATTTGAACATAATTTTTTTGTAATTTGGCAATCGGCCAATTGAAGACGATTCCATCTGAATGGATCGAGCAAGAAAGAAAGCAAAATAGTGATGAGACCTTGATGCACGCGCTTTATAATGTTAGTAGTGCCATATGAATTTATTGCAAGATGAAAATGTTGGGGGGTATTGCAAGTTGTTGGGGGGGGGGGGAACAGTTTTTAAGGAAACAACAAAAATAAAAGAAAATGCTTTCACTTCGTCCAGAAATGTAAAATCAGAATGGTCAGATCAAAATTTCGTTGTACATTACACATCAATTAATTCTTGTAGTAAAAATATGGTTCGATTATAGTTAAGATTTTTTTTTAAAAATATTGCCATGAACAAATTGTCATTTTTACAAAATGGCGTCTAAATAACTAAGCGGCAAAGCGCACATCTGTAACGAACAAACCACATCCCCTGTAAACTCATGATTGCGTCCATTTCCACCAATAAACCTTTCCATCGTATCGGTGGACAGACTTTAAACACCTGCTGAAAAACCGTGAGTAAATATATTCATTTGTACTGTTCTGAGTTAATTTGAATAAATATGGGATGAAAGAAATTGTTTCTTGGATTTCGTTAGATTCGAAGTTTTTGGGATAATTGGCAAAATCTTCAATTATTAGGCTGGCTCACTCATTTTCTTTCTACACTTTTTAAGTTACCAAGTGTGATTTATGTTTGCTCACACCATTACGTTACAAAAAGGGGCAATGTGGTTGAATGTTTTGTTAGCTAACTCACTGGTTTCAGACTAAGATAAAAACAGAAAATGACACCGTTTTCTTCTTTGTAGATCGTTTCTCTAGTCCCATGTTGCGATTGAGTCAATCGCAGTTATTTTGCACTTATTAGCATATTAGGACCGAAGACTCCCGGGACCCGTGGACCACACTACTCTGAACTATATCCGTAAATTATAAACTAATTTAATTATTTTAGTAAATCGTTCAAATTAATTAATGATGTAACGTTTTAAAAGTTGAAATATTGTATTGAAGAAGTAATGACACAAGTAAATATTTTATAGTCATCATTTACATTGCAATTTGAGCATTGAAGTCCTCGTTAAGCCTGGAATTTATTGGAGAAAGGCTTTACCTTTGATTCCTTAAGCAATGAAGCTGAGTCTTGCTGGTGTGCTAACTTAATTTTAGCTACCAGTTTATTGGCACTCTAAGCTTCAATGAAATGGCATAGCATTCATAGCAAGGACGAAACTGCAGTCTCTGGTTAGCCAAATTTGTATGTTCGGTTTTATTTTATGTAGTCTTGTCTCAGCCTTGGCTTCAGTGGAGGTAACTTACTGCTTAATACCCAAGCTTTGCCTTTAATTGACGAGTTGAACCGTACCATTGCTACGGAATCTCGCTGGTGTGCTAAATTTATTTCAGCAACTAGTTTGTTGGCACTCTCAGCTTCAATGAGATGACATCTGCTTCCAGCTCTGTTGTTGTTGATTCCAGAATGATAGGGCTATAATAAGGACAAAACTGTAGTCTTTGGATGGCATAACTGGACTGTCGGTATATTGCTTGTAGCTCTGCCTTAGCCCTGGCTTACGTGGAGGTAACTTACTGCTAAAGACTCAAACTTTGCCTTCAATTGACGAGTTGAGCCGCACAATTGCTGCGCACTCTCGCTTGTATGCTAAATTTATTTTAGCTACCAGTTTGTTGGCACTCTTATATTCATTGATATGGCATCTGCTTTCAGCTCTATCATTGTCTACTCAGGACTGATATAATAATGACGAAACTGTAGTTTCTGGATGGTATAATTGGGCTGTTGGTATATTGCTTGGAATATCTTATTTGTCTCAGTCCAAGCATTTATTTCATATTTAGACTTTTACGAATATCCTGACTGATCTAAGTTGTAATTAACAACTATGGGGGTATAGTTTTAGAGCAAGAAATAAATAGCTTGCAGGATTGTTTCTCACTTGAATTCATTCAACAATATCGGATCTGTTCATGTAAAAACTGCTAACATATTTTTTTCAAAACTTAAGTTTCAAATTTTTTTTTACTTACTTCGAAGTTTTATTTCACTTGAAAAAAAAGTAATATTTATTTTATATCTGCTGATATTCTTTCCAATGTTTGTGAACTGGAAAAAGCTAGAACCGATATTATTTTTTCAATTTAAAACATAGTTTAAAAGGATTTTTCTTGCTGCTAAAATTTATAAAGAAGAACAATTGATTATTAGGCCTTTTTTTAATGAAATACATTACACACAAGGTTGAAAAAATGTGGCATATAAAGAAGTCACCTAAAATAAAGCAATCGTTTTATATTTAAATAGTATGCTAAGGTTTAAAATTTCATTCGGTAATATCCTTTGAAAGTACATAGCTTTTTGAGTTTTGAATTAGTTATGAAACAAATCTTTCAGCCATCAGTTTTTTTTCTCCCATAATGATATGATTGTAGTTGAATTTCTGGACCGTATATTCCTCAAAGTAATTTTTTTGTCTTTATCAGTATTAAAAAGTTTTGTTTCATTGATTGTATTTTATAAAGCAAAAAATTCACTGCAAAAGACAAGCCAGATTTTACTGTTTCAAACTTAAGAGACAATGCATCTGAGAATACCAAACACGTTTTATTTTGCATGTTCGGCAAAGATTGAAAAGTATTGCAATTCAGAAGAGCTTACAAAAAAGTGAACGGCCAAGTTATAAGCGAATAACATGAGAAAATAAACTTATAGATTGTGAAAACCGAGAAAAAGATTAGTTTATCTCTTATTCAAATACGCATTTTTGAAAACTGGAATTGTTGCAATGGAATTTTTGAAACGGAGGTTTGAACGTGTTGTTATAAATATTTTACCCCTCTTTCAGGTTTGCTCAAACATTTGCGTTAAATTTTGTCATACTGTTAGAGGTCTCAATATCTTGAGACATAACAGAAAAACCTCAATAATTTGAACCCAACTAAACCGAATTTAGCGTGATCCGAACAGCCATTTAAGTGCACATTCTGTATTTTATTTATACAACGAGTTAAGGCATTTTTTTATGTAGACAGTATTTTGTAATTCTTTCTTACGCAGTTTTATATTTCTTTCTTTTGAATTCAAAATACATTTTTTTGCTGTGAACAGTAGCTTGTTTAAATACCTTGGCTCAATTTATAGGTTAAAGTCATCTCTTAGTCCGGATTAATAAGGATATAAACTTTATTTTAACTTTTTAGCAAATTAATGTTATAGTTATAATATATTTTTCTAATATAAATTTCGAGTTAAAATATTCCTCGCAATTCCACAATTTGAGATTAAAATCATTTCAGATTTAATGCGGAAAATATTTTTGCTATGATTTAAAAAAAAATAAATAATAATCGGGAAAAGGTCTGTTTACACGTTAAGTCTCCTATTATGGGAAAACCTGATAAATGATACCGCAAAGCTAACCGTTAGTGTTACATAAATGAATGATTTGCATTTGAAACAAATGCTATTCTTTTGGCGATTACCAGTACAATCTGTAGGATCATTTTTAAAGGATCGTTTTGAAATCAGAAACCGTTGTTCATGTACTTGATTATTTGGAAATAACGCTGCGTAACCACACATCTCAAAATTTTAATCTTCATCTTCACTCCTTCCTTCTTCCTTTTCGGAAGAAAAAAAAACCTCACAGTGCATATTTTGTTCGATTTTTGCCCTAGCCCATGTTTGGAGCTTCTTTAAAATGTTCCTTACGTTACTACAGAACAAATAATAATTTATGCAGTTAAAGTGCTAAAGTATTCAAAAACTTGTGCGACATCAAAGTTTTAAAACATCGATGTCAAAATTAAAATATCGATTGTATCGATAAATTGAATTAAAAACACCGATATTTTAAAACATCGATATTCCGAAACATCAAGTTTATAATTTATATCCCTTTACGATAAACTCTTAAATATGTGTCAATGTTAAAACTAAATCCACAATAATCAAGCTTTATTGATTAATAAGATTGATGAATCGTCAAAGAAAAGAGAATAATTATAATGTTCATGACAATCAATTATTGACATTCAAAATTAAGTAATTCAGAGGGATAAATAACTTTACATTAAAAATACAAAACATTAAAACAATAAAAAATTACATAGAATAATTTCGCAACACCTTTTAAACTTCCGCTTGAATAATACAAAGACTGAAAGAAAGGTTTCTAATACATAATTAATGCGAATTGCTTAGAGAAATTTAAAATTTTCAAAATTGATAACAAGTACGCACACGAAACAAAAAAAAAGGTAGAAGAAAAAAAGAAAGTGAAAAAAAGATTGTATATATATATATATATATATATATATATATATATATATATATATATATATATATATATATATATATAATACACAATTGTTGATCGTTTTATTTTAATGTATACTTATTTTTAACGGAATTGCATGGACGTGTAAAAATTCTGTTTGAACCTCAAATTGTGTTCAAAAATTATAAATATTTATAACGACTTGAAATGCATACTAAGTTTATGTTTAAATTAAAGTTATAGTTTTTTTTAAATCAATAACTTTCTGAGAGCTCGGGATGCCATAGAATCAAATATATTTGGGACAAATTGTAATGAACAAAGTCATGTTTATATCTGGGGAAAACGTTTGAAAAACTTAATGTTCTTTTAAAAGGAAAGTTTATAAAAAGCGATTGTTAACTTCCCCGTATTGTAAGTCTACTTCTATAGACACCTAACAAGAGAAATTTCCTTTCCTGTGTGATAGATCTCACAACAGCTAGTTATTAATTTAGCTTTCATTATAGTGCAAACTATAAATATATTCATTTTTAAGGATATTTTTTGGATTCAAATATAAAACATTGTTATCGAAAAAACAATGAACGCAAACATTAATGTTAAAAAAACATACCCTCCAACATCGATGGTAAAATCATCGATGATTTGAAAACATCGACGAACGGTGCAACCTGATAACTGCAGCACTGCAAAAAAAAAAAAAAAAAAATCGGTGAAAAAAAAAAAAGCAATCTACAAACAGGTAAAAGCAATCGTATCAACTGCAGCTCGGACCGCTGTTTTTGGTCACATCTCAAATCATTATTACTTAGACAATTACACTGACTAGCCAATGATTTAGTAACCGTTGAGAGAAACTTCTTGCCTTACTCGCACTGTCCGTGGGATCTGGAGGGAGTATCATGATATGGAACATGTTCTGCTGGCATGGAAGTGGTGTCCTGAAGTTCTTCGAGGGAAAACAAACAGCAACGCGATACCTAGATATACTGGCAGATCAAGTGTACCCTGCATTAATGCATTTTTATCCTGATAGCGACTGATACTTCATGGACGCTAATGCAACTATACATCGTGACAGAAGTGTTGAAAATTGGTTAGCAAAATCAGTCTGACGTCCAACACCTTCCCTGGCCACCGCACAGCCCGGGTCTTAACCCCATAGAAAATGTGTGGGATATGGTGAAAAGACGCATCCGACAGCACTCTCCTCTTAATTATAATTTACAAGATCTAAAAAGCTGCATAGAAAATGCATGTTATTCTCTGAATATATATGTACTCCAGAAGTTTGTAGAGTCGATGCTCAAACGAATCAGAGCTGTTAGCCGCGCAAAAGGTGATCCAATAAAATATTTATCTTTGGTTTCTAATTCATTGGTCAGTGAGTGTAGTTCAGAAATTCTCTAAATATGTTGGATTCACGCATAGAAAAACATATTCTAATAAGCGACCCAAATTCAGAGGAACCTTCATTCTGGGTGATTTTGCCCTACATTTAATATACAAAACAACCTAAAAATGAACCACGTCGAATGCTTGAGTTATAAGCAAATCCATTTTAAATTTAGATTAAGTAAGCTTCTTCATAAAACGATGTACGATCGGCTTTAGCTTATAAATGAACAGCAGCAGTTTACGCTACAAAAAAAAAAAAAAAAAAGAAAGAAAGAAAGAAAAGGGGAAAATATCAGAATACTGCTTTAAAAGACGTTTTATGAAAGTTAGTTATGACAATAGCTTTGATTCGATAATTATTCCATACCACTTCAGAAAAGTAAATAACTTTGACAGCATGTACACTTATTTAAATATAGTAAAACCACACAAATGCGGACACTAACGGGACAAATTTTTTGTCCACAATAGAGGGGTGTCTGTAGGACAGGAATTAAATAATGTTATTTGCATTGGAATCAGGGAATTAAAAATTGTCCGCATGAGAGGGGTGTCCGCACTTGAGGGGTGTCCGTTAAAAAGGGGTTTTACTGAAAATTCATTACTACATTGAAAAAATTTGTATTCATATTTTACGGAATAATGCATTAACATCCTAGTTGTCAGCTCTTTTACCGTAAAAGCCTATCTACTGTAAAATTTTGCAGTAAAAAGAAAGAACGCAGTGGCTAGTTGCCCTGAATAATAAGAATGAGATATACGCAGCAGTACTCAAACCTGCATTCTTTTTATAAATGCGCTCCTAAACCCCTATACCGAATGGGACTCGATGAGAGGTAGGGAAAGGCGGAGCAAATCCTTCGCACCGTAAATCACATGCTATACTTTTTCTTGTACAATTTAGTGTAAAATTTTCTCGGTAGTGTAAACACTCCATTTAATAGAAACAATTACCTTAAAATATTCAAGACTTGTTAGATGTAAATTAAAAGTTGTGTTCTAGATTATAATATTTTTAATTTAACAGAAATTGATTCTTTAAAAAAATTTAAAAAAAGAGGTTAACTGAGAAATAGGCCACTTGTTTATCAACAGAAATTGAATCAAATGTAACAGAATTTCCACTTTTATTTTAATTCGAAAAATGACCTGCAAAATAAGGAAAGGGAATTCCTTGATACCAGGAATAGGTTTTCCTTCGAAAATATCATTTATCTTTTTCTTTGATATATTTACCTTCACAACGCTTAATATATATTTCTTCGGAAGTGGAATTACGAATAAAAAACAGTCAATAATGCATTAGCGATATTTTTAGAAGCTTATTGCGTGTGTAATAGATACCAAAAATCGATTTCAGAGCAATATGAACAATGGCTTAGCATTAAAAAAAAATAATAAAAAGCGCTAAGAAACGGTAAATTTTCTATTTCTTCAGACTTTTAAGCTCTTTGCGCTATCGGAAGATATAAAGATATAATTTATGTATAAATATATATATATATATATATATATATATATATATATATATATATATATATATATATATATATATATATATATATATATATACACACACACAGTCCAGTCACATTAATGTGACCATCTGTCAAAAGCCAGAATAACCACCTTTCGCAGAGCGGACTGCTGCGAGACGTGCAGGAAGAGAGTCACTTAGGTCCCTGAAGGTGTTCTCTGGGATGTTGAGCCATGCCGACTTTCATGCCGTGGCCAGCTGCGCTGGATTACGTGGTTGAGGATCCATGGCGTGAACAACTCGATCGAGATGGTCCCACAGATGCTCGATTGGGTTTAAGTCAGGTGAGTTTGCTGGCCAGGGAAGGACGGTAAACTCATCCTGGTGCTCTTCGAACCACGCACGTACACTGGCAGCTGTATGGCACCTCGCATTGTCCTGCTGGAAGCTGCCATCATCCTGAGGAAAAACAATGCGCATATAGGGGTGGACATGGTCCGCAAGGACAGATGTGTACTTGTATTGATCCATCGTGCCTTCCACGATGATCAGTGAACCCAGAGAATGCCAGGAAAACATCCCCAGACCATAATGCTCCCACCTCCAGCTTGGACCGTTCCGGCAATGGTTGCAGGGCGTTCCTTTCAGAGGTTTCACGCCTTATACGCCAACGTCCATCTATCCGATGGATCATAAAACGCGATTCATCTGAAAACGCTACCTGTCGCCACTCAGTGGACGTCCAGCTGCTGTACTGGCGTGCAAATCCTAGCCTTCGTCGTCGATGAACAGCAGTAAGCATAGGTGCACGAACCAGGAGTCTGCTTCGGAGGTCCAGACGCAGCAATGTTCGCTGAATAGTAGTTTGGGAGACACTTTTGGTACCCCATTGGTTCATTTTGGTGGTCAGTTGCTCAACGGTAGCCCGTCTATCTGCCCGAACGCATCTCCGCAACCTTCGTTCGCCTCTGTCATCTATGGCCCGTGGTGCACCACATTTGCCACGTCGCTGAATTTGGACAGTCCTATTTTGCCATGCACGGTACACTTTTACCACGGCGGCACGCGAACAGTTCACAAACTCAGCCGTTTCGGAAATGCGTCCACCTTTGGCCCGAAAGCCAATGATCATGCCCTTTTGGACGTCGGATAAATCGCTTCGTTTCTGCATTACGCGAACGATTGAAATGTTTTCCAAAGCCCTCACACACCCTTTATATACGCTCAGCTGCACTTCCTTCTACCTACCTTCTGTGATTGGTTATTTAACTCTGACGTGAAAAGTACGTGGTGGTCAAATTAATGTGACTGGACTTTATATATATATATATATATATATATATATATATATATATATATTATATATATATATATTGAATTCTTCACTAATCGCAACTTTTTTACGCTATTGCTCAAAAATAACAGTTTTCGTTTCGTTTACACTGAAAATAACACATACTTTAAGAATGAGTTCGTAAAGTTTTCATTACCGAATGTGCCATTAGACAAACTAGAATCCCATTCAATGTTCATCACTAATGTTACACTCTTAATTCAAAAGAGCGAAAAAATAACTCTTAAAAAGAGTGAAATCTATTGCGGGTGCATTCATTCTTTCTGAGTGCTAGCTTTATCGAAAAAAGACGCTTTACGAAAAAACCAAGACTAAAACTTTTCTTTATTCGCGTGAAATTCGGAAGCACTCCTTTGATGAGCGAAATATAAAAACATTCTTTAAAAGAAGGACTCAAAAACATTTTCATTGGTTCGATTCTGTCACGTGATTTTGTTTAGGGAGAATCGTCTATACCTCCACGTTAGGCTTACCCAACGTTGGGCGCGAGTACCAAGTGGATGTCGCTATCTAAATGAATTTAAACACTATTTGTTGCCGAATGAGGTTTCTGAAGGAAGTGCACAAAAACTGCATGGTAAGTGCGAAGAATTTTCTTTTTTATTAAAACTTGTAACTGTTAATATTTCTTGAACTGCTCGTATATCATTACAAATCATCCACGTGCAATGTTACGGCGAACTTTTTGTAACTTTTTCTTCCAAATGAATGACACTTTCATCAACAATTTTATTTCGATCATCGAATCAAAAATATGACATTTGAAACAGTCGTTACCATCTTTGGTGTGTGTGTACTGTATATATATTTTAGGCAGGTGTTACAGACCCGACCATGCGCAAATCTATAGGTCGGATACCGAATCCGCTGCCGATGGTCGAAGCTCCAACCACTGCGTATATTTTAAATTAATCAAACATTGTTTTTGTGTAAAATAAACTTTGAAGAGAATCATAAACTTTGTATAATACACTCATTCATATTTGTAACGGGCCATTCATTAATTCAGGGTCCTGAGGGGGAGGGGATGGAAAATTCTCTACATACCCTTGCTTGGAGGGGGGGGGGGTAGATCCATTCTTACGTAATATTTTCCAAGCCGATATTTTATATTAGAAATCCGCGGTCAAGTGGTTTGGCAAATATTATATTTCATTTGCTTCAGGAAGGTAAAAGTATGTATTATAGGATGAGCTGTTTTTTACTTGTGTTTCAAAGAATGAAACGTGTAAAATATAATAAAAGAATCGCACTGTGTTTTGCATGTCTTATTTTTAATTATTATCGCATCATATACAAAAATTATTTGTCAAAAAACATTCGGTCTAGATTATTTACAGTAAACATTTCTTTACTCAAAAATGTTTTGAAAAAATTTTTTTAAAAAAATGATAGTTAATTTAAGAACGATCCCAGTGATGTAATATTTGTTATTTTATTATTGTGAAGAAAAAAAAGAATCTTACCTAAGATGGGGGGGGGAGTCTTACATACCCTTACATAGGGGGAAGGGAAGGTCAAAAATTGCCAAAATTGTCCTTACGTAATTAATGAATGGCCTCGAAGAAACAAAATTGAATTCAAACGTATCTTGTCACAATTTATGAGTGACCTTTTAAATTAATTTGAAGTGATGTAACTTTTAAAACATTATTAATGTTAAAAGGCACACCGAGAATATCAATATAGAGTTTCAAAATTTTAAATCTATTTATTTGGAACTCTGTGGTTTTTTAGTTTTATTTCAATCTTTAGATTCGGAAATGTACGTAATATTGCACGTGGGTGATTTGTAACGATGTACCAGTAGTTCAAGAAATATTACCAGTTAAAGTTTTAATAAAAAAGAAAATTCTTCGTATTTGCCATACAGTTCTTGTGCATCCTCTTCGGAAACACTAAAAACATTTTTTTTTTTCATTTTTTAAATTAAAAAACTAATTTTTTTTTCAAATGAAATAAGTTTTAAAAACAGTTTTAAATTCAAATACACAGCATAAGCACATGAAAACACGTTTAAAAAACAATTTCACCAAAGGAGAGTGAAATGATTTTACCTATTTTATTCTAAAAAAAGAGTGAAATAGCGGCTTTCCAAAACAGAAAGCAACCACTCATTTAGGATATTAATTTAGTCTTAAAAAGAGTGAAAAACACTTATCAAAAGGGAGTGAAATAAGCTTATCCAAAAGGAGTGAAAATAACCGCTCCGCAAAAGGAATGAAATTCACTCCTATAAGGAAAGTGCGTTTTCGACACTGGAAAGGAGTGAAAATTTACTCAGTCTGAGTTAAAATCGCTGGAATTTTTTAAGAGAGTATGTGAAAAGGAAATAATTTTTTTTTTCAGAAAGAAGTACCGGCACGGCGTTCCGGTTTGTTGCAGCACTAAATCATTTCCGTACTAAACAATCCCTTGCAGAAGAATTAGTAACATAGCTAAAGTTGCAGATAAAATATTAAACTCAAACGCGGATTCACTTTGTAAATTTAGGAAACAGAACAATGTGGGGAGAAAGACGCATGATGTTTAAATCTAAAAGTTCAAGAATTATTATGCAAACATATATCCGCAAATATAATTTCCAAAATTTGCAAATCGTCATCGTCTGGAGATTATAAAATCATTGCTAAAGCCGGCTTTTAATGTTTCTTAAACGTGAATAAAGATAAAAGTACAGAAACAGCGACAGTTGAAAGAAGCTTAGGTATTTCAAACTGCCGCATAAGTTCCGATTTCTACAAAGAAGTATTTTTATGAAATGTACATGCAAGCTTGCAGATTTTTAAAATTATTTTTTGAATATGACATCACGATCTATCATTTTATTTTCTAGCTATATTCTTTTACATAAGAAGGCTTTAAATAGATGGAAAATGGGGATTATTTTAACTGCTTTGGAAATTTATTAACGCATTGAAGTAGGACGGGGGAAATGGGTTATTATAACCCATCTCAAGACGAAACTATATTCATAACAATACAGCACTCAAAAACTTTTTTTTTTTCAAAAAATTACAATTTCTAAATGTGCCTATCACTATATTTATATACGTATTTATATCTACACATCTATGTATGTCGCTAAATGTCAATCTTTATCGGCATATCCATATCTATATATAGGGGAGGATGACCACCCAAAGCGGGTAGGTCATCCAAAGCGTTTAGGCCTTCATATGCCCCCCCCCCAATGGTTTATCAGGAGCGATGTATATGTATGTCGTGTTTACCCGAACACCCCCAAGTTTTAATCAGTTCCAGTAAAGCAGCAGTGAAGCGGCATGGCGGAACCAGGCTTGAAATTTCTAAAAAAATTGAAGTTCTGTAACTTGTGATTAGTCGAAAACCAGCTTATTTTTTGATTGTCAATAGTACTACGTTATTCTGATACCATCCACCTACAAACTACGAGGGTAATTCATTTTTTTTAATTATTAATTTAAGGTTATAGTTATTGAAATAAAAAACGTACATTAGGGCAAAGTGGGTCGGGCAAAGCGGATAAAGGAATTAATAATTTCTTGAAACATGTGCTGATTTAGATTCTTTCTTTCAATTTGATAAGTATACTTTTAAAAAGTTATTTTTTAGGATAGTAGCTTATTAATCTATTAAATTTAATTAGTTATTTCTTTATGTTTTATAAACAAATATACTTACTTTAAATTGGATAAGCATAACTTTTGTATGTATATTTTTTATGGCAGGTAGCTAGTCAACTAATTTAATCATACATAACTTCATATTTGATTCGCAAATGTACCAAATCACAATTTGTTAAGCTTACCCACTTTGGATCCTCTTATAAGGCAAAGCAGGTTTTTCAAGTGTTTAATGTTTGATAATAAATAAATATTGGGCTTGAAATAATACAAAAACCACTTTTTATTTTGAAGTTTAAGAACCCTGCTAAGAAATAAAACCGAAATTGTTAATATAAAAATCCATTTGGGCCACTCTCTCCTACATAACTTTCTTTTTACATGTGTAACTATCTGCCAACCTACGAGTATCTATCAATAAATGTTTACATGGTGGGGCACGGGAACTTCCTTTTTGGAATTTGGCGCACAAAAATTACTGTGATGGTGTGGAGCATCACAGAGTGGTGGAGAGAGGCTCAAAGGAAAGATCTGAATGGGAGGTCTTGCTACATCCTGCTTTCAGTTAACATCATGCTTTGGCCGAGACAGCATCGCGCTTTTACTGTGGCGGAGTCTTTTTCTAACAGCCGCTCAATCGGAATTTGTACTTAAACTGGCTTGCACGCTCACCTGATTTAGCCCCCTGTGTGGGGCTATTTCCTGGGTGGTTATCTGAAGTAGCGGGTTTACAACGATCGTCCACGAACCCTGGAGGATCTGAAGATCCGCATCCGAACCGAAAATGTTGATATACCGGTTGACATAATCCAAAGAGTTGATTAAAACTTTCGAGTTCGACTGAATCAGTGTATTGAAGATGGAAAGCAACACGTACAAGGTAGTTTTCAAAATAGGGTAAAGCATAAATTCCCATTATGTGTGATAAGAAAGAGATCATAACACTGAAGTTTTATATATAGGTATATAACATTTTGTATTTCATTTTCAAGAAAGGAAATACCCGCGCCCCACCTATCAAGAAATAACTATTTTTATTATCTAACTATACAGATATTTCTGCAATATAGTGACAAAATAATACGAGCACCTAAGAAATGAGAGGGTAACTTTATATATAGTTGGGGGAGGGGGTTGGACCTCCCTTTGACATAGATTGTATGCGACGTGGAAGGCATTCGTTAAGGTCGTGAAGAGCATTTGATAGAATATGAAACCATTTGTTCTGGAGAGCATTTTCTTTTTCGAAAAGCGTAGATGGGTGAGAATATCGAGGTCGGAGGTTTGACTAAGTGTATCCACAAACGTTCAATAAAGTAATGTTCAATTCAGGAAACTGAGCCAATCAAGATGTACTCTCTCTTTATCCTGTTCAAACCGTTTTGAATTTATTTAGCAGTGTGGATAGGCACCTTGTGAGTCTTGAAAATGTGTGCGTTCTACTGGAAATAAATTCGGGCAACTGATACCATTTCCGTACAGAGTAACTAGGAGCAAAAATCTATGTCAAGATATCACATTTTATACCATAAAGGAACAACCTCCATGAATCGCAGTCTTCTAGAGGCAGTCAGGAATACATGCTTCTGTGGGCTTTCTACGCAAATGAACACTATGTTTAGTTCAAAGATGTATGGTGGATATTTATTCATCAGACCACAGAACTGGTAGCCACTGTTAAAAAGTTCAGCTTTTGTGTGTTCTACACCATTGGCATTGCTGAAAAGCATAACGTGATCTCACAAAAGGTTTACAAATTTTAATTCTTCCATAAATATCCGTAAATGTTCCTTTTGGACTTTCTTGCTGAAACAAATATCCTAGAGGTCACATTTATCTCTGAAATTATCTGTGTCATAGATTGGTTGCGTATCGGAACGCTATATGCTGGCCAACTCTTTTATCTCCTTAAAATTACTTTTTGGCCAGCCTCTGTTGTACTCCGCAGACGACACAATACTGAATTTCATGGATGCTGTCGTAACGACTGACAGAGCACTTTTTGTTCCTATGTTTACAAATACAAATTGACTGTTTTCTTCACTGAGAAATCAGCGTACCGGACTCGCACAATCATGTCCTTTTCGAACTCGGACGGATCAATCGTTCTTGGGAGTTTTTTTTAGAGAAAGGAGAGGACGAATACAACACATTTGACTGATGTTGAACTACTGATACCTTGCCTTTCATAGTCACTAAGTGGAAGTCTCGAATGCAAAGTGACATGCCATTTCTGCTTCTTCGAAATGGAGCTTGTCTATTTCTAGTGTCTTCGTACTATTTTGTCACCCATCTGTATCTATATTTATCTATCTATTCATACATACATACATATCTATGTCTATATCTGTCTATATATTCATTCATAAAGACATGTCTATGTCCATACACTGTAAAAAAAATCCGAAACGTTACTGAGTATTTCCGTGTCACCTTTCGGGATTTCAATGGTTTTTATCCACTCCCTGGAAAAAATCAAGTACCATTGTCAAAAGGTTTCCTAAATTGCAACAAGTTTCACGAATGCAGACTTTTCACTTTTGTGATAAATATTTTTAGCTCCCAGTTTAAAGAATAACTGAACTTATTAATAAAGCGTATCGGCTTCAGTTCGACTACGGCTCGTACATGCTAATTAAGCTCCCAAAGGGGCAAATAAGTATGGACTACGTGTTGCTTTGCAAGAACTGCAAGCGAAAAAAATTCTCGTTACGTACTTGCAGTTCTGGCTTTGCTTTGGCCATGTTTGCAATACTGCTTATTGAAATTTCTCAGGAAGGTGCCAAGCTGTTATATACTATCTACCAAAGTTTACTCTAAAGTTCCAGATACACGACTAGCTTCAAGCGGGAAGATTTCTGAATTTTTTAGGAAGGTTACTGAGTTTTAGCAAAAAAAGTTACTAGTCTTTGTAAGGTATGTTACTGGCAGAAATTGGGCACATCAGCAGCCTATTATTTTCCAGGAACGTTTCTGAATCGTTTTTACAGTGTATTTTTCTATTCATTTATAGATACATGTCTACGTCTATATCTATATATGTAACTATCTATGAAAATTATTTCTTTATGTTAATATTTTTTTTAAAGTATTTATATTGAAAGTATTTATCTAAGTAAGGTCTGTCCATATATACATACATATCTATGTCTACGT
Source organism: Uloborus diversus (assembly GCF_026930045.1). Lineage (NCBI taxonomy): Eukaryota > Metazoa > Arthropoda > Arachnida > Araneae > Uloboridae > Uloborus > Uloborus diversus. The sequence continues at coordinate 101,344,541 of NC_072734.1, forward strand.
ATCTCTATATATATATAGGGGAAGGTTGCTGTCAGTGGGACCGGTTCCATGACTGAACCACGCAGATATTTTCCCTACCAGATTTTTCTCAGGCACGAAATCCGTTTTAGTGTATTCTTTTATCTCAAAACAGTCCAATGCAGATTCGTCAAGGAGCTTGAACCAATACATCATATTGTTAAACGTCCAAATAAGATTTCTACTGTTCACTTATTAATGATTGACATTTACATTTTGTTTTTACATGATTTGAATATTACTGAACAACTAAATGGAAAATTGACTAGAAAGAGGGCATTTTCAAGTACAATTCCCTGTATCCCGTATTTAAAGTTTCATCATGAAACGTCACAGCAGTGACAACTGTGAGAACATTCAAAATGACGCAGTTGCTATCATTGAACCGCTAAGTGTTTCCACGAAAGGACCGTCGGAAAAAGCGGTTCATTCATTAAATCTTACAAATATTATTAAAGTTTCAGATAAATTATCTTTAACAATTGATCAATCTTTTTAAATAAGTGCGATAATGATGAAAAATATTTTTAAAATAAGTTTTGGAAACTCCCTTTAGTTATTATATTTTCAACTTAAAAACTTGTGTAGTCGATTCAGTATTTGTTAAAGTAAATGTTAATAGTTTTCAAGTACGTTAGTTGTTTGAGAAAAATACCAAAATAAGTGGAAAAAAAGCCAGTGGATAACTGAGGGCAGGCAACGTGCTATAGCAAAATCCTTGTCGTCAAGTCAAGTCTTTGTGGATTAAAATTTTTGAACGGTGATAAAACAGGACTCCCGTTTGTTCAATAGAGGCCCCTCGAAATTTTAGCTAAGAAGAGTAATTTACACATTAGAAAATATCAAGTGATGAGAGACGTGTGGTGAAAGCAGCTGTGTTGTGTGAGCCTTGAGGAGTTTTTATGTTTCTCCTGTGATAAAAAATTATTTAAAAAAAATAATTTTCTCTTTTTGGATAACTTACTATTATTTGTAGTGTTTGTTTATCTTCGCAATAACTTTTTATATTTTACGGCTTGGTATTCTTATTTGAGAATGTAGTCCATCGATAGAAACTCAATGGTTCATAAAGTTTGAGTCTGAACTACTTCCTAAAAAAAATCAAAAGTGTTACGTGGTTCATTAACGGCAAACTTCCTCTATCTATCTATCTATGAAAATTATTTCTTTAAGTTTACATTTTGTTGTTTTTTATTCATTTTGAAAGTATCTATCGAAGTAAGGTCTGTCCATACCTACGTATGTCGATGTTTCTCTATATCTATCCATCTAATTCTTTATCATTTTCTCTGCGTACATAATGTAAAAATAAATGACTCCTCGGTTGAAAATGCATAGCTACTCTACATTATTACAAAATTGCTTTTTTAAGCCAAGTTTCTGTTACAATCGGCAGTAAAGTTCTGACTTTCCATGAACATTTTTAAAAAATTAAACTTTAAAGTAGTCAAAGTTTGGTGCAAAGTTTAGTACGATGTTAGAACTTTGTGCGACCATGGATTTAGTTTCAAGAGAGGATTATAACAGGAAAGCAAGCCTGACATTTATTTCCATGTAATACTTTCTAATCCAGAAAGGATATCAAGTATTATTAAGCAATCTAAGAGTGGAATTAAAGGATTAGAGTGAGGATAGGCTAATGTATTACGGTTTGCTGATTTCAAGACGTTGTTGTTCCTCACTTTCTAAAGAAAATAAACGCATAAATTTTGACATCATGCTGTAAAAGATAGCGTACTTAATCTTTACTTATTAGATGAATATTAATTCCTATTTATCGTGGAGAATATGTATTTCAAGTCAACTTATTTCGCAGTCTTAGTTTCCGTCCGGATATTCGGCTTGATATTAAGGACAAACCCAACTTTAGGGTGTGTTTTGGTTCAATATGACCATACAAATCAGACTGAGAACGGATTATAAGTCTTGATACTCGAACACAAAGTCTGTCTAGTGCTCTCACTCGGTAATTTCTCAATTTTGGAGTACCCAAAATGCAGTTTTGAGCTCTGTTTGGTAGCGTTTGGAAGAGACGATTTACTCCCCGTCCACTTCCTTCCCTCCTTCCGGACTCACTTTTGCTTGGGATATAAGAATGTTGTGGGTAAGAAATATAAACTTGAGGTAGTGTACGTATAATAAAGCCGAATTCTGCTTGCTTGGTTCGTTATTTTTTTAAGTTCTTTTTCTCATATCGTATCATTAACGGATTTTTTTTAAACTATTGTCTGCATCGTCACCTGACGATGCACGGTCTGCCTCAAAAATGAAAACGATGTCAATTGACAAATGTTTAACCCTCAGGTGTGAATGAGAGAGGATACATTTCGAGTCCCAAAAAATTATCCGCTTAAGAAGTACATTACTCCCTAAAATAATGAGTACAATAGTTCTTATATAAAGTAAGAGCAAAAATTAAAATTCAAAATCCCTATCAAAATGTACCCTATACTGCATGGGTTACCTCAATTGTAGCTGAGGTCTCGTAACGGATGCGTCAAATTATCTCCTGAATAAATGAAAAAAAATGTCAAAATTGTGACATTAAAATAAAGACAAGTCTTGTAGTATTGTCAACAGAACCTATAAATCTTCATTGAAAAGAAAGACAACAATTATCAATAAGAGAACTCCGAAAATGTCTCATTATTAAACCGACATTAACCTTCAAAAAAAAAAAAAAAAAAAACATTTGCGTAAGAATAACAATTTCTGAAAACCACAATTAAGTTGAGGACAATAAAATAAAAATAAGGAAAACTAAAGAGTTTTAAGGAACCGTTGAAGCCCTACACGTTTAGAAATAATTAATCAAAAATATACTTATTCAGAAGCAAAAAGATAGTACGAAAATATACCCTATCAATATACGGTCCTACAAATACAAGTCTTGTATTTAAACTCGAGGGAATTATAAGCCAAACGAGTACCCAAGGGATATTTTACATGCCGCATAATCATACGACATGGGCGCTGCATCTCGAAAATCCAGCGGATGGCCACCCCAGGTCAGAACCCGGGTCCACAAGCGCAGAAGGTAAGCGCCTAATTATCACGCCACCAGCCGGTCACGCATCAAAAAGGTACTTGCAGTAATCCAAAATTTCATGAGCTGCCAAAATTTGTGTGTCAAATCGTTGATCAGTCAACAAGAATGTTTTTTGAAAAAGACGTATCTGTTGCATCTTGTAGCTTATTATTACACGTAGATTTTCTTCCCTTTTCATGTGTAGTCACAAAGTTGTAAAATTAAATTTTATAATAGAGTCGGATAACTTTTTACTTTTTAAAACAAACCGCTCCTTTTCGTTCGTACTTTATGGAATCTCTCCATTTTCTACAATATTTAGCAAACATTGAGAAGAACATTCATCAGCAAGTACACCGATGTAAATATTTCGGAGAGAGCAATTTTCGCTATCATTATAGGAACTGCAAGAGCAATAAAATATTTGACGATACTTTGAATATCTTTTTCGTCTTTATTGATCCTGGATTGCGTTCATTCATTATGGTAATTAATGTCACTTGCATGTAGAGTCTGGCTCGTACTGTCCAACCACGGATTGCATGGAATTTTTAAACGTCCAGATAAGACGAATCTATGTGAAAAAGGGGGAAAAGTAAAAATTTAATGCGCGTATTCCGCTCATTTAATTGAGACTCTGCTTCTGCAAAAGCTGACATCGGTAAAAAATAATAGATTCGTCCATTTCCGGCTGTAAAACGGATGTTTGTCTTTCCACACAATCCGTGGTCAGACATTATTCCGATATATGAAGAAAAAACCTCCTTTTTTAAACGGTTAAAGAAGTAGCCATCTCTGCATCGCATCTTCAGTTTTTGCAATACCAATCAAACCTCCAGTCACTGCTGAAGATCGATTCTGAGACTGCTTTAATGCTAAATTGGGACTTACTGCATTAAATCTATCTTCCGTTCGTTTGACGGACATTCCTCTCTTCGTATCATTTACAACTTCTAAAGGTAGTGTCATTGTACCTTATAAATAAAGAGTCACCCCACGAATGTAATTTGTGTGATTCTTGGAGAAAAAGCAAGGTAACATTTGCCTAGTTGTTAACAAATGTAGTTCAAAATTATTACTCCTATCAGCCATAACTAAATCTAACAAATTTTCAACCATTTCACAATAGTTGCCCAAATATTTAAATATTTTGTTTTCAGTGCTCTTGGCGCGTAAACAATTTAAAAAAACGCATCGAAAAATCTGTAACTATTCTTTTATATTGATTATATTTTTTAATTAGGCCTGTATGATCTTTATCAACTGTATTTTCTTCTATTTCTTTGAGAGAAGTATTTAGCAAATGCATCAATAATGATTGTCAAAATAAAAAAGATTGATTTTAATATTTTGCTTTTGAAGACCTATGTAAAAATTTGATTTTTTCGAATTAAATAATTATTTTTAACAAAAATTATTCTTTTAATTTTTAATTTTTTTTTGGTTTTATTTTAAATTACCTAGCTTTAATTATCTTAAATTTTAAGAAACAACGGGACATTGTAACTAGAACAGTCATTAAAATGGTTCAGTTGAATTTGCTCAATTCATTTACTTAGTACCTAAAGGAGCAGGGTATAAAAAATTAATGAACCAACAAGCCTTCTGGGCAACATCCAGACTCGTAATTTGCAAGCTTTTCTGAGTTCAAAACAATTTACAGAATGCGGTCCTCATATTTTGCGTACTCAACTCCATACAGCGCCCGCTCTATTTGACGTTGCCATGGTTATGTCTTTTCGATTCGCATGTTTCTTCCTTCTTATTCACAAACTTTAAGGGTTTCGATTTTAACGGAAAATCTTAGGCTCAACTCAATTCAAGCCCCGAGCTAAAGAGCAAAATATATTACTAGAGACCACGAATATGAAAGCGAATTTTCAAACGTACAAAACTGCAGTTTTGCAATGCTCAAGAGTCCCTTAGCCCTTACGGCTTTGCGCAAGTTAGTACAAGTTACTTTGAAATCCGGAGAATGGGTGCTTTTTGATCCAAAGGGAGCTCATAATGTGTTTTTAATCTGTTTCTTTCTAATTGACTGTTTAAATCTTTGCGAATCAAATAAGGTTGCGAAGCCTTCTTTGGGGGTTGGTGAGCGTTAGCGAGCAGGGGGCAGAGCCCCCCTAGTATTTTTAAAAAATTATACTGAGATTTATCATTTTAAAATTTATGTTTCGTTTCCTCATTTCACAACAAATTTGTAGTTACGAGTTTTGATTATATAAATTTAATGAAATTTTGATCAGAATTCTGCTGAAGAAAGAAAGTAATTTAACCAATATTTTTTGGTTGTTTAGGATTCAAACTCACATTTATTGCATTATTATTATGATGTTGTAACCAACTGAGCCAATGGATCTCTTATTGATACTAGAAGTTTCAGGATGCGTTAAAGTAATACTTTTGCAAGTTAGAATAAATGGATTTTTTCAACAAAACAACCGAATTGTGAAATATCTCCTCACTTTTCTCCAAGGAAAAGAAATCTGCTGACTGAAATCTTTAAAATGATGCCTTACTTTTGAAGTTTGACAAAAAACTAAAGAAATTACGACGTTCCAACAAAAACACAAAACACCTTTGAGGAAAAATATATATGTAAAAATAATAATAGTAGTACAATTAATAATAACAATAACATTACTACTACTATTACTACTAATAATAATAATAATAACAATTACAATAAATAGCTATAATAATACAAATAATAATAATATTACAAATACCATTGATAATAATAACAATAAAAAAATATTGTTACAAATAATGATATTAAAAATAAAATAATGTTACAAATAATGTTACTACTAGTACTAATAATAATAATTGATAATAATAATGGAATCTAGCGACTATAATTTTTATTACAATAAAACACATTTTAATGTTTATAATAATAAAAAGAAGAATACTAGCTTTGTTCATGCATTGTTCAGAAAAAAAAACTATTAATCTTCAAGTTCATTTACAATTTCCAAATCATTACAAAATAAGCTCTAAAAATAATTTCCGAATAAATTCAAAACTTATTCTTATGCCCTTACCGCTCTTTTGGAATGAATACTAATACCCATTTTAAAAAGAACACACTTCGTAAATATTTATTACCATTATCACCGACATTTAAACTCGAGTTTCGAACATTTGAAGTTGTAATCGCTTTGGAAGGAAAAGACATTACGATCTAATAAAACGATCATTTCCTTACTGCCGGGGATTAACAGGCTTCAGACTCACCCTGGTGCTTAAGGTTTCTAAGTCATTATGCAGTCCATTCCTGTTTAAGTCCTCTAATTAGCAATTAGATGAGAAAAATTTGGCAAAGCGATTCCCGTCATTTGGGAGCTGTCTCAAGATTCTGATTTGTTGAGTTATTTCTTTCCTCTCTTTCTAACTTAGCGATCCCGTTTCGTTGATGTAAACAAACAAGTATGTCATCTATGAATGCTGAGCAGATCCCATATGTATTTATTCCAGTCTTACGGTCACAAAATATTTATTACTTTTCCACAAGATGTACCCAAGATTTGAGAAGTAATTTACTTTTAGTATTTTATGGTGCAAAGATCATCTGCAGAAAAAACTAAGATTTGTATTCTGCTTGTAATATTTCAAACTTTTATTTGATTTGTGATGGTAAATAGTGAGTAACACCAAACTATTTTTTGAAAATCATTTACAAAAATCGTGTCTCCTATAATAAATAATTTCTCCTATAAATAAAAATATTATCGTCTGTAGATCATAAACATTATCGCGTATAAAAAGCATTGTTTTATTTCTTCTCTATCTTTCTTTCTTTCTCTCTTTTTTTTGTGTAGGGGTGGGCGGGTGGACTTTTGATTTGGATATTATTTGCACAATTGTCACCTTCCTCTATATATTTCAATTATTCTCATAGATATAATAGCGAATGATCGAGTAACGGTCCTGTAGACATTAACAATGAATCTCGCTCCAAGGCATAATAATTAGATAATATTCTTTGGTAATGTTTGACATGGACAATTAAATGCTTTATTTCGACGAGGCCAAACTAGATCCGGTATGCTACCTGTTTTACTGATGAGATCTATTTTACAAATGAAAAACGAAAAAGTGGTCAACAATGAACTCTATCTACTGGAGTCAAGGGTTAAGCCACTGGAGTTAGAGTTTAAATTGCAACTATCAAAATATAATCAAGCAGAAAATTGCTTCGTTCAAATGAGACAGTGAGAAGCAAAGGGATGTAAGTGGCAAAATTAAAAATTTGAAGATAACCAGTACACATGGTAAGTGAATCTCTCCTCTGTCTTGGGGCAAGAGATGGTACTAGTAGACCTGGTAGTTGCTGCTATACAGCGTGATTTATAAAAAAAATCAACGAAAGCCTACCTAGGATGTTATCTTTAAACGCGTTTTGCTCAAAACTTGATAATGTCCACTTACATCCCTTTGCTTCTCACTGCTTCAAATGTTGAAGCAACTTTCACCCGTCATACCTTGACGAGCGATTTTCTAGTATTATTAATAAATGTCCACGATATGATCCGCTTTAAGCCACATCTAACTTAGAAATGTCTTGTTCCGAAGACTAAACTGCGCCACTTGTTGCTGAAATGGCCAGGATTAGCAGAATATTTATTTCGGATCTTGTGGCGCTAAGATCAGAAAGAGAAATGGTTCTGATTTATAATTGTCTGGTGCATTTCACATTTTCATAGCTTTTTAAGTGATCAAATTTGTCTGTTGATTCAACATTGCTGTGACTTTTTATTATGTGTGAGATTCGTAGGTAGCGAATCTTTTTTTTTAATTTCCTTTATTTATTTATTTACTTGTTTATTATTTTTATTATTATAATTATCATTATTATTATTTTGGCAATTTCTTTCGAATTAAATATTATTTGCACTCGCACTTTGTACTTGTTTGGTTTTGTATAACTATGGAATATTACACAATTTTAAACGCGAAACATGCTGCTCATGAGAGTTTATTCTTTAAATCATGTCTAACTAGACAATTTCTTATACTAATGACTAGCAGTACCCGCACGGCGATGCCCATGCCCATTTAAAGCAAGTCCGCTTAATAAAAAAAATCCTCGATCTCTTCCATTCCTTCTGATGTTAAATTTTATTTTTTTTTTTCAACTGAAATGCGTACACACAATTTCAAAAACATATCAGAATCTCTCTGAAATTTAAAGCTATTCGCCAAAACACATCAAAAGATTAACATTTAATTTAAAACTCAAAAGAATCCTTCAACTGTATAGTTCATCGCTTAACGCACCAAGAAACCACGCTATCGTAACCCTGCCTTTAAGCGAGTGAAATGGGATTTTTCATGCAATTTAAAATGTTTTGCCAAGTAAACAGTACTATAAAAAAAACGTTATAAAGAACAATCACAATTGAATAGCACGACAAATGAAATTATTTACTTAGATAAGTAACAATCTTCAAGTATAAAAGCAAAAAGAAACGTTGTAGAAATAAGGAAAATAAAACCAAATAGAAAATCCTACAAAATCAAATTATGTACCTGACTAGTGAAAAAAAAACGCGTTCAAAAATCAGTTCGCTGACCACAAGTCCCACAATAGCGTAGCCATCGACACTGCCGGCCAGCGGCCTCTCGAGTTAATTTACGCCATCTCCATCTATAAGGAATTCAAAGAACTAAACTTAACCCACCATCTGTTAGGAATTCATAGAACTAAACAATTAATTAATCATTTAATTTGCAATTGCAAATGTTTCGGGAACGCGGTCAAACGGTGTAAAAAGTATCCTCTATCCGTCTCCTGGTTCTAAGTTACCTCTCCACCAATTTTCAGATAAATCGGTTCAGCCGTTCTGAAGTTATAAATAGTGTAACTAACACGACTTTCATTTTCATATATAGATATTTAAATGGATTTATAATAGGTTGAATAATAATTCTAGTGTATCTAAATTTATTGTTAAAGTGAAAGCATACATTTTTGTTCCAAAAATGTATGCTGTAAAGGAAACAAATGATGGAATTTAAGGACGAAACACATTTTATTTTCGTCCAGATAAATTACAACAGGATAGTTCTGTACACAGTTGCGGAATCATTTGTTTACATTTCAAAGCTATTGTTAATGTAATCTGTTGTATTTTTTGTTTATTTGTTTATTTGTATTTGCATTACAGTAAAAAAAAACCTCATTGTATCAGTATTTTTTTCTTTAATATGAGGTAAAAAAGACTATTTTTATAAAACTATGCGAAAAAAAATATAAACACATTTTTTGTAAGTTTTATAGGCAAATTTTGACAATACTACTCAGTGCCCATGTGCCGTTGCATTAGGGATTCTAAAAGTTCTTTTTTTCACTCAGGAAATTAATTGCTATGTCTAAAATCTTATTGTTTATTGAAATTTGGTTTATCTTGGAAGAGATTAGACCAACAAAGAAACTTTAAACTGTTATAATTCTTTTGTAACAATTGTTTTGAACTAAGCCTCATACTAAAGTAACATCAGTCACAAAATTGTATAAAAGTTTGCATTGCTTAAACAAAAAAAGAACCCAAGTTTATAAAAAGTCATATTCTCTTCATTTATGATGGTATATTTAATATTAAACCCTTAAATGTTTAGAATAGTTGAGTTTCATTATTTAAAACTTATTTAAAACTAGAGGACTCGATAGACGTTGTTCTGTTTAAACTTTGTAAATTGAAAGGTTAAAAAATTTCAATAAAATATCAAGTGTTTGAACCGTTTTATTGAAAAAAATAAGTAAAAAGAAAAGGAAATTAAGCTGCTTGGTGTCAAAATACGTATATTTATTACAACTTGATTTATCTAATGCCCATTGAGCAGTTTTTTTATTAACTACTAGGAGTACCCGCACGGCGCTGCTCGTGCTATAAAACTAAATAAAAAAACTCTTAGAGCAAGTGTAAATTTCTCTTTCCACTCCGAAATAAAAAGAAAGATCCTGTTTCGTCAGTTATAATGTGCACATATAATTTTGTCTGAGCTCCAAACATAGTCTATAAAGTAATTTTAAGAAAAATCCTGATGTAAAGATTACACCTGTCCGTCAAAATTCTCTCGAAAGATTTTTTTTTCATTAATTTATTGGAATGATTTTATAAACTATATCACTCATTACGCCTCATTCATTATGCGTTGGGGGCCTTCGTGGTTTTGTGGTAGAAACTTCGCTTCCAATGCCGGTAAACGTGGATCTTTTTTATAGCAATGAATGAACTTTTAAAGCCACTCCACCGCAGTTATTCCGTCAAAACGCATGAACATGAATTTTGTCAACCTAGTGCATAAAAAAAATATTTAAATTAACAGTTTCTAATTGTTACTTTTCGATCACGAAAGTATTCGTCAGTTAAAAGATTGAATTAATACACAATGTCACAAAAATATCTAAAAAGTCCAAAAACTTGGTTCAGAAAAGTGATTTCATCACGGAGCAGAAAATAGCACAACATTGAGGTAAAAGGAATAGAATTTTTTTTCTCTGTCTCGTTTTTCATATTTTAACAATGAAGTGCAGAGAAAAAAAATACAGCTGAAATTAAAATAATTTCACTGGAATCGCTTAAACCTAAAAAAAAAAAAAAAAAAAAAAAAAAAAAAAAACTGTCTTTCCGTTACACATGAAATTGCTCTGAACTAAAAGGCATTATTTTCTCTATTGTATTAAAATAGCAAGGCTGTGGACATTACCGTACGTAAAATAAAATCCCAGCAAAACATAAATGTGAAAAGGAGCCTAGTTCGATCAAAATGAGGCCCTGGATAGTCGGTGTCACCGATAAAATAATTCAGATCTAAACGGGTACCAAGTTCCATAGCTCTTCCTCAGAAGTTGGATAGTCCCATGTTTTCCAATTCATTCAGAAAACATTTTTTTTTTCTTTTCTTTGATTCAGGATTTTAAACTTGCGGCAAGTTTTGGTCGTCAAAAAACAATTTCCGAAACATGTGCCCACTCCAATTATACAGTAACTTGGCAAGTTTAAATCCGGGATGAAAGAAAGTAAAAAAAAATGTTTTCGAAATGAATTGAATGAATTGAAGAACACGGGGCAATCCAATTTCCATGAGGAACTGCTATGGAACTTGTTATTCGTTGAGATCTGAATCTTGTCGGTGACACCGTCTACCCAGAACCTCATTTCGATCGAACTTGGCTACTTTTCACATTGATATTTTGTTTGGATATCATTAAGTTTTGAAAGCTAAATCATAGTAATGTTCTTCTTTACAATTAAATGTAAAAGCACGTACAAATACAGCTTCCATTCCCTCCTGCTTTTTCGATGCACTGGTTTCTTTTCATTAGTAATTTCGAAAATATTTCGATAACTGGGGGTTTGGCGCTATCGTCAATTATGGGTTATAATCTTTCGCTTCTGTCACTATCAGCAAGGCCATGGCCGAAATACATTAGCTCTTGGTCTTTGGCGTCCTTAAATTTGGCGGTCAGATAGATCACAACGTAGATCGTAAAATATGCAGAATTGGCGAAAACATTTCCCCACTGCTTAATAATTCTGAAACTGGGACAATTCCTTCACAATTTATTGATAAATTTAATGAAGAAACTATTGCCAAAATTTCAGCTAAGCCTAAAAAAGTTCGAGCTAAAAACGCAAATTACTCCCGCCATAATGAAGTTAGAGCATTGAAACAAATTGCTTAAAACGCGAAAAATTCTACCCTTTTCAACGATATAAAATATTAATATGTGCAAGTAATTTTTCACCCCTTTAATAGCCAATAATAGGCAATTTACGTGAAATTTGGGCCTAAATTGAAATAAAAAAAAGAACTACTTATCGGATTTTTTCGAACTATAGCCTATGTTACTTAATAAGGAAGCACCTTTCATATAGTGAAAGAATTTTTCAAATAGGTGCAGTGGTTCCGGAGATTACCTCGAACATATAAACACACAAAAATCCGCCCCCTCTCTTTATAATTATTAGTAAAGATTTTTTCTCCCGTACTTGATGGCTTGTTCCTCCAGGCATACTCAAAAGATAAAGAGCGTCCTAAGATAAAATGTAAAAAAAATAACTACAGATCTGGAACAAACAGGAAATCCTGCTGCAACACCCCCCACATGAAAAAGAATAAAACAATCGAAAGGATATCGTTTTAAAAAATTGATAAAGGTAGAAACAGTTCTTTGAATAAGCGAAAATCACTCATCCCCCCTCCTGATGTAAAATAAATACGTTCTTCAGCTAAAATGTCTAAAAACGATAGACAATTCTTTGCAGTTTGAAATATTTTGCCAAATAAACAAAAAAATACAACAAATAACATTAACAGTAGCTTTAAATCGTAAACAAATGATCCCGCAACTGTGTACAGAACTACCCTGTTGTAATTTATCTGGACGAAAATAAAATTTGTTTCGTCTTTAAATTCCATAATCTTTTCCTTTAATAATGTACTGATTAGTTTGATAATCCTTAAAGTATTCTTGACATTGGTGCCAAAACTCAGATGAGTTTGAGCCGAGGAACAAATGTTGCTAGGTTCGGTACTTTCTGATCATTTGGTTAGGAAAACCTAAAGCACCGATCATGGTTCAACTACGACGACAGAACACACGTTTTGCGTAAACCTTCCAGTACTTTACTTTAAAATATATCTCGGGACCTAAAATCGTTGCTTTCAAGAGAAATGAAGGCTTATCTCTCTCTCTTTCTCTGTTTTAGCTAGTCTCAATTGACATATCACAGTATGAAATTTCATTACAAAAAGCAGAGCTGGCTTTCTTATTACCCTTTGGCAACGGGTTAAATATTTATTTCAGTTCTCGCTCAACAAAAGCTTAAAATAATTTGAGAGATATAACCATCCAATGTTTAAATTTATTAACTAATGAGCAAAAACGTTTCCGATTCGATACATCCCGCTTCTAAACCATGCCCGCCACAACTTAATGGCACATAAAGAAATTGATCAAAATCGATCCAGCCGTTTAAAAGCCTTATGGTGACAAAGGTCCGCACAGAAGATTTTTATATATTATCTTGTTTGGGAAGGAAAACCCTTTCTAACGATATATAATGTTTGGGGATGGGGTAATATTTTACCCTCTGATTAGCCGAAATTTAGCTTAATTAGTTAATTAGAAAAAAAACTAATTCAAAATTTAGAATTTCGGCTTCGAGTGCACGGCTCCGGGATACGTTCGAATTTTTGTGCCAAGTTTCAGGGCTGTAAGTGCTATGGGGTCTTCTGGCCATCGGGTGCAAACAGACAAAGAAACACCGTCACCTATATATATATAGATAGCCGATGATAAAGTAAACCGCGTGTTTCAACAATGAAGCACGCGCCGCGGCATGATAATTTGATAATGTGCTTTGGTAATCTTTAACATGCATGAAAAAGATTTATTGTGACACGGCTGAACGTGATCCGGCAACTTAGTTGTTTTACTGGTAAGACTGTCATTTTGGGAGAACAAAGGAACCAAACCAATTCGTAACTCCATTAAACTGTAGGGGGCTCTGCAGCCACTGTCTAATGGCGGATGCAAAAGGTAAAACAAACAAATGCCGTAACTATAATTTGTTTTGACGCTTTGAGAATGACAGAAATGTTTTATCGTGTTTGTGGGAAGCTTTTTTTGTTTCTATTCCTCTGAAATTACATTACACCACAAACTGTCTGAAGCCTGTAATTTACCATAAAGAAAACACGTGGAATGAACTGTTTTACCGTTTTCGGTAGCATTGTTAATCACCGAAAGGTAGCGTATTCGAGCTCTGGTGTTGCGAATTGACGCTATCTACTGGAGTTTAGGGTTAATCCATGGTGTTAGGGTTAAAATTTCAACTATCAAAATATCATCAAACAGGCACTTGCTTCGTTCAAATGTAAAAAACTTTTTTCACCCGTCATACTATGACTAGCGACTTTCTAATAATAATAATAAAACACGCAATACAAAAAAAGTACACATACACAAAAGGATTTCTCCAAAATTAACACGTAGGACAACCAAATTATTTAAAGATGAAGGACTTCGAGGTAATTAGAGGAGGTAGATCGAGCATTGTTAATAGCAATACAAACTTGTCAGAATGAGTGCTTTCAACGGCAGAAAATTTGTTCACTAAAATGAGTTCCAGGCATAGAGACAGTTCAGTAGATGCATTATGTTTCTTACCATTGATTTTTTAACCCCCGACACACAAAGGAAGGGGGTTATAATTTTGACGTGTCTCTGTATCTGTGTGCATGTCTGTGGTACTCTAGCGCCTAAACGGATAGACCGATTTTGAAAAAAAAAATGTTCAAAAGGAGAATTGATCGAAAGTGTTCTTAGCTAGGTTGCATCTTTGGATGACATTCATTAACGAAGATATTAGTTAAAAACCTCTAAGGCTTTTCGCGATTTTTGCAGTGAAAACATAGTTAAAAATTTTAAAAATTAATACCAAACTAAAGAGATTTTTCCCGCGTCTGATAGAATGTGTTTGGAGCTTCCATGTTTCATAGAATTCGAATTATAAGGTTTTTAAAGCAGATTTTAATAATAGCAAAGACTTTATTCACGCGATTGCTAAACGAATTCATTGTTGGCCGAGTAGGAAATGAAACGCAATGATTTAACATTTTTATCTCTTGCCAGTTTCTATTTAAAAGCAAATAAAATACTTGACATTGATTTTTAATAATATAAGGCTTTTAAAAGGACTTTCAATTTTCCTTCTTAATTCTACAGTTGCAACTCAGTTGGGGGTTTTTAAAATTTTTTATTTTACCGTTGGTTGTTACTATGACATTTGTTCCTCCATTTTATATTTCTTCATAATGCGTTTCCATGAATCTTCATAATTCGTTTTCATTTTTGCACAACATTATGAAATTTTTCAACGAAATACAATGTTTTCGATATTTTTTTCAGAAATTTCTCATTTCGATATTACTACTGGTACTTCGGTATCACGTTTTAAAAATACCGAATATCGGTATTGCAATGCCTACTGACCAAGGAATACTGATAATCAATATAAAAGAAACAAAAGTTGGAAAGATTTAAACTGATGGTAAAAGGTGTTTCATCGCAATTATTTAAAAAAAAAAAAATTGGAAACGAGCATTTTGTGAGTGTAGTTGATCGAATATATATTACAAACACACTAAATATAAAACTTATAACATAATCAACAAATCTTAGATGTTGTCGAAAAGGTAAAGTCTATAAATAAGTAGTCATTCAACTTTATTTTCCTATCGTTCAAGCCTGTTGAACTCAACTAAATAGACAAAAAGCACAAAACTCGTCATTTCATTTTAATTTAGCTCCACGGAAATCTGAAACATGTTCAGGATAGACAAACACACAAATCAAGATACACTTTCCATTTATGACAATGACTAATTTAACTTTATTCTAAAATTTTATTTCAATTATTTGGTTTTTTCAATGACACTTGAAATTAAGTAGACTAATGCTAAAACATTAAATAATTTCTATTTACCAGGAGTCAAAGTTGAAGTCATTATTAAACAAAAGACAACTAAGATATACTTAAGTACTCTCTAATATGGCTGCAAATCTTTGTTACTCGAGTAAGTGGCGTAATGAAGTCAAAAATTACTTCTCTAACATGACTTAATACTTTCCTATCAACTATGAGAAAGAATTCTACAGTATTAGAATCTTAATTAGGTACGTTCCCTCGACACCACCATCAGCGCTTAGTTCCTCGTCAAGTGTTCCAAGAAAGAATTTATGCTCCAATTTCCCTAATTATCACGCTTTGGTTTAGGCTTTTTTTTTTCCCTTAAGTTTTAGTTTCGCTATTTTCTGTCCGGCAATTTGAAAATAAGTCTCATCATTAGTAGCAAATTTTCCGGTTTTGCTTCCATTTATATAGTCACATTTCAAGAGCTTCTCATTTGATTTTGCCTGAAGCTTTCTGACGATTTCAATCTTTTTTGTACAAGAATTTTCAACTCACGGTTGAGAGCAGAAATAAAAAGTATAAAATATAAAATAAATAAGAAAACCGAAATTTTTTTAAGTACACAATAAGTGCAAAATAGTATCAATTTGTCTTTTTTTCTGGTAAATAGAAACGTTTCTACAATAGAAAGTTAACTAACAGAAAGCTACGCCAGTAGACAGTCTGAGTTGTGGAACTATCATTTTCTAAATGAATGACTTTAGTTTAAGTTCTTACTGTTGTGATGTTTCATCATTAGTCGAAATAACGCTAAAAATACAAAGAAACAGGGCCTCACGCTGGTTAACCCACTAAAACCAACGCAGTCGTATTGACGGTTTTGCATTTAAAAGATTAAAAATTCTACTGATATTATTATTTATGTTAAGAAGGGGCTCTGCCTCTTTTCGCTGCTGCTCACCAACCCCCGAAGATTTCTTCGCAATGTTATTTGGTTTGTGAAGATTTAAAACGTCCGTTAAGTAGAATAAGATTAAAATACACATAACAAAGATAAGGAAAAAGTCGCGCCACTTCTCATAAAAAATAAGGGTTACAATAAAGAGCTCATTAAATATAGAAACATGGAAAATCCCACTCCTACCCGAGGACAAAAAAAAAAAAAAAAACACTTCATAAAAATACATATAACAAAATTATTTATAAAGAAACGCTTCAATACCCCTCGCCTAGGATCCAAAACTAACTTGTATCAAACTTTGCAGCTAAAAGGCCTCCTGAACAAAGCAAAACCGAATTTTTGTGCGTTTGAAAAGTCGCTTTCAAATTTGTAGTTTCTTGCAATATATTTTGCTCTTTAGCTCTGGGCTTAAATTCAGTTGAGCTTTGCTAAATTAGTAACCCTTTTGCCTGCTGTTCTAATTAATTGAGAAAATAGAACCAAAAAATATCTCTTTCGAACAACATAGAATGTTAAAGGGTGTTTGAAGTCTTTCATTCCATTAATAAAAATAATAAAAACCCAGGTGCAAACCTCCGGTTCTTGGACCCTCGCCTCAGACATCCTTTCATA
Source organism: Uloborus diversus (assembly GCF_026930045.1). Lineage (NCBI taxonomy): Eukaryota > Metazoa > Arthropoda > Arachnida > Araneae > Uloboridae > Uloborus > Uloborus diversus. Next base: position 101,361,591 of record NC_072734.1, read on the forward strand.
ATTTCGTTGACCGTACTTGTTTTAATTTATAGAGAATATTATTATTTATCTATTATTGTGTTATTATTATTCGTAGAGTATATATTGTTACTATTATCACATATATAAAAATAGTCATACCAATAATGTAATTATTTTTATTATTATTTACAACTTTTATAGTTTTATAGAGATTTGTTCTCAAATTTGCATTCACAAAATATTTTTTCGGCAAAGCTGTTATTGTTAACAGAATTATTTTTTGTTATTCTTATTTTTTATTTTACCGAAATTAATAATTGAATCGTTTAGTATTAAAACCAGTTCAATTCATGAAGTTTCAAAAGCATTTTTTATGTCATAATTTGATGTTTCTATACCTACATACTATCATACTACATACTGCACCACATGGCAAATTGCGGCAAATCCTTTACAATCAAGTCGAAAACTTCTGCCTGGGCACATCATCTTTAATGATAATATTTTTGCTATAAGAAGTATAGTTGGTACAAGCAATTCTTAAACAAGATATGATTTTAAAAATAATTATTTCGTGGGCGTTTATAGAAAAAATATTATAGAAATGTTTAGAATAAAGAAAGAAGAGACAGAAAAATTTTCAATATCTTCCCACTCAGTGTTTGCAAAACATATTTATTTTCCTCCAAACAGTCTGCCTACGGCTTCATTTTTGTTTTTCTTTTAAAGTTATCAGTATATTATAATTATTTAGCGATAAAAGAAATCGGATTGATCTGGTTTCGAAGCAAATGGGCCTTATATTATTTTTCTTTTTTCATTTTACTTCTTGTGGATTCTTTTTGTTATGCCATGTACCTACTAGCCTGTGCTATCAAAAATGTACGTTGATTAAGTACAACTTTATAACAATGTTGTTTTTACAGCACGTTTTTACAATGGAGCTGAGGAAAACGCATGGATTGAGCAACTGTGAAATGAATCGGGTTAGGGAAGCAGTTTTCGACTTAGAGAGGAACTTGCCCCAAATCGCCGTGTGCGGCGTGATAGTAAATAGACATAGAAGCCTCTAATAATGGCAAAAAAAAAAGGTTTGAAACTTCACGGAATGAACTGGTTTTGATAGTTAACACTTCATTTAAACCATTTTAAGAGGAACAAAAATACGCTTTTGTTAAATATTGATATAGTACTACCGTTTCTATTTCTATGAATCAAAACAATTGAACTTCAAAGTTCTGTTAAAGATAAAATTAAAAAAAGTAAATGTAACTAGTTAAATACGAAAGTACTAATAAGTTTGCTTATTTCTCTAAAATGATGTAGACGGAGAGCCCAGGGCCGCCAGACCTGACCAGACTTAAGTTTTTTTCTAAGTAACAAAATGTGTAGGACAGAATAGAGTTAGCATGTACTTTCAACATACGCGTGTTTATTAACTTGGTCCGCGGGCCAATTTGCAGGTACTGGGTACTGAATATACGCAAAAACATTGCTAAACTAAGTTATTTTCTAAGTCTCAATTTTTATATGATGATACTCAGGGAACTATTCCAAAGCATTTTGTAAGCTGCCAGACCAATTGTATGGGCCAAACATCCCGCCAGACCCAATTAAAACAACCTACCAAACTACCAGACACTTCCCGTGGGCACTAATGGCTGCAAGTAACATAACCTTACTTATTTTTAACTCTCAATTTTTATATTATGATATTGTGCAGCTCTGGCTAGTTGAGCTATGACCTTGACTATATTTACCGGTTTTAGGGGAGTTAAGTGAAAAATAGACGTGATATTGGCTCGGATTTTAACCGGAATATTTTTGAAAAACTACTAAGAAAGTTTCTCAACTCAGTGCCAATTACCCCTCCCTATTTTCCGAAATAGATGTAAACATTGTCAGAGTCGGAGCTCAACTTGCCAGAGCCGCACAATACTCAGAAAACTAACTATTCCAAAACATTTTGTAAGCAGCCAGACCAATCGTATGAGCAAAACATCCTGCCAGACACAGTTAAAGCGTCGCTGTGAGTACGAGCGCCTGAAAAAAATGAGTAAAGTTATCGCTGTTTTTGCGTACATTCAGTATCCCGTACCTGAAATTTGACCCTGGGTCTAAGTTAGCAGGCATAAGGGGGGACCTGATGAAAAAACGTGAAATGTGGAGAAAACGTAGATTCGGGGGACGTAAAATCGGGGTTTCACTGAAATCCTATTTCATGTTTTTTTACCAGGTTTTCTGCTTTAACAATATTGCTTTTTAAAAGCAGACGATATTTTTCAGTGCTTAAGCGCAAGAATAACAGCGTCGCACAGTGGATCAAGGGTGGAAAAAATAGTCATTTTTAAGTTTTAAGATAAAAAATATTTCATGCCGTAATTACTTAGCCCTTGAGTTGTAGTAACTTACTCCAAAAGAGTTTTTTGAAAAAAAAATCGTTTTTACAAAAAAAAAAAGGAGAGATTGTTGAACAATTGCGTTTTTACTGTTTTCGGACGTACGACGCATACTTCAGTTTTAATTCATTCGTTCAATAAGGAGGACTAAAATTTAATAAAAGTCATTTCTGATTGGTTTTTCACACTTATAGGATGCATATTACATCGTAGTTAAAAACTAAAAATTCATCAAAATCAAAACCTACCTGAAATAAAAAAACATTTTTTTTTTTAAAAATAATGAAAAGTATTGTAGAATATACTTTTATCGGCGGCTTCCGGTGAACTCAAATTTACATACATCAATAGTTTAATCCTTCCTGTAAATAAACAACAACATTTTAGCTGTGACCACCTGCGACTGCAGTCGTGGCAGATGTTTTTGTTCGATCTACGCTATTTACGAATACCAATGTAGTAAGTTAGAAAATAACCCGTAACGATATGACAGGGGTAAATTGCTTTTTTATCAAAGAAATTGGTTATCAAATTTGACATGTTCCAGACTAACGTATGTCACTGTTTCACTACTTTGCAGGAGAGCCTAAAAACGTTTGTTTACTGTTTCCGAAAGTTGGGGCTTTTGAAACATTCATCTATAAATATAGAGGATCTTTTTAAACAGATTTACGTGTTGTTATGGCTTAATGCGGCGCATTATTCTACATGCAATGCAGTAGTAACCTGAAAATATCAATTTTCGGAACTGTTTGGCTTTAAAGAAGATACATATGAGAAAGAAATTTTTAAAACTCATACAGAAATCTATATAAAAAGTTAAATAACCATTCTGTTCATAAAACAATGAAATTAGAAAATCATTAAACGTTTGAAATTTCTGATTTCTTTTTCGAAATCAATCTAGTATAAAGCTGTTCTCAGTTTGTCAACATTGCCAAAAAATATTGTTCGAGGGTATCAATTGCAATAAATAAACCTTGCATGTGGTATACGACTGATTTAATTTATATTTTCACTAAAAACACAGAAATGAATTTGAACTACAGAGAAACCCCGATTTCACGTTCTCAGAGGCCTGATTCAAACATGAAATACATAAAATGTAGAAAAACGCCAATTCAAATCCAAAAACATAAAACATGGGAAAAAGTTAAATACAGGAAATGTATAAAAAGCAAAAATCAGATAAGGAAACAAAAATAGTAATAAAGGTTGCTACGATGACACTTATAAAATGTAAAAATAAGATATTTTACGAAAAGAACATTTTTGTACACACCAGTTTTAATCATTCTAACACATTAAATAACGAATCCGAGCGTTTAGGTTGAAAATAGTCAGTAATTATGAGTCATTGAAACCAAAGTAAATACAGCATCTTCCAGGATTGGAACATTTTGCAAAGTTTTTTCCTGGTCTTTATGATAAAGAAAATAGTCTTTCACTATTATTAAGCTCTTAAATGCAGTATTGAAAGAAGAGACAAGTTGTGTTTCCTCTTCTTGTTCATCTTCAGTCCATAAAGTCAGATACGGACGGAGCCGAAGCGTTTCTGTTTTCATGGATTAATTTTCAACAGAGTGGATTATGTTTAAAAATGCACAGAGGGAATTTTCTTGATTTAAAAACATTTTTCCTCTTTTTTTTAACTCCGGAGGGAAAACGTAAATGCGGGAGATTCATAAATAACAAACTTTCCATCCGTGTTAAATTAATATTATTAGTGTACGGAAAAACTGGGACCTGATGATAAAAAACGTAAAATGTGGGGAAAACGTAGATTCGAGGGAAGTAAAATCGGGGTATCTCAGTGTATACGATCAGCAAGCATGAAGACAATTATTACCATGCATTAATTTTAACAATTTTCCAAAGCATTTTTTGAGAATATTCAAAGTTATTGAATTTTTTCCGCTTTTTTGTCGTTTTGAACCACTGTGCGTCGCACTCGTACTCAGAGCGACGTTTTAAGCCCTGGTTTCCTAGAAACGAAATCACCGAGCTTTGGCGTCGATACTCGGCGTGACGCTGAAATCAAAGTCAGGTGATTCCGGCATGGCCACTCACGACGTCGATTTCACTCGGACGCGCATGTGCAGAAGAATCAACTTTTCCTCTCGACGATAAGCGACACCGAAGGTCGGCGATACGCTCCTAGGAAACCAATGCTTTAACTGTGTCTGGCGGGATGTTTGGCCCATATGATTGATCTGGAAGCTTACAAAATGCTTTGCAATAGTTCCCAGAGTATCATCATATAAAAATTGACACTTAGAAAATAAGTAAGGTTGCGCCACTGGAAGCCATTAGTGCCCACGGGACGTATCTGGTAGTTTGGTAGGTTGTATTAACTGTGTCTGGCGGGATGTTTGGCCCATACGATTCGTCTGGCAGCTTACAAAATGCTTTGGAATAGTTCCCTGGATATCATAATATAAAATTGAGACTTAGAAAATAACTTAGTTTTGCACTGTTTTTGCGTATATTCAGTACCCAGTACCTGCAAATTGGCCCGCGGACCAAGTTAATAAACACGCGTATGTTGAAAGTACATGCTAACTCTATTCTGTCCTACACATTTTGTTACTTAGAAAATAACTTAGGTCTGGCGGCCCTGGGCTCTTGGACTAATGGGTCTCATATTTGGTATTTAAAAAATAGAAGTGAGAGATTTAGTTTTAAAAACGAATTGTTGTGACTTAAATACTCATTTTCAAGGAAAGTTCAATGATCCCAAAAAAATAAAAGTATTTAATAGAAATATGCTACTGTGTTTTTTTAACATTTTTATTATTGAACTATATTTTTACTGAGTAGCAGAAGTTGAATGATAATGATACAGATAAGTAAAAAAAAAAAACGAGTAACAGTTAACATGGTTAACCAGAGATAATTATAAATAGTTTAATTAATAGTAATAATGTTTAAGTTTTATTTGAAAGAGAGGCCGAAGAATCATTAGGGTTAATAAGTAACATCTTTTTTCAAGGTAAAGAAAATGCAACGACAATCGATATTTTCAAATCGTAAAAATGTTGGTAATGGTAGTTCTTTTATGCATTTTATCAAATCGATCTTTTTTCGCATATCCTTCTCATATTTATTCTTTTAACTTATGCATGGGTTTTATTTTCTTGCTTAAGGTGATTCGAGTGAAAGTCTAACGTGCAATGAAATAGCCGGTTAAAGCAACCGCAAAAGAAGAAACTGCTGAATTTTTTAAGAAATCTATCTACAAGAAATTAGCAAAATCAATAACAAGACAACTTTTTAAAAATTTATATTGATCTTATGGGCTTATTATTAAAGATTCCATGTAAAAACATTCCTTAATTTAAAAAAAAAAATTTAAAATCATAATATGAAGGATATTGGTCGATATTGTTCAACCTCAAGGCGACTAGGAGGGAATCCAAAGTAATCCGGTCCAGGAAAACAAGCAGACCACTAAGGTACGCTTTGCAGAAGAATTTCAATGTAAATAACAATTCCAATAAGGAATGCGATGAAAGTACGTAGTTCTCAAGGTATCTATCAAAGGCACGGCTATTCTTCGTTTCACGAGAAGTGATAAAGAAATAAAGGATTGTACTTTTATCCCAAACATTTGCGATGCTTACTGTTTCATCACCTAATGGATGGTTTTTATATTTCTAAATGAGGTTAATAGGACAAATGTTTGGTTCCGACAGCGTTTGGTTACGCTTCAGCAGAAGCATCCTCATACAAGAATATTTTTAAGTACACATGCACACACATACAGTCCCACAGAGAATAAAAACAAAAACCCGACTGCGTAACCCCCCCCCCCCAAAAAAAAAACTAAAAAAAATATAAGTCAAGTAGTTTAGAATGTTATCAAGTACTACTGAATAACTACACTATCGAAATAGTTTTACAATCGATACACACATAGGACAAATCATAAATTAAAAAACAAATTAGAAGGATCAACAGTCGGGGTCCATTCAAATTTTACGGGCATCCTTGATTGGTCAAAAATGAATGGGTGAATTTATTACCAATGGTTTACGAATTATTGGTAGTCGAAGTTCGGGAATATTGTCTCTGACAGATGATCGGGAAAAAACGTCATCAAAATTCTAAGGAACTTTAAGTTGTCACACAAGCTTAATTTTTTTTAACTCAGTTAGTACTCACCATGTAATGATAGGAAAAATTTAAAAATTCCAAAATTTCAGTCAAGTGGTGTAGTTTTAGAGCTTTTTCTCCATTTCGCTAATTAATTACCGACGCTCTTTCGCTATAAAAACGAAATCATTGACTAGTCAATTGAGTTTGTAATGGGGTTGTTTAATTCAGTCAAAAGTAGTACTTTTTGTCACTGAAACTGATAGAATAAGCAAAAAAAAAAAAATAATAATAATAACATGGACCCAGAAAATACTTTCATTTTCCCAACAGTTTCTTTTTTTTAATTAATTTTTTAAAATGTCCCATTTTTTAAACAAGGCGTGGTCTTGATGACGTCACAAATGAAGCTCTTTGGCGCATCTTTCTTTCGCGTTTCCACGTTATGATAATCAAGAAGCGAATTAAAATTGCCCTCTACGCTTGCTATCAACCATATCGTTGCCAACACACGTGAGTAAAGATGCGAATTAAATATTTTCTTCTGTGAATGGGAACACTGAATGGCATTTCATCATTTGTGATGTCATCGGCAGAAACATAAACAATGAAAGAGCACCGATTTAAGTAATTTTTTAAAAATATTTAACCTAACCAAATGATTTGAAAAATGGTCAGATCTTATGTTTTTAAGCATGCTCTTTCAGAAAAAATACTTTTAAAATTTTGGAAACGACCCCATTGTGGCATTAAATAGTGAGTACGAGAAGCACAGAAAATGGTGCCGTGGTAATGATGATTGTATTAATTTTTCAATCTCAAAACAGACGGTTTTAACTTAGTATGAAGATATTTTGGATTGTTACTTGTGCTTGAAACTTGGTACGTCTAATATGTATCCATAGAACAATAATATTAAATTTCATGGCTGTACTTCTGATAGTTGTGCAATTATCAAGATTTAAAAAGTGCCTTTATTTACAATGACTGACTGATTTACTCATCAAAATGTTAAATCACTTCCAAGTGACTCACAAACTTGGCATAAAGATATATTTTTATGCATAGATAAAGAAAAAAAAATCTAAAAAATCAAAAAACTACATCAATATAACAAAAAAACTACAGTATTTTTATGAGCATTGCAGCGCGATCAATTCACGGTACGATTCAAAATGTTCGCCAAATAATCAAAAACGTTGCCAAAACAAAGTTATTCAAGCTTGAAATCAAATAAACATAATGGGACTTTAAACAATGCTTAAAGTTTCATTAAAATGAAAACAAAATAGTCAAATAATTAAACTCGTACATCTAGAACTTGAATACCCCACCTTGTGGTAATTTAAGAAATTAGCCATTTAGTTAAAACATTCAATTTCTCCCTTGAGGAAAAACGTAGGCTTCAGACATTTGTGATGCCAATGTAATTCTAAAGAAATTTAAAAACAATTTAAAAAAATAATTTGAATTCTGAAATTTTTAATTCGAATTATGTTTTTCGCAATCACGAACTGCGAGAGGACCCAACTCATTGGCGTTATTGTTTCTAGAAACGGCTCCTGTCCCTCCAAGCCTGCCCCTCCTCTTGGGCGGTTACGTGTGCATAGTTGTGTGTGTGTGTGTGCAGGCTTTTGTGTGTGCGTTGACCTGTGTGTATTCACGTAGGGCATGTGTAAGTGTATATGAGTGAAGTCGCGCGCGCGCGCGTGTGTGTGTGTGTGTGTGTTACATGGACGCCTCCGACTAGGAGAAGCAGATAGCTCAGGACCGGAGGAGCCGCGCCTGCAGAGGACGGTGGGCGGTGGTGCTGCAAAGGCCCCTGGTCCAAGCTGAAAAAGGAACCGAATACATCAAATACGGTCAAGTGAGGACAATAACAATCGTGATTGCTCAAAAAACGTCTACATGAAGAAAAATGCAATCTACGTTCAATAATTCCCTCGTACAATATAACTGTGAGAGATTTTGAGAACAGGGAGTCTTGCAATTTTCCTAATAGTCACCAAATTTGTGGACGCTAAAGACCAAGAGCCAAAACTGTACTTTTGCATGGCTAAAGCAAATGATTAGTGTTCAAAATTAGCGATCGTGCCAAGCCCCCAGTTATGGAAATGTCTTTAAAACTACTAATAATAACGATAAAATTAAAAATTAAAAAAAAACCCGACTGAGCCGCAACTGTAGAATCACGAGGAAAAATTAAAAATCCTTTTTAAACCCTTATATTATTAACTAGTATGTTGTGGCCATCACGAAACTTTCTTCTATATTTTTCTTTTTTTTCTGATCCCTCCCCATGCTTGACGAGGAAACAATATTCTCAACAAAAACAAAATTACACATGCAAAAACTTGACGACCATCCCAATGTCTGAATTATTGCAAAAGCAAAGCAAAGAGCGAAAATTGAAAGTTATTTTAAAAGCCTTGCTTGAGTTAATTACAAATATTTTATTTGTTAACAACCATAAGATGGCAACAGTTAAAAATTTTAAATCATTGAGATAATATTTCCGATCATTTCCATACTCATACACAGAATCGCCATTTCTTTGTGATTGATTGTGGAACAACGATTTTCATTTGTCTTATTTTACTGCAATGGTCTGCTTATAAGAGCCGAAAAGTATCTTTTCAAATGATGTAACTTATTAACATCATTTTCTTTTACACAACTGGAATTTTTCCAGATTTCGTTTGATTTTTTGAGCCATTTTTCAACGCTTAAAAATTTCGCAAGCAAGAAGTATTGCTATGCAAGAAACAGAAACTGCCGCGCCGAGTGTGCTGCATCAAGAGACTTCTGATCCACCTCCTGGGGTGACGCTGTTGACCAGCGAGATTTGCAAATTTACCGATTGGCATTTACATGCCTACTGCCAACTTAAAGGGCTTTCTGATGAAGCTGACCACTACCTTCTGAACCTATGCTCCTTAATGAATGAAAAGAGACTGATTTTGGACGCCAACGCCTGGGCCCCTTGGGTCAAGAAGATGAACCGTCTGGCCGAAATAATGCTGGTGAAGTTCCCGCTGGATGAAGAGAGTAAAAACCCAAATTTCATTACTCTGCGGGAGTACCATAGCATGACAAATCTGCCAGGCAAAAAACCCCCTAACTTTAAGGCCACAGTGCCGTATCAAAAGAGAAAATCTACTGAAGACGGGTTTCAGAGCCCTACAAAAACCTGCAAGGTTAAAAAGAATGAGAATGTTCAACCCTTAAAGGTTGGAAACATGTTCAATGCTCTTAGCCAGGGTGGGGGGATCTCCACCGATTTGTCTGACCCAGACATGGATACACAAGAGGAGGTTGTCGCAACCGTCCCTCCTAAAATCAAACCCATACTAGCCGTGTACCCAAAAGAATACAGGGACTTTGTCACTGGGCTTAAAACAGAGACTCAAGCTGAGTTCAAAGTAAAGGTTTCCGGAGAATTTGCCAGAATTTTTCCGGCCACTTCTGACGATCACAGAGCCATTTCGGAGTACCTGCTCCGAACTAAGATACAGCATTACGTACAGCTGGCTAAACATAATCGCCCTGTCAAAATTGTTGTTAAGGGATTGCCATAGACAACGGATAAAGATGATTTAAAGTGGGCTCTTGAAGAGCTTGGCTACGGAGTTAAGAAGGTCGCGCAGCTTGTGCGAAAGGGTTCCACTCCTTTGCCGATTTTTCAAGTTCACCTATCACACACTGAAGGGGTTGAAAAAGTCTTTGACTTGACCAACATTCTATATACATATGTCACTGTGGAAGCATATAAACCTAGGAAAGGGCCTTCTCAGTGTCACAGATGCCAGAAGTTTAACCACAGCTCCGAGAACTGTTTATGACCCCGAGGTGTGTTCGGTGTGGGGGTGAACATCTCTCCAGTGACTGCCCGCACAAGGCTGTTAAGATGGATAAACCTATGTGTGCCAATTGCCAAGGCCCTCATCCTGCCTCTTACAAAGGATGCCCAAAATATAAAAACTTTATCAAGAAGTCCTCTAAAACTTCCCCCAACCCCAGGTCATTTACTTCCAACTCAACTAATTTCCCAGCACTCCCTAGTCAAAAACAAGCTGAGAGTAAGAGCGATGGCACTGTGAGTGCCCCCAATGCTCTCACACACTCATTCGCCCAAAAGGTCCGAGGCTCAGCCAACGCGGGAGCGTCAAACAGAGCGGCTCAAGCCACCTCTGCTAGCGACGTGAGCACTCTGGCCCCAGAGCAGCCTCGTCGCAAACCATCAACCGGTGCTTTCTCGGAAGCTGCCAGAACATGGGACTCCATTAAGGAGATCTTGGACTTTTTCAAAGTTCTGAACCTCCCTGCCATCATTAAAACTATCAAACTGGTTCTGCCTGAAATTAGAAAACAATTTGACCCTGTCAATAAACTTTGGGCTCTTTTCCAAGCTTTCATGGAAAGTGATGAGTTATTTCAGCGCACATAATGGCTTTCCCCCTCGGTCTTTCTCTTTTGTCGTGGAATGCCTGCGGGCTGCTCGACAATATCACTGAATTTAGGCAGCTTGTTTATGAACAAGCGCCCGATATTATCTGTGTGCAAGAGACGCATCTTAGACCAATCAATCGTGGGATTGGGATCCCCAATTATAACTTTTACCGCAATGATCGACTTCCAGATCAAAATAATTATACTAGGGCATGGGGGGGGTACCTTAATTTATGTTAAGAGCTCTATTCCACACCACCAGAACCTAACACCAAGCCTTTTGGCACTTGAAGCTACCTCTATCACAATTGCACCAAAAGGCTTTTGCCCCATCACGATTGTCTCTGCGTATGGCCTAACACTCAGACACATGAGGGCGAAAGAAAAAGCCTCGAAGCTCCTTCGGGATCTAGAAGCAGTCTTTCAATACCCTCATAGCACAATAGTTTGCGGAGATTTTAACGCACAGCATACCTTCTGGGACTGCAATGGAACCACCGCCACTCGTAGAACTATTTTTGACTTTGCCCAAAAGGTAGGAATTACCATCGTAGCTCCTCCCACACCTACACGTATCACTGTGACCAGCGCATCTACTATTGACTTTGGGATGGTCAAATTGTTTCCCTACAGTTGCGAGGTGACTTCGCTTGCAAAGCTCTCCTCGGATCACAACCCAGTCAAATTTGTCTTTGACACGGTTACAGTGAATACTGCACTTCCACATGCCTCGAAACCTGATTGGCCCAGGTTTCGTAAACTCCTGAACTCCATTCACTTTGATTTTCAGGACATCAATACTGGGACTGAGCTCGATTCTTCTGTTCACAATTTAACTAATACCATTATTAATATCCATTCCAAAACCTCCATCCCCATTTTAAAGCAAAGCTATGCTAAGGAGCTCCCCCTCCACATCAGAAACTTAATTAGGTCAAAAAATCAGCTACGAAAAACTTATCAACTCCGCAGGGATCCTGCTTCCAAGTCCGACCTCAATAAGGCACAGGAGCTAGTTAAACAAGCAATTAAAAGGCGCAAAAATGACTCATGGACTCAATATATTTCCTCCCTTACTGCAGACGACACTTCCATTTGGAAAGCCGTCAAGCGGCATCGGGGGACGTATAGACACATTCCGCCCATTAAAGGCAAAACCCTTCCAGGAGGCCAAACTGTAACTGCTGTGACTGATATTGAAAAGGCAGAACTTTTTGCCGATCATTTCGAACAGCTGTTCACACCTAACAACACCAGACATGACGAAACTGAATCACTTGTTAACATCACACTACACAATTACTTCACAACTCCACACGCTAGCAACACCCTTCAGATTCAGCCCTCAGATGTTCTAAGCTATGTCAAAAAGTGTAAGAAAAAGAAAAGTCCAGGCCTTGATAGAATCACCAACTCTCTAATTAAAAACCTGCCAATTCGTACTATTTTCTATATTACCCAACTCATCAACAAAATACTCGAGTTGGGTCACTTTCCGCAGGAGTGGAAAACTGCTATAATAATCACTATTCCAAAAAAGGAAAGAGCAACAGCGGAGCCGTCGGAATACCGACCAATCAGCTTGCTCTCTGCTCTCTCCAAAATTACTGAATTCTGCATTCTCAATAAACTTCTTGACTTCACAACATCATACAAGCTGAACAGTTCGGCTTCCGCAGGAAGTACTCTACAAACCACCAACTACTTAGAGTCACAGAACTAATTAGAGAGGCTGAAAAAAATCATCAGAAAACCATCGGGCTTTTCCTTGACATAGCGAAGGCATTCGATAGGGTTTGGATTGATGCGCTAATTTACAAACTTATACGCCTTGGGTTACCTCATGCACTCATAAACATTATCAGCTCCTATCTTATGAATAGGCACTTTATCGTTCGAGTGAGAGAAACTATCTCAACACCTAGACACATACGGGCCGGGGTGCCTCCCCCAAGGCAGCCTCTTAGGCCCAACTCTTTACTCAATTTTCTCAAACGATATCCCACACATGGACAACACGCATCTTGCCATTTATGCAGATGACACCTGCATACTAGCCTCCGCTCAGGGACTTTATCAAGCCTTTTCAGCAATTCAAAACCACTTAACACATCTAGATATCTGGCTAAGGACTTGGAAAATCAAAGTTAATGCCAACAAAAGTATAGCTACCTGCTTTTTTACAAGAACAACTGAGCTCCCTCCTATTAAACTTTTCTCCGCACGCACCCCACCTCTTAGCCATAGGCCTTAGGTTCCACCGCCCGGGGGGTCCGCGTAGCGGGCCCCCCGCACGGCTGGGTGCGGCCCCTCCTATTAAACTGCATCTTTATACCGACCCGATTGATTGGACTCAGCGGGCGAAATATTTAGGCATAACGTTCGACCGTAATTTAACCTGGCGACCTCACATTGAAGAGGTACGCAAGAAGTACCTCACTTCCAAAAAACCACTAAATTGTCTCCTGCACTAAAAAAGCGTTTTATCAACGGATAATAAACTGCTCATTTATAAGTCCTGCCTAAGACCCATTATTACCTATGGAGCGCCCATATGGGCGACTTCTGCAATCTCTAACTTTAACAGAGTTGAGAACTTGCAGAGAGTGATGGTTCGAGCGGCGTGCGACCCTCCCTGGTACGTCCGTACGGACAAGCTGGTGGAAGAGGTTGGCATCCCGACGCTCCATAACTTTTGCAAAAAGCTCGCCAAGAGATTTCACTACAACATCCCCCGTGTTGGCAATCCACTACTTAACAACCTTCCAAATTACGATCCATTGGAACCGGCAAATTCTCGCAGGCCTCGCGCTCTGCTAGCTTAGTTTCAATTTCGAAACGGGGTGAGTGAATCCCTTATCGGGTTCATACCTCGTTTCGACTCTAGTTATTGTGCTACACTCTGGCTGGGAGCATGCACCTATCTATTTTCATTTCACTATTTTCTTTTTGAATTTCTTATCAACATTTTATCATTGTCTTAATTTTATTTTATTTTTATTCATTCAAATAGCCTAGAAATCCCCCACGGGGAAAAAATAGTATAAAACTTTAAAAAAATATGTAGGAAGCGAAAAAAAAATAATACTTAAACTTATTTAAATAAAGAAGAACTTTAGTTGAAATTTACTTTGAAGAGCCTTCGGCTTGTCGCGATCAAGGTTAGCCTTGAACTTTTATTTTTTGAACTTTTCCTTTCGCCCACCGCTTTTCTGATTTGAAGTGAACTGATTGAGATAAAAAATAAATAGAATCGTTAGAACAACGAAAATGATTTTTTTAATACAGTCCGATTTGCAAAGCTTGTTCTTTGAATTTGTAAATATTGTTAATATATTGAATTTTTTTTAGTTTGATAGTACTGTGATTTTTTTAGTCAATTTTAGTAACTCTCCATGAAGTCAAAAGATGCAAACGCCCAGAAAGAATCGGAAAATGGTAAGATTTTTACCTTGAAATTTAAACTCAAGATACCGATTATTACATTTTTTGGCGCCCCCGGGTGGGCGTTTGCAATTATATTGAATTAAGTTAAAAAACTAATAGTATTTGATTAAGATAGTTTTTTCTTAATATAAATGATGGAGAGTTTGAAGAAATTACGCACTCCATTACGAAGTGGTTTTTCGAGAATCGCTAACCAACTGGAAGAGTACTTAAAAGGCTACGGATTGTAGTCATGATGAAATAGAAGTCTTAATTAACCAGTTGAGTGAGAAATGGTGTGCACTTGATATGAAAGAAAAAGAAATTCATGAAATATTAGCTAATGATTCTGATTGTGTTCAAGAGGATTTTGATGTTGAATATAATGTGTATGAGTCGTACAAAGAAAAATTCATAAGCTGAAAAAATGCTGCGCAGTACTAATAATGAAATTTCAACTGTTGTGACTGAAACGGAGTTAAATAAACGCCGATTTAAGTTACCGCGAGTAGAGTTGAAAAAATTTAATGGGGATATTAAGGAGTGGCTCGGTTTTTGGGGTCAGTTCAGAAAAATTCATGAAGACATAAATATAGCACCTGAAGATAAATTTATTTATTTGACTCAAGCTACTGTAGAAGGCTCCCGTGCCAGGGAACTCGTTGATTCGTTTCCCCCATCTGCGGAAAATTACGAACAAGCAATTGAATGTTTAACTGCCAGATTTGGTAGGGAAGACTTGCTTATTGAAGTTTATATAAGAGAATTATTGAGTCTAGTGCTGACAAATTCAATGGGTCAAAAGAAGATGCACCTGGCCAAATTATATGATAAAATAGAATCACATATCCGAGCATTAAATTCCCTGGGTGTTACTTCCGATAAATACGCTTCGATTTTGTATCCATTAGTTGAAAGTTGTTTACCAGAAGATATCATTAGAATATGGGAAAGAAGCATGTCTTTAAAAAATGAAAATACTAAAGAATTAAATAAATTGACCTCTCTAATGAATTTTTTGAAAACAGAGGTTGAAGGGGAAGAAAGAATTTCCTTAGCGAAAGAAAGTTTCAGCTTCGATTCGAAGCGAATGAAGAAACATTCCTCACCACCTCGCCCGAGTAGAGGGGAAGAAGAGAAAATTCCAACCGCAGTCGGACTTTTTGGTTCCACAAATTCGAACACGTGTGTATTTTGTGAGAAGAAAAATTATGAATCATCTGCTTGCCGATATGTGCTGAAAATGAATTTAGATGATAAAAAGAAGATATTAATGAAAAAGGGCTGTTGTTTTTGCTGCCTTAAAGTGGGTCATAGAACTCGAACGTGTAAAGTTAGAATCAATTGTGAACGATGTAATGGAAAACATGCAACTATAATGTGCAACGAAAATAAACACCAAGAGCGCGATAAATTAAAAACAGACGTGCTGAAAGAGAATGACGGTCAAAATGCTATCAGTAACACAGTGCTAAATAACCGCACTTGTAGTCCCAACATTCTGTTACAGACTTTGTACGTCAGATTACGAGGCAACAAGGGAGGGAAAATCGTGAGATGTCTTATTGATTCTGGCTCCCAACGGTCATATCTGAGTAAACGAGTCGCTGAAGAAATGCAGTATGATCGCCTTAAAGAAGAAAAAATTATACATAATTTGTTTGGTGGTAAGGAACACATAGAAGAACATTACCGATACAGAGTATTAGTCAGTAGTATTAACAAAGAATATCACTGCAATTTTGAAGTACTTGACCAAGAAAAAATATGTTCTAAAATACCAACTTTGAAGCTAGATCCAGGTACGCAAGAATTGAAATAAAAGAAATATAATTTTGACAGATCAATTGATTCCAAAAGTAACCGAATCTGAAGACATAGATTTATTAATTGGAGCTGATGTAGCAGGTAAGCTTCTCACTGGAAAAGTCATAGTTCTGCCATGTGGACTCGTAGCTGTCGGAACACATCTTGGATGGACCTTGATGGGGAAGATGCCATTTGACGATCATGATGACAATTCTACAATGGTGGTAACGAATTTATTTATGAAAGATTTTACCATTACAGAAATGTGGAACCTTGATGTGATAGGCATTACTGATCCGATCATTAGAAAAGGCAAGGAAGAAAGGGATTTGCAAATGAAAATACAATTTCAGAATTCTGTTTTTATAAATAATGAAGGACGGTATGAAGTGGCATTACCATGGGCCGAAGATCGTCTACCATTACCTACAAATAAAGAATTAGCGCTTAAACGCCTGGAGACAACAACACGGAAACTTTGCTCTCAAAATTTAATTAATCGATATGATGAAGTTTTAAAAAATTGGGAAGATTCAGGCATAATCGAGGAAGTGAAACAAAGTGAAAATATTGATAGCGGACACTACTTGCCCCACAGACCAGTGATTAAAGAAAGCAGTTCTACTCCCGTACGGCCTGTGTTTGATGCGTCTGCAAGAACTAAGTTTTCGCCGTCACTGAATCAATGTTTAGAAGCTGGACCCAATTTAATTGAATTCATCCCATCACTTTTGCTAAGATTCAGAGAGAATAAATACGGTGTCGTTGCAGACATAGAAAAGGCTTTTTTACAGATTAGCATTAGGCCACCAGATAGAGAATATCTTAAATTTTTCTGGTGGAAGAACATAGATACAAAGGAACTGAAAATATTTCAGCACACCAAAGTTGTGTTCGGAGTAAATAGTAGTTCATTTTTATTGGGTTCAGTTTTGGATTATCATTTTCAAAATTGCATGAAAAATACAGAACACGATCAGAAAGTTGTAGAAAATCTGAAACATAGTTTTTACGTAGATAACGTTTTATCCAGCCTTGAAAGTGAAGCTGAACTTCAAAATTTCATTGAAGAATCTCGTAACATTATGGCACAAGCAAAATTTAACCTAAGATGTTGGCAATATTCGAACGATAAAAACCCTGAAGTCGAAACAAATCTTTTAGGATTGATTTGGAACCGAGAAACGGATACAATTAAATTGAGTTTGAATTGGATAGAAGACCAACATTTTGACAAAATCACTAAACGAGTGATTCTAGCTGTTACACACAAAGTGTTTGATCCAGTGGGTTTTGTGAGTCCAGTTCTCCTTCTACCTAAGCTGATGTTGCAAGACTTGTGGAAATCTGGAATATCCTGGGATGCAGAGGTAGACGAAAGCATGAAAGAAAAATTTCTTCGTTGGTTTGAAGACCTCTGTCTGCTAAAAGAAGTCTCAATTCCACGATGGGTGCAGTGCCATGAAAAGAATAAGAAGTCTTGTAGCATCCACACGTTTTGTGATGCCAGCGGGCGTGCCTATGCTGCTACGGTATTTTTAAGAATCCAGACGGACACAGAGGTTGAGGTTCACTTATTAGCTTCGAAATCCAGAGTGGCTCCTGCCAAGCAGATAACTATACCTCGTCTTGAATTGATTGCTGCCACTGTTGCAGCAAGACTATGCACATCAGTTTTAGAAAGTTTGCAATGGCAGAATGTTGAACTAACATTTTGGACAGATTCGACTGTTGTCTTGTCTTGGATACAAAAAGAAGAAATATGGACAGTTTTCGTGGCTAACAGAGTACGTGAAATAAGGAAGTTAACAAAGCCAAATTCATGGAAATTTGTGAAAGGAGTAGAGAATCCAGCCGACCTTCCTTCCAGGGGCTGCTCAGCTAAACAACTACTGGCGATGAGATGGTGGGAGGGCCCGCTTTGGTTAAAGAAGAATGAAGGCGAATGGCCACAATTTGATTTGGTTTTCAATGATGAAGAAATTTCTCGAGAGAAGCGAAGGAGTGCTGTGATAAATACCCAAGTCAATGTGGAAAGCGAAGATATGTTTCACAGATACTCAAATTATCCGAGACTCATTAGAATCATTGGATGGATTTATAGGTTCTACTTGAATTCGAAGTCTAAAAATTCTAAACAAAAAGGAAATCTAAGTGTACAGGAGATGAAAAATGCGGAAGAAAGTTTGCTAAAGATGGTACAACGAGAATCATTTCCAGAAGGAACCAATGAACAACGAATTAGACAACTTAATCCCGTGCTTGATAAAAATGGTCTCCTAAGAGTAGAAACGAGAATTCTTAGAAGAAAAGATAAAAAGAATTTTCGATTGCCAATAATTTTGCCATCGCAACACCGAATCATAAACATGCTCATAGAAAGTAAACATCAAGAACTTAGACATGCTGGAGTTCAGGCACTGATGAATCATCTCAGAGATAACTATTGGATTCTCCAGAACCGGAAAACGGTTAGAAAAGCTATCTCGACATGTGTACGATGCAAACGATTCACTGTGACCCATTCAGAACCGAAATGCCCTCCTTTACCTGAGGATAGAGTTAGAGATGCAACAATATTCGAAATCACAGGCACAGATCTTGCTGGACCGTTATACTTGAGAGACGGAACGAAAGCCTGGATAGTTCTCTACACTTGTGCTGTGTATCGAGCGGTGCATATAGAACTGATAACCTCTTTAACAGCAGAAGCCTTTCTCCAAGCGTTAAGAAGATTTATTGCTAGACGAGGAAGGCCAGAAATTTTATATTTCGATAATGGAGGCAACTTCGCTAAAGCTCACAATGAATTAAGCAAACTAGATTGGGGAAAGATAGAATCACAGTCGTCGCTGAAGAAAATAACCTGGAGGTTCATACCACCTTCAGCCCCTTGGTGGGGCGGATGGTGGGAGCGGTTGATAGGTACGATAAAGCAAATTCTGCGTCGAGTTTTAGGTCAAGCTTCACTGACTTACGAAGAGCTGAACACAGTAATGTGTGATATCGAAAGCCTGATAAACTCGAGACCTTTAACGTACTTGTCAGAAGATGTAAATGATTTGGTTGCACCGTCTCCTTCCATGTTCCTCCAAGAAACCAGAGAATGCGGCGTACCTGATATCGATATAGTAGATGTCAACTACTTGCGAAAAAGATATTCATATCTACAACGAGTACGTGCAGACCTACGAAAGAGATTTCGGCAAGAATACCTTGGACAACTGAAACATGCAAGAAAATGTCCAAAGGAAGCTAAGCCTCCTTCTGTAGGCGAAATTGTTCTCATAGGATCAGACAATCTGAAACGGTTGCAATGGCCACTTGGACGAATTCTTGAAGTCCTACCAGGCAAGGATGGCATTGCCAGAGTTGTCCGCATGAAAACTAAGTCCGGAATTGTCACACGTCCTGTGCAACGTGTGTACAGTTTAGAAATAACAGAAAACGATGAAGGTACCCTTTTGAGAGATAAAGCCACTACTCGGAAGAACCAGGAACCAGTGGTAACGCGAAGTGGACGAATAGTAAAAGAACCCAAGAGACTAGGCTTCACAGCAGATTGAGTTCTTCATTGGTGAAGAGCTCAAGGTGGGAGGATGTCGCGATCAAGGTTAGCCTTGAACTTTTATTTTTTGAACTTTTCCTTTCGCCCACCGCTTTCCTGATTTGAAGTGAACTGATTGAGATAAAAAATAAATAGAATCGTTAGAACAACGAAAATGATTTTTTTAATACAGTCCGATTTGCAAAGCTTGTTCTTTGAATTTGTAAATATTGTTAATATATTGAATTTTTTTTAGTTTGATAGTATACTGTGATTTTTTTAGTCAATTTTAGTAACTCTCCATGAAGTCAAAAGATGCAAACGCCCAGAAAGAATCGGAAAATGGTAAGATTTTTACCTTGAAATTTAAACTCAAGATACCGATTATTACACGGCTAACCATTATGGTACTCCCGTTAGAGGAAGCCACATCTCTCGTACATCCACGCAACCATCTTATGCGCCAAAATAAAGCCATGGCCCCAACCGGGGAACTATCAACATACACCAGAGGATAAGGGGCAGGGCCCCAGGTGCCTCAAGCAACGAACTTATATTTCCGTGGCATTTCCATACAATTGAAAGCACGAGAAATACGCAGACGACAATCTATTACGATTTATTTTTCTTATTGTTGCATTAATAAAGCTATTTTTATTCGCAAAAAAAAAAAAAAAAAAAAAAAAATTTGAATTTTGACATCTTGAATTCAAATTATGTTTTTCGCAATCACGAGTGTGTGTGGAGGGGGGATATGTGTGTTTGTGTGTATGGGGTATGTGTGTGTAGGCATGTGTGTTTGTGTCTGTGTGCAGGCATGAAAGTGCGGGTAGTTTTGTGCGTGTGTGTGTGTGTAGGTTTTTGAGTGTGTATATGTGTAAGTGTCTGTATGTATGTGTGTTTGTGTGTGTGTAGTTGTGTATGTATGCGCGTGTGTGTAGGACATGGATGCAACCTGGAGACGGCTTTCGCTATAGGAGCAGCAGCGTGAGGAGCCCGCCTGTCCACGGTGATGGTGCAGAGGGTGGCGGTGGGAAAAATCAAAGGACCTCAAAAACAGTCAAATGAAAGCAAAAAGCAATCGTGATTGCTCAAAAAAACACCTTGGAGCGATTGGTGTCAAAATTGAACCAAAGCCTGTTTACATATGGATTCACATATATTCCAAATTTCAACCAGAACGTAGCATTACTTCTTGAGATAGGGCTCTCGCAATAGAAAAAAAGAACGGGCGATTGCGCTACCCCCTTTTTACTTTCTTCTATATCTAATATATAGAAGAAAGTATTGGATTCGTGCAAATTTTCGAATTTCGAAGGATTTGAACGTTTTGAGGTGTGCTGAGTCCATTTCGACTGTTTTTGGAAAATGTCTGTCTGTCTGTGTGTATGTGTGTGTGTATGTGTGTATGTGTGTCACGTCTGTGTGTGACCAGTTTTTTGTGGCCGCTCTACAGCAAAAACTACTGCACGAAATCGAACGAAATTTGGTACACATATGTGCCCCTATGTAATCTTGTGCCCATTGGATTTTGGCGCGAATTCCTCCAAGGGGGGTGGAGCAATGGGACGTTTTTTGAGTTACGCGTGCTTGCTATTCCTCAGGAAGTAACTGGCGGAATCAAACAAAATTTGGACCATATGTTGCCATTAACAGGAACAGGTGCTGATTCAATTTTGGTGGCAATAACTCAAACGGGGGTTGAGCTATAGAACGTTTTTTGTCGTCAATTGTGACTGCTGTATCTCAAGAAATAATGAACGGAATGAAAGAAAAATTTATCGGCAAGTAGACCTTAGTGGGTATAAGAGCTGATTTTATTTTGGTGTCAAAAGCTGAAAAGGGGGTGGCGCAATCGAATGTTCTTTTTTTTTCATTGTGAGTGCCATTTCTCAAGAAGTAATGCTACGTTCTTTATGAAATTTGGAATAAATGTGAATCTATTTGTAAATAGGCGTTGTTTCAATTTTGGCGCCAATCGCTCCATGGGGGTCTGATTTTTTTTTTGTGTTAATAAAAATAATTTTATAAATGCAACAATAAGAAAGATAAATTACAATATTCTCGTCTGCTTATTTCACGTGATTTTAATTTTCGGGAGATAATCGGAAATGTTATCGCAATGATTTAAAATTAATAACTGTTGCCATTTTATGTTTGTTAACAAATAAAACATCTAATTAATTCAAGCAAGGCTTTTAAAATAACGTTCAAGTCGTTCTTTGCTTTGCTTTTGCGGGAATTAAGGAATTCGGACGGTCGTCAAGTTTTTTTTTTTTTGCTGGGAATATTGCATTCTTTTCAAGCATAGGGATTGCTCAGAATTCACAAGAAAGATAGGGTCTGGTGGGGTAAAGTGGTCATAAAATCGTAGGTTTTCAAATTATGTGAATAATAAATACAACAAATTCTTTTAACATTTAAACTTTTTTTATTTTTATTTTACATTGCATTATTAAAGAACACAGTACATTGAGTTTAAGAAAAATAAATACTGATTTAAGCAGTTTTATAACACTTTCTTTTCCCTTTGTATTTATGACCACTTTACCCCATAGGGTGGGGGAAAGTGGTCATAGCATGGGGTAAAGAGGTCATAATTAAAAATAGCTGCAAAACAAATATGAACAACTCTAATATTTGTATATTTCGTTTATTAGTATAGTTACAAGTATATACACACGCATATGTGTGTATATACGGGTATATACGTGTCGTGTAAACATTAGTAAACACGTTCATATATGAGTAGATACATGTATGCAACAATTACATGCACGCACGTGCCTACTCAAGTATATACGTGTATACACGAGTATATAAGCATGTATACGTGATTACCTACAGGAGTGTATACGTGTCTAGACGAGTATATACGTGTCACGTGTACGTACGGGTATATACGAGTGTAAACGAACATCATTTGCGTGTATGCACTTGTATCTCGGGTACATACGTGCATGTCTGAGTATATACGTGTACAGTAGACGTATACACGCATATAAAGTGTCCATACACACATATACGGGTATATACGAGTTAGTTCGTGGGTACATTCAGTGCGTGTTTGTAGTGTCTACTCATATATATATATATATATATATATATATATATATATATTGTGAAGCACGAGCATATACGTATGTATACGTGAAAACACGATTATATACCTGTATAGACGTATATTCGTACATTTACGTGTATACACCAGTACATGTATGTATACACGAGTATATAAGCTTATATACATGTGTGCGAACAGAATGAATCCAAGCTCTTGGACCAAAAATCTAAGGAGTGTAAGAGGAGAGGATAAGAAGCAAAGAATTATAAGGAACTTACGTTCGCTGACGAGCTACATGCACACAAAGCCAGAAACTGATGGATGCAAACGAATCGCAATCTTGTTACACAAGGATGATTTTACTCAACATTTTAATTTTTAAGAAATATTTAGAGCAGTTGTTAAAAGTTACAGCCTGTAGTAGCTCTAATACAAGCATCGCAGCAAAGGCGCAGCGATAGATGAAACTTTTTCAAAAGTCTCGTTATTGCAACAGAAAGTGCTTTGTGATTGCGACGCACAGCTGCAGGCCGCAAATTTCATCAATCGCTTTAAAACTTTCTTGAGATCTAATATGCTGTGTAAAATTTTCTTTCTGTAATATATAAATTCGTGACCTGTTTTTCATCCATTAGTTACTGGCTTTGCGTGCATGTAGCGCGTCAGTATTGTGTTTGTGACCATATGTTCCTTATGATTCTTGCTTCTTATCTTCCCCTCTAACACATTTCAATAATTTGCCCAAAAGTTTAAACTCACCCTGTTTACTTGAATATCATATGCTTGTATGTAAGTGTCTACTCGAGTACGTACGCGTATATTCGTGCCTACCTGAGTATATAAGTGTTTATATATATATATATACGAGTATAAGTGAGTATATACGTGTATAGTCGAATGTATATCTGTATAGATTAAAAATACTTGCAGATACCCATATACGTATTTATTGGTGCATTTATGTGAATACGTCTATATACGTGCTTACACGAGTATATGTGTATGCATATGCATATACTCGTATATTTAACCCCATTTACTGTAAAATCAATACATATCAAGTGAAAATAATATTTAATTTATATCTGCCTTATATTTAACGATTAAGTGACATCAGAAGAACAATATTTGTTAAGCCTAATATTATGACCACTTTACCCCATCTTACTTAAATTGCTCTAAAAAATTATCTGAAAGAGATTCAGTTAATTGCTAATGAGTAAGAGTTCTTGAGACATGTAGGAAGCTTCCTATGCAATCCATCTGTTCATAAATCTAACAAACAAAATTTCCCAAGGAAGTTAAAAGAGGTGTTTAGATTTAAAAACTTTTCATATTCACACAAAATATTTTTTTTCTGCCAAATAAAATTTTGCCAGTTGTAAAATTTTGTACTCAAAATGTAGTTTCGAACTGCCCTACTCTATAATAAAATTTTCACATTCACTCGAATATTTATTTCCAAGCTATAGCCATTTTTTTGACGAATGACCACTTTACCCCATTGACCATTTTACCCCACCAGACCCTATAGAAGAAAGTTTCGTGATGGCCACAACATACTAGTTTTTTTTGTGTAAATAAAAATAGCTTTATAAATGCAACAATAAGAAAGATAAATTGTAATACTGTCGTCTGCTTATTTCACGTGATTTTAATTTTTGGGAAATAATCGGAAATGTTATCGCAATGATTTAAAATTAATAACTGTTGCCATTTTATGTTTGTTAACAAATAAAACATCTAATTAATTCAAGCAAGGCTTTTAAAACAACTTTCAAGTCGTTCTTTGCTTTGCTTTTGTGGGAATTCAGGAATTCGGACGGCCGTCAGGTTTTTTTTTTTTTGGGGGGGGGGGGGGGGAATATTGCATTCTCTTCAAGCATAGGGATTGATCAGAATTCACAAGAAAGATATAGAAGAAAGTTTCGTGATGGCCACAACATACTAGTTAGCTGTTGACACCAAAATAAAATCAGCTTTTATACCCACTAAGGGCTACTTGCCGATGAATTTTTCTTTCATTCCGTTCATTATTTCTTGAGATACAGCAGTCACAATTGACGACAAAAAACGTTCTATAGCTCAACCCCCGTTTGTGTTATTGACACCAAAATTGAATCAGCACCTGTTTCTGTTACTGGCAACATATGGACCAAAATTTGTTTGATTCTGCCAGTTACTTCCTGAGGAATAGCAATCACGCGTAACTCAAAAAATGTCTCATTGCTCCACCCTCCATGGAGAAATTCGCGCCAAAAACCAATGGACACAAGTTCACATAGGGTGTACCAAATTTCGTTCGATTTCATGCGGTAGTTTTTGCTGTAGAGCGGCCACAAAAAACTGGTCACACACAGACGTGGCACACACATACACACACACACACAGACAGACAGACAGACTTTTTCCAAAAATAGTCGAAATGGACTCAGCACACCTCAAAACGTTCGAATCCGTCAAAATTCGAAATTCGAAAATTTGCACGAATCCAATACTTTCTTCTATGTATTAGATATAGAAGAAAGTAAAAATCAAAGTCAAGTATTTTACTTGCTATTAAATAGAAACTGGCAAGAGATAAAATTTTTAAATCATCGCGTTTTATTTCCTTGTCGGCCAACAATGAATTCAGTAATCAATCGTGTGAATGAAGGCTTATCCGTTATTAGAATTTGCTTTAAAAAACGTTATAGTTCGAATTCTATGAAACATGAAAGCTTCAAAGTTATTCTATCAGACGCGGAAAAAAATTGTCATTATTTTGATATTAAATTTTAATATTTTTACTTTCTTCTATATCTAATATATAGAAGAAAGTATTGGATTCGTGCAAATTTTCGAATTTCGAATTTTGACGGATTCGAACGTTTTGAGGTGTGCTGAGTCCATTTCGACTATTTTTGGAAAATGTCTGTCTGTCTGTGTGTATGTGTGTGTGTGTGTGTGTGTGTGTGTGTGTATGTGTGTGCGTCACGTCTGTGTGTGACCAGTTTTTTGTGGCCGCTCTACAGCAAAAACTACCGCATGAAATCGAACGAAATTTGGTACACATATGTGCCCCTATGTGAACTTGTGCCCATTGGTTTTTGGCGCGAATTCCTCCAGGGGGGTGGAGCAATGGGACGTTTTTTGAGTTACGCATGCTTGCTATTCCTCAGGAAGTAACTGACGGAATCAAACAAAATTTGGTCCATATGTTGCCATTAACAGGAGCAGGTGCTGATTCAATTTTGGTGTCAATAACTCAAACGGGGGTTGAGCTATAGAACTTTTTTTGTCGTCAATTGTGACTGCTGTATCTCAAGAAATAATGAACGGAATGAAAAAAAAATTATCGGCAAGTAGTCCTTAGTGGGTATAAGAGCTGATTTTATTTTGGTGTTAACAGCTAAAGAGGGGGTAGAGCAATCGCCCGTTCTTTTTTTTTCCGTTGTGAGTGCCCTATCTCAAGAAGTAATGCTACGTTCTGGTTGAAATTTGGAATATATGTTAATCCATATGTAAACAGGCTTTGGTTCAATTTTGACGCCAATCGCTCCAAGAGGTGTTGATTTTTTTTTTCTGATAATAAAAATACTTTTATTAATGCAACAATAAACTAGTATGTTGTGGCCATCACGAAACATTCTTCTATATTTTTCCTTTTTCTGATCCCTCCCCATGCTTGACGAGGAAGCAATATTCCTAACAAAAACAAAATTACACATGCAAAAACTTGACGACCATCCCAATGTCTGAATTATTGTAAAAACAAAGCAAAGAGCGAAAATTGAAAGTTATTTTAAAAGCTTTGCTTGAATTAATTACAAGTATTTTATTTATTAACAAACATAAGATGGCAACAGTCAAAAATTTTTAAACATTGAGATAATATTTCCGATCATTTCCATACAATTAAAATCACGAGAAATACGCAGACGACAATCTATTACGATTTATCTTTCTTATTGTTGCATTAATAAAGCTATTTTTATTCGCAAAAAAAAAAAAAATCAACACCTCTTGGAGCGATTGGAGTCAAAATTGAACCAAAGCCTGTTTACGTATGGATTCACATATATTCCAAATTTCAACCAGAACGTAGCATTCCTTCTTGAGATAGGGCACTCACAATGGAAAAAAAGAACGGGCGATTGCGCTACCCCCCCTTTTTAGCTGTTGACACCAAAATAAAATCAGCTCTTATACCCACTAAGGGCTACTTGTCAAAAAATTTTTGTTTGATTCCGTTCGTTATTTCTTGAGATACAGCAGTCACAATTGACGACAAAAAACGTTCTATAACTCAACTCCCGTTTGAGCTATTGACACCAAAATTGAATCAGCACCTGCTCCTGTTAGGGGCAACATGTGGACCGAATTTTGTTTGATTCCGCCAGTTACTTCCTAAGGAAGAGCAAGCACGCGTAACTCAAAAAACGTCCCATTGCTCCACCCCCCTTGGAGGAATTCGCGCCAAAAACCAATGTGCACAAGTTCACATAGGGGCACATATGTGTACCAAATTTCGTTCAATTTCATGCGGTAGTTTTTGCTGTAGAGCGGCCACAAAAAACTGGTCACACACAGACGTGACACACATACACACACACACACACATACACACAGACAGACAGACATTTTCCAAAAATAGTCGAAATGGACTCAGCACACCTCAAAACGTTCGAATCCGTCCAAATTCGAAATTCGAAAATTTGCACGAATCCAATACTTTCTTCTATATATTAGATATAGAAGAAAGTAAAAAGATAAATCTTAATAAATTGTCGTCTGCGTATTTCTCGTGATTTTAATTGTATGGAAATGATCGGAAATATTATCTCAATGATTTAAAATTTTTAACTGTTGCCATCTTATGTTTGTTAACAAATAAAATATTTATAATTAATTCAAGCAAGGCTTTTAAAATAACCTTCAATTTTCGCTCTTTGCTTTACTTTTGCAATAATTCAGACATTGGGATGGTCGTCTAGTTTTTGCATGTGTAATTTTGTTTTTGTTGGGAATATTGCATATTGTCTAGCATGGGGAGGGATCAGAAAAAAAAAAAGAAAAATTTAGAAGAAAATTTCGTGATGGCCACAACATACTAGTTAACTATGCTTTCACTGCTAAAATCGCGACAATTTTTTTAGAAGTTTTAATTAATATATTCGTTAATTAATGTCATCCAAAGATGCTACCTAGCTAAGAACACTCTCTATCTTCTCTCCTTTGAGCATTTTATTTTAATCGGTCCATCTGTTTTGGCGCTAGAGTGCCACAGACAGACACACAGATACACAGACACGTCAAACTTATAACCCTCTTCCTATGTGTGTCGGGGGCTAAAAAGAAACAAGTGCACAGTAAAGCAAGATAAGAAAGGAAGTCATGCATTTGTACACGCTTTTACATTTAAATGTCAAAATAGGAACATATCTTTTGATTTAGCTTTTCAAAATTTAATGATATCCCAACAAAACATCAATTTGTAAAAAGTTCATTCACGAAAGTAAAAAAGAAGCCTCCCAAGAGAAAGGAACAAGATCCCATCAAAAACATAAAATGTACAAAAGTGCTAAGTCTCGCTTCCACCATAAAAAGTAGTGAGATATCAAGTACAACTAAGTCAGGTGTTTTAGTTAGTATTTTGGGAAGCACATGTTTAACAACTTCGTCCTAAATTGTTTCCTAACAAGTTACCATGATCATTTATAGTATCCGTATTAATATTGGATACCTTTATTTCTATAATTTCTATAATTTCTATTATCTCTATAATTTCTATAATGACTTGGCAATCGCATGGCTACATTTTGACAGAAGAACTATGAATATTTTAATATTTCGCCGGAGCAGGCTCTCAAATTACCAATAATGGCCTATGCCACATGGAATATCATCACTGGTATCATTTTACTTAGAAATGATTTAAATCATTTTTTCTAAATGTGTATTCTGTGTATTATTGCCTATGAAATCTGCTTGGCAAGATAAGGTCAGGCAAAACGGATTAGTATCTATTAATCTATTATTTAGAATACTTTATTTGAACAAAGGACTGACAGGTCGTATTTATGCAGTATTCATACAAGCACAAATAAAGCGCTCGCTCAGATCGCCAAAAGTACGTAGATGTTATTATGTTGTAGTGCGATTGCCAATTCATTATATTAATTATAGAAATAAAGGTATCCAGTATTAATACGGATACTATAAATGGTAATGGTAACTTGTTAGGAAACAATTTAGGACGAAGTTGTTAAACATGTG
This sequence comes from Uloborus diversus, assembly GCF_026930045.1. Classification (NCBI taxonomy): domain Eukaryota; kingdom Metazoa; phylum Arthropoda; class Arachnida; order Araneae; family Uloboridae; genus Uloborus; species Uloborus diversus. The sequence goes on from NC_072734.1 coordinate 101,390,599, forward strand.
CTCCCAAAAATACTAACTAAAACACATAACTTACTTGTACTTGATACCTCACTACTTTTTACGGTGGAAGCGAGACTTGGCATTTTTGTACATTTTATGTTTCTGATGGGTTCCATTTTACTTCTAAGCTTCATACAGGGTTGATAATATATTTTAATACTTTTTTAAACTTCAATTTTGGAGATAAATAAAAATATTTTGCCTTTTTATTTTCTGTACGGTTTTTTTTTTTTTTTTTGGCCAACTGTTTAGTAACAAAAACATTTAAGAATAAAATTGTAAAAAATATATTTAATAATAATAACAATCAATATATTTCAAACTACTTATAGAAAAATAATAATTATAAATATTTACACATGTTTTATCATTTATGGTGATACTTCATATACTACACATATTGGTATACTTAATATACAACACCAATTGTTATATTACAATGGGTTTACATATGTCCTTCGATGCTGTGCTCATAAGTGCCCCGTCTACCACTTTAGAACTAACTTGCAAAAATAAAGCAATCTTATTTTAATAAAAGAATTTAAACATCGTCATAAATTTAGTTGAATAGTCATATAATAGTTTGCATTGATTAACTTTACTTTATTAGTTAATTTTTAACATGCTTTCTTTCGAAGAAGACTGTTGAAATTATTGTAGAACTTACTCAAACAAAGAAGTTTTCAGCAGAAACATAAAATGATTTATTGCTCTAAAAGTTTGACCAATAGGTCGCACTGGTACTACCGTTATTTGAGATTTTTTCGAGATGTTTTCCTTGAAGTTATCTCAGTAAAACATATTATATTCACATGTACCCCCTCCCCCCCATATGCGTATCAGTTTCATTCGATTACATGCTTCGAGTTTGAGAAGTCAGAAACACCCGTTCACAGATATGTATTTGTCAAACATGGTTAAAAAGGGCTCAACTGTTCTTAAAACGCTTCAAACTTCTGAGATTCAAAGATCAAAAGATTTTCACGGATCAAATATTTTCTCCTATATATTTTGGTTTTAAAAGAAGGTAATAACATATGGTTCCCTTCAAGCAATATTTGAATAAACATTCTTAGAATAATTACAAATGATTTTTGACTAGTTCAATGAACTATGAAATTAACTTTCAAACATTATGAAATTTAATGCAGCTTAGCAGAATTTGATATTAACTATTTCATATTAAGCATTTACTTTAGAATACGGTACTGCTTTTAATGTTCTTTGCTAATCAGACCGATAAATTAGAATTTGTGAACGCTTCTGCTATTTTCGAGCTAGTTAAGTATTTGAAAGACAAATTAGAATTCTTAATTTGAATTACGTTTAGTTTGCGTTAGTTAAATAGTTTGAAGAACGCTAATAGTTTGCTTTGTATTGTCTTTCGCATCTAGAGAGAATTTCAAATAAGCTGCATATGCTCTGTTGAGTGAAATATATTCAAAAAGCACGTGGTACACAAAGATTATAAGATGAAAATATAATTGCTCACACGTATTTCAGGATCACCAGAGAAATAGATTTTCAAAGATGAAATATATGAATAAGTAGTGAATGGTGAGCTACCGGCCATCCCAAATGATGTGTATGTAGTAATTTACTCTCAAGCGACGTTGTTTCTTTTGCCGTAAACGCGGGCGACGTTAGCCCTCGGGTCCTTCTTTGGCTCAAATGAAGAAAAAGATACAACGTTTTCTGTCAACCTTTAGGATGCAATTTTACAACATACTTTGACAGAAACCGCAGTCCCAAGCTCTCAGTAATGTGTACCAAGCAGTTCCATTGCTCGGTTCTCAAGAAGCGACACTAGTGGTTCTGCGTTCCTTGTGCTAACAAGTATCTTTTAAATCTCGTAAACTTTAAATGTAGAATCAGTTCTACATAAGCTAAGATATTTTAAGTACCTATTAATGAACACTACTTAATACTCTATGCCGTAATACAGTTGCAATTCTCATTTCTGTTTAGGTTTTTTTTTATTTATTTATTTATTTATTTATTTTTTTAATTTGACAATGACAATATATCTCTTAACCTAAAAATTACGACCTACTTTGGCCCAGCATAAAAAATTGAAAAAAAAAAAAAACCGCCAGAAAGATCTAGAAAAGTAAAAAAATATCTAAAAGTAAGACTCTAAACAAGAAAAACACAAGATAAAACCTGGAATTCTCGGAAACGGATAAAGAGAGAGAGAGATTGCTGACTCAATTCATCAGGGCTCAGTTACATAGCTTGCATTATAGAAGATGAAGAGGAATGAAAAGTTTCAGGAGGTTTAGAAAAAGGTTTCCTCGGTTGCATCTACTTCTTACAAATTCTGTTTAATTTGTCAGAAAATTTACGGAATTTTACTATTGCAGAAGGAATGAACTCAGTGTTCCAAAGATAGCTGTTCATGCAAGAGAAGAAGGAGCTAATGTAGAGAGCATGGAGCGCACCAAAAAGTTTAGTAAGTGACCAAAAATTTAGGATTCTTTGTTTTACGAATGGTGTTATCTTATTAAAAGTATTCAACCTCTAAAACTGATGAAAAGATGACTGTTCTTCGTTGACAATTTCCGAGTCAATAACTAGGTATGCACACAAATTTAAAAAAATCTCCTTAAAACAAATATGTGCGGCTCAAACTTATAGTGAAATATATTTTTCTTTCAAATAAATATTTTTCCCTATGAACACTCGTCCTTTCTTTTTTTTTTTTTTTTTTTTGGCTCTAGTTAGATCTACAATGATTTTAAATTGGGAAAACCACTTTGGGCCAAAGTAACCCAAACGCAAGGGTAACATTGGCCCAAATAAAAAATATAATAAAGGGTAAAAATATTTGGAAATAAACTGATAACTATTTAAAAAAGAGATCTCCAGATGTGTAAAACAAGTTTTCACAGCGTGGAAATATGAACAGTTATAAAATTATTGAGAAAAGAATGAAAAATGTTCCAAAATTTGGGCCAAAGTAAACCGCGTTTACGGTACTTCTATTTTAAGCACCAAATCAATGTTATATTTCTTAACATCACTTACTGTCAAATAAAAAGCATAGTTTAAGACTAGCACATGATGTGCTTTTAAACTTCCTAGTTTGTAGTTTTATTTTTAGTAGTAAATTCTTACTTCAAATTTTAAGATATCACTTAAATTTGAGTACTTGTAGCAAGTACAAGAACGTATTTATGAAATATTAAGCAAACCAAAATAAGAGAGATAATTTAACGTCAAAAAAGGAAATCTCATAAAGAGAAAGAAGTAAGCGCAAAAAATACTAAAAAATCCAAATGTGGGAAGGGGCAGAAAACTTCAAGTTAAAAGATATTCATAAAATCTTCTCACGGTTTTTTTGAGCTGCTGAAAGTAGCAAAATAAAAACACATTTCTCTCAGCAACAGATGTCGCTGACGTGCGTTGCTACGCAACAGGCTAACAAGAGATTAGATTAATTACTAGCGTCAGGAGGCTTTTTGCCTCACAGCGATATTCTTTTCTTTTCCTCTATTTTTTATGTTTGGCGCGAGTGAAAGACATTTTTATTAATATTTCGTGAGTAGGAGTGAGCTATTTCTGCAGTTTTTACAAACATTACGTTAGGCATTTATTTTAGTAAATGGTGGGAAAGTTATTGATACAAAGTTGACTCTTACAAAGTTAGTTAACGATTCTGTAATAACAATGCAAAATGCAATAAAAGCCAATTAATTCAAAACTTTTCCAAAAGGTTTAAATAACTTCAAAGTAACGGAGCAGATATTTTTGGAAGTTAGGTTTGTATATTATTGCTTACTGTTTGAGCGAACACAAATTACTAAAATGTGCGTAAAATGAAAAATCAATTATTTTTCGAAAATTTAATTTTTGAGGTGTTGACTTTGAAGCTCCAGGTCTAGGTTTCATCAACTTCTCCTGTCTGTGTGCATTATTTTGAGAGGTGTTGAAATTTAAACTCTGAGTTATTTCGCACAAAAATAGGTGTATGTTAATATTTTTCCTATATATAACTTATCCGTTAAAAAGTTGAATCCACAAGTGTTAAATATATTCTGGCTCATAACACTCATAATACATTTTTCATCTTCATACTAAAGATAATACCAGGGCTTCCAAATTGCGATCCGCGGACCCCTTGGGGGTCCATCAAACCTTAGTAGAGGGTCCCCGGCATCAAAAAAATTAAACGATACTCTAAGTTTGCATTTGAATACTACAGTTTTAATCTTCGAAGTAAGGAGATGCTTATTAAGTCCTACTCCCTAATATATCAAAGCACAAAGTTACAAGGTCATACACAGGGGTTCGAACCATCTTCTGCTTTGACAACACCGTGCTGTCGTGTGAAAATGACTGATAAATAGACATAACTTCAAACTATGCACCTTAAAATCTACTTGCCAAGATACTTCCCTCGTGGGTCCAACAATTCCGACTTAAAAAAACATACCTTAGCGGTTACTTCTTTCAGAGCAATATGATTTTAGAAACCAATCTACTAAATTTTCCCACAAACTCTGAAGAACACAATTTGGCTGGAGCCTACAAATTCTATCCGTCTCCTAGGATTTTACATAGTTTTCATTCATCTGTGCTAAACTCCCTTTTTTACTTCGATTAGAAAACAAATAAATACCAATCGTTGAAAAAACAAAGCCCATTCTTCCAATTACCACAACTTATCAATACGAATCCGGATTTGCAACCAACCACCAAAACTAATTACCAAATCTGTCTAGATGCTGATCCTAATATTCCACTCTAGCTATCAACAATTGAACCCAATATATTGAAGTTGCATTAGATAAAAGAACCTCACTTTTCCCCTTAATTCGTTGTTCAATTTTGAATTTTAATCGTTTTGTTACCTATTTATTTCTGTGTGTTCAATTTAGTTTTTGTATTTATTACAAGTAATCCTTTTTAAATCTTTTTTTTTTACATTCATCTACTTTGTAAATAAATTTTAACATTGTGAAGTATCTACTTTAAAAAAATGCTCTCCTTTAATTAGTAATTTTTAATTTAATTAAGTTCAACTATCTACTAACTGCAAATCTGCACACTCTAATGGAAATCTTCTACTGGCTTTAAAACTTAAGAAACCCTGGACTAGATATTTTTGTACAATTTAAATCAATTCTTTTTTTTTCCTTTTCCTTTGTCATTCTTTTATTTATGTATTTTGATTTGTGTATTTATTTATTTTTCATTATTGATTTTAAAAGCAATTATTTACACAGAGATCTACACAATACGTAGATAAAATAATGTTTTGAAATTAATACTTATATAGCCAGGAGAGGTATATGAGACTAGTGATTTTACGTCCTAATATAGCAAAATATGAAAACATTAATTACTATTTAGCGTAATAGTGGGGCGAATTTATTTGCCAAGTAGAATTAACTACAAAAAATTAAAAATAAATAACTGAAATTTAAAAGCAATACTCATCATGTTAAAGCTGTGCATTGATTCATATTTTCTTTCGTTAAGTAAAAAAAATGTAGCGTAAAAGTCAAAAAGAATTATTTAGTTTTCTTCTGTTGGAAATGCAACCAAGGTTTTTTTTTTTTAATATGATGACTTTTTACTATTAGCTTACTAGAAAACGAAAGTCAGGTACGGAAAAGTTTAAAAAAGGCACTTTATCCTCAAATCTTCAACGAAGTAAAAACAAATCAACTTTTTTTCTTTTTTTTTCGGTTTATCACAAGTATTGGAGCGTAAAAACCACTGATATACATAACAGAGTAGGTAGAAAAAAGCAACAAACTAAATAAAATGTTTTATAAGATTTTGCATCTACTTTTTATGCCTCCTTGGAGAAAAATGCTTGAAAGTATTTAGAGAGCTTTTTATGAATCGAAAATTAAATATTGCAACGTTAAGGTCTTAGTTGTTGTTTGCTTATCAAAACTAATCTATTTTATTTTAGAAGCTTGTTTTTTCTTCTCTTTGTCTAAAGTGCCCTGATTTTGATAATTAACAATACGAACCGCATTATAGGTGTTTTTTTACATCAAATATTTTTAACGTCATTTTGAAGATAAATAAGAAGCTCAGTTATCTTTTCTTTATCACATTTTTTCTTACTTCAAATACGTAACAAATGTAAAAAAATAATGGGCCATTCACCCATTATGGGCCCTGCCTTGAATCGTTTGGTGGAAAGAAAGCTTACAGGACACAGAGAAAACAAATGAAATTATAGATGATAGGTTGGTATTCCTTTTCCTTAAATATAAAAAGGAGAAAAAAAAATATGGTATTGAAGTACTAGACCTAGAGAAGTGTTGCTTTTTTGTCAGTCCTAACACCTTTTTTAAATGAACTAAGTCTTAACATCTGTTAGTTTCAAATTTCCAAGTTAATTTTCCTTGCAATGCAATTTTTGCACTTTGTTCAACACTTAATAATTTTCCAGTGATGCTTAAGCGATAAAAAAAATCGTTATGGACTTCAAATGGGAATCCATTTTAGAGTGTTGTTCCTATGTTCCAGTATTGCCTTTAGCTAACCAACAAGAAAACTTTGAGTTTGAGGTTTTGCTGTTTAGTTTATGTTTTGTTTGACTTTCTGCGTGTTTTATTTTTTAACTAATAATCAGAAACATATGGCCTATTATTTATACCCTTGTTGCTCATTATTAATAAAGTCAACTGTCCTAGTCATAAGATAAAATAAGTAGTAAGAATATCACGCATGTTTTCATTACAGACTTTGTGCACTTCTGTTTATTATTTTCGTTGATGAAAAAATAAAGTCGTTTTTCAGCCGCATTTTTCAATTCTCAATATATACTGGTATAACTCAAAGGTACAATGTCACTTTCTAGTTATTTTGTCCGAAAAAAAATCAAGCAATAATTTGTTAACTTAGAGATTTAGACTAGTATTTTGTTGACTTATTGATGGAAAGAAACATCAAAGTTACGTCATGGCATGTTTAACTTTTCTTAAATTTTAGTTACGAGCTTGACACAAATGATATTCCACTTTAATGGTAGAGAGAAGGGTTTGTGAAGTTATGATTTTGTGATAAGGGAGAGAGAAAGGGTAAGTGTGACATCACGCATTTCTTATAAGGATATGCTTATGGAAAACAGCGTGACATGTGAAAACGGGAAATGAGGTAAAGTGGAGTGTGCCTCTTTGTGACTAAGAGTGGAAGGGGGGGGGGGCAGAAGGGTTGAAGTAAAGTCTAGCATCATTTATAGACAGTCCCTTGTGTCATTATGTTTTAGTAAGAGTCCTAAATTACTTTGTTGATGGCTGTACCTCTAGGTTAGTTAAATACATAAAAATGAAGTAACCAGACTTATTAATAAATTTACATATTTAGAAGGACCACTAACTATAAGTGGGAAATTTACTATGTTTATTACTCGAGAAGAGATGAAATACTATCAAATTTAGCGTATATTTTTAATGAGATTTTGTGCATTAATAGTAATGCAAGAGGGTGTTAACAATGATATAAACATTCTTACAAAAGAGCTCTTTAATACGTACATTAAAACTACGGCCCAATATTGGTACACTTTCTTGTTTAGATAAGTTAAACAGTATCGAAAACGTTAAACCTTTGTCGTTTAACCTTCCCTGTTTTACGTGTAATAATATACATTTGATAGACAAACTAATCAACTCCAGTGCGCAAGGGATTCTAAGTCGATAGAGATAGTTAGGAACATCGTGAATAGTATTGAATATTATCTGAAACGGGGGGAGGGTGATTCACGAATTCATATGTTTGGGTGCATAACTTGACTATCTCTGCTGGTAATTTAATGAGGCGTTAGTAACAACAATATAACTGGCAGCATTAATAAGTTACAGTGAAGATAATTTTGATGAAACGATTTTTATTACATATGATGCAGTGAGAATGAAATTGATGTTAGTTGACTTTTTAAAGTTCAGACACTAGGTAGGCTTTCATTGAAATTATTTTGTAAATCATGTAGTGTATCAGCACCTACCAGGGCTACTAGTATCATCTCTTCTCCAAAACACAGAAGAAATTATCTCCAAACTTTCAATTTTGACACTTACATCCTTTTGCTTCTCATTGCCTCAAACGTAATTACAAGATCTTTTCTTTTATTTTATTATTATTTTTTTATTTATTTATTTTTTATTTTTATTTTTTTTAAGGGAAATATCTACAAAAAGTTTCAGAAGGGAATCAATGCAAAAGAGCCAAGGCAGGCTCCATGTCCATTCAGTTACCGGATTCTTTATCGGTTAGTTTACTCTCCTCCAGAAAACTTATCAAATTTTTCTACTCCGACTCCGAACCGAGCTTCTAAAGGGCCGGGCTCCTGTTTTCCGACTTGGCAATGGTCTCTCATTGGCACTGTCTGGGGAATGGCAAGATCACCCTACTTTCCCCTTTTTTCTTCGAAATTCGATTAAAGAAATTGAAAAGATGAGTACAGACGGCAAGTTCAAAATTTGTCTCCAGCTCGGGAAAATCGCAGATATAGCACTGAATACGGGAAAGACCTTTTTTGTAAAGAATCCATTGAGTGTGTTTACTCCAATGTCAAACAGTACAACCTCTTTTATCCGGACTAACTGGGACCGAAGGCAGTCCGGATAATCGAAAATCCGAATCATTCGGATAGTATGGGTAGCAGGCAAAAACTTAAAAATAAGCTGACTTACAGTTCGCTGATTGGTTGGTAGTAAGTCTCTGGTTGCGAATGGTTGTGAATTTCTAATGGTTGACCCATTTGGTAAAGATATCTTTGATGTCCCCGTGATCCACACGGTGTCCCACATATCTGTGTTCAGTTTTGTAACGACTTTCTTGTGCTGTGGTGAGTTTTTTGCACTGGTGAAGGATGTCTATTGCAGCCTTGCAATATGTTTAAGCTGTAGTTTCCATAAATATTGAGCTTTACGTGGTAATTTTCACTTTAATCATTTTGTAGTACAAAGCTTATTTAGACATTTTTCATTTAAGCTGACTTACCGTCCATTACGACAAAAAAAAACCTATATGTTGTAACAAAATTACGAAAAATATTTTCAAACACATTCAAAAATACCAACCCATTTTTTATATCATTCCTTAACAAAGAATTGCTCCACTGTCCTGCGATTCAAACTCGTGTGATGTTTGAAAAAGTGCACACACGCAAACGCTTTGTCATTAAATGATCAAAATACAAAGCAAATGACCAGCTTACTAAAACAGTAATAGCTCGTTTCATCGCTCATTCGGATATATCGCGCTTTTCTTTTGTCTCACGAAAAATTATATGAAACAAAAAATGTTCCTTTACAGGGTGACAAGAAATAATTTGGACATACATGACGCATTATAATTTCAAGGCTAATGAAAATATTACGACCAAACTTCAAAATAAATATGAATAAGTTATTTCGTCTAATAAATTTACAAATTTTCAAAGTGGTTACACCTAAATACACCTCAAAGTTTTAGCCTCAATACAGAGCTTTAAACGCGTCACAAAATTTTAGGCTATAGGCAGCAACTCATTTACTGATGTTTTATCTTATTCTTTGCATAAAGGTTTCTTAAGATATGCCAAAGTTTTATGAGGTTTAGTACACATCCTCGTCTCCAAGAGCCTCTTGAATTGTTGAAGGGTGTTAGGGTGTTAACGATCTCAATCTGTAATGGTTTGGTGTGGGATATGTGCTGGTGGGAAAACAGCACTTGTTTTTGATGATCAGGGAATAAAAAGACTATTTAAAAAACACTTTGCAAACTCATTTTGGAAGATGTTGTCTTACATTGGTCGCATATTTTTTTACTTCCTTTTACAAAAAAGGAAGTATTGTATTGGCGAAAAACTTTTCACTCAAAAATCGACCTTAATTTCCATATTAGTCACCCCCGAATGAATGTTGAGTTTTTTTTTCCGACTTGACCACACGTGGATAAGTGCCTAAGAACGTATACACACGCGAAATAACCATTTTGACGATTCCCGAGTTAATTACAAAGTATTTTCTCATGAAGTCTCTATGTGCGGATGTATGTGGCATAACTCAAGAACGGTTTGCCCTAGAAAGTTGAAATTTCTTACGTAGACTCCTAGTAGGGTCTAGTTGTGCACCTTCTTTTTTGGTTGCATTCGGGTGTCTCTAAAGGGGTCTTTTGCCCTTTTTTGGGGGGGGAAATTTCGATGTAAAATCAAGTGGTGTTATAATTTGGCAGACACTTAGCGATAAATCGCCAGTATTTTGGTCAACAATTTTTGTCGCCAACTTGGGGACTGATTTAACGGGTTTTTTTTTTTGAGCAATCACGATTGCTTATTGCTTTCATTTGACTGTTTTTGGTGTCCTATCATTTTATTTTCCCACCGCCTCCCTCCGCTCCATCACCGTCGACCGGCTCCTGACGATGCTGCTCCTATAGCGAAGGCCGTCTCCGGATTGCATCCATGTCCTACACACACGCGCATACATACACAACTACACACACACGCACACATACAGACGCACACATATACACACACAACTATTCACACATTCATGCATACATACAGACACCTACACATACACACACACAAAAACATACACACACACACACAAAAACATACACACACACACACAAACATACACACACGTACAAACAACTACCCACACATTCATGCCTGTACACATACACATACCCCCCCCACACACACATTCATACACACAACTACCCACACACTTATGCCAGCACAGAGACACAAACACACATGCCTACACACACATACACATACTCCCTGCACACAAACACACATACCCCCACACACAAGCAGACACTTACACATACACACACACACAAACATACACACACATACACACAACTACCCACACATTCATGCCTGCACACAAAGTTGAAATTTGGTACGTAGACTCCTAGTGGGGTCTAGTTGTGCACCTTCTTTTTTGGTTGCATTCGGGTGTCTCTAAAGGGGTCTTTTGCCCTTTTTTGGGGGGGAAATTTCGATGTAAAATCAAGTGGTGTTATAATTTGGCAGACACTTAGCGATAAATCGCCAGTATTTTGGTCAACAATTTTTGTCGCCAACTTGGGGACTAATTTAACGGGTTTTTTTTTGAGCAATCACGATTGCTTATTGCTTTCATTTGACTGTTTTTGGTGTCCTATCATTTTATTTTCCCACCGCCTCCCTCCGCTCCATCACCGTCGACCGGCTCCTGACGATGCTGCTCCTATAGCGAAGGCCGTCTCCGGATTGCATCCATGTCCTACACACACGCGCATACATACACAACTACACACACACGCACACATATACACACACAAACACATACACACACGCATACATACAGACACCTACACATACACACACACACAAAAACATACACACAACTACTCACACATTCATGCATACATACAGACACCTACACATACACACACACAAAAACATACACACACACACAAAAACATACACACACGTACACACAACTACCCACACATTCATGCCTGTACACATACACATACCCCCCCCTACACACACATTCATACACACAACTACCCACACACTTATGCCAGCACAGAGACACAAACACACATGCCTACACACACATACACATACTCCCTACACACAAACACACATACCCCCACACACAAGCAGACACTTACACATACACACACACCACAACATACACACACATACACACAACTACCCACACATTCATGCCTGCACACAGACACAAGCACATATGCCTACACACACATACACATACCCCCCCACACACACATTCATACACACAACTACCCACGTACTTATGCCAGCACACAGACACAAACACACATGCCTGCACACACATACACATATCCCCCTCCACCTACACACACATTCATACACACACTTATGCCTGCACACAGACACAAACACACATGCCTACACGCACAACACACCTGCCCCTACACACAACACACATATCCCCACACACACAAACACACACGCCTACATACACACACTCGTGATTGCGAAAATTAATATTTGATTTCAAGATGTCAAATTCAAAATAATTTTTCTTTTTTTTTTATCTGGTTTCAATTTGGCCATTTTGGGTGATGCTTAGAGAGTAAACAATTGAATTACATTAAAACTGCCAATAATGGGGAAATAACATTAAATTGGAGTAAAAGGAAGTCATGTGATGTCATCAGCATTTTTTTTTTTTTTCCTCAAACAAAAGATTGGCTTTTCCAACAGTATTTCGTACCTTTACACAAAGCTGAAAGTACTCAAGATTGGTGCAAGACACATTTTCCGGACTACATTGGAGCTCGAGAATGGCCACCTTATCCCCCAGATTTGAAACCAATGGAGCATTCTCTTTGGTCCATCTTAGAGAAAAGAGTGTGTGCTAAACCTCATAAAACTTTGGCATTCCTAAAAAACCCTTATGTAAAGGAATGGAATAAAATATTAGAAAGTGAATTGCGACCCTTGGACGACAATTTTGTGACACGTTTTAAAGCTCTGTAAAGCCTTGGTTTCCTAGAAGCGAATCGCCGATCTTCGACGTCGCTCATCGACGTAACGCTGAAATCAAAGTCAAGTGGATTCCGACGTGACCACTCAGAACGCCGAATTGGCTCGGGCGCGCATGAGCAGAAGAATCAAGTTTTCGCCTCGGCGAGGAACGACGCCGACGCTAAGCGTGTTCGCTTCTAGGAAACCAATGCATAATAAGGCTAAAATATGCTGTACGAAATAATTTATTCATATTTATTTTGAAGTTTGGTCGTAATATTTTAATTAGCATTAAAATTATAATGTAACCAATTTATTTCTTGTCACCATGTGCATTTGACATTACAGAAAAAAGGTTTATATTACTTTGGAAAAATATTTTCTTATTTTTCTAATCAATAAACAAAACTGGCATATTTTCCATAGATAGATTCGTAGCAGTTTAAGTAGGTAGCAACTTTCAATTTGTATTACACCATAAAACCATTTTTTTTAACTATATTTTTTTTCTTAGCTTTAAAAAGAATTTGTAGGATTTTTTTTCTATGTTTTTTTTTCGTTTTTTTTTTCAGAAAAATATTTTTTTATGAATAAAATTACTATTTTCGTAGATGCACATGTCATGAATTTTTACGTTGACTAAATAGTTATTTTTTTATGAATTCGGCTACATCGAGCTTTTTGTTGTCTCGAGACAAAAGCGATAGATCGAGGGGTTACTGTAGTTTGAAATAATTTATGACAATTTGATCCGGACAAGCGAGGTTCTATTAAGAAAAACATGCCGCTTAAATGATCTAATTTTACTTAAGAAAAAAACGTTGTTGTTGTATCTAATGGCAACCTGGTAAAACTAAGAATCTTTGGAAAATTTAGCTTTTATTTGAATAATTAGGAATAAGGGTGTTATCTTCAATCAAAAGAACTGCTGTTAAAGACTGAAACTGGTAGAAAAAGCAAACAAAAATAAATAAATAAATAAATAAAAATTAAAAAAAATAACATGGAACCAAAAACTTTTATTTTCTCAACAGTTATTATTATTATTTTTTTTTTTTAGTGTACGATTTTAGAAATAAAGCGTAGTCTTTATGACGTCACATGTGATGTACTTTAGCGAGCCACTCTATTGGCGACCTGAATGTTTACGCTTTGCTGTCAACCGCGTTGCCAGTGCATGTAAATAAAGAAGCGAATTAAATATGGCACTCTGGCGCTGAATGGCATCTCAACACTTGTGATATCATGTGCAGAAGTGTAAAAATAAAATTGAATCTGCGCATCGATTAAAATAATTGTTAAAAATATTAAACTTTTTAAAATTATTTTTAAAAAATGTTAAATCCTATGTTTTTAAGCATGCTCTTTCAATAAAAAATACTTTTAAATTTTTGGAAAAAACTCAATTATTCTCCAAACATTTAAACTTTCATTGACTGCATCTATGCTGCTTTTGTTTACTGCTATTGGTTCGGAAAACAAAGTTATTACTGAGTGCTATATATTTACGTTTTTCAAAATTTTAATTCAGAATCCTTGTTGAAAATTATTTATTTTATACATAATTCCTTCATTAATTTTAAATTGCAAACAAGATTTTTTAAGAAATTCACCAATTGAAAGAAGTAATTTATTCCAGGACGTTCTTGTAAAGGGGACCAGGTTTCCAAGAATTGCATTTACGTTAAGAAATTCGAAGAAACAAATGTTAATTTGAATTCTCAAAACTTGCTCCATTATTCATACTGTCAAGGGACGAATTCCACATTCTTAATGTACTTTTGATAAATACCATCTGAAGACACGTATTGAGTAATGCTATTTTCGGAATGGAAAAGTAAGGGAATTAACTAAGCAAAATCTGTTTTCTAGAAAGTGTATTATTTTTTGTTATTATTATGATTAATACATACTTTCACTGCGGATATTCGAAAATAAGGTGACAGTTTGCTGTATTCGAGAGGAGTTTTCATAGGATTTGCATTTAGGAAGCCTATTTTTTATGTTTCTTCTTTTTTACTTCAATTTTGTATTTTGCATCTAACAAGTATCTCATGTGATCCTAATTATAATATTGGTTTTAAAATTTCATTGCTTCCGGCTTAATAAAACACACAGACACATACACAGAATGAAAAACTGAAGCAATAATAAACATATCTGCTTTTTTTTTTTTTTTTTTTGAACGTTAGTAAAAGACCAATGTCACAAGTAATTTCAACCCAGGTAATATACGCAGTGGCGAATACAAAGGTAGGGTCATGGAGGTCATGACCCCCCCCCCCCCCCCCCTCATAAACCGTTGTCAACAGTTTCCGGCCACATTATGTTCAAACACTTTATGCATAAAATGTAAACGATTGCAGTGTTTTTCAATTCATTAATTGTTTCTGAAAGTAAATATTTTAACTACTACTTCATTTTATTGCTTATTAAATTAACCCAAATTAGGTCATTATTCCTGCCCGATTTGTTGCTTCTTATTGACTCCCAAGCAGTTTCGAAAATGTTTCGTACCCAAAACCGTAAGTTCGTTTATAGGGGTGGGGTCACTTTTTTGCATGGTCCTCCTTCAAATGGTTTTCTCTATGCACCCCTGAACGCACGTAACATTTAACGTTGAATAAACATTTTAAAAAATTTGTCATAACGTTGACATTGGTTTAAAAAGGCGTATGAAATGGTGATTTCTATCTGAGAAGTCTATCTTTCCTTAAACTCATAACATAAAATTAGAATCAAACCTTTCTTAAGCGTTAGTCAGCAGAAGAAGGATTTAAAAAAAAGAAAAAAACAATTTTTACCATACCTTTTCAAACAGCCCAAATAGTAGTTCAATTTCGCACGAACCAAAAGCAAGAAAAGAGGTTCTAAAATGAAACAAAAGTACATGTAAATAAAAATTGACATAATAAATACTCGTAATGTATCGCGCAATATAAAAATATTTTTCATAAATAAATGCAAGTGCTTGATTAAGCTTAAAACATCATTTAGCAAAATAGAAAAATTTCTGAAACGTTTGAATTCCGTTTCGTCAGTAAAAATATTTTTCATAAATAAATGCAAAATCTTGATTAAGCTTTAAACATCATTTAGCGAAATAGGAAAATTTCTTAAACGTTTAAATTCCGTCAGTAAAAATATTTTTCATAAATAAATGCAAAAACTTGATTAAGCTTAAAACATTATTTAGCAAAATAATAAAATTTCTTAAACGTTTGAATTTCG
This sequence comes from Uloborus diversus, assembly GCF_026930045.1. Classification (NCBI taxonomy): domain Eukaryota; kingdom Metazoa; phylum Arthropoda; class Arachnida; order Araneae; family Uloboridae; genus Uloborus; species Uloborus diversus. The sequence goes on from NC_072734.1 coordinate 101,406,302, forward strand.
TCAGTAAAAATATTTTCCATAAATAAATGCAAAAACTTGATTTAGCTTAAAACATCATTTAGTAAAATAGGAAAATTTCTTAAATTCCGTCAATTGCATAGTTTTGCATATATTGAGACAAGTGAACGTCATTTGCCTTTAATCTTTAGATTGCATTTTCTCCTTTATCTGCCCAACTGATATTTTCCCTTCTTCAGTTTTAATTATAAACCTCCTTTCATCGACAAATGATTTCAAGAAGACTTTAATACAAGTCTGTTATTTCAAAAGTGACGCCAGTTAACAAAATGCCTTGTCATCTATCAGACTTAAGCGAATACTAGCTAAGGAAATTATTTTATTTAAAAACTATTTTAGAAAATATTTAAAAGCCTGTTTGGTTTTTGTTTCTTGGTATATATTTATATAAAAATAATAAAAACTTCAAAAAGAAAAAAAACATATTTTTACATGTTTACTGAACTACTTATAGTAAAGGGGAAAAGTATTACAAATATTTTTTTATATTACAATTAAATAAATAATTATAATATAATTTATTATATTATAATTATTATATGTATACTATATTAATATTAACAATAATTATCAAGTATTAATTAATAATTGTTCCATAAATATCAACAATAAATTTTAAAAATATTAAAACATAACTATGAAAATTAGGTGCAAACGAAAACTTAACATAAAGTAGCTGTTAAGCGCATAAAAAACGTATTGCCAAGTCACAAACTGCATTTTCTCTCTCATGCCAACAACAAACGCACTTTTCTTTCATTTTTTTTTAAATTTCATTTGGTTCTCAGCGTTTTCTAGAGGAACATCGTAAGTTGCTTCTAGAGTTTTTTTTAATGCTTTTTGTTCTCTCAGGGTTGAATATACCTTACTTGAAGAAAAAATCTTCTTCTTTCTGATATTAGAAGATATAAAAAAGGTTAGTAATGTTTTACGAAGTTACAAGAATAAAAATAATTTGAGATGAAGATTTAATTACATCATTTTTTTCTTCTGCTTCATTTTTTATGCTAATTTGAAAACAGCAAAAACATTTTGCTAAAGTTTCTTTCTACCAAACTGCACATCATACGTCAATATGTTATTTTAGCTTTTATTTCTTTTAAATAGGACAACAAGAATTCTCAACTAGGATAGTCCGGTCAATGGTTCATGTTTTTTTTTTAATAATAAAGTTGCGTAATTCGTTTCCTTGCATGAATTGGTAACTTCCTTCTGTACAACTAAAGACAGAAAAGAGAACAGAAAGGAAAACGAAAATGAAAGAAAACAATTTTCAAAAAGTTAAGAGAAAAACAAAGTAAACCAGAAATTATTTAAAAAAAAAAAAAAAAAACGAAGTAAGAGAACTAATAAAGATAGAAATTTTTTTTAAAAAAATGCATAAAATGAATACAGATATTGAAAATTGCATTGATGAAACGTTGATTAAAGGAGAAAAATAATATAAATCAAGCACAATATACCAACAAGATCTTGGTAGAATCTTTTTCCAGACAATTTTTGCTTCTTACATGTTGATTTTTTACTTCAATCATATTTTAGCACAGAGCTTACTTGATCATTTTTCATTTAATGGAACCTTGTTTAAGAAAAAAAACTTTTACAGGTTCATTGATTAAAAAATAAATGGTATTCAACTATGTTTCGACCCTACTGGTTTTTCTGTAACACTGTCAATAAAAAAAACCTCCAAAAGAACCTTAAACTGAATCGTATTAGAAGTCACGCTTAACTAAGTACAATAGAGCTCTCATAATCCGAATCATGATAATATCCCATTATCCGAAAGAAAGATATTCAAAATCTTTTTTATAACCTTTAAATTATTTTCCCTAAAGTAAGGATCGTGTACCAAGTGACTACTTCATTTTGTTGCGTTTGGAAAACTGGTGGGTGGACAATGATTTAGGAAGGACAATAAACTCAACACTGTCTTTACCAAACCTATCTTTTTGTTCATACTAGAGTGGCAATACGTGTGACGCATATTTGGTATTTGGTATATACTGCTAAATTTCAAAACATTTCCACTTATTTGAGCTATTCAACGAGTGCTGTTTTCATCCGATAATCTTCTTAGCAGAGGAGTAAAAGAAGCTGAAGCTGCGTTGCAAAAAGTGTAGAGATATGAACGGCAATTATGTGCAAAAGTTAATTAGATATGTAACTAAATATTTTTTTCAGTATAATCGTTTCTCTTAAGCTTACGTTTTTTATGAGGAACCATAACTCAGTTTTGGAATACGGCCTAATTTCTGGACATGAATCTCGGTAAAAACTTCAGAAAATGAAGATGCGCTTAGGTGTGTATTCACTGATCAGAATGTAATACGTAGGAGGCAAATATAAAATTATTTTATTGCCTTTTTACTTCCTTTTACAAAAAAGGAAGTATTGTATTCGCAAAAATATTTTTACTCAAAAATCGACCTTAATTTCCATTTTACTCACCCCCGAATGAATATTGAGTTTTTTTCCGACTCAACCAGACATGGATACGTGCCTAAGAACGTATAGACACGCGAAATATCCGTAATGACGATTCCCGAGTTAATTACAACGAATTTTCTCGTGGCGTCTGTATGTGCGTATGTGCGGATGTATGTCGCATAACTCAAGAACGGTAAGTCCTAGAAAGTTAAAATTTGGTACGTAGACAACTAGTGGGGTCTAGTTGTGCACCTCCCCTTTTGATTGCATTCGGGTGTTTCTAAAGGGGTCTTTTGCATCCTTTTACTTCTCACTGCCTCAAACGTAATGAGCAGATGAAAATACATTTTTTTAAAAGAAGATATCTACTAAAAGTTTCAGAAGGGAATCAATCAGAAGGGAGCCAAGGCAGGCCCCATGTCCATTCAGTTACCGGATTCCTTATCGGTTACTTCACTCTTCTAAAGAAAACTTATCAAATTTTTCTACTCCGACTCCGAACCGAGCATCTAAAGGGCCGTGCTCCTGTTTTCCGACTAGGCTGTGGTCTCTCATCGACACTGTCTTGGGGGTGGCAAGATCATCCTACTTTCCCCTTTTTTCGTTGAAACTCGATTTAAAAAAAATGAAAAGATGAGTATAGACGGCAAGTTCAAAATTTGTCTCAAGCTCGGGAAAATCGCAGATCTGGCACTGAATACGGGAAAGACCTTTTTGTAAAGAATCCATTGAGTGTGTTTCCCGCAATGCCAAACAGTACAATCTCGTTTATCCGGACTAACTGAGACCAAAGGCAGAATCTTAGTGGGGTCAAGTTGTGCACCTCTCTTTTTAGTTGCTTCGGGTGCTTCTAAAGGGGTCTTTTCCCCTTTTTTTTGGGGGGGGGGGAATCATTGTTAATTTCGATGTAAACTCAAGTGGTGTTATAATTTGGCGGACACTTGGCGATATTTTGGCATTTTTGGTCGCCAAGTTTGATTGCCAACTTGGCGACAAATTTGTCGGAATTTTTTTTTTTTTTATCAGTTTTAATTTGGCCACTGTTGGTTATATTTCGAATGTAGACTATTGAATCACATTAAAATTGCCAGTAATGGGGAAATGACATTAAATTGGAGTAAAAGGAAGTGTGATGATGCACACATCAGCTCGTTAGTTAACGTGATTACTAACGAGCCCAATGCGCTTTAAATCCTCATATATATATATATATATATATATATATATATATATATATATATATATATATATATATAGAACAGCCAATGATCGAGCAATGCTCCTGACGTCATCATTAATGAAACTCGCGCGACGGTGGGATGATTTGATAATGTTTAAAATGCAGGGAAAGGCATTGTTGTGACAAGGTCAAAATGAATCCAGTAAATTAACGGTTTAACCGATAAGATTGTGTCATTTCAGGGAAATGAAGAAACGAAAAATGGTCAAAAATAAACGCGATCTACTGGAGTTTAGGATTCATCCACTGGAAGTAGGGTTAAAATTTGAACTATCAAATTATCACCTAACAGGCAAATGCTTCGCTCAAATGTAGAAGCAGTTTTCGCCCGTCATTATTTTCTAGTTTAAAAATAATTTCTCAGAGTTACCAGACTAAGACACAAATTCCAAAAAGGCTTAAATACATTGGTGACGTTTACTAAATTTAATTTAGAACGTTACTAAGCAGTAGAGTGAATATGATGATCTGCTTAAGCAAAGTACCGTCGGTATAACTGGCTGACTATTTATTTCCTTTTGCTTTATAAAAAGAAGCGAGATATTTTTATAAATCCTATCACCAATAATATCTTTGTGCTCTTTTATTAGATTATATTAGAACTAAGAGCGCTTGTGAAGGAAGCTTCTTCAGGCAGATATTACCAGCAGCTGCGAATAGCATTACTCAGACTGATAACAAATAAGCATCTATCAAAACAAGAATAAAAGGGATTATTTGAAGATGAGATTGGGGAGTTGAGATTCCTTTTCTTTTTTCCTCTACTCGCACTTCCATTTAATTTGCCAGTAAACGTGCTCTTTATTGTTTTCATAATATAATTTTGAATAAAAGGGTTTCGTCATAATTGTTCATACTAGACATTATCTGTGACGCCTATTTGGTGTTTGTTATATATTGCTAAGTTTCAAAATGTTTGCCTTTATTTGAGATATTCAATAGCTATGATGATGATGATGTCATGTCTATGATAATCTGCATTTATATGGCTCCGAAGCTGTCGTAGACAGCCTTTACAACTTCGACAGCCTTATTTGTGTAGAGTGGGTCCGCTGGGTCTCCTAAGCTGATGTTTAAAAGTTTGGTCTGGATTGCTGGACAGCTGAAGATGTATTAACGAGACAGATATTATAGCTATGATAAATTTCTATTAATAATTATGCTAATTTTCCATCAATAACATTTGCATTTTTGTCTGGAGCTATGTTAGGTTTCCATCAATAGCGATAATCACCAATATCAATGTCACACTTCCAGAAAATAGCTGCGTTACCCTACAAATGTTGTTCCAAATTGTACATCGAAAACCTTAAAAAAGAAAAAAAAATAGCAAGTAGTGTGCTATATTTTTTTTTCCAGTGAGGCGTCCCAAATAGCGTTGAATTTTAAGTTTAGTAACTTCGTACGTTAAATTTATCAAAAACGTATTTTTGAGGTTTAAGCCGACACCCAGATAGAATCATTTCTTTTCGATTGGCGTCATAATCTCTCCCTCAAATCCTCTTCACATTTAAATACCTCAAACGGAGATGGTTTGATGGAGGAGTTATGACGTCGATTCGAAGTGGAATGCAACCGATTTTTTTTTCTGGAATTCGGAATAGAAACCTAAATGATGATAACTTATTAATAAAAAATTCGATAAATGACAAGCTAAACATATCAATGTAACAGTTAAAGCGCATTTTTTAAACAAAACTGGTGACAATGAAACAATCCAATACCAAACAGTTATTTTAGAATTGTAACGTGTCTCCACTTAAATGTTTACATCGCTCAATTTTTTCTTTCATACATGTCGTTTAGAAACCTGGTAAACTCTAAGGTAATTATGATTGCATTAGAAACAACTTAAACGTTTTGCTCTTTTTCCTGATTCAAGCCGCCAACTTGATGACCATTTTTTTTTTCTCCAGCGCACTCTTACATTCTCTGATAAATGAATGAACCAAATAGAACGTTTTTCTCTGCGAGTGCTGTCACAACTCAAGGAACAAAACCAGATGCGTCAACCTCATTGCAATAGAATCATCGAATCATCAATCAACCGCATTTAAACAGAATATTTTTTCAAGGAACATACATAAAATGTTCCCATAACTAAACGAAATATGAAAAAATAAAAAATAAAAAGAATTAGGGATAGTGATTGTCAAAATACATTCATAAAACTTAACTGATTTTTGACTGTGTACAAACGTTCGTGTTCAATCTATGTAATGCTGATGAATATTTTTGCTTTTAACGTCCATAAACCAATATATTTCCTGAACCTTTAGAACTAGAGGTATTTCCGAATTGGTTGACCCATTTGCTATATGTATACCGGTGTCCACGTGTTTATGTACGTTGGCATTTCACGTTGCTCATAGATACATTTCGTTTCTTACTCACTTTTTCTTAACGGTTGCAATATACATTACTTTAAAAAAAATCTTTCGTGGAAAATATATTGGTTACGCAACGCAATTAATTGGTTACCTTGTTGCTATTTTTAATACTTGCCGGTTAATACTGATAATAATCGGATCGATCATTTTAGCCGCCAGAAATATATTAACCTAATAAGAACAAAGTTGACAGGCGAATTGATAAAAGAGATTAAAAAAAGCAAACCCGTTTCAGAAGCAATTGCTCTTTTCTTCAGTGCCTAGCAAAGAAACTTGTTGCAGGTGCAAAGATATGAATACTTATTTTAAACCATTCAGAATTTATCATCCGCAGAAGTGCGATTAGCTTGAGATTCTGGAAAATGCAAATTCGAGAACATTTAAAGTTGCATCTTTAATTTAACTGGAAGATCCTGTTCAACAAGAGGTGCAGCGAGACGGTGGAGGATTAACCCCTTAGGTCCAATGGTTTTAACACTATATTGCTAATCCTATTATGGTACTTTTAAACACGCAAAGAAACGATATCCTCCTCCCCTTTCCTTTGGGGGTAAACTCTGGCTGAGGTAGAGAGATCAAACATTTGATCGATGAAGTAATTAATACAGGAACTAGAAACATTACATTTGATGCTTGGGAAAACAATAAACATTTAGTCTGAAGGAACATGAAAATTAGGTCGTCAATAGCTAATTACTTTTGAAACACGGATTACAAATTTAAACTATATTAAGCAGATAAACTTGCAACCTTTTACTGCTGAGGAATTGATTTTTTTTTGAAGATTTTTTGCATATAAAACCTGTATAATGTTTGTAATGAATCGTTTGGGGCTCTGTACTACTAAATGGTCTGGAATTTGCATTTTTTAATATTTCTTCGGTCAGTCGTAGTTGAGAAAACTCTGGCATCTGATTTACTTTGGAGCCGTCTCTTAATCCTCGACTGTCCAAATCTTTTTTCCCTGTAGAAAAAAAAGTGTCATCCTTCAAAAAGAGTAAATTTTTTGTCACACGCCTTTTGTATTAAAAACTTTAAGGAACAATTCAATTCATATTGTTTTCTTATTTCATCAAAAATATACCTTTTAAAACCTGCCAACAAGTTTTAATGATAGTTTTTATTTTAATATATTTCGATTCACAGCATGTAAATTCTCACCTCTGTGTGACTGTTTATGTTGCTTAATAACTTGTTTAATTAAATTTACATATTTATTTATTTATTACTTCTTTCACAAGTGTCTCAAATGCTAATTGCTTAAGTATATTTATTTTTTAGAATTGTATTTTAGTTCACGGTGGGCAGCAGATGGTTACATTTTTATCATACATATTATTATTATCACATATTATTATTATCACAACTTGCATTTTTTTTCGATCGGCACAGACGAAGGCCGTGATTGCTCTTAAAACGGGTCTGCCTATTTTCATATTTTTCTTCTTTTTTCCGTTTTTTTTTCGTGCCTTTTTACACTTTTGCCCAATTTTCAGATTTCGTAAAAAAAAGATGCATTTTTACCAAAAAGAAAATTAAGATATATTATATATGTTGTTGCATTTCGTTTGCAATGTGAGTAATCATAGTTTTAACGATAGTACTTATATTGTTGTTTAAAAAAAATGTTTTTAAGTTAATCTTAATTTGTAGTAAATTATACCATTAAGCGAGCTGATGTGTGCATCACATGACTTCCTTTTACTCCAATTTAATGTCATTTCTCCACGATTGGCAATTTTAATGTGATTCAATTGTGTGCTCTAAATATCACCAACAGTGGCCAAATTGAAACCAAATTTAAAATTAAAAACAAAATCGTCAAATTTATCACCAAGTTGGCGACATAACTTGGCGACCAAAATACTGACGATATATATCACCAAGCGTCCGACAAATTATAACACCACTTGAGTTCACATTGAAATTAACAATGATTTCCCACAAAAAGGGGCAAAAGACCCCCTTAAGAACATCCGAGTGCAACCAAAAGGGAAGGTGCACAACTAGGCTCTACTAGGAGTCTACGTACCAAATTTCAACTTTCTAGGACATACAGTTTTTGAGTTATGCGAGATACATACACACATACGCACATACATACATACATACGATTGTCACGAGAAAATTCGTTGTAATTAACTCGGGGGTCGTCAAAATGGAAATTTCGGGTGTCTGCAGGTTCCTAAGCATATATCCACGTGTGGTGGAGTCGAAAAAAAAAACTCAACATTCATTCGGAGGTGAGAAAAATGGAAATTAAGGCCGATTTTTGAGTGAAATTTTTTTCGCGAATACAATACTTCCTTTTTACTTTCTTCTATAGCTAATATATAAAAGAAAGTTTTGGATTCGTGCAAATTTTCGAATTTCGAATTTTGACGGATTCGAACGTTTTGAGGTGTGCTGAGTCCATTTCGACTATTTTTGGAAAATGTCTGTCTGTCTGTGTGTGTTTGTCACGTCTGTGTGTGACCAGTTTTTTGTGGCCGCTCTACAGCAAAAACTACCGCATGAAATCCAATGAAAATCGGTACATATATGTACCCTTATGTGAACTTGTGCCCATTGGTTTTTGGCGCGAATTCCTCCAAGGGGAATGGAGCAATGGGACGTTTTTTGAATTACGCGTGCTTTGCTATTCCTCAGGAAATAACTGGCAGAATCAAACAAAATTTGGTCCATATGTTGCCATTAACAGGAACAGGTGCTGATTCAATTTTGGTGTCAATAACTCAAAAGGGGGTTGAGCTATAGAACGTTTTTCGTCGTCAATTGTGACTGCTGTATCTCAAGAAAAAAAAAGCAGAATGAAAGAAAAATTTATCGGCAAGTAGCCCTTAGTGGGTATAAGAGCTGATTTTATTTTGGTGTCAACAGCTAAAAAGGGGGTAGCGCAATCACAAGTTCTTTTTTTTCCATTGTGAGTGTCCTATCTCAAGAAGTAATGCTACGTTCTGGTTGAAATTTGGAATATATGTGAATCCATATGTAAACAGGTTTTGGTTCAATTTTGACACCAACCGCTCCAAGAGGAGTTAATTTTTTTTTTTTTTTTTTTTTTGCGAATAAAAATAGCTTTATTAATGCAACAATAAGAAAGATAAATCGTAATAGATTGTCGTCTGCGTACTTCTCGTGATTTTAATTGCATGGAAATGATCGGAAATATTATCTCAATGATTTAAAATTTTTAACTGTTGCCATCTTATGTTTGTTAACAAATAAAATATTTGTAATTACTTCAAGCAAGGCTTTTAAAATAACTTTCAATTTTCGCTCTTTGCTTTGCTTTTGTAATAATTCAGACATTGGGATGGTCGTCAAGTTTTTGCATGTGTAATTTCGTTTTTGTTGGGAATATTGCTTCCTCGTCAAGCATGGGAAGGGATCAGAAAAAAAACAGAAAAATATAGAAGAAAGTTTCGTGATGACCACAACATACTAGTTTTGTAAAAGGGGGCAAAAATACATTAATATATTTTTTACGCCTTCAAACCAGTTCATTGTCAACGGATTTATTTTAACTCAAGTCCCTACACAGAGAAGCGAGGCCATTGCATCTGTCGTTATACCATCGTATTGATCGTCGAGTGCATCATTAAATTGTGTCAGTAAGTAGCTTAACGTTAAGGGTCAAACCTGGGTGCCAATTTTATGCAAGTAACGCACAAGGTAAACTAAATCCTTTTGTGACAAAGCTTTAGTAAATTAAATACTTTAAGCAATCTGACATCAATTTTATTTTAAAAAATTTCGTGGGAAACTGCGGTTTGAATCAAAAAGAAAAATAAAGAAATATTCAAATTGAAACATTTAGTTTTAACAGAGCTTTTTTACTTTGTGGACATAAATATGCTAATAAGTTTAATGTCCCATCTGGATAAGGGGAACTTGTTTTTAGTTGATTGCGCATCATTTTTATGTTCCGCCTTTTTTAGACATTATCAGTCGCCTTTTTTTCCTTTTTTTACTGTACTTCCCTGTAATCCCGGAAATGAAACATTTTTTTTCTGGTAAGGAAACCAAAAAAAAAAAAGGTTTACAAATTTGGGTGGGTTTGAGAATCTCCATCATCCATTTGTTCTATAAAGAAGGGATGTTTTTTTCTTCCTTTACTTTTTTATTTGAAATCGTCTTTCGAAATGGTATTTCTTCTAGAAAGTTTTATTTAATGCACGCATTTCAAAGATAGCGTTAATGCTAGTATTTTTGGTTCTATTAAGATTTTCTTATTAGTTATTTAATTCATAAATTATATTATTTTTTTACCTTATTTATTCGTTTATTTTTATTTAAAGGAATAAACTTTTTTTGTAAGTTTTAAGTTTAAAGTAAAAATGGCACTGCTTGTTCTGTCACGTAATGTCATTTCCCTGAACTGAAGAGATTTCGAGCATTTGTTATAACAAATAGCGCATATATGACTTTCATTTCAAACCTATGTCCGGCTAAATTTTACTCCGTGATTGCATGTCCAGCACAAAAGTTTTAAACAATAATTTCTAAAGAGCTTTATCTCCAAAAATTTTATGATTTGATAAAAAAAAAAAGACTCGCTAGTAATCATATTTGTTACAATTCGAAATATATTTTGCGTGCGACTCATCCAATGTCGATGATGTTGACCGTGATTACTTGTACCAAAGTGTACCTGTATATTACGTGCTGAAATAAATAATATTTACAGAAAGTCCAAAATACTGATAATAACATTAATAGCATAAAAATGACGTGTGAAAAGTGGTTTTCCTCTTGTTACGTTGTTGCTTTTTTTTCTGTTTCCTTTTAGCTATTTCTTTAGATAAACTATGCATCTTTTGGTTTTAGAAATCAGCTTAAAATGTTAAAAAGTGACGTTTGACATAATTTGTAGTCTCAACGAATTTAGATAACATTGATTAGATACTAGAAAGTTGATGCTGGTACTCAGAAAAGTAGGCTCGTTTAGTTCTGGGCGGAATTTCTTGTTTAAACATAAATCATAAACTAACAAATGCTTAGTAAAGGATTAAAAATGCATTAATTCAAACAGAAAATGCATATTTGTAACTAAATAAGATCTAGAAGTTTGACTTATCTGTGTGTTAATGAAATATGTCGGAGTTATAAATATAAGTATACTACTATTTCTATAATAATTCCTTTCAAGTAATAAATAATTTTTAATTTTAGCTACTTCCAAGAGGAAATAATTACTTAGTATTTCAGTTAGATTTGATACAGTTTACGACTTAGTATTTGATTTATTGTTATATGAATGCATTAACATATCAAAAATTTTGTTTTCTTATAAACGAACTGTTCTAACGATTTTTAGTTCGATAAAGATAAATTTTTCGAACTTCACGCTTCTTAAAGCTCTTTTCGACCCGATGAAGATAATTTTTCAACTTACATTGGTTGTAAAATCGTGGAAGAAATGGCTCGGAAGTGACGTCATAATGGAGCAAGCATTTGAAGATACCCCAGAGATATCTCGAAAATTTTGAAACCGTGATGTGCCAATTTCAGTGACAAGCGAGTACATGTAACCAGGTCTTTTATTTTAATTTTAATTTCTTTTTTTTTTTTTCATAAAATATTTGTTGACCCAAAAGAGGTAAATTAACTGGTAGGCGTAGAAGAAAAAAAATATATCTGCCAAAAGAAAAATATGTAGAGATCTTGAAAAATAATATCACTTTATGAATAATAGAAGTTACCTCTACTAAAAGATACTGGTCAGGGAACGCTTGTTTTTAATAATACAGAAAGGCTTGAATTGCTATAGAATAAATACTTTTCCAAAATAATTTTAAAAATGAAACAAAGGGGCTTAAAGTCGAAATTATGGCAACAAATTATTAATTTTAGTTCCAAAACTTAATTCCATTCACTTTTAATACTTTTGATTTTATTCCCAAGTGCAATCAGTTACAATTAGTTGGCTTGCTTGAAGTAAGCCTAGGATTCTGGTTTTCTAAAAATAATTCTTATAGCTCTCCTAATGTTCGTAGAGATTTCAAACAAATTTCATTTTTACCAAAAAGTTTCAAGTTTTCGAATAATTTCTAATTTAAAACTCTGCAGTTCTCACCCATATTCTTAAATGTATGTCAAAAATGAGCTTAAAACTGGAATAGAAAAAGAACAAAATCGAATTTTCAAAAAAAATAGTTCGAAGTACTCATTTTTATGCTGAAAACTACTTTTGTGGCAAATTTCATCAACAGCGGCTAGCGGTCTTGAACCTTGGCACGTATCAGACAGAGATCCAAACTTTCTCCTGCATATATTAGAAGTTATTGAAAAATTGTAAAAATATGTTTCATTTTTTTCCAGTAATGGTTAAAATATAAAAGAACAATGATGAATTGAAAAATCTTATTTTTAAAGAAAATGTTAAGATGAGAACGTTTTCAACACTATTAATCTATTTCAATAAAATATTTACAATGAAAATCAGTAAAAAAAACTAACACTTTTTTTATTAGATTAATTCACTGTTTAACATACATTCTCCGAATTAGAAGCCTAAAATCTCATTTTCTTCCTTCAATTACCAGTAATATAAAAAACTTCCTAAGTTCGAAGGCAATTTTCCTTGAAATTACTTTTCACTTCTGGTTCTTAGATCCCTGAAGAATACGAAAGACTATTTTCTCTTAGACGTTGTAATTGATTTCTCTCGGAAGAAGGAAAACATTTAATCATTTTTCTAATGTGTAACATCATTGAGAACTGTTTGAGAAATGTTTGATTGTGTAAGACGATTGATAAATGTATTTCATTTGATTAGCTTCAAAAGTAATTAATCATGGAAAATAAAGTACGAAAGAAACAATATATCCTATCCTAAAGTCATTAAATTTCAAACTGCGTTCCTTCTTTGGGCATTAATCATTTTATTTTTTAATGTCATGAACTCGTTAGATATTAAGTATGTACGAAAGTTATGTAATAAAAGACGGCTTTTAAAGACAAAGTTAAAAAGTACAAGAAAGGTTTACAGCAATTAAAAATGAGTTTATAAGTCGCTTTCCTTTTTTCTTATTTGGATATTTGAAAACTGAAATATTTTAAATCCGTTTTCAGTTTAACATGCATTTTTAGACCCAGAAGACTTTTTGAAGCTAATTCAAAAAAAAAAAATGCTTCGAAAAATTTCTAAAACTTCTAAAAACTGAAAGTTGACTATTTTTACACCATGCGAAGTGTGTATAAAATAAAACCATCCTGGAAAAGGCATGGTAAGGTTGGCATTTACAATACTTTTTTTTAATACCTCCTTAATTGCAGTAACCGAAATAGAACCATTACATATTCATTTAAAGGTTTCATTATTTATCAACTGATTAAAATTTATCAAATTGATTTTTCACACGATAGCTAGCTTTAAAAACACATTGAAGCCCTCAAAATGTGAAAAAAGCCTTAAATAATTTAGAAAATCTTATCAACCACCAGAAAAATATATCCTTAATGAACTACATTATCAAATATTTATTAATAAAATAAATTAATGTATTCAAGGTTTATTTCCTTCAACAAAGTTTCAAAAATAAAACGTTCAGTACTTTGAGGGGGGGGAGGATGACTACTTTTTCGAAAAAGTTGTCAAAAGTGGTCTTGAAATTGTCCAAAAGTGGTCTTGAAATTGTCACCACTGGCAGCTATGGACTTAAGAAGTGTTCCAGTTTTGGTTTTTACTCCCGCCGCTTTCAGAAAAAACAATTTATATTTGCAAATATTTTAAAACCGTGTTATATGATATTCCATTACTTGAATAACAAACATGAAATTTGTTTGAGCCTAAAGTTTTATACTTTTCCATTAATTCTTAGCTTATAATATATATCTTTTAAGTCCATGGCATTGTCCTTCCCAATATAAAACCGAGAGCTCTAAAACTCGGAAAATCAATAATTGCCCTCGAACATAAAATTAAAGGAAATCAATATGAACGGAAACTCTATTTCTAATGAAGAATAATTACACGCTTTTGAAAGATAAGAAGTACAGTGCTTGATCAAGAACAAATATTTTGTTTCCCAGAACTTTGTGATACATAAACTAATTCTAGGAATGCATTACTAAAGTCATTTGTATGCAATTAGTTTTTCATAAATTACACTTAATTAAAAAAATGAAGGTAAATTGTGGTTCCCTTTTTGAAGCGCAGTACTTAAAAGTAAACAAATAAAAATGTAGTATCCTTACTAATATCATAAATGTGAAAGTGACTTTGTTTATTTGTTTGTTTATTTGGAACCTTTTCACACCTCAACTACCCAACCGACCGTCATGAAGTTTTGTAGACACGTTGACATGGGTACCGGGGTGAACGTAGAGTTCTTTTCATTTAAAAAAAAAGTATTCCATGATTTTTATTCCAATTTTGAAGAAAATTATAAATTAGCGAATATCTGATAGAAAAAAAATCATGTTTGTTCGATTTTTGCAGCATGGTAAAGCTCTTGAAATTCGGAACTCCAGCGCTCGAATACGCTACCTTGCGGTGATTTACAAAACTGCCGATGAAACTAAAACATTGCCACGTTGCGTTCCACGTGTGTCTGTTGACGTAAACACAGGCAGTTTGTTCTGAGTATTTATTAACGCAATCGATGAGTCTTAGTTTGCTTTCAGCTACAGAAATTAATTCGTCCCTTAGTAGTATTCTCGAGCTTCTCAAAATAATGTTAGTTTTCTTTATTTCCTTCTAAAATATGAGTTGATTGAAAATAGTGAAAGCGAAAACTGGATTAACAAACTTGGATAACGTTATACAAGGTAAAAAATTTTATTGTTTTGTATGAATTTGTAAGAATATGAGTTTTTTTTAATTTTAAATTAATTTAACTAACCATCTTTTACAGCAGCATTTAGTTGGAATGGACGGTATGCAAAATATTTTCTTGAATATATTATCGTAGAACAAAATGAAAAATGTTTCAACGAGAAAGAATTTACTTTATTCCTTTTATTCTCAGCTGAAAGGTTTCGCCAAATTTGTTTAGGGTTACAGTTTTAGTATAGTGCGAGCAAAGTAGCCTTGGCGAGATTTCGCGTTTTTAGTTAAACCATTTTTAATTTTTATCATGAGTGGAATAAAATGGTAGTAAGATTACAGAATTCGATAAGTAAAAAGAAATAATGGTCAATTAACTGAAAAGAAAACTACCACCATATATCCGTAAGAATTCTGTAGATGATTTGCATAACTTGACATAATTAAATCGTAACTCAGAAATTAGAAAAATCGAAACAGAAAAATTTTAAATTAACCGATTCGGGAATTCGAGAGAAATAACTCAGCAACAAATGCAAAACAATAAGCGGTAGCCAAGCAAGGCAAAGAAGTATCATCTTCTTTCGATAATAATTTGTAATGTCATATTGAATTTTCTAGCATTAATTGTTGTTCCTGTCAGGCCACAATTATTATTTAGTTTTATCAAGAATTGATAAATATCGAATTCAACATCGTGGAAATAGCTGCTTAGAACTTCGAATTACGTAGTTTGCATTAATCTTTGACGTTTAGTAATGCTTCTTGAATTCTCATTTCTTTCTACGTGGGCCAGAATATCCACAAGACTTTGAAAATTAATTTAAAAAGAGTAAAGCGAAAAATATCATACATACGAACAAAAATCACAACACTTTTAGCATTTTCTTCGTTACCACATGCGTTTGTTTTAGTTTTTAAGTCGGCCATTAGACAGTGACTGCAGTGCCCCCTATAGTTCGTTGGAGTTGCGAATTGGAACACTCCCTAATTCGTCATTTTAAATTGATTTCATAATTCAAAACAAGGATTATCTTGATTTTTGGACTCACATTGTGAAGTGTTTTCGCCAAGACAGGAAGAAATATTTTCATATCCATGTATCAGATTGGAGAAGTGATCCAAAAGTGAAGTGGTTGCTTGGTGAGCAAAAAGCTTCCCGCCAAACAAGATAAACAATTTAAAAGATCTATCCATATTTCTGAGGAGTTGAAGGTGGGAGGAGGTTGTAATGGAAATAGCTGTGATGAAAAAGGAGAAGAGGGAGGATGATAGTTTGGCAGATATTTGGCGGGCAAACTAGATATCATAACTTTTTATGGCTGAGGGTTTTTGGGTTTAGGATGCAGATTTTCTTTTTTGTGCGGAAAAGTTAAAGGTTTTCTTGGCGGGGAAATGTTTACAACAGGGTTGTTTTTGATGAGATATCACATCTTTTTGCATTGAAGTTATTATTTTGTCTGTATTTTTAGAATTGAGAACTTCAAGTCAGAAAATTTTCAATTGAAACAACGCTGTTTTGTGTTTTTAAGGAACAATAATGGCTACTCAAAATTCTTAAAATATACTAAATACTTAAATTATAATATAATAATACTTAAAATATACTAATACTAAAAATATAATAATGGCTAGCCTAATTTTACGTCAATTTATTTTCTGACTATTAAGATTCTATGTTTATTTTGCGAGAATTGGGCGGTTTAAATTTTATTGCAATCCTTGTATCCTCTCTGTTGCAAAGAAAACTTCTTGGATAATAAAATACTATATTTTAAATTATATTGTTTTCGAGTATTTTACAACTTCGCAATAAATTCTATTACAGTTTCTTTATTTGACAGATTATTCAACATTTTCATGAAGATTTCTTTAAATGTGTTACAACTTGAGGGCTATTTTAATCTAGCTTTTCACTTTTTGGTTAATTACATTTTTTCTTAAATCGTGGATTATTTTACGTTTTAGGGGATAATTTTAATTGTTTGGTAATTTATCTTTTTCTTGATAGAAGTCTTTGTCTTGTTTAAGACCTAGTTTTGTTTAAAAGTTCATTTAAAAAACGAAATAACGCATGTTATCACCAAGTAAAAAAAAAATCTAAGCCATTAAATATTTTAAATTTGAATGTGTCCGAAGATCTTTAAAACTTTACTCGATGTCAAATCGCGTATATCCCAAACTTGCCATAGCGAATGCGCATGTTGCGCGCGGACTAAGCTCATTAAAAAGTCTTGCTTAAATTAATTGCAAAAATTTTTTCAGCTAACAAATTACTGCAAAGCACGGATATCCACTCACGTATTTCATATAATTTCAATTCATTATGTGTTGTTTGTGAAAAATCCATTAATTTAGAAAATAAGCAAACCAATAAAAAAGTGCTATTTTTCGCTTTTAATTAAAAAGTTATATGTGCCGTATTCATATGCGTACAGTATCACATAATTTGTCACGTAAAATATTGTAATGGTTGAACCCCAGTTTCGCGCCGACATTTAAAATTTCTTCCCTCCATAAATATACCAAAACTGAAAAAACAGGGGGAAGGAAATTTCGTATCGGCAAAACTTTGGGGGGGGGGGAGGACAGCATTCTAATCTCATTCATTAATTTGTTTCTCTGCTTAAGTATAAACAAACAACATAGAATCTGAAAACAGAAAGCCCAATGAGCTAAGTCTACGCGCATGCGTAGTCGCTGTGGCAAATTTGTGATATCCGCGATTTAACGTCTAGTTGCAACTGTTGGATATGTTTTAGTCTTGACTGAATTTCATTTCCTAAGACAACTTTGGAATAACTGTTAGATCTGTTCTAACCTTGCAATTGCAGTCCGAGATAAACAAACCCTATGAGCTTAGGGTAAGTACATAAGAATTTAGGGAAAATTAGTGATTTTCAAACTTTAATTTCTCCGGCCCATGATGTCCTTGGGGGTTGAATTTTTGTATATGTACTCAAAGCCCCCCCCCTTAGAATATGCATACAAAAAATCATTACCGTACCCACCCGGGGGGCTGTGATAGAGCCCCGGGAAGGTACAATTTGGGGGGTGAAAACAAGGGGGAAGGGGAGGGGTGTCAAATGGCACAAAAGGCACATCAGTAGGGCACAAGGAAGGTGTGTGCGAAATTTCAGCTTGATTCTTTTTTTCGTCTGGGCTGTAGCCCTGTCAAAGAAAGCGAAAACTTTTTTGAACAGCGATTTTATAACTTTAATACCTCCTCCCCATGATGGTCCAGGGGATTGTATTTTGGTTTACGGCGTCAGGGGCCACTAGAGATTGAGTGTACCAAAAATCAACTCCGGCGGTCTTCATGGGGCTGAGATACAGAGGAGTGAAAAACCCAAAAAACCCCAACTTGTTCTTTCGTGTAATCTTATCTTGGTCGCTTTTATTTTCTTTCGTCTTTGGCGGTGGATTTGCTTCTGTTGGCTGCTGACGTTTGGTTTCCTTGGCGGGGCGGGACGCTCCCGCGTCCCGTGATGTACTAAATTGTCCTCAATTAATTGGGAATTTTCAAAAACCGCTGTGTTTATTCTGATTTTAACGGGATCTTTTCTCCAATCTTTTAGATGTTCTCAACGGGACTATTGACGCTATTTAATAGAAACTGTTGATTTCCTTTTGATGGTTATTTTAAAGATTTGATGTTCTCACTCTAAGGGGAGATTTTAGGATTTATATTCAAAGTAGGATTTGTAGTGAGTGCTGACTCTATTTTGGGACCGTTGTCTTTGCAATTTTAAGCGCATTTCTCCTTATTTATTCAGGAAGAACATGTGTCGCGTGATCTCCGTTCCTTTCTCTGACGAAAAGTTCTGCAACAATTTACATAGCTGGCGTAGTACCGGGCACTATCCGACGGAGATCGGAATTTAAAAGAAATGTCAACTTTATTTAAGAACTGTTAACCTTATTTAAGTGAGAGTTTTTAAGAATTGTTCATCGGCTTACCCACCTCTTTTCTACTTTTTATACATTTTTCTGATGTATATTATGTAGTTAGTTTTTTTTTTTTTTTTTTGTAAGTATTTGACCACTACCTATGTTGGCCTGAATCGATTTACAAAATCTACATCAACGCAAGCGAAGCCGCGGGTAAAAGCTAGTTGAATATATAAATTTTGGAAGTAAATTTACTTTTGTTCTTTAGTTTTATAGTTTCATTTACAAGTACAATTTAATACTCTTAAAGCAGAATATCGCATTCAAATACATAATTTATTGTGTCGCATAGAATGACATATATTCGATAGTAAAAATAAAAATATTTGTTCTGTGTAAAACAGAAACATTCAAAAGTTTTTTCTTAAGTTAGAGTAGAATTACGCCATATTTCGATACGTTGTATATTACCCAAAATGTAAACTAAATATGAAATAAAGTCAAATCCGCTTAATGGAATATACATTTTGCCACGAAAAATATTTGAATAAGCGGGATATTCTACTAATCGGGATCAAAATAACACATTGGTTTGGTGCATTGAAAATGTATTATATTAGACAGAAAATTCTTTTAAGTGATATTCTAAAAACCAGGCTCGACTGTATTTATCTTTTGCTCTGAGCTTAACAGAAGAGTAACAATATGGGCGAAAGGAAAAAAAATCATTAATGAGAGTTGAAGTTTGTTTCAATTATCCAGTTCTGCACCCATTTTCATCTATACATTCAAAACCAGAAGTGGCAGCTCCCAATAACTATCCAACAAGCAACGTGGCATTTTCGTTAAAGCTCTTTTATAGGACCAAATCCTTATCTACGTCTGAGCTGTAGATCAGACGCCTTTTTTTACACTAAATGTTCCCAAATGGGAACATGTCCAAAATGTTAGATGAAAAATTTTTTTTCGAAAATTTCTTCTTGCATTGTGTAAAGAGATGCCTAAGAGTCTTATTTTTATGAAGCAGTTCAATATTTTTCATTTGGAACATAGAGCGGCGTTTAAAGGGTTAATCATCAGTTAAGGTTTATTTATAAGTAATATTTATTTTTATTAAATTAGTTGAAGAGAAGAGTTTTATCATATACATAAAAAAGCTATGTCTAACTCTATTCATCTTACAATGTATCTCTATGTACCCAACAATGTATAAACCCTAAGTTCTAACGTTGTTCAATATTGAAGTAAAGTTATACTTTCACGAGTAGTTTAATATCACTAGTACCGAGACATAAAACGTCCTTCTATTCCCTATAAAAAGAGTTTACTAACAATGCAAAACCGTATCTATGAATCTATCATACGACTAAACGAAAAATATGTCTTCACATCGAAAATTGAAAGAAGACAAGTGCATGATTTTCCAGGTACTGCAAAGAGTCCAGTACGGGCACTGTCCAACCTGGCACCTCTCTGGCTACGGCTCTGTATAGGACACGTAGATAAAGACAAATGCCAACACACCAAAGAGTTTTGAAAATTGCTTGGCTGTTTTCATGTAATCGTAACAAAAAGAAGAAACGTTATTCCATCCTTGGTTTGAAATTAGTTCACAAACTCGTGTTTTGCATCTAAATATTTCATTTTAACGACCACTAGTTCAAAATCCACTAGTAATTTCTAAAACTTACGGTTTTTAAATATTAGCTGCCGACTAGAATTTTAATGGTGAAACCGAATGTCCTGTTTTCTAATCGTTGAGCGCAAATTACAATAGAAATCTGTGCATATCCGTACACTTGAATAACGTAGACACTTACTAAAGTTTCTTTTTGGAAGTTGGTTTCCAACAATGATTCAATTATTTATCCCTAATTTAGTCAGTGGAACTATGATGTTTTGAGATAATTTGTAAGAAACACACAGCTGTTGTAACATTTAATAGTTGGCTTCTCTGCTTAAGCAGTATGAATTATTTTAGAATGCACCTAAGCAAAACATTTTTACAACTAAACAAAAACGCCAGGTTTCAAAACCCATAACATTAGTAGCCTGTTTTCCAACCCTGATTACAACTTCATAAAATCAAATGATAATTAGTGGAACTTCATCCTCGAAATGTTTTAAAGCTATGGTCAATCCCTGATGGTTAAAAAAAATGGCAATAAAAGAAAAGATCAGCTCTTTAAAGATAAAAAAAAACATCGCTTTCCAGAACCTTTAAATCAATTTCCATTGAACCGATCGCAACTCAGTAACATTCCGTTTGTTTTCCCTGTAATCACTATGTTCATCAGTATCAAAGACTAGTCTTAAAAATTCGGCTCATTAGTTAAGGTTGCTGACTGATGATATATGGTGTAATTATTTACGTTAATTGCACGGTAATCAAAGCAGCATTAGTCTTGTTTATAAGTTAGTCTAAACAAACTGCAAATTAGGTGAATCAAATACGACATGCGGGAAAAGGTGCATTAGTGCGCGGTTTAGTTTTGAGTTAATGTGATATTCAAGAAGTCATAAGTATTCAATAAATTTTACTGAGAGATTTATGTGAAAGATAAATATGTAATTTAATTGAGAGAGAAAGAGTTTTAAATTAACTGCGACTCAGACTTTACCATAGATTTAATATTGCAGGTATGCAAAAAACAGCATCGACTACAAATATGTACACCACAAGTCAATATATTTATGGAGTTTTAACGTAAACCATTTTGTGTGTTTTCAAAATATTTAACAAACAACAATGTAACGCTAAGGAACATGCATCTCTTTAAAAGGAGAAACATTGGCATAGTGAACAACACTGTAGATAACGTATGATTAGAAAAAAAGGAAGTATTCTTGGAAAAAAAATCCACCGATGTTTCTCGTAGAATATTGACTGCAAACTTGACATTAATAATGGAAGACAAGCCTGTCCATCACTGATTGACCGACTACAACTTGAAATTTAATCTATCTTAACCTTTAAGAGTTATTTATTTTTTGACTGGAACTAATTGAATGTTTAAGAACATAGTTAAAATTTTGCTAAACACGTGGCGCAACAAACTGAATAGTATATGTTTTCATTTCACCTTGATCCACTATACCTTACATTCCCCTGTATGGTTTTAATTATACGTTTATAATTTCTCAACCTTAGGTATATCTTTCGGCTGTTCATAAAAGATACAATTTCTCTCTAGCACAAGCTAGACAGTAAAATTTGTTACAACGAAAAGATTCACACAATGGAAGAGTCGTTTGATATACATTACGTTCTCGAATAATAAAATTTTTGTTTTTAACTCGTTGGACAACCTCACAATAGCTTGTTTCAGCTGTTCGTTTTTATCAGTATAAAAGAAATTCAGATAAAAACAGAGAAAACACAAAACCAATCAAATTTTATTTTCTTCTAAAAAAATTTTTTTTTTTTTTTTTCAAATTTTATTGGGGTTTTTTCGCTGATTTTTTAAAGAATAAAACTAAAGCCTGTTAGAAATTGAGGTAATCCTTCAATTTTATTTCAAAAACTCCAATAAAACAATTATTCCAAGTTTTCCAATCTTCGAAGAGTTTAAATGAACATAATCTGCAGCAACTTTTACGCGCTTTCTAATGGTAATTTCTTCATTCAGAAAGTTGCAATTATATGCAATTTTATAACCATAAAAGTGCGTATAAATGCAACTGGCATGAGTTAAAAATTTTAAAGGCATGGATCTTCTTTCACTTTCGAAAAATTTTTTTGATAACGCTCCCTGTTTGATCAGACAAGCATGCTCAATTTGGTAAACATCTAACGTAAAATGTAGCTTTCTAAAAGAAAAAAAAAATTATTTTCTTGGATTATAACAGTAGTTTTATCTAAATTCAAACGACATGTATTTTTGCCTTGTATGACAAACTGTGAGTAGATTTGAAATAATTATTATTTTCATTCGAAAATCAATTACACCAATTTCTTGAGTCACAAAAGAAATGTTAGCTCATTTTGCGCCCAAGAAAATAAAATAGACTTTAACGGAAGTGATTTGCTATCAGTCATTTCTCTTGTGCAGAAACGAAACAACGCTAATAATTTATTGAACCTATTCCTAACAACTGGGAAGTCGAAATTGATTGCATTGAGCACGGAAAAGGAATGTAAGAAAACTTTTCTAAACCTGAAAAATGTCTGCTCCACTTTTAGTGACAATTTATTTCAGTAATGTATAAAATCCCTATTTTTCATCAGATACCTACAAAAACTTTTTACTCATGTACGAATTGATCATTTTAGCTTGCTGCTTACTTTTAGAATGTGTTCCTTTTCAATAGAGCTCGAATTATATGCAAATGCGGTTGCATGTAATTGCTTCTTCTGGACGTTAGAATATAGATGCATTATTGCGACAATTTTTTGAAATAAATGCGTATTACTCCGTTTTCACCGCATTTAACTTAGGAAACTATAAATAAACATTTTATTCTTCACAGCGAAAGATAAAGCGGATGACCAACGGAAAAAGGTTTTGTGGAAATTAATACTTTTTGTTATGATAGAAATTAAGAAAAAATATTTAGAAATGACATTAAATGGCGGAAGGAAATGCCTGATTCGAGAAAACTCTGACAAGCAAATTGGAGTTTTTTCTCATAAA
Source organism: Uloborus diversus (assembly GCF_026930045.1). Classification (NCBI taxonomy): domain Eukaryota; kingdom Metazoa; phylum Arthropoda; class Arachnida; order Araneae; family Uloboridae; genus Uloborus; species Uloborus diversus. Next base: position 101,429,678 of record NC_072734.1, read on the forward strand.
ATCAGCTAGTGGGCATACCATTTTCTGTATGAATAATTGTTTCGATGCTTACTAGGGACGTTCTGATAAGCAAATTGGCCAATTACTATTTACTGATTAATAGGCTCCTGATAATTGGCCAATTAATCGTCAGAGCCAATTAATGATCATAATAGTCATTTTTAATGCACAATTTCTCCGTCTTTCTTTTTTCTCTCTCATTATGACTTCAGAAATAGTTGAAGGTTCATTTCTGGGAGACCACTTATTTTTTTCCTCTTTCCTAATTTTCAAAAAACAATTTCGAAATTTCATTCAATTTCTTTGAGTCAAATTTCATATTGTAAAAAAAAAAAAAAAATACGTAATGTTAACTAGACATGAACATCAAAAAAAAAATTAGGGGGAGCCTTACGCATAAATTTTAAACTTTTCGTCAAGTTGATTAAGCTTTTCATCAAATTGACAAAGTTTTCTCAATTAATTTTAGAAATATTATTTTATTCGAAAGTGCTAAGTTTAAAAAAAATTCTTTTTGAAGTAATAAACTTTTTTTACCAAGAGAAACGTTTTCTACAACACATATATACCCGAATGGCATCATTGTGAAACTTCCTCGAATCATTGAAAACACAAAGGTTATATAGTTTCAATAGCAAATATTTTATTTTCGCATATAATTCAAACTTAGTTAACCAAAATGCAAGATGCAGATTTGTTTTTATCACACACGCAGCTTCAGTGCTTTTCTTAAACAGATTTCATATCTTCATGAAATGATTATAAATACATATCCTAACTCTGCATTCGCCTGATGTTCCTCAATTACCTAATCTCAAGGGCACCCCGAAATTATATTTTAGGGAGAGGATATTTTTATTTTTGAAAGAATGAAACTACATGTGGGAGAACGGAATTCTGATCTAATTAAAGATTATCTCAGTTACAGCTTTTCACAGGGGAAAAATATTGCATTTATTCTGCAAGACGACCAGTAACCTTTAATCGATAGATTACCTTTTTTTTCTTTACATTTTATTTATTTCTCTACCACTGGACAGAACAAACATTCCAATGGTCGTTTAACTGTTATGTAAAAAGATAACCGTTTCGTTAAATGGCTAGCAATCGAACATTTTCTGGTAATTAACTTAAGCATACTGCTTTATGACACGCAGAAATAATTCGCATTAGAAGGTCACATGAAAATATTGTGCACAAAAGAAAAAGAAAGAGGAAAAAACGGGAAAAAAATCGAAAACGGTCACTTTACTCCGAATGCGATAAACGGATCCTTTTATGCAAACTTTTTTTCCATTAACATTTTATAGTGATCGTTTTGTTCCAAGTTCAGAAAGTTGTTTTGTCGATATGCAATTAGCCAGATTCATTTTTGCTGTCTTTTATTTTAATTAGCATCATTTAGTACCAGGCGTACATTATCAGAAATTTAAACAGATGCTTTAAATTCGGAATTTTTTATTTGCTGAAGCGTAAAAAAATCATTCTACATTAGTATTTATATTGCTCTATTTCTCAAACAGAATATGAGTTTTTGAACCTTTAAATAATTCCTAGTCGTTAACTAAATAAAATGTTTTTGAGCAATCACAATTGCTTATTGTTCTCATTTGACCGTTTTTGGTGTCCGTGCCTTTTTCAACTTGGACCAGAAGCCTTTGCAGCACCACCGACCACCGTCCTCTGCTGGCGGCGCGGCGCGGCTGCTCCGGTCCTGAGCTATCCGCTTCTACTGGTCGGAGGCGTCCATGTCCTACACACTCGCACGTTCACACACATACACGACTTCACACACATACACTCACACACGCCTACGTGCATACACACAGGTCTACGCACACACACAACTATGCACACGTAACCGCCCAGGAGGAGAGGCAGGCTTGGGGGGGACAGGAGCCGTTTCTAGAAACAATAACTCCAATGAGTAGGGTCCTGTCTCAGTTCGTGATTGCGAAAAACATTATTTGGATTCCAAATTTCAGAATTCAAATTAATTTTCTTTTATTTATTTATTTATTTATTTTTCTAATGCTTTGTTATACTTTGTTTTCTATTACACTATATTCGGAATATTTTTCGCGCATGACTTTAAATGTTATTGTGGGTTACAGAATTGTCTAATTTTTCAAATTCATATGATAATTTAAATTTATAATCACTCTGAAGCACTGTCAAAGCATTCAGCGAATTACTTGTTTAAAATGATGTTTAATTCATTTTTAGTCCAGTCATTTTAGCCCAAAAAAAAAGGGTCAACCTCGGAATGCGAGATACGAAGCAGTAACTTCGTATATACCTTTATTTTTTCCATTTTAAAAGTTGTATCAAAAGCCTCATAAAATCACGTGTGCGTGTCACAGAATTCAGTGTCTTGCAAATATCTCGCTTTCTATAGGTTTAATTAATTAAACACATATTTTAAATATTAAAGAGCATAAAGTTCTGGATAATTTTTGTGCAAAACATTTTTTATACCATTAACCGATTTTAAGATACAGGCGGAAGAGTGTGCAGCGCTTAAGCAATTTCAGCAAAATTCAAGGTCAACGGTTTGTCCCCCATCATCAGTACGCCGTTTAAAGTCTGTACATCTTCAAACATTTTATAATTATGAATTATTTACATTCTTATTGTTTATTACATCATATTTATTATTTTTCATTAATCAAATATATATTCGTTTAATAACACTTACCAGTTCGTGTAATTAAAAAATGGGTGAGTGAAACCTTTTAATGCATTTAAAAAATATTTTAAAACGTGATTATTACACTTCCTAGTTGCAAAAAATTTAAAGAAGTAAATTTTTATTATATACTTTTTTAGAAATACTGCTTCAAAAATTCATTACCATTGAAATAATAAATAGTGGGAGGATTTACAAAAAAATACAAATATTACAAATAATAATACGAATACGAGTCGTAATTTTCTTCTTCATCATCTTCGTTTCCTGGTGACTGAAAAATTTCTGATTAATTATCATTAATTTCGTCGTCAACGGAATTTGACTGCAGATCTTCAAGAACTTCGGGGTCAAATGTATTATCTTCATTGAGATTGCTTCGATACGGTGAAGCATTGAAGCATGCTTGCCCGTTACACTGACCACAAACTGAAGAACATTGCAACCCTGATTTCTTGCATCTAGAGCGTGAACCAACTCTTGCAGTTGCAAAATATTGTATTGAGTATTCATCTGGAGTTGGTGGTAATAGTGTCGTAATCGGTTCCAGGTATTCATTCCGCAGTATCCAGCCCCATTCTGGGGTTCTAAATCGTTCCCTAAACAAGTTTGAATTAAATAATATACAAGGTGGATATGTTGATTACCCGCTGCATTTGTTGGTAGCAGATTGAATAACTGCCTAGATTTATTGAGCTTTGTTCACTTGACGAATTGTGTGTAACGAAAGTGATCGCTATTATTCTCTGAATTTGGAGCATTATATATTAACAACATAATGAATACTCTATTTTCATATAGTATTTGTACAGCGCAGTTTTCTTGTTGAAATACTTGAGCTAGTTGATCCAAATTGGGAAGTTTCTCTAGTATTCTAGTGACAGTTTTTTTTTCTTTTTTAAACAGCGTAGACATTGTGTCACAGATACTAAACGTGTGCTTTTTTTAAACAAGGATATTTATCAAAACTTTTGGAGGAGTATACTTGAGTTTTAACATTTCCTTAGGCAACTTTAAAGAACATAAAAAGAAAACTTCTTATTGGTGTCACTGAGCACGCCCAATTAAAAGGACGAGTCAATATATATCTTCCCCTATTATGACGGCAGTCCTTTGACGTTTTGATTCTTCAAAAGCTGTTTCAATCATAAGAACATTTGCATCATCTCTGGTCAGGGCGGACTGGGAAGGAGATTCGGCCTTGGGATCTTTCAAATCGACTGGCCCTGGGGGAGGGGGTCTGCAAGGAATCTTAAAAAAGATTTACTTTTCTGCGAGTAAACACCGTATACAAGCTTTACAATATTAATTTATTAGTTTTAGTGACTGTACTGGTTATCTCCAAATTTTTAATTTTGCCGCTTGCATCCCTTTGCTTCTCATTACCTCAAATATCCTTGAGATAGGAGAGGATGTTGGGCTAAAGAACTTCTGAGGGAAGTCATTAAGGGATTAAAGTACGAACAATCGGTGCTAGTAAATACCTGAACTTAGTTCCGTCGAAATGATTTTAAAACTACTTACTCCTTCCATTAAATGAATTGAGTTAATTCATTGTGCAAAGTAAATGGACGTGAAGCTTGTACTATGTACGGGTAATTGCGCATCACGTATAATAAAAAAGATAAAATTTACTTTAAAACTGAAACTTCCAAAATACAACGTTATATTTTTAATTTATTAATATAGACTGTAACGATATGTTGATTGCCAAGCTTAAGGACACTAGATTGCTTTTGCTGTTCTTCTTAAACTTTGAAGATTTTTAATACTCTTTTCAGCTAATAAGTTGGTAAAAGGCGAAATAACAATGTTTAGTGTACAAAATTGCAGATTACTGCAGACACGTGCTTCGGGATTACAAGAAACGATTTTTTTTTCAATACAAAAGGATTAAGCTTATGGTTGAAAAGACATCCGACCTTTTGTCGGATGCATAGACTATTAATAAGAGTAGACAGAGCTTTCCCGGACTTGCTGATGAAAAAATTGGTTCATGGATACATCATGTGACTGGTGGAAGGCTTGGCGAAAACTTTGGCAGCATGGTTGCTAGATGGCAGGATTATCTATAGTTTGGCACTCGACATGTATTATAAGACATAATGTGTTTTTATTATAATTTTTTTTCCAGGTGCAGAGATGATTGAACTGTTTTTCTTTTAGTTATGCATTATTTTGACATTAGTAATTAGTTTTTGATCACAGTTTTCAGTAACTTTTATTTCATTCGGAACTGCTTCGTCAGCGTTGGCGTAAACGTAATGGCGTAAAAGTTTTGCGTTAACGCAAAAATGTACTAATCGATATCTTAAATTGAAATTGTAGGTAAAAATCTTACCGTTTGCCGATTCCTTTTGGGCGCTTGCATCTTTAATTGCTTAGAGAGTTATTGAAATTGAATAAAGAAAATGCACAATACTATCTAAACGAAAAACTCCCTATAGTAACAAAATATTTACAACTTTACAAATCGGACTCCATAAAAGATCATTCTTCCGTGTTCCATCAATTCTATTTATTTTATTTCTCGCGGGCGTTGATCGTCTGCTACGATCAACGCCCGCTGTTGCTAGGATATCCACCAGTCACATGGTTTGGTTTATGAGCAGCAAAAGGGTTGCCAGGTCTACTCTTATTATTAGTCTATGGTCGGATGTGACTGAAGTTACTAACGGACAGGAAAAATTCCATCAAAAAATTTACCCATGCGCAAAGGCTCAAAACCATTTTATGCAAACGCGCTTGGTTCATATCGATTTGGTTTTTACAGATAAATAAAAAATAAATAAATAAATAAAGTCGGATTTTTTTAACAACCCTTAAAATAAAGCTCAAAGAGGGAAATTATATTTAAGTAAATAGGATGTTTGAACAATAACTAACTTCAAGAAAAAGCAATTTATAAATTGCTAATCAGAACCATGAAAAGTAGTAAGGAATCTTCCTCAATATTCTTAAAATAAAAGAATTTCATGTTTGAGAGAAGATTATTCTTTGATAATGATGTTGAAAGTTTCCGCTTTTCTTTCTAGACTAAAATATTCAGTTTGGTATGCAGCGGCAGTAATTGATAATGAGAAAATTCTATTCGAAACGCATCCTTGGCTCTTACGCTTGTTTAATTAAATTTAATGAATTGCTACGAAGTTTCATTTTTGTAGCTCGTAAATTATTCAGTGATAACTTGACTCAAGTGGGGTATTTGGCGCAAAAAAACTATAGTGACAGTTATTCCGATAATGACCATGTATACAAAATGTCCAAAAAGTCCTTGACACATTTTAAAAATTCATTGAAAAACAACAAATTGCAGTACGGATATGTGGTTTAAACAGGAATAATGGGGTTGTTTCCTTCAGTCAAAAGTAGTACTTTTAGTCACTGAAATTGATAGAATAAGCAAAAAAAAATTAACATGGATCCAAAAAATTATTTCATTTTCCCCCACAGTTATTTTTTAATTAATTTTTTTAAATGTCAGATTTTTCGAACACGGCGTGGTCTTGATGACGTCACAAATGATGCTCTTTAGTGCATCTGTTTATCGCGATTCCACGTTATGATAATCAAGAAGCGAATTAAAATTGCGCTCTACGCTTGCTATCAACCATATCGTTACCAATACACGTGAGTAAAGATGCGAGTTAAATATTTTGGTCTGTGAATGGCAACACTGAATGGCATTTTATCATTTGTGATGTCGTCGGCAAGAAATGTAAACAATGAAAAATCACCGATTTAAATATTTTTTTTTTAAATATTAAACTTAAACAAATAATTTAAAAAATGGTTAGATCCTATGTTTTTAAGCCTGTTCTTTCAGAAAAAAAAAAAGCTTTTAAACTATTGGAAACGGCCCTATTCACAGGTTTATGATTTATTTTATTATTTTTTTTAAATCGTAAAAAAAAGAAAAAAATAAATAAAATAAATACAAATACTTTCAAATTGTCCTTAAAAATGGCAGCGTACCGTCACAGTATGAGTAGTGTAGGGGTTCTAGTGTAAATAAAAGTAATATGAGGTGTTTAATCATTTTATTAAACAGAAAGCAATACCTTTCATTACTAGAGATGAGTGTTTGCACCGTTTGTGGCTGAAACCACATCTAGACGGTACTCAAGTTCATCCTATGTTCAGACAGCATGGGCTGTAGACACTGTTACGCCTACTGGGGTAAGTCGCGTTTTCAAATCTTCAATGCTAACAATGCTACATAATTTGACCCAAATAAATACAAGTCGAGCTGATTTGTGCACTTCAGGACTTCCTTTTACACAAATTTAACGATTATAGTCCCGTGGAATTAGCAAGGAAACACTTTAAATACAGGGTGGCTATAAAATAACGTGAGGTGTTCAGAGCCCTCTAGCGAGTGATGTAGTGGACGAAACATTGCCAAATTTCAAGGGCATACACAGTAGAGCACGGGATTTGATTTCTGAGATTAAAAAAAAATAATAATAAAAATCTCACCAGGGAAAATTTTGGCGTTGAAAAGTTGTATTACTGGGATTATTGAAGGATTAAATACTAACTGATAAAATATACATCAATTTTATTCACAAAATATGATTTTTACCAACAAGTGAGGTTCAATATGACCAAGATTTTCCAGGTTTTCCAGGTTCGAGATTTTCCAGGTACTGCATACAATGCATGATATTTTCCACACCTCTGGGGGGGGGGTGATTAATCTCCCCTACCTGTAACATTTTTCTAGTTTTGAAAGTTGAGATATCGGGAACATGTCGCAGATACGCAACGCCGTTACGAAATCTCCATGATTAAAAATAACAAGGTGAAAGATTGGGCGACCACAGTGGCCATACCGTAGGAAATGCATGACTAATAAAACTACTATCAAAGAAATGTTGCCGCCATACACTCACTACTTAAAGCTCACCATGGGGTGGTGCACCATCTTACATGAATATTATTCAGAAAGAAATCCTTGCTGCCGCGCCGAAATTTCTTCCTGACGACTTTTGGTAAAATTCTTCTCTTGTTACAAATTGAAATTTCTTGTTGGTTTTATTGAACCTCATTTATAAGCAACAATTATTTGTAGCAAATAACTTGATGTGTGTGTGATTTTAATTGGCATTTTTTGGCATTTAATTCTTCAGTATTCTCAAGTAATTCACTTTAGCAGCGCCAAAATTCCCCCTTGTAGTAACTTTTGGTACTTTTTTTTTTTTTTTTTTTTTTTTTTTTGTAGAAATCAAAATCCCATGGTCTGCAATGAAATTTGACGATGTTTCTTCCAATACTTCACTTGCTAGAGGACTCTCAGCACCTCACGTTATTTTATAACACTCTGTAGTTTCACCCATAATTTGTCGATGCTTAGAAACGTTTTACAGAGATTCACTTTCCCAATATCGACGATTTAAACATGATTCAATGGATTACTCTCTAAATACCGCCAAGAGCGCCAAATTGAAACCAAATTCGAACTAACTATATATATATATATATATATATATATATATATATATATATATATATATATATATATTTTTTTTTTTTTTTTTTTTTTTTTTTTTTTTTTTTTGCCAAATTTGTCACCATCTTGGTGAAAAATAACACCAAGTTGGCGACTTATCTCCCAATGTTATAACATCACTTGAGTTTGCATTGAAATTAACAATGATCCCCCCACCCCCTTATAAAAGACCGCTTTTGGAACATCCGAATGCAACCAAAAAGGGAAGCGCACAACTAGACCCCACTAAGAGTGTACATACAAAATTTCAACTTTCTACGGCATACTATTTTTGAGTTATGGAACATACATATGTACATACATACGCACCTACATACGCACACACAGACATTACGAGAAAACTCGTGGTAATAAACTCTGGGATCGTCAAAATGGATGTTTCGGATGTCCATACGTTCTTAGATATGTATGCACTTGCGGTAGGGTGGAAGAAACAACTCAACATTCATTCAGGGGTGAGCAAAATCGTAATTTAGGCCGATATTTTGATTGATAATTTTTTCACATACAAAACTTCCTTTACTATGTAAAAGGAAGTAAAAAAACCGTGAACCTGTGATGTATTATGGCGCAAACTTCATATTTATACGACAATTTTTTGTTTTTGCAACTAAAACTCAAAGACATATTGGAGTCTAAAACCTTAAGGGTGCAGAAGATAAGATTGATACTGATCGCTCCTTCAAAAGAATAAAAGGTTGTCAAAGTAAAAGAAAAACGATATGGATATTCCTCATTGATATTGAAAAATAAATGCAAATATCACGCCATGACACGAAAAATGCAAGCAACAATAGCTTGACCATTAAAAAAAAACACGCTATGCACAGACATAATTTAGAACCCATGATTACCGCTATATCCCTCCCCCCCCAAAAAAAAAAAAAAAATGTTAATGACTGTGAGCGTAAAGTGGTGAAAGTCACAACGCGTTGCGCTTCATGTCTCGATTAATATTTGTGGTATTACTGTCAAGTACAGTCGAACCACGATAACTTAAAGCTTATAACTCGAATATTCCTTTATTTAAAAGTTTTCATCGGGTCCCAAACTCTTGAGACTGTTGTGGAAACTTCTCATAGCTCGAACTACCAATAACTCGAACGTTTTAGCCGGTCTTTTGATACTTCGAGTTATTGAGAGTTGACTGTATAAGCCATTTCAAAATTTCACCACAATATTCCCGTGCGCATAAAATAATATTCACAATAAATCGTGAAATAAGGCTTTCCCATTGCTGATTTTAAAAGCATTGATGGTGATATAACGGCATTTATGGTCTTCTTGTCTGTCTCATTTCTGACTGTTAACTTTTGAATATTTTCATCCCAAGTTTTATTTGCGTGATGTTCTCTAATTTGTGTATGGTTAAAAATATTCGCTTTCAAATAACAGAAACACCGTATTCACAAAATATTTATGCCCAGGAGCAAAGACATTTACAGCATCTCTTGAAGTCTATTTCACGCATTGGGATTCGGAAATGCATCTCAAAATTCTGTCAAGAGTTATTTCACGCTTTGTGTTTGAAATGAAAAAATTACCCTCGTGGAAAATGAAAAAAATAATTGGAATTTAAAAAATATTCCATACACTATATTTTCTTACATATAAAATGTCAAATACGTATTCTAAATGTTTTAGAATAAAATATACACAACTATTAAAACGCACACAACTTTTCTTTCCCTGCCATCTTCAAATCCAGGCTCAGAAGATTGGTTTTTATGGAATTAATCACTATTGTGGCTGCTATTGTTTCCGTATACAGTAGGCCCTCGTTTTACGCGAGGGTTACGTTCCACGGAAACGCCGCGTAAATCAAAACCGCTGAAGTTAAGACTTAATAGTAGTGCTAAAGTGGGGATCCAGAGACAAAATAAAAGACTTCATTCTAGTGATGACTAATTTTATAATAAGTTTAATGTGTACTTATATCGATATGTATGCACAACATGCATAAAGAAAACATAAATTAGTTTAGAGTTTATAAAAAAAAGGACCTAGCTATGATAGTCTTTTGGCAGTCATTAGAGTTTTTCTCTGTAGTTCTTCGCAGAGCATTAAAGCATCCATGATCAATTGCATCATTTCCATGATATAATTTTCCTTCACTAACAAATCAGAAATATCATTTGTTATTATCAAGGAATGGGTCAAAATTTTCAATGTGAACGTTTATGGATGTTATCGATGTCGCTATCCTAGTTGGTTTTGTCCTGTTATATCACTCCTAAATGCTCTTCTTCCAGTGCGCTCTGAACTGTGTGAGTGTAGTATCTTCACTTCTGGAAAGAGCTCTGGAACCAATCGCATACATTTTCGCCAATGGCCCAAGTTTGATTATTAGCACGCCAAAATGCAGTTTATTTTGTGAAATCTACGATTTCAGGAGTTTGGATTAGGGAAACGATTTAGGAGTTTGGAGAGGGGAAAATTTTATCTGGTTGCATCGCCGCATCCACGCAAAACCAAAAGTCATCCTCGTAAAATAAAACAAACAAAGGTGTCAAATTTTAAACCACGTAAATCGAAGGTCTACTGCAATTCACTACTCGAAATTGAATTTCAATTTTCTAAAAAAAAAAAATCATGTTGTATTTTCACACCTGAAGCAGTAAATAAATAAAACCTAGCTATATCTTTGCATAAGACAAGTCCAGCATATAATTTCTACCCGGCTAAATAGAAACTATTTTTTTCCACGTAAAAAAGTCTGATGAAAAGAGATTGTAATGTAACGTATTGCAACTCACTTTGATATTTTCGTATCTATAAGTAAGTCATGATTAAATGTTACACACGTCGTTCCCATCTGGAAGGAAAAAAAAGTATTTCTACTCCATGTGTAAAAGTCTTAAATGCGTATAGATTTCACAATACACTCTGTTTTTACATTTGCTTTACAAATCAATTACAGCTATGTTTACCCAGATTTTTCTTTGCATATTTAATACCTGAACTAATTAAAAATAAGCTATCTGGAACAAATATTCTTATATAATTTTTGATAAATAAATGAGTTTCAGAAGCTCAAGTAAACAAAATTAAGGCAGTAAAATCTTTCATTTTCTTTAAGAAGAGAAAAAATTCCGATTAAATGTTGATGTTTTTTAGAATATCAGTAAGAAAATAAAAACGCGCGCGCTTAATTATTTTATCAATTAAAATTGTTGCTTAATTTATATATACAAAGAAATTTATTTTTAATTGCATACCTTAGGCATTACAGATATTTTGCCTTTCAAAACCCCGGAATGTAGCAACGTTTAAGTTGAAAAATGTAATCACGCTTGTAAGTTATTAACGTTAGAATAATCAAAAAATGTTTTAACGCACCAGTAACTTACAAATTATTCTTTTGCTAAAAATTATGCCAAAAATTTCTTGAGGTAAAGTTGTTTCTTTTAATATTTTTAGTTTTGTAATTTAATAAATTTTAAATTTGTTTAAGAGGGATATATGTATCAATAAGCGGATCAAATGATATAATCACATGGGTTGACATGCAATAAAACGATTTATTGAACATACTATTTGAAATAATGCAAATTTATGCAATATTTTCACAATTGCATATCATTTAATGAAGTGTTTTTTGAAGATTTGAAGATAACGGGTATGTCACTGACATAAAATGCATTTTCGTATGAAGTATTTTAATCTGCTCGAAAATCACCCGTACAAGTGTACATCACCTGATGAAGAGTATTTTGATGATAACGCGTACACTGACATAACAAGCATTTTCGTATGAAGTACTTTAATCAGCGCGAAAATCACTGGAATAAGTGTATATCACCTAATGAAGAGAATTATGAGGCTAACGGGTATGTCATTGACATTACCTGCATCTTCCCGCCCACATTCCCCCACTTCACATAAAAATGCATGTCAAACATGTATTTTTATAACGTAAAGGAATGTGGAGTAAAGTGAAATGGTAAAATAATTTCACCGTTTGCAGCGCCACCTAACTAACAACATTTAACTAGATAATTATTAAAATAGTTGACTCACATCAGAAAAATAAATAGCTCTAAAAACCATAGAAAATAATAATGTAAGCCATTTTCAAACTTTGATACACATATTGTAATACTTTGTGGTTTATCAAAAAAAAAAAATTTGAACATAATAAAATGATTAAGTTTTGTACTTAATAATTCAGCTATTAATTAAGATCTACTAATGTCCAGTGCAGTGCTTTTTAAGACAATCTTGATTTTAAATGGCCCTACAAATTGTTAAGAGCAAGCAGTAAAATGAACGGGGTAAAATTAATTCTGTTTTCTTATTCATCAATATTCATTCGCATTTTATGCAATAATTTATTTTTCTTACACATTAATTAACTAATGTATTTATTTATTCAATATTTTTTTATTTACTGATTTGATGAAAAATCTTTTTAGTAATCAAACAAAAAATGTTTCAACAGAAAAAGATTTTTCTACACCTAGTCCCATGCAAAAAAAAAAAAATCTTTCACTTTTTTTGGAGGTATACATTTACTGCCATGGACAACATATATATAGCAATGCACGTTTTATTTTATAGTTCATTGTTCTTTTTTTATTTACAGTAATTTTCAAAATAAATTTCAAATTCGTTCATTTTGAAAAGGGTGTGTCGCCCCATTTGCTCCACGTTTCTCTACTTTAAACAGCGGGAAGATTACCGTGAAAAGTGTATGTCACCTAATGATGAATATTTTGACAGTAACCAACATGTCACTAACATATTATGTGTTTTTGTATCAAGTATTTTGTACAGAAAGAAAATCACCGTGAGAAGTGTGCATCATATAATGAAGAGTGTATTGAATGGAATTTATCTATCAAAGCACCTTTCTTAATATAGTTTCATAGTTTTTTAATTTATTGATACTCTTTTTTTTCGAAAACCACTAGTTTCTTTTTCTTTCTTTTTTTTTAATTATAAAAAAAAATTAGAATTTGAATCAAAAAAGAATTAACAGAACGAACAACTATCAATAACATTTGTTTTTAGTATAATTTTTTGATTTAGTATGTTTGAAGTGAGTTAAGTAAGCTAAAATAAAAGTTATATACTCATGTTTCAAGTACAAAATTAACCTCTTCATCAATGCAATAGCTTAACGGTTTAAAGACAAAAGTTATCCATGCATTTGCTTTCAAGCATAAAATAATTTTTTACATAACTGTAATACACGTTTTTGCATTTTTAACTATATTTCTAGTTTTATTCTGAGAGTCCTTTTTCACAAAAATGTAAACGCTAATTAGTATTTTACACAATAACCATCTAAACAATCACTAAAAGACACATAAAAAGCTATTTTCTATTTTAAGTCCACATCTTTATGTACGCAAACTATATTTTCTGCATAACATTAAAGAGGCTATAATTTGCCTTAATTAAAGCACTCTTCGTTAATAAAAATGAATGTAAAGTCTTGTTCTGCTTCAAAACACAAAAATCTCATTAAATTCAGCTTTGTCAAAAGCTGGCCATTTGAAGCATTATTCCTTTCATACGTTTTAAAAATGGTTAATGAACTTGTCTTTACAGATATTAAACTAGGAATTTGAAGTAAAGATTTCATTACTTTGTTTTATACTTGAATTTAAAAAAAAGGAAATTACAAGTCTTTTCAATTACGTTTTTAAATTTTAACTTTAATTATCGTCTGTATGTCACTCATTAAAATAAATATTTAGTCATGCTTTATGCAAATTTACATATCTTGCGTTTTAATCATTGACAGTTATTCGGCTTTTTGTTTCAGGTATGAAAAAGTAAATGCTAATTGCTATTGGCGTTTTTAACCGGATTAATTTGTGACTCAAAATTTTTCAAAAGAATTTAAGGCTGTATCGCAAATTAATGTTGACTGTTACCTCCAAAATCTGGAGAAATTTGTCCAGAATAAAAAAGACAAATTTTTAACTAACAAGCTGTGGGTATTACATTTTCCATGTAGTACATTTTCCTTTTTGACAAACTGTGTTTATTCGGCTTGTTTCATTTCATAAAAAAAAAACTTAAACAAAGTTTTCTGCTCGAAAGTATATAGAAGTTTACTAATTTTTGACTTGCTATTGTTAGTTTTTTCAAAAATATTTCGTAAATAATCACTCACAACTTCTACTTTTTATTACAAAAGATAGAATGCAGAGTTAATCTGAACAATTTTAAAGAAGAGCTTTCTGTCACTTAACTAGGTGACATAAAGCATCTAAACAAGCAGAAATCATGTAGAACAGTTTTAGTTGTAAGAGCAATAATGACACACTACTTACATAAGCTAGAAACTGGGTGACGAAAAACAGGTCGTAAAATTTATGACAGAAAAACGATTTTTAACAACATTTAAGAAAGGTTTGAAGTAACTCGTCGTTGCGACAATCAATGCTTTGTTATTGCGGCTCGTGAGCAAGTATTACAGCTGCAGGCCTCAAATGTTAACAACTGCTTTGACGCTTTCTGAAAAACTAAAATGTTGTTTATTATAGTTTTTTCGTTGTAAAATGTATGGCCTTCATGCTTCTTTTTTTTATTATTAAAAAACTAGAACGTACTTTCTCTTTCCTGTCGTTGTCCTTTCTTTGTATGAATGTGTTGTTGTGTTGTGATTAGTTGCCTACCCTATAAACGGGTCTTTATGGCATGTGCGTACTGTAAAAGTCGGATTTCGCACCACATTACGGTACAGTTGGAAAAGTGAAGCAGCACACGCCAAACTGCTAGCCTGGCTGCCACAAGAACACAACATTAAAAAGCAAAAGATCTTTGTAAGACTTCAACAAGCAGCTTATACCCGAAAAATATGGGGTTTTTTGCTGAGATTTTCGAGCATTCGTGATTCTCTTTAAAATTGGAATACAAATCTCCGATGCTTTTTTTTTTCTTCATAAAAGTTACCCATGTTCTAATTTGCACCCCTGACAACGTGTAAGCAGAATTCCATAGCAATCAACTGAGTATTTAAGACGTGAAAATACAATAAACAAGCAAGCAAACTCACTTTCATTTATAATATTAGTAAGGATTTCATTAAACTGATACTTTTTTTTTTCTTTTTTTGTTGGTACGCCATAACATCCTTAATACTTCGTCTAACTTCAAAAGTAAATACTCCAATTTATTCATGAAATACACCGTCAGCTCAGTGAATTCCAGCCGAGGACTGAAGTTTCGTGCTTATTAGCACTCATCAGCCCTGCATAGGAGTGACTGAGCTGGAGGTGGATAACCTCTTAAGGAAGCCTAGATTGCCAAACAAACTGGTAGCTAATACAGAATTAGCACTGACCAGACGAGTGACCGAAAAAATGGTTCGGTTCAACTCGAATATTGAAGGCAAGGGAGGTATATTCAGTAAGTTACCGCCCAATAGCGAGGGCTAACGCAGAAATACATGAAATACACCGCCAGCTCAAGCGGTTCGACTCTGCGGTGTGCTCCAGTACTGGCGGTGTATTTCATGTATTTCTGACTTAGCTCTGTCTATAGGGTGGTAACTTACTGAATATAATCCAATTTATTATTATTTTTTTTTGCCGATATTAGTGAAAAGTAGACCAAGAATTCATATTTTGATATTTTTCAAAAAATATCATTTCAAAATTTTGACTTTCATTGAACTCGTTGATTTTGGTTGCTAATTTCCACTTGCATTGTCAAAAAGACATGATATTCAGGAAGGAACAATAATGGTAAAAGTAAAAATTAATATATCTGCGTGAAAATTTACCAATTTTACTTCTGATTCATGTTTTGCCGAAACTTTTCATCATGAGCAGTCTCACTGGTTTACGCAATACACATACTAAATATTAAGTTTTGCGATGATATCTTGGTCAACTTTTACCCGTTTGATACCATTTGCATTAGGGTGTACTGACTTATCAACTGACCAATGAAAATGAAGCTTTAAATAACTCTTTAAAGAACTAAGACTTTAAAAGACTGAATGTAAAACAGCTGTTCAAGTAAAAATAACAAAATGTATTAATGAAACATTTAAAGGTTTATTTAACTGCAAAATTACAGCATTAGGAAGAAGTATAACGGTGACGTAAACGATATCTTTGTGCTGTCATCGATGAAAAGTAAGGAATCGCCGAAAGCTAATGTGCAATGGAGTCGTTTCCAAATTCTAAAAGTGTTTTTTTTTCTGAAAGAGCGTGCTTAAAAACATAGGATCTGACCATCTTTTAAAAAATGTTTAACATTAAAAAAAAAACTTAAATCGGCGAGCTTTCAATGTTTATGCTTCTGTCCTATGACATCGCAAATGATGAAACGCCATTCTGTGTTGCCATTCACAGAGCAAAATATTTAATTTGCATCTTTACTCACGTGTATTGGCAACGATATGGTTCATAGCAAACGTAGAGCGCAATTTTAATTCGCTGTTTGATTATCATAACGTGGAAACGTAGTAGAAAGACGCGCCAAATTGCATCATTTGTGACGTCATAAAGACCACGCCTTGTTTGAAAAAACGGACATTTTAAAAAATTGATTTAAAAAAGAACTGTTGGGAAAATGAAAGTATATTCTGGGTCCATGTAATTATTTTGTTCATTCTATCCATTTCAATCACTAAAAGTTGTACTTTTGACTGAAGGAAACCACCCCTTAATGAATACATAAACTAAAAGTTATTATTTAAATCTTTAAAAAACATATATGCATTTGAAGGATAGGTAAGAAAATAAAATACTTTTGTTTAAAACATCTCATAACTATGCAAATGTTTGCAGAGATTTGAGGAAAAAACAATGACAAGCACTCAAATAAAAATTCAGCACTCAAATAAAGATGATCGTTCACAGAAAGCTGCATTTGCAGTTTAGCTCATATTTTTTTAAGAGTTTTTACTGATTTTAAAAGCTTAAGTAAAAGTCTTTAAAACAGTAATTAAATAATATATTTAATGTTTAAGGAAATGAATAGTTTTTCATGCAAGATCTTCAATACGTCTGAGATTACCTTTATAAGTTCTGTTTCTTCAAGAACATTTAATGCATCAAAAAAATATATTTTGCAGTTTTTAATATTATTTGGAACATTTAATATAATGGAATAAGCCCTTCTGTCTTTGAAAAAAATATGCCTCATGGGAATAGATTATTTCCATAAAGATCTTTAATTTGGAATTCTTATTCAAGAAGTGAAGTAAAAGGATTTTGTGTTTAAGGGACGGATAGGGGCTCTTGATTAATTTTATTTCCAGATATTTCGTCTTTTTTTTTTTTTTTCAGGTTGAAATACACAATTAAGTATTCAGCGGACGGCTGATAAAGAGAAAACGCATCCTTGGTTCTTTAACAAAGATTAATTAAATTTAATGAATTTCAGTAAGGGTTTCTATTTGTGCATCGTTGATGATTCATCCAGAAATACCTTAAGTGGGGTTCTTGAATATATTGCAAAGCAAGTGATTTTTTTTTTTTTTTTTTTTTTTTTTTTTGATGAGTAAGAAAATGATGGTCAGTGTTTAAGATCACAGTATTGAAAGCGCCGAGGAAATTCGACAAAAATAATGATAAATATTATTCATTACAAATAATCATAATTTATAACGTTAAAACAGAGTTCGTGTATACGCCTGTGTGTTAGTAAGACGCCTTCATGCTGGATGAGAGGTTGCAGAAATACGAAATTTCAAATAATTTAAATTGCTCCAGGATTTAACATTGAGGGAACTTGTTGCCCTTCGTTGTTGGCACGAGAAATAAAATGGAAAATATTGAGTTTTTCGATCTTTTCCCTCATAATATAGTTTGGCACATGTAGTATAACACAGTTTAAAATGATTTAACAGTTCCAAGTGTCCCTTTAAAAGTCACCATGCGCAGAAGAGAGTTTTTAAATAAATCATAATGCTGCTGCAAAACAAAAAACACATGGTGAAAAATAGAATTAATAAATGCAGACAGTTTCGGTATTTCGATAACATATTAGGCCAAAATGCATTTATTTTATTTGTGAAAAAGGTGACTTCATTCTTATTTTAAAATTTACATGCTTACATAACTTTCAAAAATGAGTGATTTAGTGGTCAACCCACAAATAAACCATTAATTAATTCTGGAAAAAGGTTAAACCATTCCTTTTTTTTTTCAAAAAGAAGCACATAAAACACTGCAGCTACTCTCAGTGTAATGATAGATATCTGACAAAAAAAAAAAGGCAAGCATTTTAAGTGGTTTTATAAATGTCGCTTAACAAAATTGGAAACAGCTGAATTTAGGGTCTTTTTCTCAGCTGATGCTACATTTAGAAGAAATAAGATCAAAAAAAGGATGTGTTTTGCCTCTGGTTGCGCGTGTTCAATCATAGTGTTGGTGCATTTTTTTCATTTCAATCCCCTAGAAAATATTTAAGAGCAGCGTTACTACTGTACTCCTAAAACAATTAATAACAATATCTGCTAGTCAAAAGAGCAAAACTGTTATGAACACTATTTCAAACAGTAACATATGCAAAACCTCTGAAGTAAAACTGGAAATGAAAATCCTCTAAAGGTTAGCAAAACTGCAGCAGACTTGAATCACGACGCTCAATCCGGGAAGCTAGAGAGGAACTCCTCATGTGTCGACAATTTCCAAACATGAAAAAAGCACAACGTTTTTAATGAAGAAAAAATGATTAAAAATTAATTTGAATTCAAAATATCAGAATTCAAATTAGGTTTTTCGCAATCACGAACTGAGACAGGACCCTACTCATTGGAGTTATTGTTTCTAGAAACGGCTCCTGTCCCCTTCCCCCCCCCCCAAGCCTGCCTCTCACCCTGGGCGGTTACGTGTGCATAGTTGTGTGTGTAAGTGTGTAGGCTTCTGTGTGTGCGTAGACCTGTGTGTTTGCAAGTAGGCGTGTGTGAGTGAAAGTGTGTGAAGTCGTGTGTGTGTATGTGTGTGTGTGAGCGTGCGTGTAGGAGATGGACGCCTCCGACAAGGAGAAGCGGATAGCTCAGGACCGGAGCAGCCGCGTCGCCTGCAGAGGACGGTGGGCGGTGGTGCTGCAGAGGCCCCTGGTCCAAGCTGAAAAACGCACGAACCTCAAAGACGGTCAAATGCGAACAATAAGCAATCGTGATTGCTCAACAAGAAAAAGAATTAATGTCAAGATATATTTAGCTATGGTAGAAAGGAAAGATTTATTGCAATTTTTCAACAACTCTCTTAAAACTTATATTTTTTAAACATTGCTTTTTAAACATTAGAACAACGTTTGAAAAGTACAAATTGAAATAAAAAGTTTTCCGGTGTTTGAGATTTGT